>NC_090444.1:1400523822-1401213822 GCF_031143425.1 Pleurodeles waltl | reverse complement strand
CTGGGTCTGTTGGTGCATGCTTGCCTACTTGTCGTGTTAAAATTCTAGCCTTAACAGGTTCTTTAAATATTTCGTCTGCATGTCTGAGCATCCCAGGCAACACTGGCAAGCACTGGTATTGTGAATGTGTGGAGGATAATGTATTAAAAAGGAAATCCTCTTGTAAAGGCTCACTATGCATCAGTATCCCATGGTACGCAGCTGCTCTTGAAATGACCTGTGTATATGCTGTGCTATCCTCTGGTGGCGAAGGTTTGGAAGGATAGAGGTCTAGGTCATTTAGTGGTATGGTATTAGGATCATACAAATCCCAGGGGTCAACTGTATCACCATGCGAATAAGTATGGGAGTGTGTTGGTGAAGGCAATGGTGGTGGGCTAGCAGGTGGTGGTGAGCAAGAAAGTTGTGGCGAATGCGGTAGAGAATTTTGTAAAGGTAAAGGTTTCTCCTTCCTTTAAGAGATTTTGTTGGTGGTGGAGCAGTATAAAGATTTTCTTTAAACGCCAACTTTCTTTTGGTTTGTGGAGGAGGTGAAGCAATGATCCTCCCAGTCTCTTTTTGGATATGTTTCCTTGTTTGTTTGGCGTCTATGGTTTCAAGTATAGGCTGAATATCTGATTCTTCAGAAATATATTCTGATGTTTGAGGCGATTTAGAGGACTGTTTATCGAACGTCTTTGGGCTGTGCTTTAATTGGCTCGAAAGTCCTTGTTCCCCTGTGAGAGAATCTTTTTTCGGTCCCGAAGATACAGCCTGTGGTTTCGGCTCCGAAGCTGGACGTCGAACTTTCGTCTCGGTAGAGTGTGGATGCTGTCTCGGCTCTTGAGCTTTTAATGGATTTGCTCGACTCCGGGATCGAAATGGGTGTGGCCTTTTTCGGTGCCGAACCCGAAGGTCGGTCGCCGACGATTTTCTTTCGGGTGTAACAATGGCTCTCTGGCAGTGGTGCACCCAAGGCCTTAATTGGTCTTTTGGAAGTGGGTGCAGGGGCAGCTGTACTCACATGCTGAGCCGCAGTGATCGGTTGGCTATCTTCATCAGAGTCTGCGTCCTGGATGGAAACTGCCATTTGGGCCTATTCTTCTTCTATGGTGTCGATGTACTCTGCATTTTGTCGACACCATCTCAAGTCTTCTCGCTCTCCAGTCATGCAGTGTCTTTTTCAACCGGAACGACCAACAAGCTTCACAGTCTTCTTCTCGATGTTGGGGGTGGAGAGGAGAGAGAGAGAGGCATCGAGGACAGAATCGAAATGGAGTCTGGTCCATCAGGCTTTGGTTTGGTAGGCCTGAACAAGCTCGAGTTGGGCGTGCACGCTCAAAAGGGCGTTTTCTGGGTTTAGGCAGTACTATCTGCTTGATTATAGATGGAAACGTGATAAAAACAATACCGACGGTGAAACCGAGTTATGATAACGTTTCCAAATCAAATTTCTCGGAGCGAGAGGAAACGCATCCGAACCAGACAGTGGAAAGAAAACAATCTAACAAAGGAGTCAATGTCCATGTGCACTATCACCCAAGGGAGGAGTCATTCGATCCCGTGACTTGATATAAGACTCTCCAAGCCCAACACTAGATGGTGGAATCTATGCATAGCATCTGTATCTGCAGCTACACGTGCCGTCGAATATATATATATATATACATACCACATCTTATTAAATGTCATTCATTCTTTTGTTCACTAGCCTTGTTTCAAGTTTGGCGAAGGTAATCTGCACGTGACCAAACACAACAATAGATTTCCACATTTTTCCTTAATTATAGTCTGCTTTACTTCGCCAAATGTAATTTGGAAACAAAATCCACCTCGACCACCTCCATGGCATCAGCAGTTGCAAAAATTAACGTTGTAAATAGTGGGAAATACAACATGAAAAATACAAAGCAATACAGAGTTGTATTTTCTCATGAAAATACGAGGTTGGAACCTGATTATCTTACTAGGAGATATACACAAAGCAAATCTTATTTTTGGGTTGGTGACGCAAGCCTTCTTTGGAACTTTCTTTCACAATTCTGCAGCTATTGCTACTGACGGTCTCATTCAAAGCTATGGAGAATGAATTTCTGAACTTGGTTATTGCTCTTTTTGAAGGATACTCTAATCAAAGATTCCACCCCTTTTGAATTCTTTCAGGTGCTAAATTGGATGTGGAAAATGTTGATGCAATAAATCCCATGCTAAGACAAGTGGTGCCATTGGACTCTATGGTGGCTGAGTTCCTCCTTCTGAAGTGATAAGAGCAGCATATAAATGGCCCCTCTGCACACTGATGACAGTTTATTAAGTGATTATCTCTGTAACCTCAGATGTAGAGCCACTGACCAACATGTCTGTCAACAGTAGACCATCACTAACCTGGTACTTTATAACCTACTAGAAGCCCACTGAACACAACAGGGAGGTGGGGGTGAAGGGAGGAGGAGGAAGATTTTGCAGCAAACCGTATCAATCAGAAAAATAATTCCCAAAGGCAAATAACTCGTTCCTCAGATACATATTTCTACCCATCAGGATGTAGTCATTATTAGAAACTGGAGTGAAATTACAACTTAGTGTTATTAATGGCGATATAGACTTTTAGTGGTTATCTTTAGGCCATAGTCTGCTCCATCACCCATCCCTGCTTAGAGTTATGGGTAATCTAAAAAGATGCACAGAACAAATGAGTATGCAATTTTCCAGTAAGACAGCCCTCCACTTGTGTTCTTAGGTGCCACTTAATTGCTATGATTGATAGGAAACTTCAAATTTGCATTCACATTCATATTAAAATAAACTGTTTAAAACGTCACTGAATATCCACAACACCTAGCAGGCTAATAACATAAAATATCTGTCACCATATAAAATACAACACTGGGAGGTGAGTGGTGAAGAATTTGCAGTTAAGAGTATCCACCAGAAGGATCATTCCCAAAGGC
Organism: Pleurodeles waltl; assembly: GCF_031143425.1. NCBI lineage: Eukaryota > Metazoa > Chordata > Amphibia > Caudata > Salamandridae > Pleurodeles > Pleurodeles waltl. The sequence goes on along the minus strand of NC_090444.1, from coordinate 1,401,210,892 downwards.
AACTAACTCATTCTTCTGATGGATACTTCTAAATGCAGATTCCTCACCTTTTGAATCAATACAAAGCAGAACCCTCCCCAAATGTTGGGGGTTCAAGAAGAGTACTTTACACTAGGGTATCTCGCAGGACTAATTCAGGCATAAACACCACTGGCTGGGGCCTGAGAGAGGATACAGTAACACCTGTTGAGGTTATGGACAGATACCATGCAGCAGCTTGATAGATGTCCAATAACATAACGCCTCTAATCTGGCACAAGTATCAGCCTTTGTCCTAGTGGAATGAACCCAAAGATCCTCAGGAGTCTTCTTTTAGTCCAGAGCACAGTACTGCTCAATGCAATCCTTGATAAGATACCTTTCAGAACTGCTCTTCCTTACCTTACATTGACAAGTCTAATAAAGAGTTGATAATCCATCGGTGTACCTTATTCCTATTAACAGGGAAACTAAAGATCTGCTTACAATCCAACTGGTATAACCTAACCTCCACAGAGGGTTGTTTCAGAAAGAGCAAAGCAAGGAGTATGCCGGAGCTTGAGAAACTGCTCCACATGAAAAGGCAACAGCATATCTGAAGAAAAGATGCCATAGTCTGAAGCACCTTAGCATTAGGGAAAAAGGTGGCATATGGTAGCTTCACAGATAACATCGGGAAGGCCAGGAGAAAGACCAAATTAAGGTACACTAAGGAATAACAAAAGGAGATGGGCAAAACGTATACAAAAGTCTTTTAATAAACTCATCACAACAGGTGACTTGAATAAACAGAGCTAATGAGGCAAACTAAGAAAGGCCAAAGGGGCAAAACTGGTAAGTAACCATTAAATGTGCCCAAAACGAAGATTTGCCGGTTCAACTCAAAAACAAAAACAATAAAGTCAGCAGGAGTTACCTTGAAGAGGACCAAACTGCCTACTATTTCACTAGATACATTTAAACCAGTAGGCAGATAATAAATTTAGACCTCTGGGAAGATATGGACAGCGAAAATGTATCCACCACCTCCAGGGGGAAAGTGAGGCCACTCACTTCACTTCCCCTCCGTCTTCCAGCCTGGAGGAGGTGTCACTTGAGGAGATTAAGCTGTAGAAATACCCTCCTATTGGGACAGAAGCTCCTCCAGAAAAAAAGGCAGCCAAATTGGAGGTCAGATCCTTTGAATCAGTACATTGAGGACCCAATTTCGCCAAACCCAATCTGAGAATATCAAGATGAGCAGGGTCTGGTTCCTTCTGGCCTTCTTAAAGACCCCTGGGTTTAGCAGTAGAGGCAGGAAAGCATGAAGGATGCCGGAGATCCTACTAAAGGTGGGACATGTCTCCTAGATGGCCTCCATAGTGCAAAAGGCTGGACAGTGAGTGTTATCTGCAGTAATGAACAGATCTACTGATGGTATGCCCCACTGCATAAGAACACCCTGACTTCCACCAGGAGTAGATGACATTCATAATTGGTAAGATGACACCTGCTGGGTAAGTCTGGCTTGATATTCAAAGAACCTGCCACGTTACTAACCAGCTTCCAAGTCTATAGATGGAAAGCACAGGACACCACTCTGCCCTGCTTGGTGCAATACAACATGGTAATTGTGTTACCAGAAAGGACCTGGGTTGAGCTTTCCTTGATGGAAGGCAGACAAGTCTTGAGGGTCAGGCATGTGGCATATAACTCTAGAATGTTGAAAGGGTAACGCTGCTCCACTAGAAACTAAAGGCCTCTGTATGCCACACTGCCCAAGTGACTTCACTAGTCCAGAGAAAAGGCGACTTCACTACTGAGAGCTCTGAATGTGGCAAGCAGAATGGTTTGAGGCACATCAGTTATCCACCAATAAAGGTCTTGAGCTGTCATTTTTTTTGTATTCACTTAAGTGAATACATTTAAACAAATTAAAACAAGTGTTTTACAGAAAGGTGGGCAATGTGCACATGGAGTTAACATTCCTATAGATAACACAATGGAAGTCACCATTATGTACTTATAAGAGAGTCAAAGTTTCCAAAGGACGAGTGTTTCTTGTTTTGCTAATACTTTGGTCCTGTTAGATGAATGTTCAAGAAAACTTTCCAAACAAAAGGAATTGTTTCTCAAAAACACTCCCCTGCCAATACAAATTCCATAGGAAAAATTAAACAACGATACAGAGAAAACGACTAAACAAAATGACAACAAATTTGTCAGGAAACTAAATCATTACACAGAAAGCAAGCTTTTTGTGATTTGGTGTAAATTTGTACAGTAGCTTGAGAAATGAAGGTTAAAAATGTATAGATATATTAACAGATGGTCCAGCGGGATACACTTGGGAGACCTGCTGGACCGTAAATTAAACTAAGTGTTCAGATTGGCAGAGTGCTTTTAGTTTTAAAACAGCAGTTTTTTTTTTATTATTAGCACCTACATATAACTAATCTTTTTAACTGCACCCAGTTATCAGAGACAACCATGGATAGGCACCACTCAATTTAGGAACAGCCACAAAAGGTATGCTTTGTGACTGTAAAAGAAAAGGTATTTTAGAGACTTTAAAGAGGTGTGACTTTCTTACAAGCTTTCTTTTCTCATTATATAATGCACCTACTACACCTACAGCTCACAGATGTATTGTCGCTGGGTTGGGGGCAGACATATGGGTGATGCGGATCAGAGGCCACACATCAGGTTGTTAGAGCTTCACTCCATTCGGTTGGCTATGAAAGTGTTCCTCCTATCCATCGAGGGGAGGCTGGTTCAGGTCTTGACTGACAACACAACCACCATGTTGTACTGCAAAAAGCAGAATGGTGTTGGGGGACATAAATCCTGTTTCAGAAAGCACTACATTTCTGAGAATGATGGGACTTTCAAGGGATTTTCCTAACAGCCAATTATTGGCAGGCTCACTGAGCCCAAGGGCAGACTAGCTCTGCAAATGTTAGCTTGCAGACCATGAAAGTATCTTCATCCAGAGGTGGCTCAAGACATCTTCATCCAGTGGGGTGTGCCTTGGTTGGATATTTTCCACACCTGTGAGAATGCAGTGTCATGATTACTGCACATGTTCTATCGCCAATGGAACTCAGTCCTCATGTATGCCTTCTCACTTGGGCCTCTGCTGCCTGCAGTGCTGCCTGCAGTTCTGAAGAAGATCAGTAAAGACAGGCTCAGATCGTCTCAGTAGTTCTGGATTAGGCCAGAGTGTCATTCATTCTTCGATCTGTTGAGCTTGAGAGGCCGTGAGGGGCGTTGTGTACCAATGTTAGATAGTTTTGGGAGATCCCACCCTTCGACAATGCACCCATCAGGATTTTTGCTTTTAAGGAGCTGAATTCTGGGAGTGTTGTGTCTGGAGGAATTTGTGTCTTCAATATATGCAGGATTTATGCAATTGTGTATATGACAGCGTATATGTAGATTAAAGTTATTGAAAGGAACGCATTTGGGAACTAGATCAGACATCCCCCAACAAGGACATTCCTATCTTATCCCACTGTAGAAATCCCTGTAGGCCAGCTGTTTCACATAGCCACCTTCTCTTCCACAATTGGGTTTGCTGGGTGAGCTTAGAATCCCAGCCAGTATGCCAGAGCACTGCACACCAACTTAGAAAGACCAATGAGTAAACCTCTGGAACAGTCTGAGGTAGCTGGGTGCTATACGTCATCCCCAACACCCCCTCGAACAGCAGGGAGGATAGTTCCACCATATATACCAGGTCCAACCTCCATTGAGCCAATATTTAATAACCAGGGTCTGAGATGACAGATAGTAAAGGTGCCAGGTAGTAGAGGTACAGGTTGGTCATACCCAGCTTGCCCTTGTACAGCATTTGCTGACTCTTTGCAAAAGCTAACCGCAATCTGCAGTCATGCCAGAGAAAAGGACGTTGCTAGGGAGTCCATCTCCTTGAACCACTGCCAAGGTATTAATTGCAGAAAGTTTAGAAAAAAATATAGGAACTTTGGCAGGAGTATCACCTTATGGAGAGCAACAAGCCACAATACTTTAAGTTGGAGGGGTCACCATTTTTTTCAAGTCCACCCTCACCTTTCAAATGAGGGGAGTAAAAAAGTTCCAAGCCAATTCAGGGTTCAGTGTGACTTGAATGCCCAAATACTGAAAGCTCAATCGCCACACTGGTATAGTCTCTTGCCATGCAATGCAGTCCTGAGTGGTGTGAAGAGGAACCAGCACCGACTTTGTGTGATTCATTTTCAGACCACGGGCCTCCGCATGGAGTTGAAGGAGACTAAGATAGTGTGGACCAGTCACCTCAGGTTTGGAAAGGAATAAAAGGACAGTCTGCATACAGTGTAATGCAATGCGATTGCCATGTCCTGTATCCCACACTCCCAGCCTCGTATTTGTACATCTTTGCATATAAGTTGAGCTATGTGCTTAATGACAAGGGAAAAAAGAAGTGGGGATAAGGGGCATTCCTGACTGGTACCACAGCAAATGGGGAATGGATCAGAGACTATACCATTATTCTGTACTTGTGCAGTTAGATTGGAATAAAGTAGTTTGACAGTTACAGAAGCAAGGCCCCAGTCCTGACTTCTGAAAAACTTGAGCCAGGTAAGTCCAGTCTATTGTATCAAACACTTTCTCGAATTCTAACAACAGGGCTAGTGAACTGCCTCGTACCCCTGGCCGGCATGAAGCCACACTGGTCTGGATGCATGAGTGTGGTAAGAACCGTTTTAAGATGTGTGGCTAGAATTGTGGCAAAATTTTATATTTCTCCGTTAATAAGTTAGATGGGTCGATATGTCGCACAATCAGTAGATGGAGGGTTCGATTCTGAAATGACCACAATGGTGGCCATGTTGAGCTCTTGTGGGAAATGACCAACTTTGGCAACCTCGTTATAAAGGGCAAACAAATGTGGAGATAGAATACCTTTGTATTTGCTATAGAATTCAGTAGGGAATCCGTGAGGGCAAGGTGCCTATCTAGCAGCCCTGCTGATACCGCATTGGAGATCTCTTCATCTGTGAGGGGCTGATGCAGGGGCTGTCTATTACTTCACGATACTTAAGGCAAAGAGATGTTGTTCAATAAGGAGGGGGAGTCCAGTTCCACCTGAGCCCACAGGACCGCTGTGTATAGGTGTGGACAGTATTCCGCAAATACTTGTACTATGCCCTGAGCAGTGCACTGGGGGAACCAACAATGTCCTCTACCTCCGGAATTACCCATGCAGTCATGGATCAGGTATCTAACCAGTACAGCAGTTTGCCGTTCTTATCCCCCCTCCACCTCATTTACTCTTGCAGTAGAGGCACGCCACACTTGTTGTGCCGCTTCCAGCGATAAATGGCCAATCTCAGCTTGGGTCAGCTCAAGCTACAGGGTGGGCTCCCTTTGGGGGTCTTTGGAAAGCTGTGCCTCCAGCCGGAGAGCTTGGGCTTCCAGTTGTGATACCTGCTGGAGTTTCTCTCTCTCCCTCCCACGAAGAATACTTTTAGCATGCCCCCTGATAGTAGCTTTACAGGCTGCCAATAGTGTGCCAGCAGACCTCACCATTCCTTTTTAAGTCTCAAAGTACATTTGGAGCTCATCAGAGAGATCAGGAGTATGCATCGCCCAGAAGATAGAATGAGTTTAAGCGCCACACTGGATGCTGAGCCGCCCTGGAACCCAGGTATAGGAGCACTGGTGCATGACCAGAAATTCCCTGAGGGAGAATCTGTACCTCGGATACCCAGAGGCAATCAGTGGCCAGCAGGAGGAGAAGGTTTAAACTTCTAAGGGAGTGATAGGGAGACGAGGTATGAGCGTATTGTTGCTGTCTAGTGTTCCACAGGCAACATGCATCGAACAAGCAAAGAGCATTTACCAGGCTGGAGAGCTGACGTGCCCTCGTGCACCTATGGTTAGATGGGACACCCGTCTTCAGCAGCAGGATCAGGCACTGCATTGAAATCACTGCCTATCAATGTGACACCATCAGGGAGTGCCAATATTAGATTCATGAGGGTCTGAAAGAGGGACTCAGTTGACAGAAAAGATTAAATCCATGACCCTCCATTTCACCCTCAAGGACAAGGTAGCAGCCCGAGGATCAGATATCACACATTTGACCATGATAGAGAAGTATTGATGGAGAAGAAACACCACTTGTCAGAAGCTCCACCTATAACCATCATGGTAGCAGGAAGGAGCAAAGAGTCCCCATCAGGTGTGCCTTCTGGAGCATCAGAATGGCCAGAAGAAAGCGACGAGCATTACAAAGGACTGCTGCGTTTATGATTCTGTCTAGCAGCTCGTTAGCATTCCACAGTGTGCCAGAAATTCCATGAAGATGGGCATGCAAAAGTTGGGGGGGGTGGTGGCAGTGGGGGAAGAGGGCTGGGAGGTAGAAGGAGCGTGCTATGCCCTGTGGGTAATATGTAATCAAACGGTGACGTGCCCTCTGCAAGTGTTTTGGTGAATTAGAAGAGTTTTGTATGGTGGTGTGGTAGAATAAAAAAAATTACAAAGAGTACTTGCAACTAGACAAGTAAACGTACAACAAATGAATAGAAATCCCAGTCCACCCCAACAACCCCCTGCCCCACACTTCAACCCGAAGGCATCTGTTGCCCACAGGACTAGAACAAAACCCAATAACATTATATATTGAAAGTGAAGTGGTGGACACCTCCTGTTTGCAGGATCTCATTTAGCCAGTCCTTCGGAAAAGAAAAGTACATCGGCTAGCGGTTCTGGTTCCCTTCAGGTTAAGCCATTGGTGTTCCAGGTCAGATCACTGGACTTGAGGACAGTCTCTCATTCCTAGTCGGCAGGGTGAAGAACGATGGAGCTCTCTGGGGGCACTGTGTCTGGTATAAGCCCAAAGCAGGCAGTTTTGGTCTGAGATGACTGTTTCTGGTTCTTCAGCTACAACCCGGATTCTTTGGAGTCTGGGGAGGGTGACACAGTCCCTGACCAACTGCGCCACTTGTGGGAGCTAGTCTGAATCCTCCCTCCCACCTTGGCATAAGCAGACATTTCCTATCAGAGGTTGTTTCCCTGTGGGGTGGGGAGATTGGTGCAGGGGACAGAGCTCCTCCTCAATTACATACTTCTATGTCGTCTCTGGCATATAAAAAATTATTGTTTTCCCCTCGTAGATCTCCTTTAGCCATGCAGGAAATAGGAGCATGTATGATAGGTCAAGGGCCTTCAGCTTCTGTTTGAGGCTGCATACAAACATCTTTTGGCTTGTACCTCTTTAGAATAGTCTGCTCTATCGCTTCTTAGTGACAAAGCTTCCTGTGCGAGAAGGAAGGCCTGCTTCCTCCGAGGATGCCAACAGGGACAATTCCCCATTTCTGAATCAGATACTTTCCCAACTCAAAGGTGGATAAATGATCATGGGTTACATACTTACTGCCTTTATGCTGACTGGCATGTAGGGTAACAACAAAAGACCTCCACTTCTGTCTGTCTTGTGCAAGTTCCTGTATGGGGCCCCAGGTGTGGTTCAGGATCTTCATTTCGGTTTCCAGGGTTGGTCTCCAGGTGCTCTTTGGGCTGCCTCTCCTTTTTAACTGGTCCAGTGGAGAGCTGTTTTTGTGATAGGGGTCTTGTTTTCTTCTGATGGTGTGCACACACCAACAGAAGATATAAATGGGTTACGATAACAATCATGTCACAAACTATAAATACAAAACATTCTTATTTGTTAATTTGATGCCCTTTTCACGTTCCTCCTATTTGCGACTCGGACATGGTAGAACGAGCCATTTCAAGAGTTTGAAAGACTTTTTCAACTTGTAAAAAGGCTTTTGCAACTTGTAAAAAGCCCTTTTGTGGTTGCAAATCCTGCATGCCTCAAATACTCAATGTAGTCCTGATCCATTGGTTAATTCATTTTCATAATGCAAGGGTAGAGTACACTGGGTGGAAAATCCTAGCGAATAAGTGGCATTGCATGCCATCAGGCCTTCGGGTAAGGAGAAAATAAGTTGAAAGTCTTGGGACTCATTTGTAAAAAAGACAGGAGTAAAGTTGTGGTTCTCTACCACTCTTAGAAGCCACATAATGGCATACATAAAGGCAGTAGACATCAAAAGCAGTGGCCCAACAGAACTCTTAAGCAGGAAATAATACAACAGATTTGCAAGGGTGGGCTAGCTGGCACAATGCTTATGGCACTGCAGTGGCACACCAAAAGAGTGTGCCAGATAGGCCAATGAAAACAGGCACTGATTGTTTTTGTTACAGTGCAAACTGGACACTTTATGAGCAGCATTTGCACTGAAGCAAAGTCATGATTAATTTGGCTTTTAGATTTTGTTGGGGTGCAGCAGAAAATGAAAATGTAGATACAATAGGCAATGTATAGCCCAAGTGAAAGGATACTATATGAAATTAAAAGAGAGTAGTTGCCTGCTGGTAAAGTAGGCTGCATAGTATTGCTTCGCTCTATCAAGCGATAAAGCTTCCGAAACGTAGGCAAAGCTGCTGTACGCATCCAAACAATGAAGTCTTCATTGATGAACCCATTGTTCTCAGGATCCGCACTATCCAACATGTAGACTGGATACTGCCAGTTCAGAGGCTGAGTGGTACCTAAAATAAATAATTCAAATTAATAATAGTTCACTGTGGCAGCAAAAGAATGCTAAATTGTATTGTTATGTCATAGCTTAAAATAAAGAAATTAACATGAGGGTTTCTCCATAGGTCACAGCCTTCAACTTGTGCTTTTGTATGCATGCTAATACTTAATGAACTAAAAATGCAAGCTTCTGATTTGGTTTCTTCTTTAATTATTCTAAGGGAGAAATATAGACTCAGCCCTCTCTTATTTGTCTAAAAACATACCAGTAGAAAAGCATCTGGGACTAAAGATTGCTCAAGGAAAACATCAAAGTTTAGTAGAAGAAGCTCTGCTGAATAAGCATTTGTAGGAAAAACAGGGAAGCTGCTCAGTAAACAACAGTAATATTCAGACGTCAATACAAGAAGGTAGAAGAGTGAGTAACAGGATAAGGAAAGGATCAAGTTACATCTACCTACTAAATTATAAGGGTAAGGGCATTTTAACCGTCTGACCAACTGAATACTTCCTCACACACTTAGTGGAACACCATTCTAGCCACGATTTTTAAATGTATACAATATTTCCAAAGTGGGACTCATTCTCAGGGAGGTAATGACTGGAGTCGATTCAGAGAGGCGAGGCGTACCAAAAGGTCATACTTCAACCTGTTCAAAAACGTCACCCTGGACAATAGTGCATAAATAAATCAGCCATGTAAATAATTTGGGCACACTCAAATAATTCAACTGACTGATAATCCAATTATATAAATTCTTAGTGCAGTCATTTAGGAGATGACCACATCCACGTAGTTCACAAGTGCGATAAGAATAGAAACCTCCCAGTCCCAAACAAATAATGTACACATAAATGAGTGATTCCCTGGTACTGCAGATTGCCTTTCATTTTATTTAATTTAATACTATAAATTCATATTTTTTTTTCTTCTTTTCGCTCCCTTTTCCACAGCCAAAAGATTTTTTGGGTTTACTAAGAACTTTGGAGCTGTTTCACGAATCTTCACAAAACTTCCCAGGCGAAACGTCTTGTCAACCCCAGCTTCTTCCTTGAAAGTTTCAGAGTAATCCGTCAACCGTGGGCAGAGAAAAGAGGGCTTCCAAAACGTGTTTTCCCATGCAGTTTTCCAAAAGGCAAATCAGACAGCTACAGCTAAAATGGCTGAACTGAATTGCACCAAATTTGGCAGAAATTAGATCTTGATACAAAAAGAGTGTTTTATTAAGGTTCAAAGTGTATATACTTTTCACGCAGCAGAGAACCCGTGAACCCAACAGATCGAAAGATTAGATCTGATTGGCTGCCATAACAAGATGTAGCAGGAGACCTGTTCTGAAAAAATGTAAGAAGGAAAAAACATATGGGAGAAGGGTAGAGACACCCTGACCACCCATGCCTGGTTTGGTGGATCCCTGAGGCCCATAGGTTATTTCGCTTTCAACTATAAAGCAGATCGGCAGTTTAAAAAAAGAAAAAGGCAGGTTCCCTCCTTTTTCAAAACAATGGGTCCCTTGCAGAGTCATAATAAGATCCAAAGGAACACATCCCCTGGGGATGATTTGATTTTAATGGAGAGGGATGTGTTGTGTGCCCCACATCCCAGAGCCATTAAAAGGCTCGGAGACCACATCCTCCAGTGCTGAAGCATTTTTTATTTGGGGAGGGCGATCACAGGGCCCTGTTCCAAGCCATAATATGGCCCAGGGACGCCATCCCCGGCTGCTCGCTGCGAGAGAGAAGGCAGGGAGAACTTCAACTACCTGATTGCATTCTTAAGGGCATGGCTCAGGATTGCTCCTGAATGGTCAGAGCAAAAACCAAAGTTGGTCATGCATGGCTGGAGCAAACCACTGGAGCTGACATCCGCCACACTAGGGTGTGTGCAGGGGTGGGAGGGGCAGGGCCCATGGGCCTACTCTGGCAAACCCCAATGTTTATATATGTCATTGGTGTCCCTGGCGGGACCAGGGCACCAACGTTAAAATAATAATAATATTTAAAAAATAACCTTTTTTTTTTTTTTTTTTATTTTTTAAACACATGTGCATTGCACCACAAGACAGTATGTTTACAGAGTCACTGAATGCATAAACCCAGGAGAGGTTATAATTTATTAACAAAAAAAAACAAAAACCACTGAGCTTGTGCTGTATGCTCTTCAGGTGGAGTGTGGAGAGCCCTTATGGTTGGTTTTATGGCTGCATTTTGTGACCTTAAGTGGGGGAATCCCAAAATGCTTTTTCCCCATGCAACTTCCATAGGGATTGTAGACACAACTAAGGCCTGAACCGCTCAATGGAACCTGTGTGTGGACAAGGTCACGGGGTGTATTTACATATAGATTTTGGGGACGGAGGAGCATGCAGCCCACCCCTCCCCATGACCGATATGGGCCCCAAGGACCACCACCTCTCTGAGGCCAGGCCAATATGCAATTAAAAGATGAGGGGCCGAGTGGCCCCTCCTCCATAGACCTTTTGAGGCCCTGGGAACCCCCACCTTCTCAGGGCTTTGTCTCAAAATAAAAGTGGAGCCGCTTGAACCCACCCTTTGTAGTCATAAATTACCCCGAGGACCACCACCTCCTCAGGGCAAAGGGAATTCTTCAAAGGGGAGGGGGAGGGGCATATCCAGCCCTGGGGATCACAACCTGCCCCGGGCAAGGCTGTGCGTGGCGTAAGATTGGATGCCTAAGGAGGGTTGTCTGCAGGGCCTGGCTGCATGCCGGGCCCTAAAGCCAACTCCCACTGCACACAGCCAAGGCCGTGTGTGGCGCACCGTTGGATGCCTGTGGGGGGTGGGGATGCCCGCAGGCCAGGGCCTGCGGCCCACCCCTGCTGCACAAGACCAAAGGAAAAACAAAAATCACTTAAAATAACAAAGGTTACAGTGACATAGTTGGGAAATAGATTTTATTTTTTAAACTTTCAAATTTATTAAGAAACCAAAGGTTAGAGGGACGTTATAGTTAAGTTCAGATTTTACACGCAAAACTATAGAAATGCAACAATTTTTAGTTATACTTATCTCAAGAAACTATTGCTCATGCTTTAACTAAAACTAGAGGCCACGAGTTTTAGTTTCTTAATGTAAGTATAACTCTAACTGCTGAGTTTTCACAAAATATTAACACATATCACTGTAGGGAAAAATGTAAGTCACTTGTAGCACTATAGGGCACAGTTACAGTTTATTTTGCCATTTAAAAAAAAAACATTTTCTATTTTTACAAGAATTGTAATAACCTATATAATTTAATGAGTCGGCCTTGGACCCATCCCTTTCCTCCCAAAACCTATATCAGTGCAGTCCATGTTTGCAATGAAAGCACTTCCTCGAATGATGGGCAAGTTTACAAAAACATGACAGTAAGAGAAACTGTTTGGACTGAAACAAGATACCAATGCCTCAGTCTCAAAGATAATGTTTCAAGGGTACTAATACTCTATGTTTGTAGTAAATAACAGGCTATGCAAACAAGTGAGATGCCAAACTGGACATAAAAACGATGATGGCATTTTAACACAACTGCAATTATTTAATACTTTAAAGGGCTGTCTGGGAGGCCTTTTAGAGTTATGGTTCAAAGCCCCAGTGCCCCTCCAACACAATTACCTTTGGGCTTTATGATAACTTCAGGGGGCCCTTGGGAAAGAATTACACCAAGCCAACCTCCCTGGGATTGCTGTAGAGAGGAGTCTGAGTAGCAAAGTACAGAGGAAACACCTTGAGGGCTGACCCAAGTTGTGACCTCTCTCATCTGAAGAAACTGCTCCCAAGCTTCTCTTGTATAAGGTTTTGGCCCTCCTCTGCCATCACTGCTCAATCATTGTGGTCTGGGGGCTCTCAACCCCAAACATTTTCTCGCAGAATCGTGTTGCTACTCAACTATCAGTCCAGGCCTGCTCTTCCAGGATGTGCTGATGCTGCCATGTGGGAACCAGGCTGGGGCCGTCGTGCTGCACTGAAGCCCCTACTCGGCTTCCTCCCAGCAGACAATCACAGAAACAGCAACTGGTGCCAGGGTGAGCGCTCCAGGCATTGAGTGTTCCCAAGTAAAAATGAGACTTCCCTTATCCCCTCGAGGAGGAAACTGGTCTTCTACGAGCTGTGCAGACTTAAGGTGCTGTGGTTACAAGCTTGCAGGCATAGGCACAGTGAAGCGAGAGGCTGATGTGCCAATCACAGTAAGAAGGCTTCCTCTTCCATCAAATGCTCGGAACCGCCTACTGTGTGGCTGCCATGTTTCCCCCGGCCTCCCTTCCGAGCTCTGAATAGGGGTAGGAAAAAACCCTCTACCCAGATTAAAGTGACTCCATCGCTGAACTCCTTCTTTAAGGTCATGGCAACACCTGCAACTCTACAGTGTGTCAAGGGGGGCCCTCCTGCTGGGACTGGGGAAGTGCAGAGTCAGGATGTCGAGTCCACAGAAAGCTCCTTACCAGCTAACAACAAGATCACATCGAAGACATCAATTGACCTGGTCATGAGCTGGCTCACCCAGTACAGCCTACAGGTAATCATCAGTTACAGATTTGAGGCCCTTGCACCCCTCAAGAGGAGTGAGGAGGAGGGAGACATTTGTTAGGGTGAACAACAGGTAAAGGTTGCCCTCACTGGCTAGCAGAGGACCAGATAGGGCTTGGTTGGGAGGTGTGCAGCCAGACGGGTCACTAAACAATGTTGTTGGGTCTCAAGAATGAGACTAAGAACAGTTTTGAGATTCGAGGCCAACCATACGGTGATCCAAGCCTCCTGTTAGGCCCATAGCCAAAATTTATATTAGTAGGTCGAACGGACAAGGGTGTTGGAAGAAGAGGTCATTCAGGCTAAGCAGGAAATAAACAAATAACACAGCAGGCATTAATATGCTGGCTAAGCAAAATCAAACTCTGAGGGAGGATCTGGAAAGAACTGAGAATCACTTCAAGAGAAATAATCTTCAAATCCTGAACATCCCAGAGGCAGAAGAGAGCAGAAACAGGAAAAACTTCATTATATCGCTCCTCAGAGATTTGGTCCTTAAAGATTGGCTTGATGTTAATCTCAAACAGGAGATTCGGAGAGCACATAGGGACCAGTTTTGAAGAAACTTGAAGCATCAAAAACTCAGAATGATTCTGGTAAACATATGGTGAAAGAGCTTAGTTGAGGCATTGCTTTGAAAAATGGCTGCTTTACTTGCAAGGGGTTACACCTTTAGTATAATGTCCAATATTTGTAAAGCTACAGTTCAGCGCCAGAGGGAGTTGGGCAGGACAATAGAGAAACTTCATAAACTGGGTGCCAAGGTGCAATAAAAACTCTCTGCAATGCTTTGCACAACGTGGAACAACTAAATGTAGAACTGCAGCACTTTGGAAGACGTTGATGCTCTGAGTCTATTAAAAGAGGCAAAAACTCCTGAGATAGCTCCATGATGTCCCGCTATGGTGGGTTATGTGCAGTCTTGTCTTGGGGGGCGGGGCAGGACGAGTGAGACCACTTTTAGTTTTCAGTTTTCATAGTCTTCTATCACTTTTCTCTCCTGCTGGATGGTCATACGGCATTCAAAATGCGAGTCAGAAGTGAAAATGTTTCCCAGGGAGGGGTTTGGAGCTGAGCACCAGGTGGGGAGCATCGGGGGTTGGGGGGGGGGGGAATAAAAATAAATAAAAAAACATGCTTTAATTCACAAGATCACCAAACTATTTCAAAACCACTTAGTGCAAAGGATATCCACTGTATCATAGGAAGAGGGGTTGGCTGTGTGAATAGTGGAAGCAAATGGAGACAGGCAGAGAGTTACAATTGTTTACCTGGAATGCAAACGGCCTCAGGTCGAAGTCTTCCAGGACTTGAAGATAGTATGGCCCATATTTATGATTTTGCAAGAGACCAACTTAACAGCCACTGAGAGCAAAGTCCTGTATCTAAAACAAAGGTGGATATAGAACTAACGGCCACCGACCAAGTAGAATATTCTAAAGGGGCAGCTATCTTCTTAAGGAAAGGAGCAAGGGGGGAGTTACTGAACTGTAGAACCAATAGTTTAGGTAGGTGAGTCTTGGCATTGATGAGATGCTCCAATTATGACTTGTATGCACAGGCTTTTATTACCCCAATGGCAATGACCCTACCTTTTAACCCTGGAGTGAACATGTGGCAGTACCCACTGCCGGTGGTGAGAGGGGATGGATTTTAATTCCCTGATGGATATCCATCTTGATAGTTGGACTAGAAGGGAAAGTACCCATACACTCAGGACTAGGCAGGCTCTGAAAAACATGTTACATGACCTGGGGCTTGTGGATGTGTGGCGGCATCAACTGGGTCAGAAGAGGGGTGTATACATTACATATCAAAAAATATGGCCACTTCTCAAGGCTTGATTCCTTTTTTGTAGACAATACTGCTGCAGAGAGAGACAAAGAGATCAAGCATCTGCTGGGATCACTCCACCGTAACTATGCGTGTCGAGTGTCCTCGTCAAGAGGGGAATTTTAAGATGGACAGTCAAATGTGCCTTTCTCTTAGATGCAGTAATAGGACAGACCCTGGAGGAGGCTAGTAGAGATTTTTTCTTAGATAATATAGGATCTGTCTCTTTTGTTATAGTCTGGGAAACCTTCAAGGCATTTATACAAGGGGTATTACGGAGTCAAGCATCTTTTAAGACTAAACCAACCAGAGAAGAGCCTTCCTTCTTATAACATGAAATAGAGGCATTGATTGGAGGCCACCTTACAGGCACAGAATCCTCCTTCCGATATGGATCAAGTAATAAAGAGGTTGGAAGAGGCACAGCTGAATTATAAAATCAATCTAGATAAGAAGTGCAGAGAGACGTGGCAGGCAAAGTGCTCAAACCTGTTTGAGTATGGAGAGAAGTCTGAGATCTTACTGGCATGGAAGACAAGATCAGAGAGGTCTAGGAATAACATTAAAGAGCTGGTATTTAACCCCCGGGGGAATATATCCAACAAGATGGGAGAAATGCAGAGACATTTGGCCACCTTATTCATGATTTGATTTACAAACTTCTAAAGCGCATAAATGCTCGAAGGGCATCTTGGCACTAGCATAGTTATAGATCCAGTCACAGAGCACTAATGCCCGCCATACAAACCAGCCCATATTATAAGAGGAAGGCAAACAACCAAGTTTTTAGATGCTTCTGAAAACAAAGTAAATTAGTTTGCCTTTTTTATATGCTAGGGCAACCTGTTCCAGAGAACACCTGTAAATTGAACAAAACTACGCCCACTCCACATAACTTTCTTGATTGTAGAAACTGTTACAGATCTGGAAAAGGCGGACTGTAGGGGGCCTGATAAGAAAGTACCATTTAAACTCACTTCTAAGATATTCTGGACCTGACCCATGTAACGCTTTGTGTGCCAGACACAAAGCCTTGGAAGCAATCCTCTTCGTCAATGGGAGCCAGTGAAGCTCCTTCAGGGTGCTTGCTCAGATCTAAATGTAAGAATATTTTTCAGCAAACGCCAGGCCGCATTTTGAAGAATCTGTAACTTATTTAGAGATCTCTGTTTAATGCCCATATACAAGGCATTACAGTAGTCAATCCTGGACAAGACTATGGAAATACCCACAATTTGTTTTAAATCAGAAGGGATAAAAGGTACACTTTCGTCAACATTTTTTAAATAAAAAATAAAGATGAAGATAACTTGTTAATATGCGCCTTGAATGATAACTCTGCATCTTGCTTTAGTTGCTGGCATTGGGATGATGCCAAAAGACTCCGGTCACCATGCGTGACCCCAGACATTGACCTCGTTCCCGAAAATAAGAACTTTGGTTTTCAGGGCATTCAACTTTGGACAGTTTTTGCTCATCCACTTGTCTATTGATTGCCTACATCTATTAAATCATTCTGACACCTCCATCGTGTTATTGGAAATCAATACCACAATTTTCGTATCAGCATACGCAACAGTGACGAAACAGAAGGAGTGGATGAGCTTGGCTGGAAGGGCCACATAAATATTTAAAAAACGCTGGTCTGAGAGATGACCTCTGAAGAGCCCAGCACTGCAGGGTATATTATTTTGAGTTGAAATCCCCAAGGGCCACCTTCTGTGAACGACCTTCCAAGAATGATACAAGGAGATTCAAAGCTGACCCAGTAATCCTGATGCCCGCCAACCTTTTTAGCAAAACCTCAAGGCTCACTGTATCAAAGACCACGGAGAGATTCAAAAGGATCACTGTGGCCTTCCCACTCCTCATCCATGATAGACCTCATTTTTTCTGAGACTGCTACCAATGCAGTTTCTGTACTATGATTTGGTCGAAAAACAAAATGTGCTTTATGCAGCATATTGTTATCTTCAAGTTAAGCTGTCAATGTTTTATTAGGATGTTTTTCAAAAACCTTTGCAGGAAATGGTAATCACAAGATAGGCCAGTCATTGTTTTCTGATGGGAAATAACAAGGGCTATTTTAAAAGCGGAAGAACAGAGGCTTTTTCTCCATTCCCCAGGAAAGAGCCCCTCCTTAATAATAAAGTTATTTAAGGTTGTCAAAGCTGGGGCTATTTTATGAGCTACATCATGTATGACTTTCGGTGGACAAGGATCAGAAGGCGCTCCTGATTTGTTTTGTGTGATCAACCACCTGCTCACTTGTTAGAAAAGGGAAATTACGGTGCTCAACACTGCTACAGTGCAGAGTGTCAGACTCCTCATCCCTATCCTGTAAAGATCTTGTAGTATTGAATTTACTGTACACAGCTTCCACCTTATCTTTAAAAATGTACCCAAATTGTTACAGCGTAGATTAGTTGGAGGAGGACCATGTCGCATTTCCTCAGTTGTAAGTTTCTTGTTTTTTTTTAATATTTCTTTTTCACACTACTTAGATCTCCGGACTCTTTCTTGCCTTCAGCATTTCTGTTTCATTTCCCTTAATTCAGGGGAGAACCATGGTGCAGTAGGATTAGATCAAACATTCCTTGATTTTTTTACATTTTGTTTTTTTACCAGGAACAGCTTATAAATTAGATTCGATATCCATCCAGTTTATTTGACAGCTGCAACATTTGGGTCTTCAGTTAGGTCCAGTAGTGAGACTTCAAGACTATTCTCAGCTTTCTATGCGGAGAAGGTCCATACAGGCTCAAATAAGCTTAAAGCATGGCTGAGGGATAGGTACCGCCCCTACGATTACGGATCTGGGAAAGGATTCTTTTGTGGCCCGGATTACCGAGGCCTAAATATGGGAGCATTGGAAATTAGCTATAAATAGAAAGGCAACAGGCCCAGATGCTATCCAATACAAACATTATAAGTTATTGAAAGGGATGATAATACCAGTATGGGGGAAACTGTTTAACGCTGTCAATTTGGAGCAAAGCTGCCCTGGTGCTAGTCCTAAAACCTTACAAGGATCCTAAAAAGGCAGATTCATATCTGCCAATTTTGCTATTAAATCCCAACTATAAGATATTTTCTAGCATCCTTGCCAATAGATTGGCCAACGTAACTCCTCAATTAATTTACCCCGATCAGAAGGGTTTTGTCCTCAAACGGCAGATCCATGAGTTTACAGCAACAACTAGTCGGCTTATTCAGTCTCGCCTCTACTCACTCGCCTACCTTAGCAGAGGCACCAACAGATGAGGCCAGGGCTTTTAACAGTCTATTGGGAATATCTGTGGGAGGTTTTACTAATATTAGATTTTAGCCCAATTTTTATTTTAACCCTCTAGAGCAGAGGTCTTCAAACTGGGGGGCGGGCCCCCCTAGGGGGGCCTGAAGTGATCCCAGGGGGGGCCCCAGACTCTGGCCAAAAGAAATATTATACAGATAACAGGCCTTTGTTTTAAGCAGAAGCATGTTATTTCAGTTTTAAAAAGGTAACAGTACTTAACTGCAATGTTTAAATAGGTCTAGACATATTTAAACATTGCCATGTTCATAAAATAGTTGTGAAAAATTCTGAGGGGGGCCCAGTGATTTTTATTTTTCAACTGGGGGGCGCGGCATGAAAAAGTTTGGAGACCTCTGCTCTAGAGGCTATATGGAAACTCATCTGTTCTAATTGAGTATAACAGATCTTTAACTAAAATATTTTTCATTTCTAGAAGTATGAGGGAGGGCTGCCCGCTCTCTCTCCTGTTTGACATTTATATTGAACCATTCGCGCAGCTACTCAGACAGGATCAACTGGTAATTCCCTTTACCTCACAGATTTTTGTAATAAGATAGTGATGTATGCTGACAATCTCATAATTTAAACATTAGATCCTGCTAAGACTATTCCTAGGGTAGAAGAGTTAGCCGAGGAGTTTGAATCTCTATCAGGCTACTCCATTAACAGAGCAAAGGCAGAGATCATGTGCTGGAGTGTAACAGACTGGGATACGGAAGTAAAGACAGAGATTAAGTATCTCATTGGGGGCAATAGCAATACATAACCTAGCAAAGGAGGCTAAGGAAATTGATCTGTTTGTCAAGTGAGAAATCTCCCACTGACGACTTATGGCCAGGAAACTTAATAAAAATGCCAAGACTACCTAAACTGACATATCTCTAACTGTATTCCACGTCCGTTTCCTAAACTGTCATTGCTAAAACACAGGGGAAGATAACATCTTTAATCTGCATTTCTGGGGCAGTTAGGGTGTCCTCGAAAAAAAGTAAGGCGAAGATTGGTAAAAGGGGGCTTTGCATTGCCTCATTTGAGTCTATCACAATACCTTCCAATTGAACAATTGCAGGATGCTCCCAGGAACCCCAAATAGCTCAATTTGGGGGAAGATATTAACAGAAATTACTAAGGGGCTGGGATATACTGGATTTTTATGTATAAGTTCGGGGTCCCAAAATATTTTTCACAAGTCTGATTAAAAGTCTTGCTGGTCGCCCTTAGCCTCTGGTATTGAGTCAGTAAGACCTTAGGTATCAATTACTGCTACAATTTCTCACCCATGTGGGAGTCCCCTGGCACGCCAGTGTCTTTTAGACAGCCTGAATTATCCCTTGAGGAATGCCGGGATAACAACCTGGCGGGCACTACTAACAGCACAGAGGTTAGTACCCTTGGAGGTATTTAAGATTAGGACTAGGAATTCACTATCCAGAGTTAAATATCTGCAACTTGGCTCCTTGCATGCAAGCAGGAGATCGGAGGAGTCTAGGATGTAAGGTCTACACTGCAGGATTTGTGGCCTATGAAAAACGAGGTCTCCATATGGTACTGGAAGCTTTTCGATGGAGATGATTAAAATATAAGGGCCCCTTACCTGAGCTGGGAAGATATGATGCCTAGGACAGAGTTATCCCATCTGTGGCAAATATCTTTAAAATTACTGTATTATACGGTTAAGCCTGGAAATCTAAAAAGGAACCATTTTGTCACCCTTAACAGGACTCTGCAAGGAATAGCAAGATTTGTAAAAAAAAAAAAAAAAAATACAGGCTCCAGGTAGCAGAAGATGTGGCTTCATGGAAGTGAATGATGAGCCCATGCTATTTACTTGCCCTTCGATTCTCAGCTATTGTGAGGTTGGGAGTAATAATATCACTGAAATTATGGGTGCCACAATCAAGGTAAGCTCGTTGTTTGTCATGTTTGGTGTGGATACTGTATCATGCAACGTCCTGGACAGATCTCAGTGATGTCTGTTATTTTATCCATTACTTCTCGCAAGAAGAAAGATCTGTAAAAACATTTTAAACCCAACTCCTTCCTCCCGAGGCATGGTAATTGGCTTTGCCTGGGAATGGTAGGTTAGACCCAGAGAGTACCCCAGGCAGGGCAGATACCATCTGGGCAGGATTTCTGAGGTGGAACGGTATGTCAGCTCTGTAAAATTAAGTAGTTCCATGATTACATCAATGCACCAATGGGACCTGGGTCGTAAAGCTCGACCTTATTTGACAGGCCCAACTCGAATGTAATATTCTGAGTGACAAATTTGCCAGCCACAGCAGCAACTTTCCAGTTGATGGCAGTGTTCTACTGCAACATTCTCTGTTGTGTGCAAAATAAAGTGAGGCATGACTGAACGAAGAGTTGCGAGAGAGGAGCACTGTGATATATAGCATCTTCTCGGGGAGGAGACTGCAGGAAATAAGGAACAATTGGATTTAAATGTAATTTTAAATTAATGCTGATTTAAAAAGTGCTTTTTCACACATTAGAGATAAGTGGTTCGTTTTTTTAAATTCAGGGTACTGTGCAATTTTTAAATGGTTATAAACAATTTAACCACTCACATTGTTCACTTATGTGAACAATTTCCACAAAATATCAGTTTTCTCTATATTTTCCTAATATTTGAAAATATGAATGCTTTATTTGAAAGAAACCCTAACACGCTTTTCCAGATTAAGATACGAATATTGGAAAGGTCGGTTAGCAGGACATGAGGCCATTTCCGGATACATCACACGTGTAAGTTACTGGTTTTAAGCCCAAATGAAAGGACAGGCCTTCCAAGGAAGTCTTGGTGATGTATTGTAGATTATTTCTCTTTGCATCATTGATTCTGTTTCAATGTGTTTTTGAATAAAATGGTTATCAATGAGCTGCCATTTTAAGGTCTGGGGATAGGCGCAATTTCACGAACTATGAATTGCATGGAAATTTAGTATTCCAGTGCACGAAAACAAAAGAGGACACAAAGTTATAGGGAAAATAGCACCTCCTGCAATACGCTTGTTAAGAAGCCTGTAGACTGAATCAACAAGTTGAACTGTGTCTACTGATTTACTACACCTCCACAAACTCACATCATATTAAGCATTTTTAGGGTCGAGCCTGCGTAGCATGCCCTTGCGAGACGCTGTAGTACTTAGAACATGGCTCAGAGCCCCGCCCATGTTACGTCAGTGTCTTTCATTGGTTCGTGGGCTTGCCTTTTAAAATCTGATTGCTTTCATTAGTGGAAGGCATGCATACGATATGCCTTTTCCGGTGGTTAGCCCTCCTCGAGCACAGCGACTAAGTACTGAAAATATACGAGGCTCGCTGTTTTCCATCCGGTTTGTGGACTACTTTTTCGCAGCGCGATCTCGCGTGTTTAGCAGCGCAATCGCGCTCGTTTTCTTTCTCCATTTAATGAGGCAAGAAAAGTCCGGTTGGGAGTTTACAACTGCTAATAACTCTAACTGGGAGAAATGAGAGACCCGTTGCATTGCAAATGCTTGTTTTATAAGCAAGTAAGACGGCATTGATTCAATCCATCTGATGACTGATCTATGTTTTATTTCAGCACTTCACAGGTTTATTTTTCATCAATGTTGACTGGAGACATTTAAAAGTGGTGACTCGTTCATGAATCTGGATTGTGTAGTTAAACAAGCGAATCTTCTGCATTGTGTCACAAGAGGGTGGTATGAAAAATTTCTGAATGCTTTAGGCTAAACTACTTTGTCTAGCTTTTTACTTATAAATGTTTGTTCTTAAAGGCCAGTGCTTAGCTGAGAAACTGCTGTAGCAACAGCGTATCGGAAAGGTACACGTGCAAACTGCTTTTAGAATAGTTAATTGATTACAATTATTCCTGGAAACAAAAATGAAACGTCATATGTTTTACTCTCTCAAACACGTGTAGCTGTAAGGTTCATCAAAGGCTCAAATCACGATATAGTTTTCGAAATTGCTCTGTAAGGATTGTGTATTTCCAGCATCTTTTAATGTATGGTTTCCGTGTAAAGTAGTAATTTAGCTGTCGCGTGGCAGGAATGACGACAATGGGCAAAGATTTTGGAAAGGATAATGAGTCAGAGGGCACAGAGAAACTTCAGCTTTTTGTCAGGCGTAAGGCACTTATTTTTATGTCATGCACATTAACACAAAACCTAATTCCTTGTTGGAAAAGCATGCATTCTTCCAGATCCATAAGAGTCATCAAAATTAAATACACTCTCAAGTCAACAAATACACTCTTAGAACTACTTCTCCTCTAAGTAACACAGCAACATCAAAGTACAAAAAACGTATTCTTTACCTTTAAACAGTTCAGCTAAGTTGGATGTATTGCCAGTAGGATTTTTAAACTTCACATTTTTATCCGTCCACCAAGCAATGCCTCTCTTATTTAAGGTTAGTTCTGTTTTTGTGCCATTATTCAAAACGTAATACAATTTGAAGGAATCTAAAGGACAAAATGATAGCACAGGCAAAGAGGTAAACGAAGAATAAGTTACTAACAAGTATGTTGGAGCAGGTTTTATTTACAATTTAACACATAGTTTATTTACAAGTTAAGGAAAAAAAAAAAAGAAAAAAAAAAAAAAAAAAAACATGAAAATACTGGCCTTTAATTTATCAAACAAATCCATTTCAGAATACAGCCTCATCAATTCCATGGAGAAAAAACCAACAGGAGAAAAATGCGTGAATAATAAAATAAGATACTTACCTTTGTGAATGCTCTTTGTGGCAGGTATTCCTCTAGAATACCCCCAGGTACCCAACAGGATCCAGAAAATTCTTGTAACAATGCTCCATGCACCGTTATGTAGACAATAGGTATGTTCGGTGACTTGTAAGCCCCTCCCCTGCACACTATCTTTCTCCTGTGCTCTCAGATACGGAACACAGATTCTCTGAAAGTGTGCCGAATTCTTAACTTGTAACCTTTTTAAATGGTAAAGAGGACTCTCCACCAAATGGTTAGGTGGGAGAACAATGAGGAATCTGCAAGCAGACAGGGCAGCCAGTAGAAACAGAGTAACTGAAGTTAAGGTGAAGATAATTCTAACTGCAAATTCCTCAACCTTAGAATGGGGGTGGACTCAGACAAAAAAGTCTTACAGAATAGGTGAACAGACGTTCCTGCCAGTGCAGACTGTCAAGGTAGTAGTGTTTCTTGAACATATACACCAATGCCAACACAAGCTGGGCAGATGCCTCGAACAGTCACTCATTGTGCTAAAACTGTTGCAGCGACTTTGTTAATGGTGGAATGAGCCTGTGGACATTCAGGGTGCTGCTTCTTGGCCAGTGCTTTGTAGAGTTTGATGCAGAGGTCTATTCACCTAGAGAGAGTCCTCAATCACACAGCTATACCCTTCTTTGCCCCCTGAAAAGTGCTTAGAAAGCTTGTAATCCACACAATATATCTGTGCGATAGATGTAAAAGCTCAGCACTCTCTCTTAGGGTCAAAATGGTTAAGTCTTGCCTTGTATTTTGAGAGTTGTGGGTGGGGGGGGAAGGGGTTACAAAACGTCACCAACTAATTGACTGGCCACCATGGAAGGGAGTCACAACCTTTGGTAGGAAACCTTCCTAGGTCCTCAGCACCAATTTGTCTGGTGGTGTAAGGTGGCTGTACTGAAAGAGCCTGCAGTTCACCTTTTGTTGTTCACACAGAGTATCTAGATGAACAAGTTACTTACCTTCGGTAACTCTCTTTCTGGTGGATACTCTAATTGTACATTCCTCATCTTGTGAATATTATCCAGGAGTCTAACTGGATCCTGAAACTTCAAAGCAGTACTCCTGAGTGTCAGCAAAAAACACTGTACAGCTTCATACTGATGTAGTTCTGCTCTGGAATTGACAAGCAGAACCCATTATAATCGCCACCCATGCGCGCCAATGGAGCTGCTTTCATAGTCTGTCCATGCCATCGGACAGAGCCGTTCGGCAAATTGGCAGGACCAGTGTGAGTATCTTGGGTCCTTTTTAGAAGAGGAAGAGTCCAGATTACAGAGAGGGGAGGTGGGAGGGTTGATGAGGCATCTACGATTAGATAGTATATCCACCAGAAACTGAGTTACTGAAGATGAGTAACTGTATCTTCTGATGGATTCCCCTAACTGTAGGTTCCTCATCTTGTGACTAGACACCATATCAGTGCCACAACCTATCCCCATCCCCAGCAAGGTGGGGTGGGGTTAGGGGGAGGTGGAGTGAGTGGGTGGGATGCTGTGTTCTATGATTCTGGTTCAGATTAAAAAGTCCTGTAGGACCTAGCAGTCAAAATGTTTATCTTGGCAGACTTGACTGTCAAGGTAGTAGTGCTTGATGAACATGTGTACTGATGCCCATGTAGTCGCCAGACAAAATATCTAAAACAGGCACTTAACATTCAATTGCAGTGGCAGCAGCTTTGGCTTTGGCGGAATAACCCCACAGGCCTTCCCAGAAGCTGCTTGTTGGCCAATGTGCAGCAGATCTTGATGCAGAGCACAATCCATTGAGAGATGGTTCACTTCTGTACTGCCTTAGCCCTCTTTGTACCCGCAAACCCAGCTGACTGTCTACTCTGTGTTCTTTGGTGTTATCAATGTAAAAACAAAGCACTTTCTTGGGGTCTAAACAACGGAGTCTCTTTTGAGGTATGAAGGGGAGCAAAAACCCAGGGACGTGATAGCATATCTGACTTGAAACTGTGTTACAACTTTTGGTTTAATAGAAGCTTAAACAGCTGGCAAAACGTGGGTCACAATGCCCCAATGGCTATTTAAATAATAGGCGGTAGCTGGTGTTGACAGATCTACAAGTAAGGCTCGTAGATTAGAACATATGTTTCTAAAAGTGTCAGTGCATTTTGACTCGTGATCAGGTTGGGTGGTGGGAAAGGCAGTAGGATTCACCTTACTTGAGAAGGGCTGCACCACCACGCTCGCAGGAGTAGGGCACTGTGTATGAAAGTCAGGGTTTGTATGGTGCTGGGGTATGACAAACAACGATTTTGGTCTGTTCACTGAAGTTTTAGAGTACGACAGTCACCCAAATGTCCAAAAGGGTATCCATAACAGCTTTGATGAAGGCTAAGAGAGGCTCCGTAGGTGCCTGGCGCACTTGAAGGATCTCTATGACATTAGTCATTAATTTCATGGTGGGTATTTTTAATTCTTCTGCCACTGTCTGCATCACTACAGCAAAAGAGGCACTTACTTCCATGACATGGTCAGGAGGTGAAACCAAGCCAGTGCGCTGGGGAGGTATCTAGGACACTGGTATCCTGTAATTTCTCATACCAACTGTTCTCATTATATTGGGGGTAAAGGCATCCACTTCATCAAAATGGTCATTGGCTCAGTCTGTGCTAAAGATATTGTGTAATTCTTTGGCTCTGCCATGAGGCAAAAGCAAGGCATGTAAATTAGATGCATTGCTGGATGACTGTGCCCCGGGAGGATCAGGGTGCAGCCTCGTTTAGGGCGAGTTTGGCTTGGAGTCTGAGAGCACAATGGGCTGTCTCCTCCTCCAGCATCTGCTCTGGCGTAGATGCATAAAGAACAGGCATAGGAAGTGGAGCCTTGGTATCGAGATCCGAGAAGAAAACAAATAAGATTTAGAAGGTACAGCTTTCTCCAAGAGCAGACCTGCCGATGGAAGTCCAACTGGAGGCCCTCATAGATCCTTCAGACCTAAAGGTGTGCGGAAAATGGCAAAAAAAAAAAAAAAAAAAAAAAAACATTTTGCTAGACCTGTCCTAGGCAGACAGCTGGACACCCCGGCTTTTGCTTTGGTGCTGCAGATGGTGGACTCCTCCCAGTTCCCTACTGCCCAGCCATCTTTCTTTTGACTTCTCTGCTGCGAGGCCCCCCTCCCTCCGCCTCTCCACCTACTAACACATGGTGAGTGTTCTCACTGTTCTGCCCTAGTTATAGTCTTGCTCCTCGTTTGCTGTACTGCTTTCTTTTCAACATTGCCTGCTTCATTTGCAGTGTATTTTTGGATATCCCCGTTTGCTTTACTGTCTGCTGCTTTAAAGTTTCTTGGTTTACGGTGCTGGGCAGCTGGTGCTCCATTGTAAGTTTCCCCTTCCGCCCCTTCAATGGCTTGAGGACACCTGTGGGTCTCCGGTTGTCACCAGCGGCTCTCCCTGGTCCAGGAGGAGGGTGATGTTAGAAGGGAGGGATTCCCTGACTGGGGTGACAATACTTTCGTTTCGTTCTTATGTTTTTGCCTCCTGCTAGATATTATGGTCCACGTTTTTGCATTTTCAGCACTGCCACCTACAGAGGGCTGATTTTACAGTGTGTCCATTACTTCCTTATCCTAGTGTGTTTTCCTGTAGTGATATAGTGAAAATGTCAGTTCTGTCCACATTGTTAGAATGTTTATTGTCATTGCATTAAGTCATATCTTTTGTTTGCACTGTAGTCGTAGCATGGAGGTGGCTCCCCATTATGTTGATAGTATTAACATTCCTTCCCATAGATTTTGAGTCTGATCTCATGTCCCAGTGCATTGGGTCGGAAGCACCTAGGTCAACAGGGTAAACCTCCGCTTCTGTGTGTGAGAATGTATTAAGTGAGGGTTCAGTGCTGTCTGCAAGAGCATTTGTGTGCTTGGATGTCTGGTGGATTCCAGAGATTTCCACGGAGATACAGTTGCCCCTGTTCAGGGCAGATAGCAAGGGTGTTCGGTGGCAAGGACGTGAGGAAACTAGCACCTATAGCACCCTTTGTCTCCCTAGAGATGCTCTCATCTGTGCATCAGGTGTGAACCCTTTTAGTAAACCAGCATTGCAAGAACTTGTCCACTGAATTTGGGGTGCCTGAGCGATCATCTTGCTTCCGCTAATACTACTGCGCGCGGCTGAATGTGTACGTGGCGCAAGTGAATGTGACACCCCTCAGTTTTCTATGGGTATGAGCTCTGGGAACTAGTCCCTGAGACACCCCTGTGCACTCCCGTCTAGTTTAAGGGCACGAGTCTGTCGACAGGGACAACCAACACCCTCAGGGACAATGGGGCAGGGTATGAGTAAAGGGGATTTGGACAGTTCCAAACTTGCCCAGCCCAAGGCATCTCCTGCCTATCAGGTAGCCATACACAATGGTTTTGATGCCGGTTTGTTCTTGGAAAAGTGGCACAAGTTGACTGCGAGGTGCAAGGAGTTGCAATTTTCTTTAAATGCAACATATGATCCGCAAGGGTTAGGTTACCTGAGGCAGTTTTTGCTGAAAGGGTAAAAGATGAGCTTGACTGAGTGGGACGCATTTTGGATGTGGGATTTGAGTGCATGTGATCTGAAAACGAGTGATGGAAAGGCAAAAGTACATAAGAAGTTGTTGGCACTGTGAAGAGACCCAGTAAATGTGGCCTGAGATCAATTTAATAGCAAGCTTTGGAGGAGATGCCAGCTTGACGTTCAGGGTGCGTCCCAGTCTTCCTCTGCCAAGCGCGCCGGGAGGGGAAGACGGAGACCCCACAGACCCTCTGACTGAGGATAGTATGGCGTGCAGAGAAGGCCCCCCTCACCCTCCCGTGCACCAGTTGTCAAAACTGCTGCAGAAAATTACTAGACAGTAGGTGAGATACCCACTCAGCTTCCTGATTAATGCAGGAATGACCTGGTGTCACAGCCAAGCATGTAAACTGGTAAGAGAGAAAATGAACAGAGCAGAACTTGGCAGCATTTCAGATATTCACTTCCTCTCCTGCATGAGACAGGAGGTAATACAGGCTGCGAGCGACTTGGAGCACGAGTGTGCACAGTTGATTAAAAAACTGCACAAATAAAAACATCACTGTAAGGAAATGCCTCCTTGGCATGGTTACCCCCTGACTTTTTGCCTTTGCTGATGCTATGTTTTGAATTGAAAGTGTGCTGAGGCCTGCTAACCAGGCCCCAGCACCAGTGTTCTTTCCCTAACCTGTACTTTTGATTCCACAATTGGCACACCCTAGCATCCAGGTAAGTCCCTTGTAACTGGTACCCCTGGTACCAAGGGCCCTGATGCCAGGGAAGGTCTCTAAAGGCTGCAGCATATCTTTTGCCACCCTGGGGACCCCTCACTCAGCACAGACACACTGCTTGCGTGTGCTGGTGAGAACAAAACGAGTAAGTCGACATGGCACTCCCCTCAGGGTGCCATGCCAACCTCACACTGCCTATGCAGTATAGATAAGTCACCCCTCTAGTAGGCCTTACAGCCCTAAGGCAGGGTGCACTATACCATAGGTGAGGGCACCAGTGCATGAGCACTGTGCCCCTACAGTGTCTAAGCCAAACCTTAGACATTGTAAGTGCAGGGTAGCCATAAGAGTATATGGTCTGGGAGTCTGTCAAACACGGACTCCACAGCACCATAATGGCTACACTGAAAACTGGGAAGTTTGGTATCAAACTTCTCAGCACAATAAATGCACACTGATGCCAGTGTACATTTTATTGTGAAATACACCCCAGAGGGCACCTTAGAGGTGCCCCCTGAAACCTTAACCGACTATCTGTGTAGGCTGACTGGTTCCAGCAGCCTGCCACAACCGAGACATGTTGCTGGCCCCATGGAGGATTCCCCAATAGGATTAGGGATGTGACCCCCTCCCCTTGGGAGGAGGCACAAAGAGGGTGTACCCACCCTCAGGGCTAGTAGCCATTGGCTACTAACCCCCCAGACCTAAACACGCCCTTAAATTTAGTATTTAAGGGCTTCCCTGAACCTAAGAATTTAGATTCCTGCAACTTACAAGAAGAAGAGGACTGCTGAGCTGAAAGACCCCTGCAGAGGAAGAGAAGAAGACACCAACTGCTTTGGCCCCAGACCTACCGGCCTGTCTCCTGCCTTCCAAAGAAACCTGCTCCAGCGACGCTTTCCCAAGGACCAGCGACCTCTGAATCCTCAGAGGACTGCCCTGCTTCAAGAAAGACCAGAAACTCCAGAGGACAGCGGCACTGCTCCAAAAGAACTGCAACTTTGTTACAGAGGAGCAGATTTAAAGACCCCTGCAAATCCCCGCAAGAAGCGTGAGACTTGCAACACTGCACCCGGCGACCCCTACTCGACTGGTGGAGAACCAACACCTCAGGGAGGACCCTCCGGCGACTCCGAGACCGTGAGTAACCAAAGTTGTCCCCCCTGAGCCCCCACAGCGACGCCTGCAGAGGGAATCCCGAGGCTCCCCCTGACCGCGACTGCCTGAACCTAAAGTCCCGACGGCTGGAAAAGACCCTGCACCCGCAGACCCCAGCACCTGAAGGAACGGAACTCCTGTGCAGGAGTGACCCCCAGGAGGCCCTCTCCCTTGTCCAGGTGGTGGCTACCCAGAGGAGCCCCCCCCCTTGCCTGCCTGCACCGCTGAAGAGACACCTTGGTCTCTCATTGAAAACCATTGAAAACCCGACACGTGTTTGCACACTGCACCCGGCCGCCCCCGCGCTGCTGAGGGTGTACTTTTTGTGCTGACTTGTGTCCCCCCCCGGTGCCCTACAAAACCCCCCTGGTCTGCCCTCCGAAGACGCAGGGACTTACCTGCTGGCAGACTGGAACCGGGGCACCCCCTTCTCTCCATTGAAGCCTATGTGTTTTGGGCACCTCTTTAACCTCTGCACCTGACCGGCCCTGAGCTGCTGGTGTGGTAACTTTGGGGTTGCTCTGAACCCCCAACGGTGGGCTACCTTGGACCCAAACCTGAGACTTGTAAGTGATTTACTTACCTGTTAAAACTAACAATAACTTACCTCCCCCAGGAACTGTGAAAATTGCACTGTGTCCACTTTTAAAACAGCTATTCGTGTTTTATGTGAAAAGTATATATGCTATTGTAATTATTCAAAGTTCTAAAAGTACTTACCTGCAATACCTTTCAAATGAGATATTACATGTAGAATTTGAACCTGTGGTTCTTAAAATAAACTAAGAAAAGATATTTTTCTATAACAAAACCTATTGGCTGGATTTGTCTCTGAGTGTGTTCCTCATTTATTGCCTGTGTGTATGTACAACAAATGCTTAACACTACTCCTTTGATAAGCCTACTGCTCGACCAAACTACCACAAAATAGAGCATTAGTATTATCTCTTTTTGCCACTATCTTACCTCTAAGGGGAACCCTTGGACTCTGTGCATGCTATTCCTTACTTTGAAATAGCACATACAGAGCCAACTTCCTACAATCACTGTCTGTCATGAGCAATCCGACCTGGCAACAAAGGCTCATAGATGACTCTGCAGATCAAACTTTAGACGTGGCGAGATTTCAAAATGTAATATGGGACATATGTAGTCATGCAAAGAGTTGTCTGAACAATGTTAAGATGTTAAAGGAAGTTAGAGAAGGATATGTTCAGGAGCAGGACAGAAGGGAGGAAGAGGTCCGCACAGCACCAACTCCTACTGTACGCATGACCTACCAGCTGGGACCCCGTAGGAATAGTCTCAATTGCACTCCGGTGCCCTCAACCCCTTCATCGTCTAGAAACTTTGCCCGTAAGCCCTTTCTAAAATCCGCTGTTGGCAGATCCGACAGAGGGCCGACTGCAGCTGCAACAATAAGATCTAGAATATGATAAGGGATACTTTGAAACAATACTGCAGATGGCTAAGGCGAGGCTACTTGAAGATTACTCCCGAAATCACTCAATATACATACAAAAGATGCAGAAGAAGGACGATACTCAGTCCCTCTCCTTTCCTTCCGAGTATGGGTAGGATATGTCTGAATTTAGCTTCGAGGACACAGATCTGCGGTCTTGGAACAAGACCCACATACTGGATGCTTTGCAGTACGCTGTTGATAAGCTGAGGCAGTGGAGGGAGTTATCACCTATCCTAAAAATGCTAACTACTGCACAGTAATTGGTTGCCACTTCCCCTCCAACTTGCT
This sequence comes from Pleurodeles waltl, assembly GCF_031143425.1. NCBI lineage: Eukaryota > Metazoa > Chordata > Amphibia > Caudata > Salamandridae > Pleurodeles > Pleurodeles waltl. Next base: position 1,401,179,826 of record NC_090444.1, on the reverse strand, counting down.
CCAACATTGTGATGCCGCTTCGCAAAGTGCCCTCACCACAAACATCTCAGTACAAGCCACAGTTACCGACTTACATGCACGTTCCCTGGTCGAGGTATGATAGCCAGGGGGCCTTCTTTGAAAACACTTAGACATAGTGTTCAATATTATTGTAGCCAAAGACTTACGGGGAGACTGCAAACAAGCTGTTACCTGGCCGCCAGCTGAACCAGAGAGAAAACAGGGGGGAACCTAACATTATTATTTAAACAAAATTATGAGAAGTGCTAAGACACCTAAAGACAAAAATACCAGAAGATAGGGTAGAACACAACACAGGAAAAGGATGAAACAGTGAGTGCATATTATGACTGCCTGTTGCAGATATACCAGCAGAATAGTGTCATGCGCAACCCTTTAGGAGAAGGTCTCCCAGCATCTGCCACAACTTTTGTGCAGGGACTCCACCCACCAATAAGGTCACACTTACAGACATCCTTTGTTTGCTGGCAACAGGAGCTGCTATAGAAAGTATTGGCTGCTGCTAGGTACTGCGCAGACTATCAGGTGCACTTATATGAGATGGAAGAGTCAAAAGCAAAGAAAGAAAATGCAACTGATGGTTGAGTAAGAACAATACTATCAGAACAATGATCAGCAGGGTAGAGGCAGAGACTGTGATGGAGGTCAAGGTAGGTCAGCAGCAGATAGGGCAGCATTACAGCCACTGCCAGGGACCACTTGCTTCCACTGTAACAAGCCTGGCCACTGGCAGGTCAACAGCCCCCTAACTAAGCGTTACAGGATCAGGAGTGGGGGACCCAAGCCCGACTGAATGGGACACCGCAGACATCATCCTACCCTCTTAATGTTTTTGACATCCCATCTCCTCCTCCTCACCCACCCCCCCTCCTTCCAACATACCTACGACTGCCCCACAACAACACTTGACTGAGCCTCGTCCATCCACTGCCACACCTATGAAAAATGGGGACTCAGTGAACCTCAGATATGGACATGACAGATGGTTACTAGCCTTCTTACCTTCCTCCACATTAAACAGGGCTGCCCATAAGAGGATGACTGCCTAATAGCTCCAGCACTAGAATTTGACCAAGCAAGTTCCTATGCCATGGGACTGTACCTTTCCTCCAGACACCTGAGCTACTAGATCAACGCTGAAGGCAACAAATATGCCTGATGCCCCCTCTTTCGGGAATACAGATAGCGGCAGTCGATTTAAATGGAAAAGTAATACATGAGTATTTGACAAAACAGATTAAAATGACTATAGGCTCAATAACTGTACATCATCAGTTCATCTTCAGTCATGGCTGTCCTGTAAATTTGTTAAATAGGGCCTTGCTTTGCAAGATGCAAGGCACCATCCCACTGCACCCAATAGTTTCTTTCAGGAGAGCAAGGATTTTGGCCAGCTGCTCCAAGTTTTATGACATGAGCAGAACATGTATTTCAACCTGAATTGAGGGATACTGTTCCACACCACGTTTAGGCACATCACCAGAACCACACAGGTCAAGTGCTGGACTTCCCACCTGTGCACATAAGGGTGCAACAGGGAGCCTCATTACCACACATTCCACAGTAAAAAATATCCAAGGAAAGTGAGAAAAGCACTGCTCCAGTGATAGCTGACCTACTACAACAGGGAGTAATACAGGAGATAAGACACAGCTCATGCAATACCCCCATACTACCTGTGAAGAAGGCTGCTAGGGGCCTGAATGTTGCCCCTGTGTACAGATTCACCCAGGATCTCCGCACCTTGAACAAGATCGTAATACCGTCCTTTCCTGTTGGTATCCAACCCCACCACCATACTGAACAGCATTCGTCCCACAGCTAGGTACTTCATGGGGCTGAACCTCACCTCTGCTTTCTCCTCCATACCCTCTCCATTCGGATTCTCAGTACCTTTCCTTCTTTACTTTCCAACAGAGGAGGTATTCCTGGTGTCGGTTACCCCACGGGTATACTAAGTTGCCTTCCATTTTTTCCCAGGCCCTAAAGAAGGATTTGAACACCCTCACATTACCGGCAGGTCCCACTCTCATCCAATACATAGATGACCTACTAATAGCCTCACCGTCACAGGCAGTATGCACAGCTGACACACTAGCACTTCTCTGCCATCTTGCAGCAAAGAGATATAAGGTATACCCCAAGAAACAACAATTCTGTTCAATTACTGCCAAATACCTTGGTCATGAGTTATCACAGGGAACACAGAAACCACTTCCTGATAGGGTACAGGCCATTACACACTTTCCTAGAACACGCACCCAGAGAGAGGTGAGAGCGTTTTTGGGAATGGCAGAGTATTGCAGCCACTGGCAAATTTCTCAATGATTGCCTGTCTCCTCCAAGTCCTCACCAACAAGGGGTTATCTGGCCCGGTGCCCTGGACATCTGCATGCCAAATATCGTTTCTCACCCTGATGCACGACCTGTGTGTTGCCCCTGCCTCAGGCCTGCCAAACTACTTCAAGGAATTCCACCTTTTCTGTTTTGCAAAGGTGGCTGCTCTTTGGATGTGCTCACTGAGGAGAATGGCGACTTTTACTGCCCCATAATATACTACTCTGCTACCTTAGATCCAGTGGCCACTGCCCTCCTGCCGTGCCTATGCGCAGTAGCCATGGCCGCCTTGTCCCTATCTGAGAACATTGTACTTTCACACACTTTGATAAGACATGTTCCCCATGCAGCGGACACACTGCTGATCACCACAAAGACACAACACCTTACAAACGCACGCCTGAAATGGTGTAGATTGACTCTGTTAGACCCACACATCACAATAAGAAGGTGCACCACCCTAAACTCTGCATGCCTTTTACCAAGTGATCGTGATCCAGATGAACTAACTGCAGATGATGCTCTTCATGATTGCGTGCTTGTGACTGATAAACACCAGAATTGCGAGACACTCCACTTCCTGATGCTGATCTGTTTGTAGATGGTTCCTGCTTGAGGGACGACAAGGGGGTTCTGCACGCTTCCTATGCCGTCACCACCGAACGCAACCTGCTGGAAGAAGCATGCTTGCCAGTGGTGAATAGTGCACAAGCAGCGAAAATGAGAGCACTGACCAGAGCTTGCTCTATGGCCAAAGCTTAAAAGGTCCATACATTCACTGGCAGCCAATACACCTTTGGAGTGACACACAGCTTTGTCATCTCTGGGCGATGCAGGAGTTTCTCACAACAGCGGGTCACCAGATTCAATATGCACAACTAACAGCAGACCTTTTGCAGGCCTGGTCGTTAACAGCTAGAGTAGCAACTTTAAATGTACTGCGCACACACTGCATCCAAGGATTATGTCTCCCGCGGATTGCATTTGTGGATGGGGAAGCAAAGAGGATAACAATTACAGGATGCAAGTAGGCCATAGCATAGATGCCACCTACAGGTACACCAGGTAATATGAAATTGAAAGAAAAAATATGTGTTCATCCATTAAGAATACAGGTAATGGTGGATGAAATACAGGTACAAATGTGGAAAGATGTTGGATGTGTGCAAACAGAGGAGGGATTGTGGGTAGGATCGAATGGAAAAATTTGCCTGCCTATGTCTATGCTCTCACCTATGGCTCATTTATTCCAGTCCTTCACAAATTAGCAGAGATGCCATGATCGGACTGTTTTCTCAATATTGGTATAATATCAAAGTTTGGCAAACAGCTAAACATTTATGAAAACAATGTATAGTTTGAGCACAGTATAATGTTGGGAAGGGCACTCCAACTGCACCTGGCAATTTCCCCCCCTCCCACTGGACCATTTGAAAGTCGCCAGCTTCATTGACATGCCCCCAGCATTAAAAAAAAAACATGTACTAGTTGTGTGTATGTTCTCCAAATGGACAGAGGCATATCCCACCGAATGTCTTCTCAAAGAACTGATCTCGCGTTTTGGAATACATCCCCTTTTTAAGTTTTGACAATGGCCCAGCGTTTGTTTCCCACATAATAAAAGGCATCTGAAAAGGGCTGGGGGTCACGCAGAAGCTACACTGCACCTACCACTCACCAGCAGTGGGTGCAGTGTAGCGAAAGAACGGGGTGCTAAAGATTAAGATTGGAAAGATTTGTGCATCCACTGAACTGTCTTGGATTGATGCACTGCCACTTGCCCTGCTAGAAATGAGGAGTACCCCTGACGGAGTGACCAAACTCAGCCCCCATGAGATAATCTTTGGTTGCCATATGCACATTCTGGGCCATATGTCTATTGCCCACCCGCCCCACCCCCCGGCTGGTATGAGATGATCTGCTCTTACAGTACTGCAAGAAACTAGCAGATACATTAGATTGTCTTCATCATCAGGTGCTGCGGGCCAGCCCTGACTCAACCACACCAGCTGCACATGCCCCTCACCCAGGAGACTCAGAGAGGGTCAAGGTCCACATCATATGCCACTGCCTGCAGCCCCAGTGGAAGGGACCATTCCAGGTCCTGCTGACGACCTCCACTGCTGTCAAGTATGAGGAGCTGACCTCCTGGACGCACAGCTCTCACACCAAGAAAGCACCACCTCCTTTGGCGGACCAACAAGGATTGGAAGAACCACCAGCTACTCTGCCCACTCCTCTTGTTGAAAGATCTTGTTATAATCTCTGCTAGAACATACCTGCCGACTCAAAGGGCTGGTAACCTCTGTGAGCCATTAAAGGTACAGGAAATACTTTGGAAGATTGATTAGGCCCATAATGTCTGACATCACACTGACCAACAGTAAAAAGAAATGGTCATGGGTCTTTTCTGTTGTTTGCACACCTATTCCTGCAATGATCATAACACCCTTGCTGATAACTTTTGCAGAATACATCTCCATTCCCTTCATAGAGGAGCAAACGTCAATACTAAATGCTACAGAGACTTTGTACCAATTGAATATTATGACCAAGTTAACTAACGCAGATGAAAGTGCTAATGGGAAGGTGATGTGGAAAGAATATGAAAGGAACAAGTATGTTGAAATGTTGACAATGTATGTAACTATGATAAACAAATCAAGATATATCCGCACCCACCTCCCAACAGATGCCGAGGATAGGATGATTTATGATACTCTACCTGTGCAAAAGTATGTGGGATGTACCATGATAAAGGAAATGATGGCAACTCAACACAACATAACAGTGAGGATTGGATGTCCACTTCCAGGCAGGCACGCTTCATTTGGGAGACTGGTACCAAGATGATCCAGAGGGCTGTGCTTTCATGCAACATACTAAGTCAGACTTATCCCTATTGCAGCATTATAATAGGACACCAAGACGGGGAACAGGGAAGCACTACGATCCTGAGGCATGGCATTTCCCAGGAGACAAGAATGCAGATAACTTAGGGATAGCGAGGCTAAGGATAGCACAACAGATAGTCCCTCCTTTCTGCATTAAAAACATCCAGGATGATTTACCCGCTTCATGTTCTATGAAAGAACTGATGAAAGGGAGCTCTGAGGAGCTGCTTTGCAGGATTACTGTGAGACTACAGGCAGCACCACTGAAGGAAAATATAAAATATATATTTAGAAGATTGCAATCTCTATGTTAATTTACGAAGAGCTACAGGGGGGGAGTGGTGGGATATAAGGGCTTGTTTTTTGTGTGTGTCCCACACAACACATCTGTCGCACCTACCCACACTGACCGAGGCAGAAAGATGCAGGAGATGAGATCAGCGAAGTGGGCAGACACCATGGTAACAGGAATGGGTGTACTGATGCCTCCACTGGGGTCACACACATAAGTCACCATATAAATGCTTTAGCAAGGTTGATTGAGAAAATGGTGGACTCGTCCGCATCAGCCCTAGGGAACATCGCAAAGGAGTTTAGAGCTTTGTGGGTGAAGATTATCCAAAATACGACTGCCTTAGACATCATCCTAGCAAAGGAAGGAGGGGTCTGCCAGATCATCCACCAGAAATGTTGTTCTTACATCCCTGATAATAATATTAACGTCAAACAAGCAATTGAAAATAAGGAAGGTGGAACAACAGGCACATTACATGAAAGGGTAAGACATATGGGCTTCTATCACACCTTGGTTCGGGTCTTGGGGATCCTGGTTACTTAAGGTATTACTGATTGATATGGTAATGCTGATAATGCTTTGTGGCAAAGGAGGACAGGCAGGTGGGTAGTACCTGCGCCAGAACACAAATTGTTTCTCCTAGATTTCCCCCATCACCACCTACGCACAAGTGTGTAGAGATGAGGGCAATATACTAGAGACCCCACCCCACAGGAGCAGGGCATTGGTAATTGAGGAAATAGCTAGGGAGACAGAGTAGGAAAGGAAGGAGATTATGGATGCAAAGGATCATAACATGGCCATCTTTGGTTAACAGAGGAGGGGATGTGGAAATGGGCTAAAAAGCCCATTCTGCTGGCTTGCCCCCAATCTGTGCTACTCAAAGATGAACAGGCCTGCAAAACATATGCAAGAGGTTGGGTGACCTTTATTAAACAAATGTACTCAGAAAAAATGCCTGTAGTGCAAGCCTTGCTAAAAAAACACATCACATGATATGCAGGTGCCTCACTTACCCCAGCAACAGCCACTTAGATCTAAAACTATATATAGCTTTACTTTTAGGCTCGCACTCATTGGTCAAGGGTGAAGAAAATCCATCTCTGTGAATTCTGGAAAGTACTAGTCATTATGACACGAGGACAGCATGTCTTGCGCCATATTGTACGATGCTGTTAGCATACAGGACACACGGCCTATTCTTGGTTGTTGATTGGTTGGGCAAATATTGTTTGTGTAAAAAGCGCATCTCCTGATCAACATCACGTCATGTATTGATGAAGAAATTGCTTTTCTGTCATGCTGATTGGATACTGTACTTCCTCACCTTTGTGATTTTTATGCACAAAAGACCTGATGGAACTTCTCCAAATTGGTCATGAGTTCAAGGACACTTGTATCCGTGGTCATGAATATACTGCATTTAAAATCGGATTTTGTGTTTCTTCCACAGATCCACCACAGTGGCCACTAAAGTGCATGAAGTTGTGCAGCACGACTTAACAAAAAACCTCAACCTGCTGTGAAGTCGCGGGCAGACTCAAAAGTTCAGAGTACATTGTGACTATGCCACCAATGGAGATAGGGAGTGAGAATGGAAACCAACGTTTATGCCCTTGCACCTTCTCTGGATTTCAAGAATGACAGAAAGGGGCAGAGTCCTCCTTGGAAATCTTGTTTTTTTTTTTAGTCTTACCCAATGACTTTCACCACAACAAAGAACAATTGAGGGAACTACTTCATAAACGGAACTAAACCTTTCTTTCTTTCAATGCCAACCGGTCACAGTGCAGAGTTCTTCAGTGCTTGGGAATGTAAAGTTTTGCTCTGTGGTCCCACATGGGCTCCGGGTTCATCTGAGGGTAATTCATATCTCTAATAATTAATTAAAAATGTTTGTGTCCAACTAAGGTTTTGTAGGAGAATATAGTATGCCATTGCAGTATGCAATAGTTCACAACTAAAACTAAACATGGAATCTGTCACTAAGACTATTTTGTCTGTATATTGTCACAAAAGGCAGCAAAGATGTTCTGTCTGGCTGAGAAGTAAGTGATACTGTTTTATGAGCACAACCAGAATCAAATGCAGTGACTGGTCTGTAGACATGCCTCTGTGAAACATCACTTGGATCCATTGGATGGATTGACAGTCTAAAACTCAAAACAGATCCGACACAGACACAGACAAGGTCAACTTGAACTTAGTAGTCTCTTAGGCCGCTTAGGACTGGATCCAGAAGATCCAATCATAGTAAGCTACTTGTTCTCAGGGAATGAAACACTGTGGGAATTAAGGATAGTGTTAAGGAGTGTATACAGGATAACAACTACTCAAAGAAATTAGGCCTGTCCACCCATTTCACCCGTCATTTTCTCAGGCAGCATGGTCATCTCCTTTGACTTGAATGTTTTCGTTTTGCCTGTATAGCTATCTTGGTTGTAGTGTCAAAACATTTTTTGTCTACATTTAGGCATCACATTGAGCTGGAGATGCTAAGAAAATACATTGCGCCTAACCAGAAAACCTCGAGTCAAGATGCAAAATACAGTCATTAGCAAAGTTAATAACTGGCTTCCACTGAATACCAACTTGAAAAAATAAACCAACTGTATAACAGTGAAATGGAAACACTTCTAGCAACAACAAAAACAAAACAAAATCCAAAATCCTCAAGCCACAATGAAAATACAAACAGTCAATAAATGACGCCAGTTGTTTTTAACTTGTCAATGACTGCTCTATTCATAGCCACCAGGTGGAAGCATGCGATTACACGTTAAGAACCACATTGCAAAACAGACTATCTAGGCCCCAGATAGACAGTGCATGCACTGTCTTGAAGAAACATGTAGTGTTCAGTCTGTGGGCATCAGCCCACCCAGAGACTTTAAATTTGCTGGCTCCATCATCGCTCTCAAGCCCTTTCTCCCCATTCGCCCATGAAATGTCATGCAGCTCTTGTGTTTGACCCTCCCCAGAGCATGGACCCTCCCTCCCCAGTACATGTAAACATCCACAGATCGTATTTTGGGAACTACTTTTTTCCTTTGTCTCAAAGCACTTCATACAGTGCTCATGTTTTCAGTTCACTCGTTCTCCATCTTTTTCTTAATACTGTTTTATACAGCACAAACACCAACTATTATTAGAGTGCTTTACGTGAGCGCTAGTTACTATACATAGGAACAGGGGGAATTAATCGATTTGCCCAAGATGATAGGATGTTGTGCCAATGCCGAGACTCAAACCCGGTTTCCCAGCTCCATAGTCCCCTGCTCTGGCAGTAACACCACAGCATCTCTTCCTGTCTTCAACCTCTGACTGCAAAGGCACTTTGGTATTCTGTTTTACACCCCTTCCTCAGCAATTCCTTCTCGTCAATCTCTTAAATTCTCTCTCCTTGAAAGCTCTCAGTTTTCTACTACCCAGAGCAGTGAGGAAATCTCTCTGGACATCTGATAAGAGGCCTGATAAGTCTTACCACATTTATTGGATAAAGGTTTGTACAATGAGAGATATTCTTTTGCAATATTTTTTGTCTGACGGTGAATGAGTTGAACTGTGCTAGGTTTGGGCTTCTTGCAGTTTAGATGGCCCAGATGACAGAGGAATTCGGATGTTTGTATATTTTGCATTATTGTCTGACATGTGTGGACTCTGATATTTCAAACTTGTAGAAAAAAAGCTGCCACCACCACCATGCATTTGAAGATAGTGCATATGATGCTTTCAAACTGAGGTGAAGAACTTGTAAGATTGTCAATTTTAAAGCAGGTGCATTTCATACATTTTTTATGAAAAGAGCGTGGGATTAAGCATTCTGAAAGTCAATGGAACAAATGTAATCTTGAAAATAAGAACCCTGACAGTCTTTCCAACATATGCAATCTCCCCGCTAGACTAGGAGAAATTTGGTGCAGGAACATCCTTAAATTTCTCTTGCTTGTTCTATTTATTTCAGGCATCCACGTCTAGAAAGGCTTTCTTAGAGCAGCTAATCGCATTACTGAAAACAGGACTCAGAAGAGACTCACATTAAAGAAGGGCAAACAACCTCTCTGGTCATGGTTAAAGGTGACATATTTGACTGATGACCGTATGTCGAGTGACTTGAAATCTTCTCTGGAATATTCTTCTAAAGATAAATACGACTATTGAGTAAAAAAGTTATTGACTTGACAGTGATGTGCATATTGGGACAGTAATCTGTACCAAACGTTGGACTTTCCTCGTGAAGAGCGCAAAGCCAATTAGCACCACAGTTTGCCTTTTTTGTGGGAGCAATGAAAGTTTTTTTTTCTGCCAAATATATAGTGTACAATACCAATGTATTACTGTACCTCGGGCCAGGTTTTTTTTTATTTTTTTTTAAAAGAAAATATTATCTACTACAAAGGTGCTTGAGATCCCACACAAGGGTGAAAATATTTTATTGATTACGAATAGCAGAGAAAACCTCATAACGGAAACTTGGGTTCTCATCTCGTATATCTTCTTCCTCACCTGTTCTCCCAAAGAGTTTTCAGTTACATTCAAGACTACTATGTTCCAATGAGCAGTTAGATGAAATGCATGCTCTGTTATGCATTTCTAGATGAGATGAACATAGAAATTTAACACAAATGTAACAAAACAAACATGCCCAAAATTGGCTAAAACATTTTGCAATTTTTATTAACATAAACACAATAGTCATGGTATATCCAGAGCAATAAAAAGTGATATTAAATTACATGCACGGGTGAATCTAACATTTCACCATCTACCCAAAGTCAAAATGCATCAATTTATATGAAAGAGGGCAATGTTTGGTAACTGTCAATTTGTCATTTAAAAATTAAATTCTCAATGTGCACTCAGATTGTGAAAACCTTACCAGATGGCAAGTAACTGTGCTTTATTAAAAAAAAAAAAAAAACCTTACCATTAAACATACTGTTGGCAATTGCTCCACATGGTGCAATAGGCAAGTTATTATTGGTTCTGTACGGCTCACACTCCTTACTTGGATTCTATTTTTAAGAAAAAACAAAAACATACAGCAAAGCCAGTAAGTGGAGGAGAGTTAGAAAGAATAAAAGACTACAACAGTTATCAATGGTTCACGCTACAAAGTGGAGGAGAGTTAGAAAGAATAAAAGACTACAACAGTTATCAATGGTTCACGCTACAAAGTGATACAATTCAATCGAAAGATGGACTCAAGGCCTGTAGTGAAACATCATACTATGACAATGAATACTTTACATTTCTGCAAAAAACATTAAGGATTAAGTAACTGGAGTAAAGAACAGGTTGGAAAAAAACTACCAATCCTAAAAGTGGAACATCTCAAAAGGTAGGCGTTTTAAATAATACTCAAGTTTTTACTAACTACACAAATAAAAAAGCTAAATGGTTAAAAACCGCCTAGTGACCATAGTTGAGAAAGAAAACAAAGGAGACAAACTCACAATATTTGGCCATGATCTAGTCAAATCAGACCAACAAACTCTGATGAGAGGAACGCTTGGAATAAATCAGACCACTGGCAATCACTCAGGGTAGCATTTGAGCCAATCATTCTTTGGCTCTCCATGCCATATAAGTTTGGACCTAGCGATATGCAAATCAGTCTGAGGAGAAAGGTAATGTCTAGTGGGATTTCAAAGCTGTAGAAAGTGGGAGAGGTGAAGGCAGCCTGGTAAGCGAGGTGAACCAGGGTGGAAAACAATTCAGAATAACACAATTGGAGGTACTAGAATAAAGAATACACTTTTGGCAACAGAGTCAAGGACATATAAGAGTCCTAAAAGGATTACCTACATAACCTCTGCAGCCAATCAAATTCCAAGTCCTGAGCCCCTACCTGCTGGGCACAGTGTATCATGTCTTTGTAACACAGAGACAAAGCTTTATTCAGGTGCCATAAAAAGAGAAACTACCTGGAGAGAAACATTGAGCAGAGGGGCCTAGAACAAGGACCAGGTCGCTCAGGAACTGGCATTAGGAAGAAATGGAGAAGTATGTGTAATAAAAGGGAAGGGAAACTACAGCGAAAGGAGTAGGCATTTGAGGGACAACACAGGACAAACCATGTCAGGGAAAAACGGGTATTTTACATGGTGGGTGAGCAGGGCAAGATGATAAACAACAAGTCTGGGCAACCGGTAGTAAAGGAGAAGTAGAGTACAACAAGTAAACAGGAAGAGCACTGGTGGAGAAACAGCCCAGATGGAAAAGAACAGGGGAGAACAATGGAGAAGCAACACAACGCAGCCAAAAAAGAGGGGACATAAAGAGGGAAAATAATGGAGGAGTAAAATTAATGTAGCAAGACCAGGGAGAAGACAGGATGGGGAGCTCGCAGGACGGTAAACAGCATGGATGAACAATGAAGGGGTGAAACACAGGCTAGCTCTCCTGTACCTCCCCCAAAGCAATCAAGTTGAGTCAACACAAGACATAGATTCTAATGGAAGCTGTAAATATCCAAATTCTATGACTTCAGGAGCCAAATCGCCAGGCCAAGCACACTGGGATTGGGATGCCTAATTTGACCTTTGCTCTGAGTCAATATGTCTGGTCTGTTTTGAAGCTTGCAATGTGGTACTAGAGAGAGATCCAACAGTGTTGTGTACCAGTGTTGACATGCCAACGTGGGAGCTATTCGTATCATAGTGAGGGAGGTCCGACGTATCTTGTTGACCAGAAATGGAATTAGTGGGAGAGGGGAAAAAGTATAAGCAAATATCCCTGACCAATTGATCCATAGAGCATTGCCACTGGACTGAGGGTGTGGGTACCTGGACGAGAAGGCTGGGCATTTCGCTTTTTCGCTTGTTGAGAAGAGATCTATGTTTGGTGTTCCCTGCATGTGAAAAGTACTGTTGAATAACTTGTGGGTGAATCTACCATTCGTGTATTTGTTGCTGGATCCTGATTAAGAGATCCGCTAGTTAGTTCTGTATCCCTGGGATATACTCTGCTAAAAAGCTGAACGCGATTGTGAACTGCCCATTTCCAAATTGTTTGTGCTAGAAGGGACAATTGAGATGAATGCATGCCCCCCTGTATTTGCAGATAATACATTGTTGTCATGTTGTCTGTCCTTATTAACATTGTTTTGTGTGGGATTTGTGGTTGGAATGCTTTGATTGCTAAGAACACTGCCAGCAATTCCAAGTGATTTATGTGGCATGTCTGCTGGATCGAGTCTCATTCTCCCTGAATTGTAAGATTGTTGAGATGGGCTCTCCAAACTGTCATTCATGCATCTGTGGTGATTATGGTCTGAGCCACCGGGTCCTGAAATGGCCGCCCCTTTGATAAGTTGGTGTGATTCCACCATTACAGTGAGTTGCAAGTCTGGCGGTCCAACAACACTAGATCGTGAAGTTGACCCTGTGACGGAGACCATTGTTGAGAGAGACAGTTGGAGGGGTCTTACGTTTAGATGTGCATTGGGCACTATTGCTATGCATGATTCCATCATTCCCAATAGCTTCATGATAAACTTTACTGTTTAAGTTTGATTGAATTTTAATTGGGATACGTTGTGGATTTGGGGAGGCTAATGCTGACTGAGTGTTCAGAATTGCTCCTATATGGGGTTGAATTTGTGCTGGCTGAATGTGAGATTTCTGGTAAATGATTGTGAACGCTAGCCTGTGTAGGGTATATTGCGTATTGTGGGGGTTATTGACAGGTTTGAATGGTGCTGACTTTTATGAGCCAGTCGTCCAAATACGGAATGTCCTGTCTTCGGAGGTACACTGCAACCACTGCTAGACATTTTGTGAATACCCCTGGTGCTGTTGTTACTCCAAAGGGTAGCACTTTGAATTAATAGTACTTGTGGTGTGCTGGATGGATAGGCATGTGGAAGTAAGTATCTTTTAGATCTAATGTAGTCTTGTTTTTGTAACAAGAGAATGACATCCTGTAGATTGACCATGTGGAAATGCTCTGAGAGAATGTACTGATTGAGAGATCTGAGATCGAGGATTGGTCTGAGTGTGCCATCCTTTTTTGGTATAAGGAAGTATAGAGAATATACTCCTGTCCCTTGTTGGTGGATGGGAACTAACTCTATTGCCCCTTTGAGCAGAAGAGATTCTACCTCTCATTTTAACAGAACAATGTGTTTGGGAGAAAGCCTGTGTGAAAGAGGGGGCACGGGTGGAGTGGAGATGAGTTCTAGGCAATAACCATTGTGGATAATTGACAGTACCCACTGATCTGATATAATCTGTTGCCAATGACGGTGGAAATATTGCAGTCTTCCTCCCACAAGAGATGTGTGCTGTGTGGGGATGCAGAGGAAGTCGCTGCTTTGATGAGGTTGAAGCACCTCTTGTGGCAGTGGATTTGCTCCTAGTTCTGAAATTGTGTCCTCGATAGGAGCCCTTGAAAGTTCCTCTGGAATATTATTGTTGTCCCTGTTTTTGTTGGGACGTAGAGGTCTCTGATGTTTGGAGTTTAAAAACCTCCTCTGAACTGAGGCTTACAAAAAGTGCCCCGAAAAGGTGTTGTGTAAAGGGTACTCATGGCCTTTGCTGTATTGGAGTCCTTTTTTTATTTCTCAGTGGTGGTATCTGCCTCAGGTCCAAATAGTTGCTGTTTACTGAATGGCATATTGAGGACCGCTTGTTGTATTTCAGGTTTAAAATCTGAGGACAGCAACCAAGCATGCCTTCTGATCATGACACTAGTGTTTATTCCCCTAGCTGTAGTGTTAGCTGCCTCTAGTGCAGATCTAATCTGGCAATAGGTTGTCCTTCTGCCACTACCTGCTGTGCTCTTTTTTGGTGTTCCATAGGGAGGTATTGAAGGAACTCCTGCACCTCGTCCCAATGGGCCCTATCATACCTGGCTAAAAGAGCTTGGGAGTTGGCAATTCTCCATTGATTTGCAGCTTGAGTTACCACTCTTTTGCCTGCTGCATTGAATTTGCAGCTTTCCTTACCGGGGGGGGGGGGGGGGGGGGGGGTGTTTATCCCCTGTGGACTGACTGACTGTCCTTTTCCTAGCTGCACTGACCACATTGGTACTGCTTATGTGTAGAGGAAAGAGGGCTGAATAAGAAATCCTCCTTTATGGGCTCAGAATGCATCTGTACGTTGTGGTATGTGGCTGCCTTGGAAATGACCTGGTCATAGGCCGTGGTGTCTTCAGGTGGAAACGGCCTTGTGGGATAAAGATCAGGATCATTCCATGGAATTGGGTCAGAATCATACATATCCCAGGGGGCCATGCTATAAGTAATGTCACCCCTATAAACCCCATGTGATGAGACAGGAGATTGTGTGGAAAACTGTGTGGGTGATGTAGTGGTGGTGGAGTGTGAGGTGGTGGTGGAGTGTGAGGTGGTGGAGATGATGGAAGAAAAGGCCAATGAGGTGGAGAAGACTGATGCACTGGCTTTGGCTTCTCCTTGTGCTTAAATATCTTTGCCGGTGAAGGGCCAGTTTCCGAACTTTGTTGGAATGTTAGTTTCCTCTTTGTTATAGAAGGAGGAGAGGTACTAATCTTCCCTTTATCCTTTTGGATATGTATTCTTCTTTGCTTATGGTCCATGACCTCAAAAAATTGGAGATGGAACCTGTTTGCTTCCCACCAATGAATGCTCCGAAAGCTAGATGAAACAAAGCTTTAAATGAGCCGAAAATGTGCTTTCTGCCGTAGAATGTTTTTTCAGCTCCGTAGAGGACCTTGGATGTTTCGGCTCTGATGTGGTATTGAGCCGTCTCGGTTCCGAAGTGGAAGCCTCCATCTTTCGACTCAATGCCGAAACAGGCATGGTAGTTTGTTCGGTGGAGGGAGTCATGGCCTTTTTCGGCGCTGAACCTGAGGGTCAGTCGACGATATGTAGTTTTCGGGTCAGACCATGGCCGGCAGGCAGTGGTGGATCCAAGGCCTTTTGTGACTTATTAATCTGTTTTTGATGGGAAGGGGATGGTGTACTCACATACTGCGCAGCAAGAATAATGTGACTGTCCCCATTTGAGTTGCGTTTGGAGTTGGAGTCTGGGATAGAGACTGCAGTCTGTACCTGCTCCTCACCTTAGATGTTGGGCGTTTGTTCCGTCGACTTTGATGCCATCTCTAGCCGTCTTGCTCTTCGATCCCATAAGGTCTTTTTGGATCGGAAGGATAGGCACCCCACGCTTTGTGGTCCAGAGAGAGGAAGAGGTTACACACTGAGTGCTGGTCGGTGTAGGGGAACTTGGCGTGGCACTGACTGCAGAATAGAAACTGAGACCAATCCATAAGCCTGTGATGCAGCAGGCTCGAGAAGGGCGCGCGTGCCCAAAAGGGCGTTTAATCAATCCCGATGCTACACTCAGATCGAGTGTAGTCAGAAACGCGTCCTGAAAACGATACCGACATTGAAGGAAAAGATAGAGAACTTCAGATAGTACCAAACCGAGATCTACCGGAGCAAGAGGGAACACGTCCAACCCCAACCAAGGAAAGAAAATAATCTAAGAAAGGACTCAATGCACATGCGCACTATCACCGAGAGGAGGAGCCACTCGATCTTGTGACTAAAAAAAAGCTTCTTCGAAGAAAAAACAATTTGGAACACTCTGAGCCCAACACTAGTTGGCGGAATATGCACAGCATGTGTATCTGCAGCTATACATGCCATCAAACAAATATTATATATCTCCAAAGGCTACAGGATCTTCTAGTTAGGTTCTGAATTTACCCGTACAAAGCCATAGCAATTCAGCAGTTAGAGTTCTTTCAAGCAAATATAACTTGTGCCCTAAGGTAACTATAACCCACGCCCTCTCCATGCACAGTTTTCTTATAAATAATTTTACTGCAAGTGTTGCAGTGATAATATCAAAGATGCCATAGAAGATGTCATCAATGAATCAATTATAAAATATGTGGAGTAATTAGCTATGCATGGTGAAAGAACGAGTTATAATTATCTTAGGGTGCAAGATATAGTTACTTGAAATAATTAACTATAACTGCTAAATTTCTATTGTTTTGTACGAGTAAATTCAGAACCTAAATATAACGTCCCTGTAAACGTTGTTTTTCTCAGTGAATTTATATACAATATTCCAGTCCCTGCCGCGCATGGCCAGCGGGTGTTGGTCGCAGGGCCTGGCCTGCAGGCAAGTCCTTATAACCACCCAAACATGCCACGCTTGGACTTTGGGAGTACGCAGCGGAGGTTGGCCACAGGACCTGTCTC
Source organism: Pleurodeles waltl (assembly GCF_031143425.1). Classification (NCBI taxonomy): domain Eukaryota; kingdom Metazoa; phylum Chordata; class Amphibia; order Caudata; family Salamandridae; genus Pleurodeles; species Pleurodeles waltl. Next base: position 1,401,163,079 of record NC_090444.1, on the reverse strand, counting down.
TGTCAGTGGATCTGTGAGTGTGCCTGAGCAGGTCTGAAAGTGGGTGTGTGGGTCTGAGTGCATTAGTCTCTGAGTGCATGTATGAGTAAATGAATTAGTGTATTAATGAGTCTGAATGTTTTTTTGAACTTTTTTTTTGCATAGCCTAAAATATCCTCAAATATCCTTGAATATTCGAGGATATTTGCAAATATCGCGCCTGGTGAAGAACAGTAATTTTATACCCATAATTTGACCCTAAAACACCCATATATCACACCCCTGGGGTCAGGGTACTTCTAACCTGATGGCCCCATATGCCCCTTATTTCTATGTTCAGCTCAGAGGATCCTCTCCGCAACTTTCTAGTCATGTTGTGGCCTGCCAATAGTAGAGATTCTATGTGCGTATGCATTCGCGGAAATTCGCAAATTTTCGCAATATATTTACAAAAGATCCGCAGCCCTAGATATACAAATGTATTTTTCCTTTGATTTCCACCAAATAAGGAAAGCACGATCTGCATTCCAAAAGCTAACTTTCTGCCAAATCTGCTGTAATTTCATCCAGTGGTTCGGGCTGTAGTCGTGTCTAAAGATCCTATGAGAATTAACATGAGAAACAACGTTTTTTGACCCCCTCTCCCTTTTTATCTGCCCCACTCGACTGATCACCCCGAAACTTCCCATACACAACAAGAATCAACAGGACACTTTTTTTTTTTTTTAGTTTGGGCAAGATTCATAAAATTGTGCCAAAGATAAAGGCAAGTCAAAAAATGCTTTTTCTATGGGAACATGGTGCTCACGAAACGGTTACTTAACTGTAGGAGTAGTTTTGCAGCCTGATGATTCACATGCTGTGCATCATTCCGCCTTCTAGTGGTTGGGTCGGGCATTGTCTTTGGTTCTTTTTTTTTTTTTTTTCTTCTCCTGGGCGTCATTGACCACCATATGGCGTTCGCTCCATTCCTGTATGACGTCAGACGGTCCCCCAGAAGTCCTGTGTGTGGTACCTTTCTTCAGATTCTTTTTCGGTTTGCTTTTGTTTTATTTCTATTTATGTTTTTACATTTTTGACCTCTTACCCCACCTGTTTGTCCTGTTCCGTTTTCTGGGGAGGTTGGTGGATTGAAAACTACTTCTACCGGTAAGTAACCATTTCGTTTTGCAGCATTAATCCTTTTCTGGATTTACATGCTGTGCATCGGACTGCACAGAGGTGTCTTCCATTTATTTGGGTTGGTAGGGTTGAAATGATTAACTTTGAAACAGGTGTTGCAGTACTTTTTGTCCCACCTATGCTTCTTTATGCATTTGGATGTCCACACAAAAATGTTTTGTGAATGTGTGAGGAGATGCCCATGTTGCTACTCCACAAATGGTGTCTATGAGCACGTTAGCTATGAATGCTAGGGTTGCACCTTTTTTCCTTGTTGAATGTGCCTGTGGGTGGTGTGGCAGTTGTTGGCTTGTTGCTGCGTATCATGTTTGAATAGTCTCCATGATCCATTGTGCAATGATCCCCTTTGTTACGGGGTTCCCTTTGTTGACTTCAGCATACGCAACCAATAACTGATTAGCTTTGCAGAGTCGCTTGGTCTCTTCTAAGTAGTATACTAGAGCCCTTCTTACACGCAGTATATGCAGTTTTTCTCCATTTTGCTTTGTGGGTTTTTGAAGAAAACTGGTAACTGTATGGTTTGATTCATGTGGCATCTTGTGGCCTCCTTTGGTAGGAAATGTGGGTTTGTTCTGAGAACTACCTTGCCCTTGTGGATTTGAATGCATGGTTCTGCTATTGTTAAGGCTTGGATCACAAATACTCTTAGTAGCAATGTGATCACAATTAGGAAGGATGTTTTAGTATGAGAAATGTTAAATTAGCCTTGTGCATGGATTGGAATGGTTGTCATGATCTGTGTTAGTACTCTATTCAAACTCCACATTGGGGCTGGTGCCTCTGTTGGTGGGGCAATTCTTTTACATCCTTTTCGGAACCTTTTTATTACCGGTCCTGTGAATAAACTTTTGCATAATGCCCATCTGGTGGGGGCCACGACTCCTGCCAGGTGTACCTTGAGTGAAGAGTAGTTGCTTCTGTTGTCCAATAAGTGTGCGAGACAGGTTATTACCGTCTCCTGTCTAGCTTCTGTTTGTTGTATATTGTTTCCTGTGCACCATAGGAGAAAGTTTTTCCATTTTGATGCACGGCATTTTCTTGTTGTTGGTTTTCTTGCTTCTTTTAATATCTTCATGGCTCTGTGTGGTAGGTTTAAGTGTCCGAATTCTATGTATTCAGGCGCCATGCTGTTAGATCGAGAGTAGTTGGTTCTGGGTGAAATACTTTTCCCCTCTATATTGTGAGTAGGTGTCATTCTGGTTTGATTTTTATAAACTGTTCCCTAGACAGTTGGAGTAGGTCTGAGTACCATGCCTGCCTGGCTCATTGTGGGGCTGTGAGGATGAGATTTGTTCCCGGCCTCCTGACCTTCTCCAGTACCTTTGGAATTAGGGGAAATCGGTGGAAAGGCGTAGCCAAATGTCCCAGACCAGTTTAGTGACAGGGCATTCCCTTCTGATTGGTGGGGTGGAAACCTGAAGGCGAAGCGTTGGCATTTTCTGTTCTCTACTGATGCGAACAGGTCGATTGTTGGTGTGCCCCAGATTTTGAAAATTATTTTCCTCTCCACCTTCAACGCCTTTTCAGCATATTGTTCTGCCAAAGTTTCTTTTCTTAGTGTGTTTCCCCGATACCCTCGGGGTCTCTTTCCCAGATGACTTTGGCACCTCTTTCCCTAATGGTTTTGGGGTGCCCTTTGCCAACTGTGGCCTCAACAGTTTCTGCTGTCGGTCCTCTTCAGTATCCCTGGTGTGAGATATGTGGGGATCTTTTGTTACTGGCTGACCATCGATCGTCCTTTTCTTTGACGTCAGGGCTGCCTTGAGGTATTACCTTTCTGGTGCCTTTTCTCCCCCATGAGGTCTTTGTTTTTTTTTTTCTTGTTTCTTTTCAACGTCGCTTACTGTCTCCTTTTTTGGGAGTCTTTCCCTCTGTGGTTCTTTCAAGGAATTCAACGTCCGACCCTCCGTGAGTGGACTCTGCACCACTAGCTTGATCTTCCTCGTCACTGGAAAGTCCAAATTCCTTCAGTGACTCCTGTTGTCTTTGGCTCTGCATCATGGCGTGGTGTTCCTCCCTCTGTTTGCTACGTGATTTGAGTGTCTTTGGACAAATGCTGCGCAAGCTTCGAAGTCCTCATTCCCGGGATCCCTCTGGAGACAGAAATTGCAGACCCCGTGTGGGTCCTGCTGGGCGAACTTGTGGTGGCAGTTCGGACAGAACTTAAAAGGGGTATTTTCCATGACCACTAACTTGCTTCCTTCTGTCCGGTTGATTTCCACCAGCGTTGCCCGCTGGTCATGCGTTTGTCTGTCTCCTTGCCTCTGTGCTGGGCGATCAAAGTTTTTTTGACATCCTCCATCTACAACTTCTGAGCTTCTTCTTTTACTTCCAGACCCAACCGCGGAAAAAGAAATCTGAAGAGGTCTACAACGTACAGGAACTTCCGGGGCACCGTATGACATCATACAGGGCCAGACGTAACACCAAATGGTGGTTGACGCCGTCCAGAAGAAGAAGGAAAAGAAAAAAAAAAAGACTAACCAAAGACAATTCCCCACCCAACCACTAGATGGCTGAATGATGCACAGCATGTGACTCCAGAAGAGGATTCATGCTGCAAAACTATAACTCCCTACTGACAACCTCCACTAGGAGATATCTGTCTATTTATCTATTAATTTTGTCATGCTGAAGTGTTATTTATCTATTTAATTTGTCATGCTGAAGTGTTATTTAAAGAAGTGTCTTCATGGGGTGGGAGATGACAACAGTGCCCACATTTCTTGCATCCTAAGAAATCCCAAGAAAATGAAATGTCTTTGTAGGAAGTTGGCTCTGTATATACTATTTCAAAGTAAGAAATGGTGTGCACAGAGTCTAAGGGTTCCCCTTAGAGGTAAGATAGTGGCAAAAGTAGATAATTCTAATGCTCTATTTTGTGGTAGTGTGGTCGAGCAGTAGACTTATCAGAGGGCAGTGTTAAGCATTTGTTGTACACACACAGGCAATAAATGAGGAACACACACTCAAAGGATTACTCCAGGCCAATAGGATTTTATATTGAAAAATATCTTTTCTTAGTTTATTTCAAGAACCACAGGTTCAAGATTTGCAGTAAACACTTTAAATGCAAGGTACTTCACTTAGATACTTTAGGAACTTTGAATGAAAACAATATCATGTACAGTCTGGCATTAAGCTATTTTCAAAGTGGACACAGTGCAAAAATCAACAGTTCAAAGGTTAGATTAGGAGATAAGTAAAACACTTACAAGTCTCAGTCCTGGGGCATAGGCAGCCCACCGTTGGGGGTTCAAGGCAACCCCAAAGTTACCACACCAGCATCTCAGGGCCGGTCAGGTGCAGAGGTCAAAGGGGTGCCCAAAACACATAAGCGCCTATGGAGAACAGGGGTTCTCCGGTTCCAGTCTGCCAGCAGGTAAGTACCTGCGTCCTCGGGGGAAGACCAGGGGGGGTTTGTAGAGAACTGGTGGGGACACAAGAAGGCACACAAAACACACCCTCAGCGGCAAGGGGCGGCCGGGTGCAGTGTGCAAAGCAGGCGTCGGGTTTTGTATAGATTTCAATGGAGAGACCAGGGGGTCACTCTAGCGGTGCAGGCAGGCACAGGGGGGGCTTCTCGGGACAGCCACCACCTGAGCAGGGCAGAGGGTCGCCTGGGGGTCACTCCTGCGTCGAAGTTTGGTTCCTTCAGGTCCTGGGGGCTGCGGGTGCAGTGTTGGTTCCAGGTGTCTGGTCCCTTGTTACAGGCAGTCGCGGTCAGGGGTAGCCTCTGGATTCTCTCTGCAGGCGTCACTGTGAGGGCTCAGGGGGGTCGTCTCTGGTTACTCACGGGCTCACAGTCGCTGGGGAGTCCTCCCTGAGGTGTTGGTTTTCCGCAGGTTGAGCCGGGGGAGTCGGGTGCAGAGTGTAGAGTCTCACGCTTCCGGCAGGAAACGTGAAGTCTTTGAAAGTTGTTTCTTTGTTGCAAAGAAGTAGCTGGTTTTGAACAGGGTCGCTGTTCACAGGAGTTTCTTGGTCCTGTAGTCCAGGGCAGTCCTCTGAGGCTTCAGAGGTCGCTGGTCCCTGTCGGATGAGTCGCTGGAGCAGGTTTTCGAAGTTGGAGACAGGCTGGTAGGGCTGGGGCCAAAGCAGTTGTTGTCCTCCTCCTTCTCTGCAGGCTTGGGGATCAGCAGTCCTTCTTTCTTCAGGTTGCAGGAATCTGATTTCCTGGGATCTGGGGAGCCCCTAAATACTGAATTTAGGGGTGTGTTTAGGTCTGGGAGGGCAGTAGCCAATGGCTGCTGTACTTGAGGGTGGCTACACCATCTTTGTGCCTCCTCCCTGTGGGGAGGCACATCCTTAATCCCTAATCCTATTGGGGGAATCCTCCAAACTCAAGATGGAGGATTTCACAAGGCAGGGGTCACCTCAGCTCAGGACACCTTAGGGGCTGTCCTGACTGGTGGGTGACTCCTCCTTGGTTTTCTCATTATCTCCTCCAGCCTTGCTACCAAAAGTGGGGGCAGTGGCCGGAGGGGTGGGCATCTCCACTAGCTGGGATGCCCTGGGGCGCTGGAACAAAAGGGGTGAGCCTTTAAGGCTCACCGCCAGGTGTTACAGTTCCTGCAGGGGGAGGTGAGAAGCACCTCCACCCAGTACAGGCTTTGTTCCTGGCCACAGAGTGACAAAGGCACTCTACCCATGTGGCCAGCAACATGTCTGGTGTGTGACAGGCTGGCAGAAACTGGTCAGCCTACACTAGAAGTTGGGTAGGTATTCATCTCTAAGATGCCCTCTGGGTGTATGTTGCAATAAATTGCACACTGGCATCAGTGCGCATTTATTGTGCTGAGAAGTTTGATACCAAACTTCCCAGTTTTCAGTGTAGCCATTATGGAACTGTGGAGTTCGTGTTTGACAAACTCCCAGACCATATACTCTTATGGCTACCCTGCACTGACAATATCTAAGGTTTTGCTTAGACACTGTAGGGGCATAGTGCTCATGCACATATGCCCTCACCTGTGGTATAGTGCACCCTGCCTTAGGGCTGTAAGGCCTACTAGAGGGGGGACTTACCTATGCCACAGGCAGTGGGAGGTTGACATGGCACTCTGAGGGGAGTGCCATGTTGACTTAGTCATTTTCTCCCCAAGAGCACACGCAAGGTGTGAGGCAGTGTGCATGTGCTGAGTGAGGCGTCCCCAGGGTGGCATAAGACATGCTGCAGCCCTTAGAGACCTTCCCTGGCATCAGGGATACCAGTTTCAAGGGACTTACCTGAGTGCCAGGGTTGTGCCAATTGTGGAGACAAAGGTACAGTTTAGGGAAAGAACACTGGTGCTGGGGCCTGTTTAGCAGGGTCCCAGCACACTTTCATATCATAACTTAGCATCAGCAAAAGCAAAAAGTTAGGGGGTAACCATGCCAAGGAGCCATTTCCTTACAGTCTTTATCTGCAAAACACTTGCTGTTCTCCCTGATGAGTTACAATGAAAGGTTTCCCATTGGAAAACTCAGTAATTCTAGTGGTGTGTGTAAGAACATCCTCACAATACATTCAATGCCCTCTGAGAGGAAGATTTGGTGTGGTCCAACTATTTGTCAGAGGTTGAAAAAGCTAAGAGGAAGTGTCCATGCTAAAATATCACAGTTGATTCCTCTACTACTGCAATGTGCAACATAGACAGAATGTCTTACATAATGAGTAAGATTAATAGCCCATAAAACATTTAATAATGCACATTTTTAAAAAAAGAAGTACGGCTACTGTCAAGACACGCCTATTGTTGCAAAAGAAGCAATTATTAATAAGGAGAGTTCTGCTCTAAACCTAGAGCAGCCAGAAGTTATAGTACCAACTGCAGAATGATTAATTCCAGAGTCCACTGTTCCCCAGGAAAGCATTTTGTGATGGATACTAAAATAGAGTAATTATCTTTAGGGCTAAACCCAAGGCTTGGTGGCTGCTCTTTTAAGTTGCATCTCAAAATCGCCCAGCTGGTCTCAACTATGCACTTGCTAATAATATATGCAGTGTATTTACCATACTACAGTCAGTAAATCAATGTGTCCTAGGGTTTCTGGCTAAATCATTTCTTAAAACACGACAGCTAAATTGAGACAAAGCCATAAAGGGGAAACCTAATTCTGAGAGGTGCATTATGCTAAAATCACATGATTTGAGAAAAGTTTACCTTTCAGCAAAAGTAGAGTACAAACAAACTTTTACCAGTCAGAAATTCCTGCCCCCCCCATCCATAAAGAAGGACACAAAATGCCTGAAATCAGACAGAGGACACTATGATGGAATTCAAATGCGGAGATACTTCTAATGCACATGCAGAAATATGTTTGACTGCATATCAAAAACAGGATTGTTATGTAGTGCTTCCTCTAGAAGCCAGCAGCAGGAATAACAGGAACCAAAAGCATACGTTACTTACCTTCAGTAACGCATTATCCTGTAGAGATGTTATATGGCTACAGATTCCTTACCTTTGATCTTCCCAGGTGTCAGTTTTTAAACTTTTGTGAGCAGTACTGCTTGCATATGCCTTTGGGTGGATACATTTGGCTCCACGTGGCATCGAGGGCGTTGTTGGCGGTGGGTGTGATGATGTGGCCACCTATATAGGTGCCACCCAGGTGCGCTGGCTTCATTTACCTTTACCTCAACTTCCCACACCAGAAGCAAAGACCCATGATAAGAACTGCCTCAAAGTGTGTCAAAACTAGGGCCCTGAAAAAGGGATTGTAAGGAAATGCCTCCTTGGCATGGTTGCCCCCTGACTTTTTGCCTTTGCTGATGCTATGTTTACAATTGAAAGTGTGCTGAGGCCTGCTAACCAGGCCCCAGCACCAGTGTTCTTTCCCTAAACCTGTACTTTTGTATCCACAATTGGCAGACCCTGGCATCCAGATAAGTCCCTTGTAACTGGTACTTCTAGTACCAAGGGCCCTGATGCCAAGGAAGGTCTCTAAGGGCTGCAGCATGTCTTATGCCACCCTGGAGACCTCTCACTCAGCACAGACACACTGCTTGCCAGCTTGTTTGTGCTAGTGAGGACAAAACGAGTAAGTCGACAGGGCACTCCCCTCAGGGTGCCATGCCAGCCTCTCACTGCCTATGCAGTATAGGTAAGACACCCCTCTAGCAGGCCTTACAGCCCTAAGGCAGGGTGCACTATACCATAGGTGAGGGTACCAGTGCATGAGCATGGTACCCCTACAGTGTCTAAACAAAACCTTAGACATTGTAAGTGCAGGGTAGCCATAAGAGTATATGGTCTGGGAGTCTGTCAAACACGAACTCCACAGCACCATAATGGCTACACTGAAAACTGGGAAGTTTGGTATCAAACTTCTCAGCACAATAAATGCACACTGATGCCAGTGTACATTTTATTGCAAAATACACCCCAGAGGGCACCTTAGAGGTGCCCCCTGAAACTTAACCGACTGTCTGTGTAGGCTGACTAGTTCCAGCAGCCTGCCACACCAGAGACATGTTGCTGGCCCCATGGGGAGAGTGCCTTTGTCACTCTGAGGCCAGTAACAAAGCCTGCACTGGGTGGAGATGCTAACACCTCCCCCAGGCAGGAGCTGTGACACCTGGCGGTGAGCCTCAAAGGCTCACCCCTTTGTCACAGCCCAGCAGGGCACTCCAGCTTAGTGGAGTTGCCCGCCCCCTCCGGCCACGGCCCCCACTTTTGGCGGCAAGGCTGGAGGGAACAAAGAAAGCAACAAGGAGGAGTCACTGGCCAGTCAGGACAGCCCCTAAGGTGTCCTGAGCTGAGGTGACTCTGACTTTTAGAAATCCTCCATCTTGCAGATGGAGGATTCCCCCAATAGGGTTAGGATTGTGTCCCCCTCCCCTTGGGAGGAGGCACAAAGAGGGTGTACCCACCCTCAGGGCTAGTAGCCATTGGCTACTAACCCCCCAGACCTAAACACACCCTTCAATTTAGTATTTAAGGGCTTCCCTGAACCTAAAGAGTTAGATTCCTGTAACTACAAGAAGAAGGACTGCCTAGCTGAAAAACCCCTGCAGAGGAAGACCAGAAGACGACAACTGCCTTGGCTCCAGAAACTCACCGGCCTGTCTCCTGCCTTCCAAAGATCCTGCTCCAGCGACGCCTTCCAAAGGGACCAGCGACCTCGACATCCTCTGAGGACTGCCCCTGCTTCGAAAAGACAAGAAACTCCCGAGGACAGCGGACCTGCTCCAAGAAAGGCTGCAACTTTGTTTCCAGCAGCCTTGAAAGAACCCTGCAAGCTCCCCGCAAGAAGCGTGAGACTTGCAACACTGCACCCGGCGACCCCGACTCGGCTGGTGGAGATCCAACACCTCAGGAGGGACCCCAGGACTACTCTGATACTGTGAGTACCAAAACCTGTCCCCCCTGAGCCCCCACAGCGCCGCCTGCAGAGGGAATCCCGAGGCTTCCCCTGACCGCGACTCTTTGAATCCTAAGTCCCGACGCCTGGGAGAGACCCTGCACCCGCAGCCCCCAGGACCTGAAGGACCGGACTTTCACTGGAGAAGTGACCCCCAGGAGTCCCTCTCCCTCGCCCAATTGGAGGTTTCCCCGAGGAACCCCCCCCTTGCCTGCCTGCAGCGCTGAAGAGATCCCGAGATCTCTCATAGACTAACATTGCGAACCCGACGCTTGTTTCTACACTGCACCCGGCCGCCCCCGTGCTGCTGAGGGTGCAATTTCTGTGTGGGCTTGTGTCCCCCCCGGTGCCCTACAAAACCCCCCTGGTCTGCCCTCCGAAGACGTGGGTACTTACCTGCAAGCAGACCGGAACCGGGGCACCCCCTTCTCTCCATTCTAGCCTATGTGTTTTGGGCACCACTTTGAACTCTGCACCTGACCGGCCCTGAGCTGCTGGTGCGGTGACTTTGGGGTTGCTCTGAACCCCCAACGGTGGGCTACCTTGGACCAAGAACTGAACCCTGTAAGTGTCTTACTTACCTGGTAAAACTAACAAAAACTTACCTCCCCTAGGAACTGTGAAAATTGCACTAAGTGTCCACTTTTAAAACAGCTATTTGTCAATAACTTGAAAAGTATACATGCAATTTTTATGATTTAAAGTTCCTAAAGTACTTACCTGCAATACCTTTCGAATGAGATATTACATGTAGAATTTGAACCTTTGGTTCTTAAAATAAACTAAGAAAATATATTTTTCTATACAAAAACCTATTGGCTGGATTTGTCTCTGAGTGTGTGTACCTCATTTATTGTCTATGTGTATGTACAACAAATGCTTAACACTACTCCTTGGATAAGCCTACTGCTCGACCACACTACCACAAAATAGAGCATTAGTATTATCTATTTTTACCACTATTTTACCTCTAAGGGGAACCCTTGGACTCTGTGCATGCTATTCCTTACTTTGAAATAGCACATACAGAGCCAACTTCCTACATTGGTGGATCAGCGGTGGGGTACAAGACTTTGCATTTGCTGGACTACTCAGCCAATACCTGATCACACGACAAATTCCAAAATTGTCATTAGAAATTGATTTTTGCAATTTGAAAAGTTTTCTAAATTCTTAAAAGACCTGCTAGGGCCTTGTGTTAGATCCTGTTTAGCATTTCTTTTAGAGTTTAAAAGTTTGGAAAAGTTTGAATTAGATTCTAGAACCAGTTGTAGATTCTTAAAAAGTATTCCAACTTTTAGAAGCAAAATGTCTAGCACAGATGTGACTGTGGTGGAACTCGACACCACACCTTACCTCCATCTTAAGATGAGGGAGCTAAGGTCACTCTGTAAAATAAAGAAAATAACAATGGGCCCCAAACCTACCAAAATACAGCTCCAGGAGCTTTTGGCAGAGTTTGAAAAGGCCAACCCCTCTGAGGGTGGCAACTCAGAGGAAGAGGATAGTGACTTGGAGGACAATTCCCCCCTACCAATCCTATCTAGGGAGAACAGGGTCCCTCAAACCCTGACTCCAAAAATAATAGTCAGAGATGCTGGTTCCCTCACAGGAGAGACCAACACCTCTGAAATCACTGAGGATAGCCCCAGTGAAGAGGACATCCAGTTAGCCAGGATGGCCAAAAGATTGGCTTTGGAAAGACAGATCCTAGCCATAGAGAGGGAAAGACAAGAGATGGGCCTAGGACCCATCAATGGTGGCAGCAACATAAATAGGGTCAGAGATTCTCCTGACATGTTGAAAATCCCCAAAGGGATTGTAACTAAATATGAAGATGGTGATGACATCACCAAATGGTTCACAGCTTTTGAGAGGGCTTGTGTAACCAGAAAAGTGAACAGATCTCACTGGGGTGCTCTCCTTTGGGAAATGTTCACAGGAAAGTGTAGGGATAGACTCCTCACACTCTCTGGACAAGATGCAGAATCTTATGACCTCATGAAGGGCACCCTGATTGAGGGCTTTGGATTCTCCACTGAGGAGTATAGGATTAGATTCAGGGGGGCTCAAAAATCCTCGAGCCAGACCTGGGTTGACTTTGTAGACTACTCAGTGAAAACACTAGATGGTTGGATTCAAGGCAGTGGTGTAAGTAATTATGATGGGCTGTACAATTTATTTGTGAAAGAACACCTGTTAAGTAATTGTTTCAATGATAAACTGCATCAGCATCTGGTAGACCTAGGACCAATTTCTCCCCAAGAATTGGGAAAGAAGGCGGACCATTGGGTCAAGACAAGGGTGTCCAAGACTTCAACAGGGGGTGACCAAAAGAAAGGGGTCACAAAGACTCCCCAGGGGAAGGGTGATGAGACAACCAAAACTAAAAATAGTAAAGAGTCTTCTACAGGCCCCCAAAAACCTGCACAGGAGGGTGGGCCCAGAGCCTCTTCACAAAACAATGGGTACAAGGGTAAAAACTTTGATCCCAAAAAGGCCTGGTGTCATAGCTGTAAACAGCATGGACACCAAACTGGAGACAAGGCCTGTCCCAAGAAAGGTTCCACTCCAAACTCCCATCCAGGTAACACTGGTATGGCTAGTCTCCAAGTGGGATCAACAGTGTGCCCAGAGCAAATCAGGGTCCACACTGAAGCTACTCTAGTTTCTGAGGGTGGGGTGGATTTAGCCACACTAGCTGTCTGGCCGCCTAACATGCAAAAATACAGACAGCAACTCTTAATTAACGGGACTAGAATAGAGGGCCTGAGGGATACAGGTGCCAGTGTCACCATGGTGACAGAGAAACTGGTTTCCCCTGGCCAATACCTGACTGGAAAAACTTACACAGTCACCAACGCTGACAATCAGAGAAAAGTACATCCCATGGCAATGGTTACTTTAGAATGGGGAGGGGTCAATGGCCTGAAACAGGTGGTGGTCTCCTCAAATATCCCAGTGGACTGTCTGCTTGGAAATGACCTGGAGTCCTCAGCATGGGCTGAGGTAGAACTAAAAACCCATGCAGCAATGCTGGGTATCCCTGAACTGGTGTGTGTGAAAACAAGAGCACAGTGCAAGGCACAGGGTGAACAAGTAGAGCTGGAGTCTGGAAAAATGGCCCAGCCTACCAAGAGAACAGGAAAGTCAGTTGGGAAACCAACTGCAACACAGCAAAAGAAAGGGAACCTCTCTTCTCAGGAAGAAGTTCTGCCCTCTGAGGGAACTGAGCCTTTGGAGCTTGAACCTTATCAGGTTGAGCTCTTAGGCCCAGGGGGACCCTCAAGGGAGGAGCTGTGTAAGGGACAAGAAACCTGTCCCTCTCTTGAAGGCCTTAGGCAGCAAGCTGCTGAAGAGTCCAAGGGCAAGAAAAATGGAACACATAGGGTCTATTGGGAAGATGGACTCCTGTACACTGAGGCCAGAGACCCCAAACCTGGTGCCACTAGGAGAGTGGTAGTGCCTCAGCTGTTCAGAGAGTTCATCCTAACATTAGCCCATGACATTCCCCTTGCTGGACATTTGGGACAAACCAAGACGTGGGAGAGGCTAGTCAACCACTTCTACTGGCCCAATATGTCCAACATGGTTAAGGAGTTTTGCCTCTCCTGCCCCACCTGTCAAGCCAGTGGTAAGACAGGTGGGCACCCAAAGGCCCCCCTCATTCCACTTCCAGTGGTGGGGGTCCCCTTTGAAAGAGTGGGTGTGGACATAGTTGGTCCACTGGAACCTCCCACAGCCTCAGGAAATATGTATATCCTGGTAGTAGTGGATCATGCTACCAGGTATCCTGAAGCTATTCCCCTTAGGTCGACTACTGCCCCTGCAGTAGCCAAGGCCCTCATTGGTATCTTTACCAGAGTGGGTTTCCCTAAGGAGGTGGTGTCTGACAGAGGTGCCAACTTCATGTCAGCATACCTGAAACATATGTGGAATGAGTGTGGAGTGACTTATAAATTCACTACACCTTACCATCCACAAACTAATGGCTTAGTTGAGAGATTCAACAAGACATTAAAGGGCATGATCATGGGGCTCCCAGAAAAGCTCAAAAGGAGATGGGATGTCCTCTTGCCATGTCTGCTTTTCGCTTACAGAGAGGTGCCACAGAAGGGAGTAGGATTCTCACCCTTTGAACTTCTGTTTGGTCATCCTGTAAGGGGACCACTTGCTCTTGTTAAAGAAGGCTGGGAGAGACCTCTTCATGAGCCTAAACAAGACATAGTGGACTATGTACTTGGCCTTCGCTCTAGAATGGCAGAGTACATGGAAAAGGCAACCAAAAACCTTGAGGCCAGCCAACAGCTCCAGAAGTTTTGGTATGACCAAAAGGCTGCACTGGTTGAGTTCCAACCAGGGCAGAAAGTCTGGGTTCTGGAGCCTGTGGCTCCCAGGGCACTCCAGGACAAATGGAGTGGCCCTTACCCAGTGCTAGAAAGGAAGAGTCAGGTCACCTACCTGGTGGACCTGGGCACAAGCAGGAGCCCCAAGAGGGTGATCCATGTGAACCGCCTTAAGCTCTTCCATGACAGGGCTGATGTGAATCTGTTGATGGTAACAGATGAGGATCAGGAGGCAGAGAGTGAACCTCTCCCTGATCTTCTGTCATCAGACCCAAAAGATGGCACAGTAGATGGAGTGATCTACTCAGACACCCTCTCTGGCCAACAGCAAGCTGATTGTAGGAGAGTCCTACAACAGTTTCCTGAACTCTTCTCCTTAACCCCTGGTCAGACACACCTGTGTACCCATGATGTGGACACAGGAGACAGCATGCCTGTCAAAAACAAAATCTTTAGACAGTCTGACCATGTTAAGGAAAGCATCAAGGTGGAAGTCCACAAGATGCTGGAATTGGGAGTAATTGAGCGCTCTGACAGCCCCTGGGCTAGCCCAGTGGTCTTAGTCCCCAAACCTCACACCAAAGATGGAAAGAAAGAGATGAGGTTTTGTGTGGACTACAGAGGGCTCAATTCTGTCACCAAGACAGATGCTCATCCAATTCCAAGAGCTGATGAGCTCATAGATAAATTAGGTGCTGCCAAATTCTTAAGTACCTTTGACTTGACAGCAGGGTACTGGCAAATAAAAATGGCACCTGGAGCAAAAGAGAAAACAGCATTCTCCACACCTGATGGGCATTATCAGTTTACTGTTATGCCCTTTGGTTTAAAGAATGCCCCGGCCACCTTCCAAAGGTTGGTGAATCAAGTCCTTGCTGGCTTGGAGTCCTTTAGCACAGCTTATCTTGATGATATTGCTGTCTTTAGCTCCACCTGGCAGGATCACCTGGTCCACCTGAAGAAGGTTTTGAAGGCTCTGCAATCTGCAGGCCTCTCTATCAAGGCATCCAAATGCCAGATAGGGCAGGGAACTGTGGTTTACTTGGGCCACCTTGTAGGTGGAGGCCAAGTTCAGCCACTCCAACCCAAGATCCAGACTATTCTGGACTGGGTAGCTCCAAAAACCCAGACTCAAGTCAGGGCATTCCTTGGCTTGACTGGGTATTACAGGAGGTTTGTGAAGGGATATGGATCCATTGTGACAGCCCTCACTGAACTCACCTCCAAGAAAATGCCCAAGAAAGTGAACTGGACTGTGGAATGCCAACAGGCCTTTGACACCCTGAAACAAGCAATGTGCTCAGCACCAGTTCTAAAAGCTCCAGATTATTCTAAGCAGTTCATTGTGCAGACTGATGCCTCTGAACATGGGATAGGGGCAGTTTTGTCCCAAACAAATGATGATGGCCTTGACCAGCCTGTTGCTTTCATTAGCAGGAGGTTACTCCCCAGGGAGCAGCGTTGGAGTGCCATTGAGAGGGAGGCCTTTGCTGTGGTTTGGTCCCTGAAGAAGCTGAGACCATACCTCTTTGGGACTCACTTCCTAGTTCAAACTGACCACAGACCTCTCAAATGGCTGATGCAAATGAAAGGTGAAAATCCTAAACTGTTGAGGTGGTCCATCTCCCTACAGGGAATGGACTTTATAGTGGAACACAGACCTGGGACTGCCCATGCCAATGCAGATGGCCTTTCCAGGTTCTTCCACTTAGAAAATGAAGACTCTCTTGGGAAAGGTTAGTCTCATCCTCTTTCGTTTGGGGGGGGGTTGTGTAAGGAAATGCCTCCTTGGCATGGTTGCCCCCTGACTTTTTGCCTTTGCTGATGCTATGTTTACAATTGAAAGTGTGCTGAGGCCTGCTAACCAGGCCCCAGCACCAGTGTTCTTTCCCTAAACCTGTACTTTTGTATCCACAATTGGCAGACCCTGGCATCCAGATAAGTCCCTTGTAACTGGTACTTCTAGTACCAAGGGCCCTGATGCCAAGGAAGGTCTCTAAGGGCTGCAGCATGTCTTATGCCACCCTGGAGACCTCTCACTCAGCACAGACACACTGCTTGCCAGCTTGTTTGTGCTAGTGAGGACAAAACGAGTAAGTCGACAGGGCACTCCCCTCAGGGTGCCATGCCAGCCTCTCACTGCCTATGCAGTATAGGTAAGACACCCCTCTAGCAGGCCTTACAGCCCTAAGGCAGGGTGCACTATACCATAGGTGAGGGTACCAGTGCATGAGCATGGTACCCCTACAGTGTCTAAACAAAACCTTAGACATTGTAAGTGCAGGGTAGCCATAAGAGTATATGGTCTGGGAGTCTGTCAAACACGAACTCCACAGCACCATAATGGCTACACTGAAAACTGGGAAGTTTGGTATCAAACTTCTCAGCACAATAAATGCACACTGATGCCAGTGTACATTTTATTGCAAAATACACCCCAGAGGGCACCTTAGAGGTGCCCCCTGAAACTTAACCGACTGTCTGTGTAGGCGGACTAGTTCCAGCAGCCTGCCACACCAGAGACATGTTGCTGGCCCCATGGGGAGAGTGCCTTTGTCACTCTGAGGCCAGTAACAAAGCCTGCACTGGGTGGAGATGCTAACACCTCCCCCAGGCAGGAGCTTTGACACCTGGCGGTGAGCCTCAAAGGCTCACCCCTTTGTCACAGCCCAGCAGGGCACTCCAGCTTAGTGGAGTTGCCCGCCCCCTCCGGCCACGGCCCCCACTTTTGGCGGCAAGGCTGGAGGGAACAAAGAAAGCAACAAGGAGGAGTCACTGGCCAGTCAGGACAGCCCCTAAGGTGTCCTGAGCTGAGGTGACTCTGACTTTTAGAAATCCTCCATCTTGCAGATGGAGGATTCCCCCAATAGGGTTAGGATTGTGACCCCCTCCCCTTGGGAGGAGGCACAAAGAGGGTGTACCCACCCTCAGGGCTAGTAGCCATTGGCTACTAACCCCCCAGACCTAAACACACCCTTAAATTTAGTATTTAAGGGCTTCCCTGAACCTAAAGAGTTAGATTCCTGTAACTACAAGAAGAAGGACTGCCTAGCTGAAAAACCCCTGCAGAGGAAGACCACAAGACGACAACTGCCTTGGCTACAGAAACTCACCGGCCTGTCTCCTGCCTTCCAAAGATCCTGCTCCAGCGACGCCTTCCAAAGGGACCAGCGACCTCGACATCCTCTGAGGACTGCCCCTGCTTCGAAAAGACAAGAAACTCCCGAGGACAGCGGACCTGCTCCAAGAAAGGCTGCAACTTTGTTTCCAGCAGCCTTGAAAGAACCCTGCAAGCTCCCCGCAAGAAGCGTGAGACTTGCAACACTGCACCCGGCGACCCCGACTCGGCTGGTGGAGATCCAACACCTCAGGAGGGACCCCAGGACTACTCTGATACTGTGAGTACCAAAACCTGTCCCCCCTGAGCCCCCACAGCGCCGCCTGCAGAGGGAATCCCAAGGCTTCCCCTGACCGCGACTCTTTGAATCCTAAGTCCCGACGCCTGGGAGAGACCCTGCACCCGCAGCCCCCAGGACCTGAAGGACCGGACTTTCACTGGAGAAGTGACCCCCAGGAGTCCCTCTCCCTCGCCCAAGTGGAGGTTTCCCCGAGGAACCCCCCCCTTGCCTGCCTGCAGCGCTGAAGAGATCCCGAGATCTCTCATAGACTAACATTGCGAACCCGACGCTTGTTTCTACACTGCACCCGGCCGCCCCCGTGCTGCTGAGGGTGCAATTTCTGTGTGGGCTTGTGTCCCCCCCGGTGCCCTACAAAACCCCCCTGGTCTGCCCTCCGAAGACGTGGGTACTTACCTGCAAGCAGACCGGAACCGGGGCACCCCCTTCTCTCCATTCTAGCCTATGTGTTTTGGGCACCACTTTGAACTCTGCACCTGACCGGCCCTGAGCTGCTGGTGCGGTGACTTTGGGGTTGCTCTGAACCCCCAACGGTGGGCTACCTTGGACCAAGAACTGAACCCTGTAAGTGTCTTACTTACCTGGTAAAACTAACAAAAACTTACCTCCCCTAGGAACTGTGAAAATTGCACTAAGTGTCCACTTTTAAAACAGCTATTTGTCAATAACTTGAAAAGTATACATGCAATTTTTATGATTTAAAGTTCCTAAAGTACTTACCTGCAATACCTTTCGAATGAGATATTACATGTAGAATTTGAACCTGTGGTTCTTAAAATAAACTAAGAAAAGATATTTTTCTATACAAAAACCTATTGGCTGGATTTGTCTCTGAGTGTGTGTACCTCATTTATTGTCTATGTGTATGTACAACAAATGCTTAACACTACTCCTTGGATAAGCCTACTGCTCGACCACACTACCACAAAATAGAGCATTAGTATTATCTATTTTTACCACTATTTTACCTCTAAGGGGAACCCTTGGACTCTGTGCATGCTATTCCTTACTTTGAAATAGCACATACAGAGCCAACTTCCTACAGGGATCACCCGATTACTAGTAAAAAGTCTGCAGAGTGGGGAGGCATGGGTGGGTGTAAGGAATCTGCAGCTGGAGTCTCTACCAGATAATGCATTGCCAAAGGTAAGTAACTTGTTCCTCTGATAAAGGACTCCTAGCTGCAGACTCCTGACCTTTAATTAGATATCCTCTTGGCGGTGGACTGGGACAATGTTTTCAGACCAATAAGTTCTACAGGACCGAACGGGCAAAATGTCCAGTCAGTAGTGCTTTGCAAACGCATGCAGCGATGCCCACGTTGTTGCCTGGCAGATGTCCAGGACTGGGACTCCACACGCTAGCGCCATGGTCGCAGCCTTTCCCCTGGTGGAATGGGCCCTTAGGCCCTTGGGAGGCTGCTTCTTAGCCAAGGAATAGCAGATCTTGATACAGAGAATGATCCAGCGTGCAATGGTTCGCTTCTGTACTTCCTCGTTCCTTCTTTGCTCCCATATCCTCCACAATGAGTTGGTTGCCCACCCGGAACTCTTTTGTGTGATCAAGACAGAACAACAATACTCTTTTTGAATCCAGACGGTGGAGTCATTCCTCTTCCTAAGAGAGATGTGGGGGAGCAAAGAAGGTGGACAAGTTGATAGTTTGACACAGATGGAAAGGGGTCACCACCTTGGGAAGGAAAGAGGCACGTGAGTT
The DNA here is from genome assembly GCF_031143425.1 of Pleurodeles waltl. Lineage (NCBI taxonomy): Eukaryota > Metazoa > Chordata > Amphibia > Caudata > Salamandridae > Pleurodeles > Pleurodeles waltl. Next base: position 1,401,144,094 of record NC_090444.1, on the reverse strand, counting down.
TAACACCACTTATTCCAGAAATACAGTGAGATATTGTGGCTTAGATGATAAGGCATGTACATCATTAACCCCACCACCCTCGGGAAGATATTATTGCCACTATAAAGGCTGCCTTTATGGTGAGCAGCCAGAGGGGACAATTGTGTAACGGCTCGAAGGAGCGCAAATGAGGTAACATACTTACAAGCCCTTTAAGAAACCTATTTACAATAGAGAATCTGAAAAGAGAGGGTTGATCAGGCACCGGCATAAAAGCTGAGAGAGCAGAAAGATAGCCCTTCAGTGTCCCCAGAGAGGAACCCTGTTGGGCAAGAGAAAGAATGAAGAGTAGAATACCAGACAAAGAAGCGGAGAAAGGATCTATATATTCTCTGCACAATATTTTACAATTTTTTGCCAACCACAGGCGTATACATTCTTTGTGGAGAAATGCCAGGCTGCTGAGATAATGTTACAGACTTTGGGAGGAAGGTCAAAAGCTGTCAACTACTGCCGCTCAATCTCCATGCATGAAGGTGCAGAGTTAACAGGTTCGGGTGGAGACAGCAGGCTGGGACGGAAGATCCTCCCGAAAGGGCAGCCTGATCGGAGGATCAAAGCTCATTTTCTAAAGGTCAGGATACCAGACACTCCGTGGCCATCCCGGAGCCACAAGGATTACTTGAGCCCGGTCATTCTTGATCTTCTTGAAAACTCTGGGCAGGAGTGGTATGAGGGGGGAAGACACAAAGAAGGCCTAAGCTCCAACTAAAGGCATCGCCTAGCGAGTGTCGCCTTGGAAACTCCAACACGCAATACTACTGACATAACACGTTCTCTTTGGAGGTGATTAAATCTAACCAAGGCTCTACCTGCTGAAAGAGTCCTTGAGCTACCTCTGAATAGAGACACTACTCGTGATCCGATAGGCATCGACGCCCAAGTTCGTCCGCCTTCAGGGAACCTGGCAGATGTTGAACCACCAGGGTTATGTCTGCTGATCTAGCCATGTTCAGAGACGCAGGTCCTCTTGTCAAAGGGTCCACGACATCAACGCACCCTGTTTGTTGCAGCACCACATGGCCGAGGTGTTTTCCGTGAACACCTGCACCAACATCCCCTTGAGAGAGGGAAGATATGCCTTCAATGCTAATTGGATTGTCCTGAGCACCAGCATGAAGATGTGGAGCCTGGATTCCACCAGAGACCACAACCATTTGATCTCCACCTCTCCCAGATGGACGCCTCATGACAGAAGTGACTATCATAAGATCTGGTTGGGGAAGGGAGAGGAGTCTGCCTATGAGCTGACGAGATCTGGACCATGTCGGAGAGATTTTTCTAATGCCGGGCCCACTGGAACTTCATGTCCCACTGCAAAGCCCACAAATGCCATCTGACATATTTTACCAACAGGATGCAGGAAGCCATGAGGCCCAGCAACCTCAGAGTCAGTCATTCTCACCCAAATCCAGGATAGAGGCTGAAACATCGGTATCATAGCCTGAATATCCTGGATTTGCTGTCCGGGTGTATAAGCCCGAAACTGCACTGTGTCCAGAACAGCTTCGATGAAAGAGAGTGCCCGAGAAGGATTCAGGTGTGACTTTGGCATGTTTATAGTGAACCCGAGTGAATGCAGTAGATTTGCCATAATCTAGAGGTGTGAGACGACAGCCTGGGGCAAACTTGCCTTCAACAGCCAGTCGTCGAGGTAGGGAAAGACTGAAACCTCTAACCTACGCAGATGACCTGCAACAACTGCGATCACCTTGGTGAACATCAGAGGGCCACCGGTAAGGCCAAATGACAACATGGTGAACTGGAAATGTTCGTGGCCTACCTTGAACCCAAGATAGCACCTGTGGGCCGGCAAGATTGGAATATGGAAGTACGCATCCTGCAAGTCCAGTACTACTAACCAGCCTTCTGGATCTAGAGCTGAAAAGACTTGAGCCAACATGAGCATCTTGAATTTTTCCTTCCCGAGGAACAGATTCACGGTCCGTAAATCTTGTAAAGGGCAAAGAACCTTGTTCTTTTTGGGTATCAGGAAGTGGAGGGAATGACAACCAGTACCTACTTCTGGTATCAGGACCCTTTCTATGGCTCTCTTGGCCAAGAGAGCCAAAGCTTCCTCTTGAAGTAGAATTAAAGGATCCTCTCTCAGTGGCTTTAACGTTAAAGGAATAGGAGGAGGCAAGGATAGAAAAAGCAGGTCATAGCCCTGCCTGATGATCTGCAGTACCCATGCGTCTGATGTTATTGACTTCCAGTGGATGCTATATTCTCCCTCCCACTGGGCAAGCATGGTCCTGTAAATGCAAACTAAGAGGGCTTAGAGGATGCAGCTGCCAGGGGCTGTGTTGGTAGACGACTTTTGGGCTGCAGACCCTCTAAATCTTAAGACCCTCACACCCACGTCCTCGCATACACTGGGTTGGTTGCGTTGGACAGTGGCTGGCATAGGACTGGCGCCGTGCCAGGCCCCTTACGTAGTCACAAAAGGGGTGATAAGCAGACTGTAGACGAGGGGTTGCTGAGAGGCTTAAGGACTTGGCAATAGCCAGACAAGCCTTAAATTGCTCTAGCGTTCAGTTTGCCTTATCACCAATTAAGTGAGTGCCATCAAAGGGCATGTCCATCAGATTTGTTTGGACATAGCCCGAAATGTCTTCAGCCACGCATGGTGCCTCAAGACCACCTTCGACTCAACCACTCTGCCTAGCGAGTCAGACATGTGCAGTCCACACAGTATGGCACACTTAGCTGCATCTCTCCCATCTTTCACTGCTTGCCTCCTCCAGGACTTGAGGCAACAGCTGCGCAACTGTGTCCCAAATGGTATGGGAGAAACCGCCCAAAAAGCACGAGGTATTCACCAACCTTACTGATAGGCTGGTGGAAGAAAACCATCTTCCCAAGGTTGTCCAGCCTCTTGGACTCCCTATCTGGAGGAGCGGAAGGGAATGCGCCATTGGACATAGAGGCTTGGACAACAAAGCTCTCGGGGTGAGGTTTTGGGTGAGATAGCTAATGTCACCCGGAGCGGGTCGATGGTCGCGGCAACCATCCCATTAACAGGCCCACTGTGCTGGGCTTGGACCACATATTCCCAGCAGGAAGTCTGAGTGCAACATTAAAAGGCAAAAGTAGTTCAGATGCGGAAGCCCCAGGCTTAAGCACTTCCGTCAAGATGTTTGTCTTAACCGCCGCTGAGGGAAGTTTGAGGTCGAGGACCTCCGCTGCCCCATGCACCACCATCGTATAGAATGCTCCCTCCTCTGTAGCCACAGTAGGAGGAAAGAGTAATCCAGTGTCTGGAGAGGTGTCCAGACCACTGGCCTCTCCTAGCACATCATACCAGCTGGTGTTCTAGAGGGTCCAGCGATACCTCCCACTCTTCTTCCATGCAGGAATATATATAATAAAGATCAAGCGATTATCTTGCACCTGTGGGTGCAGTCTGTGCCAGAAACGGAGTCATACAACGCCATTCCAGCTCATCGGGGATAAGTATAGAGCTAGCTCCGCCAGTGGGAGCCGGCAGCGCCAGGAGCGGCGTCGGGGAAGGTCGCATGGGTAAAACCAACACCAGTCCAGATATAGATTCAGTCCATGAGACTCCAAGGGCGCTGAGGCTGAAGCTGCCGGCATGGATCGAGTAGGAGTCTCTTCTGACCCCGTGGGCCCAAAGTCACACAATAGGGGTCAGCCAACTCAAATATGTGGCACATGGCCTTGTAAAACTCCCTAATTTGAGCGAGTGTCAACCCGGTACCTGGAAAAGGTGGGAGACCTAGAGTCGAACTAGCCAGTGGCTCTGTAGAACCATGCCGGGAATGCTGATGTTCCACCTTGTAGGAAAGTACCCCCTTTTTGGCATGTTACCCCCACTTTTTGCCTGATGTCAGTATGTTTTGACTGTGCTCACTGGGATCTTGCTAACCAGGACCCCCAGTGACTGCTCTCTCCCTCTAAATGTGGTTGATGGGACTTCACACACCCTACATTTGGCATACTGGTGCCCGCATATAAGTCCCTAGTATATGGTACCCAGGGCATTGGGGCACTTGGGGTTCCCCATGGGGCGCAGCATCTATTATGCCACCCATGGGAGCCCATGTAAAATGTATCTTCAGACCTGCCACTGCAGCCTGCAGAAAAAGGATGCATGTGCTCTTTGACTTCAGGTCAAAGCACCAGGTCACTGTAAGTCACCCCTATGGTGGGCCCGCCTAGCCCAGAGGGCAGAGTGCAGGTAGCTGTGTGTGATGGCACCCCTGCATGAGCAGAGGTGCCCCTATGGACTCCAGCTTTATTTTCCTGGACTTTGTTGTGCGGGGACAGTATCTTACGCGTGTACTGTGTCTAGCTACATAATGGCAACTCCGAACCTGGGCCTGTTTGGTATCAAACATGTCGGAATCATACCACAATACTGTTGCCAGTATTGGTTGTATGATTCCAATCTCTTTAGAGGACCCTCAGCATTTATCATACCAGCTTTCTGTTTGTTTGTTTTTGGGCAGCCCATGCTGCTTGCACCTCTCAGGCGGGTTTCTGCCCTTCTGCAGCTTTACCAGCTCAAGCCAGGACGGTAGAACAAAGGATTTCCTTTGGGACAGGGAGGCAACACCCTCTCCCTTTGAAAATTGATGTTACATGGCTTGGGACTGGTTGCCTCCCCAAGCCACTGGTATGCTTTGAAGGGCACATTTGGCACCCTCCTTGCATAAACCAGTCTGTACCAGTTCAGGGACCTCCAGTCCCTGCTCTGGCTCAAAACTGGACAATGGAAAGGGGAGTAACCACTCCCCTGTCCATCACCACCCCAGAAGTGGTGCCCAGACTGCATCACTCTAGGAACACTTCAGCTGCTCCAGTGCTGCACTGCTGACTGTCTTCATTCCACCGTCGACCTGGTCCTGCATCCACAGATGGGTGCGTAGTGGCTCCTGCCACCATCGGACACTCCAACGTGAACTGGACTTGGTCCCCATCCTTTCCAGGTCTTCTTCTTACAGGATCCATCTTTGGTTTCTTGCAGTCTTGTCTGACAATATCCTTCTCTGAAGTCCTTTTGGTGGGTTTGGGAAGAACCAGTCACTTACATCTTTTCTCTTGGTTGCTGTGGGGCACTCTGGTAATTACCTTGTGGGTTTTCTAGTTCCTCCAGTTCCCCTCTACTGATTTCACTTCCTTAGGTGGGGCCCCGACTTTCACACTCCATTTTATTAGTATATGGTTTGGTCCCTCCCCTAGGCCTTCAGTATTGTCTATTGCTTTCACTGTTTTCTAATACATTCTATTCTAAGTCCTGGCTTCTAATGTACATATAATAGTGTGTTTACTTACTGGCAGTTGGGGTATTGCCTATATAGTATTTTGATATTTGTGTTACAAAACTAAAGGTACTTTATTATAGTAACACTGTGTGGTTCTTTCATGTGTGTGAGTACTGTGTGACCACAGTGGTATTGCATAAGCTTTGCATGTCTCCTAGATAAGTCTTGGCTGATCATCCACAGCTACCTCTAGAGAGCCTGGCTTCCTAGACACTGACTACACCTCACTAATAGGGGATACTGGGACCTGGTATAAGGTGATAACACCACAGGTGCTCACCACACATCATGCCAGCTTCCTACACCCCTCTGGTCTTGTCAGCCGACAGATGAGGCTAAGTCGAAGTCCTCTTTAAGCTCTTCTTTTTGTGCCTCTATTCTGAGAGTACCAAGGACCTCGAATGGGAAGCTTTGAAATCAGTCCGCTCCCTCAAAGTCTTCGGCTCCATGGCCTGGCAGTCCGAGCACGACTTGGAGTCGTGGTTGCGCTCAAGGCACCATACAAAGACGAAATAGGGGTCAGTGACCGACATGGCATAGTGACAGGCTCCACACAGATTGAACCCAGCCTTCTTCACAGACATCGGTGATGCAAAAAAAACAAAAAAAAACACAAAAGTCGAAAAACGTCATGTCAAAAACCGACAGCGGGTAGCTCTCTTCGGATCTGCGCTAACTGGGGCAAAAAGAAAAGAACTGATGCCCGCACACTTTGGTGGCACCAACATAGGTGGCCGCAATGTCACATGCGGCACCAACAACGCCCGTAACGCTACAAGGAGTCTCGATCAGATATGTTCATTCACAGCTCTTACAACAGTAGGATCAAAAGTGTTTATCCCCTGTTGTAAAACTGCAGGGGAAGCACTTGATTCCACAATGTTCCTCGGCCTCACCTGAGTTTCCAGTTATCAGAGTAAAGAAGCAAACTTGCATCATCTACCATCTACCACCTGTCCCTTGCTGTCACAAAGTATAAAGAGGAGAAAGAACATAGGTTGTGCTGTACCTGTAACAACCTTCCCATTCCTTGTCAGCACTGGCCTCTGCAGACTCATGTAGACTAGGGAATACAAGCTGTGCTGACCAGCGGCTCATGAGCCACTGTCACCACAGCACCAGCCCTATGCACTTGTGAGTGAACAGCTCAGCTTTAACAGAGAGGGAAGGAAGGAAGGAGTGTGGCAGACAGCCAGGATTCTTTTCAATTTTGGATTTTGTCAGGGATAGAGGTGGAGTTAGGCAGAGCATGGCAGGGTGGGTAGGTGGCACAGGCTATTTGTTCTAAGTTTAGGAGCAGAGGTCATGTTATTATGGTTATCCCATTACACCTCTGCCCCTGCATACATGATTAAAGAATGGACGGCTGACTTGGGTAGTCAAACAGAATATAGAATTAAAGGTGGAGGGAGCTGGGGAGGACAGGGATGTTTTTCACCTCTGGAATCAAAGAAACGTCATCTACATCTCAAGCTTTACTCTTCTTGTCTATATGAAATCACCTATATTTCAAACACAAAAAACATAATGGGAGGAATGATTGCAATTTGCCTATCACTGGCAATTGCTTGCAGTAGCATTCCAATCCATTGTTTTTTGCCCACCTAGCTACCTCCATTTGGACCAAGCTATATAGAAATCATCCTTGACCACTCTTCAATATCAACGGTCCAGCCCGATCTGCTTGGCCAGGCATCCCTAAACCGGAACACACGCACGTAAGACTGCTTTCACCTGACTGGGGGTCTTCAGTCTGGTGTGGCTTTGTCAAATCAATCAATAAGTTTTTGTAAAGTGCAGCTACTCAGCCGTAAGGGTCTCAAGGCACTGTGGGGGGCTCATCCAAAGAGCCGCGTCTTGAGGTTCTTCCTGAAGATGCTGAGCGACGGGCTTTGACTGAGGTGCAGGAGAAGGTTGGTCCAGCTCTTTGCTGCGATGTAGGTGAAGGATCATCCTCCGGCAGTGGTTTTGCAGTTGCGAAGGGCGGTGGCCAGGCCCATCTGGGTGGATCGATGGGATCTGGCGGGGTTGTGGAAGAGGACACTGTGGTTCACGTAGGCTGGTCCTGCGTTGTGTATGGCCTTGTACGTGTGGGTGAGTAGCCTGAAGGTGATTAGTTTCTCGCTCGGGAGCCAGTGGAAGGTCCTCAGGTGTTGGGAGATGTGCTCTCGGCGTGGGAGGTCAAGGATGAGTCTGGCAGCGGCGTTCTGATTGAGTTGTAGTTTTTTTATGTTTCTAGTTGAGGTGCCAGCGTAGAGGGCGTTGCCGTACTCAAGCTTGCTTGTGACTAAGGTGTGGGTGACTGCTGGGATCCATCTGAAGATCTTCCAAAGTTTGCGGAGTGTGTGCCAAAAGGAGGAGGCGACTGAGTTAACCCGACGGGTCATGGATAGGGAGGTCTCTAGGATGATCCCTGGGTTGCAGGCATGCTCACTTGGTGCGGGGGTGCTGAGATATGTGGGCCACTGGGAGTCGTCCCAAGCTGAGGTGGCATTTCCAAAGATGATGAGCTCAGTCTTGTTGGAGTTGAGATTGAGGCAGCTTTCTCTCATCCAGGTGGTGACGGCTTCCATTCCTGGGTGGGAGTTCCTTTTGGCCGTCTTCGGTGAGGGAATTTATGAGTTGTGCGTCATCGGCATTTGACACGATATTCATACTGTGGCTTCGGAGTCTGGCTGCGAGAGGGACAATGTATACGTTGAACCGTATGGGACTCAGTGAGGATCCTTGGGGGACTCCCCAGTTGACTCCGGTAGGTCAGGATGTGTAGGGCGGGAGTCTGACCCTCTGCGTCCTCCCGGAGAGGAAGGAGTGGATACATTCCAGGGCTCTTCTGCAGATTCCTATGTCATGGTCTCCCATAGCACTCTACGCACCAGACTCCATGTCAAAGGCTACTGAGAGGTTGTGGAGTATGAGAGCTGCAGTGTGGTCGCAGTTAAGGAGAAATCGTATGTTATAGGTGGCTGCCAGGAGGGATGTCTCCATGCTGTGGTTGCTGAGGAAGTCGGACTGGGAGCTGTTCAAGGAGTTGCTGGGCTAGATGAAATTCCATACTTGTGCGCAGATTGCTTTCTCTCGTACTTTGGCGAGGTAGGGTGGCAGCGAGATGGGCCGGAAATTCTTTAGTTCTGATGGGTCGGTCGAAGGCTTCTCCAGGAGAGGGCGTATTTCAGTGTGTTTCCAGTCCTCTGGGAAGGTGCCAGTGTTGATGGAGCACTTCATTGTGTTCCGGAGCTCGGGTGATGGATGCGCTGGCTCTGATGTATATGTGGGATGGGCAGGGGTCAGTGGGGGCTCCAGAGTGGGTGCTGTTTACGATGCTGACTGTTTCCTTTGTGGTGAGCGTGGACCAGCTGTGGATGGTCTGGGTGGGTTCTGGGTCGGTCACAGGTTCCGGTGCCAGGATTTTCGGGGAGGAAGCAGTTGTATTTGTCCTGGATCTTGCGCAGGAGAAAGGTGGCGAGTTCGCCGCAGAAGTCCTGGGATGGGGAGATGCTGGTGGCTTGGGAGGGGAGATCTCTGAACAAGTTGATGACTGAGAAGAGTTCCTAACAGTTGTGTGTGGAGGAGTTGATGAGCTCCCGGAGTGCGCCCTTCCTTGTATTCTTGATTTTTCGGCAGTGGGCGGCTGTGAAGGAGGCGAGGTCTTCAGTGGTTTGGCTGTTCCTCCATTTTTTCTCTAAACTTCTACAGGTACGCTTTGATTCTTGGAGTTCAGTGGTGAACCAGCTAGCTTTCTTAGGTACGCGTTTGGCGGAAGTCAGCCGGAGGGGGCCTAGAGTGTCGGCGCATTCAGTGATCCATGCATTAATATTGCGAGCTGCTGTGTTGGCATCATCAGAGGGAGGGAGGAGGGATTTGTCGAGAGGTGAGTGGAGTTGCTCGTTGGTGATTTTGTTCCATTTCCGTGGGGAGTTCCGGGAGGTGCGGCTACTGGGTGCGGTGATTGTGAAGTGTATGCAGCTGTGGTCTGTCCAGTCTGGGGTGGAGAAGGTCTCGATGGTGATCCGGTTGCTAGAGGTTAAGATGGGGTCCAGTGAATGTCCTGCAATGTGTGTGGGTGCACAGACCAACTGTCTGAGGCCGAGGGTGGCGAGGTTGTCGAGTAGAGCAGTAGTGATTGGATCGGCGCTGTCCTCGAGGTGGAAATTCAGGTCGCCAAGGAGGAGGTAGTTGTCTGACACCAGAGCCTGTGGGGAAGCGATGTCTAAAACGTCGTCTATAAAAACTGGTCAGGGCCGGCCGGCCTGTGCACCACGGTGCCGTGGATGGAGAAGTTGTGGTTGGAGTGGACCAGGAAGTGAAGGTGTTCCATGGTGGTGCACTGTTCTTCTGGGGCGGCCGTGTCACGCATTGAGGACTTTTGTACGATGACGAGTCCTCCGCCCGGGTGGGAGGGCTGGTTCCTCCTTAGGATGCTGTATCGGTCAGGAATGGTGAGGTCTAGTCCAGAGGTGGTGTTCGTACAGGTCTCGGTAAGGAAGGCGATGTCTGGTCGGGCGGTGTCGATCAAATCCCAGAGTTCTGTGGCGTCTTTGTGAAGGGAGCGGATATTCAGGAAAAAGCTGTTGATGGGGTTGTTCAGGTTGTTGGTATTTCTGTGTGTGGAGCGTACCTTCAGCTTGTTGAGGCTGGTGCTAAAGTTGTAGTTCCTGGAGGTGAAAGGTTTATGGTTGGCCTTGGGGGACATTATGAAGCAGTTGTTGCGGCGTGCGGTGTTGAGGCGGAGGAGGGTCTTGGCATCGTAACAGAGGCAGGCCAGGGGATGGTTTAATGGAAATCCAGTGTTCCTGGTGCTGTGTGCGGTCATGGTCCAGATTGGCTTGCCTTTGGCACACCAGCAGTGCACCCGCTGCGCACAGCTGCCATTAAGAAGGTGAGTGGGGCAGGAGAGCAGTCAGCTGGGAGGCTGGAGGGGTGCTTCGCAGTAGGTAGGGGGGTGGGCCGCAGGTACCAGAGCGGCACGGGAGGGGGGCAGAAGAAAGGAGGGGAGATGGAAAAGAAAAGGAAAAAAGTTAAAAAACGCAGAAAAGCAAGAGTGAAAGAGGGCAGAGGAAAGGAGGAAAGATTGAAAAGAAAAGGAAAAACTAGTCAGAAAAAGGCAGACGAGCAAGAGTGAAAGAGCAACAGAGAGAAAAATACTTACTTGTGATGGCAACTAGACCACCAGGGATGAGGCACAGGGACGAGCCTGCGAGTGGAGGAGGGCCTCGAACGTAGTCAGGAGACTCATTTCATCCAAGGCAAAAGGCAAAGGCAGAGGCAGCACCAGCCAGAGGAACTGGGGAGGGCAGCAGACTGCAGTGACACAGTGACCACAGGACCCACCACTTTTTGTGTGTTGAATTTAACAGCCCATGTAGCCAAGGGTATGTCCAGAAGTGGGCCCCTTGCTCCCTGTGCCCCTGGAACAAAGCTGCACCCAACTGACAAGCTGCAATCAGATATCAAAATCTACTCCTAAAGTTCAGAAGGAAAAAAATAATATCACTTTGGTTGTGAGCAAAATAACACTTGCTAACTGCAGCTACTGCTAAATGAAAAAAAAATATTGAGGTGTACATCAGAACGGGAAAAAAAATCTGGACGTTAAAGGAGGCTATCTGATGGAAACAAGATGTGAATACAGGTTCAACCTGGTTACAGGGAGAGCGCACTAAAAATAATTATAATTTGGAAGTGTTATCATGAGGATGAACGAAATAGGAAATTACAAATATAGACATATGAACTGTAAATCTGAGCGGTGAGTAAGGATTATATATGTTCAGATGGGAAAAGAGTAGTAAGTGAGGCAAGGGTGGATAAAATGTACACATAGTGATAGGGTTACTGGATAACTGGAGCAAAAGTTCACCAGACACAATAAAGAGGAATGTATGGTGAAGGCCGTCACGAATACGGTTCCACATTATAAAGGTGACGGAAAAGATGGGTTTTAGTCCTGGAAGACAAGGGAACAGGCATATGTTTACATTGCTATTAAACATGCATATGAATACCAACTGGAGTTGAATACTGGTTACGGTATAAACAGACAGGATTTTGACTTTACATAGACTGTCATCACCAACGTAAGTAAAGACAGAAATTGCTGCAAATCGAAATGTTTCAAAGACTGGGGACCCATGCACATTAATTCATCATGTACTTACCAATAATGATGTCTTGTCTCCATTTAGTTGGCTGTCATCTCGAGATTTAACATAACGGCGATGATTTTGGTAAAAGTTGGACAGCCCATAATACATAAACACATTGCTCTAGATGGAACAGAGAAACACCTTTTAGTCATAAACATTTAACAATAAATACATCGCCTGACAAAGTTATGTCTTTTGCTTAAATGATTGTCACATTAACATACAAGAAAAATTAGAAGAGGTGACACTACTGGAAAGCATTGCCATTTTCTTAAATATTGGTCTAGGAGTGGGAACATAAACCTGAACACATGCTACTGAAAGAAGATGCTGCCCATTACAATTGACAGTCAAACCACAAAGCACACATTCAATTGTTTTGTGTTGGGGCTTGTTGTCTGTAAATGAATTTAAAATTAAAATTCTGTTCTTAATCTTCAAAATATAATTTTATTTTCAATGTAAGCATACAAGAAAAAAAAAATGTTGCAAAAGGAAACATGTATGAATTAATTCATAACTAGAGTGTTAAAATGTTTGTAGATTGAAGGGAGAAATATGAGCAGGCAGGATTTATATACTTTGTTTGATAGTATTTAGTACATTTTGAAACATAAGGATTAGAGTCGTATACATGACCTCATTCTTCAATTGTTGAAGAACCCGTGAAGAACCGTGAAAGAAAACCTTGCAGTCTTTCTCCAACAGGTGTAGTGTGATCAAGGGGAAGGGTGAGTGAGTCACTTCTGGGCAGAGAAGCTCCTTTAGCCATACCACTCTTTCCTCCACCACAGGAACTGTAGCCTCCTCTGGAATAATCCTGTGTAGGAGTCTGTTGTTGCCTGTGGTAAGAGATAGATGCCTATGGGGAGGTGACCTTGGACCCCCCCCTCTATGTTTGGACCTCTGAAAGAAACCCTTGGTAGAAGGTGTTTGGAGAGCCCCCATAGCCTTGGCTGTATTTGTGACTATTTTTTTTAAATCTTGTGCACATCTGATTCACCTGCTGTCCGAAGCTGTGCTCCCCGAAGAGCAGATGAATCAGATGTTGTTGCACCTCTTGCCCAAAGCCACAGACAAGCATCCAGACATGACGTTGAATAAGGGCCCTGGCGTTGATGCCCCATGCTGTAGCATTAGCAGCATCCAGGGCACATCAAATAGTGATGTTCTAGATGATCTTGCCTGGTGCTTCTTGATCTTGGGTGGTGGAGCAGGGTCCCAGACAAGAGCCTCATCGAATGTCAGCTTCCTCTTGTGAGGAACAGAGCTCTGAACTGTTGGAAGGGTTTGAGTGTTGATCCCGACACTCTGTGGGTGAATGAAGATCCGCTTATCCTCCTATAAGCACTGCAGGATGTGTTGCTCCTGGTCCTTGGAACAGCAGAGGAGAGGGCTTTGGGCGCTTCGCACCAAGGTGTTTTGTGGGCCGCTGGTGCAGAGGTAAGATTTGGCTCTGAGGTGAGCTTCAAGGGCGCTTTCAGTACTGGCGCGGATGGGAGCGGTCGGTGTTGAAGGGGTAGTCGGTGCCGGAGGCCAGGTCCTGTGCAGCTGTTTTGGTGCTGAAGGCTGACTCAGAGTTGGATCGGGGCCTGTTGTCCCTGCCAACCATGGGCAGCATCAGTGGCGGACTGAAAGCCTGGCAGTGGACTTCTGGCCTCGACACCCGCCCCTTTGAGGGCGGTGCTTTGTCTGAGTTTGATGAGGCAAGTGGTGGATTGAGGGAATGATGCACTCCTGGTCGACGTTTTCCATGGTTAGGCATCCAGAGGTTCCCCTGCTTAGGACTACGAACCCAAGAGAGGCATCGAATAGCAGCCGGTGACTGAGCCCCATGAAGGATGCAGCAACACCAAACGGATTGAAAACAATGATAGTTTTTACCAACGGGAACAGAAAGCTGTGAAACATTCAACGATAAACACTGTGAGGCATCAACCTATCTATTCACCTTCAAACCAGAGAGCAGAAAAAACAAATTTAACAATGGAGTTCATGCCCACGCACATTACCAGTAATAGGATAAGTCGCTACCTCGTGACTCAAAGGGCTTTTTCAAGGCTTTTTCCACACGTCTGAGACCAACCACTAGATGGCAGGAGTATGCACAGCAAGTATTTTTACAGCTAATCCTGCCACTAATCTACCATGTGTGTTTCAAATTACAGACGTGCATTCTTCAACAACTCTCCTTACATATACAAAAATTCAAACTAGCAATACTTCCACTACAGTGATTGCTAATGGGAAATCGTGAACCAACGCGGGTGTTCCTGCAGGTGCGCACTAAGGTGGTTTTAAATAGCTCATTACGTATTTTGTTTATATTAAAACATTTTATTAATGTATTTTTTAATTGAGCTCGTGTTCGATACTTTTCAGTACCACTGCTCTGATTTTGAGATTTAAGTAGAAGGCTTGCCTTTATATAATTTGTACAGTTTCAAATTCTATCATTCTAGATTCAAATAAATTATGACATTTTGATTTTTATCTTTCTTTCTTGAACATCTGCTGCAGATTAAATTCTTCAATACAAGAAGATTAATGGGGAGAATGAAGAATTAGCAATATGATGAAACCCTAGGAATTTTTTTTTTTAAATAGCATGCGTTTCATTTAACAATCCAAAAATGCACAATGATCACCAATGCCTTATTAGCCCATGATGGCATTTCGTAAGAAAAAGGAAAATGCAAAAACCATGACGGGTAGCAGGCTAGATGCAAATAAGGAACAATACTGAGCACACTTTTGTGGCTAATAAAAACATTTCATTTGCGGGATGCTGGCTGTGATGTACACTTTGAAACTGCCATTTGGCGCACTCACCTCAAAAGGCTGATCCAGGGTGAAGTCGATGGTGCAATTGCAAGTGACGTTCCAGGAGACATCTCGACATTTGTGGCAGGGATTTGAAGAGTCTATTCCTGTATAATCAATCTGGAACGTAGAGATAATGGCAGTGGTCAACCTTCACAGGACACACACGTATATGCACTTAGAGGAGTGTTAAGTCTGTGGCTTACTGAATCAATGAATATATTATATTTATAGAGCTAAAAATGTACTCTTTTTCTGCTCTCCATAAGTGCCCTCCTCACTTCAATCTGCCCCCCACCACCCCCACAATCTCGGTCTCCTTGCTTAATTTCACTTCGACAACTCAATAAATTACAAAAATAAGGCAGTTCTTGACAACAAGCGCAGAGTATGAGTAGTAACGTATAAATATATTTAAATAAAACTTAGAAGACCATCTACGTCTAAGTACATTGCATGTTCACCTAAAAGCCCTCGTGCATTTTGGCACTAAAAAACATGTTAATTGATGCACAACTCCATGGTACTCATTATATGCTTCTGAAGGATGAAAGGTTAAGTGGACCCCACTGAAATTCAAACGTGACCATATGGTCAAACACCGATCATGCAGTGGGTGCATTAGTCCACTGAGCCGCTAGAACCTTACAATCTCTCTGTTTAATGAACTAAAGCCTACTACTCAGTCAACTGGTAACCTAAAATTGAGCCCTCTATCCCAACCCTTGTAAGATTACTCCAGCTAATTCTTTGAACTATTAGTAAAGGTGCCTTTAAAACAGGGTTTTAATTAGTTGTGTTTACCAGAAACAATATCTAATAATTAACTAGTATGCATAGAGTTGATCAAAGATATCCTGTTTTAGCTTTACAAAACTAATCTGTCAACAATTGCCATTTCATGTTTAATGCTGGTGGGCTGGTCATGAACATGGTCGGAGGTCTTGAAGCATTCATGATGTAGATTTTAGTTTTCCCAAGCGACATGGGGCTCTATAGCTGTGCAGTTCATAGACATGCCACACTGGTTATGCAGATTGGAGAAGCTACAGATTTGCATAAACTACAGGTCTGAAAAAGGTGTGGGAAGGAATTTCCTTGTTAGTCTTGTAACACAGAATTACTAATAAATTCTGCTGTTCTGGCGGCAGAATTAATCAGCACTCTTGGTTTTTAAACAGGGGTAGAAGAGGGAGTAGTTCCTCTACGTTTAAAAACCACTGCAGAGTAAATTTCGTTTGCAGTGATTTTTTTACATAAACGGGACAGCTCCCTCTTCTGGCCCTGTCTAAAAGCCACTGCCTAGGGGTGTGGCCTGATGCGAAATGGAGTAAGTTGTACTTCTCAGTCTCATCAGGCCCCACTCTCTGTTTCCACTGCCATCTTAAGCATCAGGGCCGGTTCGTGACCAAAATAACAGTGGAGCAGGCTACCTTCACCCTCCCCTCAGATGGGCAATTATAGTGGAGACTGCCAGGCCATGACAAGCGGCTGACAAAATTCCGTGAGTGGCCTGACCTGGCAGCTCTGCAATATTGGGTGCATCGCCCACATCGCTGCAACCGACTGGGAACGCCGGAGCACAGAGGAGGGCAGTGGCCGGGGACTCCAGGACTAGCCTTCCTGACTGGCCTCCTGGCACAACTGTGGACATGCCTTCCAACACAGCAGTGAGCTGGCGCCCTAGGACAGCTGTACTCATCAGCCTGTGGGGCGGCCCACTGGGGCGGAGGGAGAGGTTGATAAGCAAGGTAAAGCCACATAACTCGATTGAGCCCAGCCCTGTGGGAGGCGGCAGGGTCGGCCACTGGTGAACACTCGAGCATTGCCTGCCTGGACGAGGGCCATGAGTCTTGATATCTCGCATCACTGCGGGGGCAGGCTTGGGGAGTTGCCACAATGGTGAAGCCTTCAATACCCTGAGGTGAGAAATACAACGCTGCTGCCGCCTGCACCTGTGCCTGTGGAGAAGTCTGGGGCTCCTGCCTTCCCTTACAACCATCCCTGAAGCGCATACAAATATAGCACCAGCATTTTTTGATTGCGGAGACGGATGGGAGACCACGCAAGTGCCCTGCCCTACACAATCTTTAAAGGGTACCAGGAGCAAACACATCGAGGAGGAGGTGCATTTCAGGGGGCCTGGGCTCACCCAACAGACCCCACCACTTCTGGCTCAACCTGTACCACCCTCTTTGGAACACTTACTGGTCTTCAGCGTGCACCCTTCTTTTTACTACTTGCAGGCTCCGTGCTGGCTGAGAAACCGAGGGCACCAGAGAACAGACACTGGAACGCACACCCACCACCAACTACATGGAGCTATGACAAATGCCATGCTCCTGCCCACCTGCCCTGATGTGGTGCCCGCTTGGCTGACAGAGCAGGACGATGTGGATATCCCCGCTAGCTGAAGAGCATCGAATATACCTACCTGGGTGACATGGGATAGGGTAGGAGGAGGGCATGGACTTGCTTGTTGCAGCAACGCACCGTTCTGGGCCCTACCCCTCCTGCATATCTGCAATGCCCTTTCATGACTGGATGCCTGGTGTGCTATTTCTGACCTCCTTCATCAGAGATTGTGCACCAGCAATGGCCCCCCTGCAGCAAGATCCACTCGTTGGTTGCTCTACCGGCTACAAAAGGTTGGGAGTCCAGGGCCCTGTCGAGAAGCTTTGCAGGAACGAACTTAGATGACAAAAAGCCCATATGTACCCATATGTACCCTGCCAGCTGATCACAAAGTGACCACGACTGCGGCGCGACATACGTGCCCGCTACTGACTGTGGCATGAGCAGCACCTTGACGGCTGGGAACCGGCTGCACTCCTGGGTGCGGACTCTTGAGGCGGTTTTCTGCCTCCCTCTCTTCCTGCGGGATGCCTTGCAAAATGTCAACCAGTGATGTTTCGCTGCCATCTCTTTGGACCAAAACTGCCATGGCAGAGGAGAAGAGCTCCCCACAAGACAAATCTGAAGTCTGGGTTATTGGAGATCAGGGTGTTTGGGGAAGGGAAAAACGGTCAGAACTTTCACACTCCCACTTATGGGCCTGGCTCGTGGGACGGAGGTCCGTCTGCAACTGCAGCCCTGCCAACGCCGAACATCTTTTGCTAAAACCTGAATGCTGTAAATTATTCTTCCTTGCTATAGTGTATTGTTTGTTTGCCTCCATTTCCTAATCCCTTCCCCCCGGCCCTACCTTCCTTACCTAAAGTGACAATGCACATTTGTGTAATGTTGTCAGACTCATGGAATGCAATGGTGTGCCACTTACTTTTCCTTCATTAATTACAGTTGAGCGGTATCTTCCCATCTTTCTCTGGCAATATCATCCTATTACTGTATTACTGTACCAGTTTTTTGCATATACGGCGCCATGCGTTCTCTATTATTCTGTACACTTGTAAACACAAACAAACAGATCTCGAAAGAAAAAACTACTGGCTGCACTGCTATGCATATCTCTGGGCGCCCTTACATATTGCAGTATGATTACTGCAGCGTATGTGAGGGTGCCGAGAGGTATGCACAGTAATGGCCGACACACGCACACCCTACCTAGTGCAGGCCACAACTATTTACTGACACCAGGGATCGCACCCTCCTGGGGGAGAATAATTTTTCTTTAAAAAATGGCCGCTAGCATAAGCTAGGGGAGTCCACATGGTAATGGGCCTTCCTATATATTTGTTTTTCCCCATCGATCGCACCCCCCAGGGGATAATGAAATTTAAATCAAAAGATATATTTAGAATGTGAAAGTGTCAGGGGGGCCCGCCAATACACAAACTGACCTCCTGATTGGGCACATTTTTTTTAAGAAAGATGTTTGCTTTCCCTGGGGGCCACGATCGGCCCCAGTATATACACACTGAGACAGAGAGACTTTATCTCTACCTCTCCAGATATATATTTATCCCTTTTTTGTTTTATACATGGGCAGTTTCCCTGGAGGCCTATTGTGGCCCCCAGGGAAACCGCACATATAAATAAAATAAAAAAGTTATATATATATATATATATATATAGAGAGAGAGTTTGAAAGAGATAGCACTGTATACGTGTATGTACACACACACACACACACACACATACCTTTTGTTCACCAATCGAAAATCGAATCGTGAAGATAGCTCTTGTGATTACTTTCCTGCTAGGGAGTTAGATCAGCGTTTTGCACAGAGGGTTAACATACCTGCTACAAAAACAGATCTTTATTTTATGTGGATTGCTGAGTCTATTAGTAAAGGCAGCCATTACCAGTGCTTTAAAACAAATCAAAGCTATGTAAGAGAGGGGCGATGGAGAGCCCTTTTGCTTGGTGGTTAGGGCACACAAGGAGGAGGTTATGGGGCAGAAGCACCAAAAATTATTGTCTTACTGGGAGCCACCAGCACTAAAGTCTGCAACAATGGGTATGATCCTGTATAAAGGGCGGCTGCTGCTCAGGTAGTACACTGCGTGCAAAAGATCTCGCTATGGCATCAAGATGCGCATGCTGTTTGAGAGCTCTACTGGCTATGTGTACAGCCTGAGAGTGTATACAGAGAAGGGCTTAACGCTAAACCCTGTAGGTTGCCCTCCTATGTTAGGGGTCACAGGGAAGAATGCATGGGAGCTTGTCCAGCCTCTCCTTCACAAAGGTTGGAACCTTTATGTGGACAGTTTCTATACAGGAGTTGAGCTGTTCAGTGAGCTCTACAAACATGGCAGGGTGTCCTGCAACACAGTTTGTGGTCACCGCAAAGGATTCCCAGAAGAGCTTGTTTGCAAGAAGCTCCAGAAATCCCAGAGTACTGTGTTGCGTTCCAACCAACTGCTCGCAGTCAATTTCTCGGATAGGGTTGATGTACGTGCTCACTACAATTCATGATGAGAGAACTTCCCCCATCATGGTTTTGGGTCTGATGGCCGAAGTCCACAAGTCCACCTGTATACTTGATTACAATGAGTACATGGGCGAAGTGGACAAGAACGACCAGGTTCTTCAACCATACAATGTGAGTCTTAAAACTTGCACTTGGTACAAGAAACTTTTTACCCACCTGATCCAGATGGCAACATACAATGTGTATGTTGTTTATCGTCAGACAACCACAGGAAGACTCATGTCTTTCCTTGACTTCCAGTTATCGGTGACTGAAAGCCTCACTGCTGCTACAGAAGCAGCAGCCTTCACTTCATATGTTCTGGAGGATGTGGCAAGGCTGCAGGAGCGACAGTGCTGATCGCATTCCTAAAACACCCAAAAAGGATCATCCAAGTTGTCGCTGTAGAGTGTGCTCGGAGCATGGAAAGCGGCAGGAGAGTCGTTATTAGTGTCCCAGTGCCCAACTCAGCCAGGCCTCTGTTTCCTTGCTTGCTTTATGTTGTAGAATACAGAAGCAAACATCTGGGAAATCGACTGAGATGGAGCTGCCGTTGGTTAAACCTTTCAATGGCTGTGCATGGATACCGAACGTCTATGGGCCACTGCTTTGTTAGGCAAGCAGCCAAAGAATTTTAGCTCATCTACTTAAGGAAATCATGGACTTCCTTATGGCCTGCTCAACACCTTTAACTGCTGCCAGAACATGGTTGGTGTTCTGTTCGATATAGTCTATTATAGTCCCCACACTGCACATACTAGTGGACAGAGCACATGCCACGTTGTCACGGAGTACCATGTGTTGCAAAATGGTAAAGGTGTGACTGAATTTTGAAGTGTTTTTAGGGAGCTTATGTATACTACACAAGGGCCACCCTGATTGGATCTCATTGGCTAAGTGTAATACACCAAACAAATGTCCTGTGGAACATAGTCACCAACATTTCTACTTGACTGAAAGTGTGAAAACTCAATTTGTAGCTTCACTTTCAACCCAAAAGTAGAAGTGTTGGAGAATGAGTCCCACAGGATATTTTTGGGGTCTTTTACTTTTGAGACTTTAGGTAATATTCACCATCATGTCTGCCTTAGTTTCAACTGTAGATCTGCTCACTCAGTTTGAGGAACAGGCCTCGCAGGGCATACTAGGACTCTGCTGAGGACAGAGATATGAACGGGTAAGAAAAGCTTACGGTAGGTGTTCTTTCCCAGGGATATTGGATATGTAGAGGGCAGATAGTAAAGCTAGTACAAATGCACATCATCTACACCTATGGATTCAAACCCATTGGTGCTGCGCTCGCACTGAATGACAATGACGGGTATCAGTGTTTGACCTACTTGCCATGTTCATCCTCTATCAGAACTTAGTAGATGTTCAATTTTCTGTATAAGTGCATTACAGGCACAGTACTGCACACAACGGTGGCTGGGACATACGCTATGTTCTCACAGACTACCCCGTGTGCCAAACAATACCCTTCTTTATAGTTTACGACATTCTCTTTAGGGAACTTTGTGAAAATTCCCCAGCATGTCTGCCTTAGTTTCAGAAGTAGATATGCTCACTCAGTTCGATGAATAGACCTCGCAGGGCATCTTCGGACACACCCAGCTTGCATCTACAAACTGGAAAGAAATGGATATAGCACAGTGAGTGCACTAAAGGCGCATGAAAGTCATGTCTTCTTGGGCCTTGTGTGGCTGTCATTGGAGCCATTAGTAAAGGTTCCTTGCGCATGTCTTCGGTAATGTTCTTGGGTGCTGCAGACAGGCAATGGTTTCCACCTGCAGTTATACTCCCCTCCTGCTCAAGAGGCTCCTCGCACCTTCCCCTCTTCCCCCCCCCCCCAAGTTATTGATACATTATTGTTGAAGTTTGCAAAGAAAGAGGAAGGGCTATTGTGTAACAACATTTATACAGCAGGGAAAAACACTTATAAAGCAGGGAGGCCATATGATTGGATGATGCTGTGGGCTGGAGCTCATGGGAAGTGTAGCTCAAAGTTATCCTTAATGTGATTGGCTACTGTGTTTATTCAGTAAAGAAAACAGAAGCATAATCCTTGCTTCTGCGTCTTTCATAGAATCTAAAAATCTTGACATGACAGCTAGAACTTTTCTTATTGATATTTCTATATACCTTCTTCTGGGGAATATTTCTTACACTCTACTCATTTCCAAAGATCACAGACCCTCATTTTTTCATACTTTTCCAGGTCAATAAATCCTACTGGTTGACATCTTCCACCCATGTCATTTTTCCATTGTTAGAAACGTGAAATGGATGCCATTGTACTTTTGCAAACATACCAATTATTCATCTGAATACATCTACGTGTGTTTGAGCTGAGGCCAATAACAGAATGCATTGAACTATGAGGTATCGTTGCGCGAGGGTTGGGACTCTGATGTGAGAGACATGGTCGTAGGATGGGGATGTCGAGTGGTTATAAGGCGCGCTAAAGAAAATATTGGCTGAAGAGCCTGAACACTAATACCTTAAGTTCGGAAATCTTTACTCAGATTTTGTAAACAAAAAAACAACAAAAAACACAGATTAATATGCCAAGTTATAAGCACCGCAAGGAGACAACAGTGTGTACAGGACATCATATATCCAGTCATTTATAGCTTAGTACAGCTTTGATGGAGAAAAACAGAAATGCTTGCCACTTTTGGGGAAAGTTCTTGTGCAGAAAGCCAAAACAACTACTGATGTGCTGGAGTAATAACATCATAGAGCTAGGACTGCATCTTCTCATTAGATTTATGGTGTTGACGATGAACACATTCTTCTAGTCTTCCCTTATCTGATGTAACTTGCATAAGTGGAGATGCCACTTTAGAAGAGGTCTCTTGGTTAAACTAACACAGGGGTCATAAATAAGGACAGCTCCAAAGCCTCAAACCTCTCCACTGTTCACACTAGGCACAAACGTATGTATTTTTCATGTGACTGCCATAAATCTTAGTTTTCAGCCCCAACCACTACCATGGACTTTCCTCACTCCTAGTTCTGAACTGGTTAAGGTTAACAAGGAAGCATTTTCATTTCTAACTTTTGCACCCTCTCATAGAACTCACAATAAAAATTGTCATATTTCATGAGTAAAGCTTTTGGCTGCATGATGAATTTGGAAAATTCATAGGACACTCCATGATGTGACTGAATAAAAAGCTCAGCCATGCAAATGTACAATTTCTATTTTCCGCACTGGTTCAAACAGAAGCTCTATGCTCCCTTTTCAAATAAAGAATACATTGAGCATTTCTGTAGAAGAAAATGTTACATTATGGATCTGATAACTGTAGCATCACCTCAGGAAAACACATTTTCAACAAAATACCAAGGCGCCTATATACAGGTCACCTTAATCCTTCTGTGACCAGATTATTCATCACAAAATGAAGGGAGCTTGATTATTACCAGGAAGCAGGAAGACAAATGATGAAGGCGACAAGGCTTGATAATAGCACAACCCACAACATATCTTTTTAGAAGGTTGAGCGTGTAAGCTTTTTTTTGTAACCCATAATTATGTGTTGATAGTCATCCCACACGGTGCACACTCATCTGATGTGCTTACCCCTGAATAAATTTATTGAACTGAGCTATGTAACCTAATCTTATCTCCTAGGGCATGTTTCCTGCATGTTTGTTGCGTGATCATTCTGTGTGTGGAGGACTATCCCTGTATGCCCTACTCCCCAGAAAGGAATTCCTGTCTGTCCTAACCCCAGACCTGGAGGCCCTGACCATCACTCAGCAGAAAGGAAAGGGGGGCAGTCCCAGCAGAGGGAGTCTTGGGTAAATACAGATAAGAGTTTGTGCCTACCCCAACCCACCAAGCTTCTACTGAAAACAGGGAAGGGCATGGGGGAGCTTGAATGTCCAGCAGAACAGATATCAGTTGGGTTCACGTTAAACACTATGGTTCACTATTCTCACCCGGTGAGCCCACTGGCTCTCAATACACACATCTCATATACCATGGAGGTAAAAGGAAAACCAGTAAGGAAGACTGCACAGACTTTGCCAGGAGGGAGCTGGTAAGCAGCCTCTCCTAAAGAGTACAGGTAGCCCCGAGCATAGAATAATGCTGCTACTACTGGCAGTCTACCACAGTCTGTGTAGAGAGGTAAGCAGCCACCCTGTAAAAAGAGGGGCACATTATACATGCCCTCTCAACCTCAAAGACAAGCTCCAGTCTTAATCCATGTAAAGAGGAAGACCCTCAATGGACATGTGTGATTGTCATGTGCACTGAGGTAGAGAATAAGAAAACCTACAGTACTTTCAAGTGACCTGCCAGGAGATCAACATAGGGCAGGGAAGCAAAGTCTCCAAAGCCATGTAGAAGACTTTCCATCCCAACAACCCGGATGGAGTCCTCAGGCAGGGGATACTGAGAGGAGTGCTGGTGCCAGAAGTGTTGAATAGCTGTCAAGTCGCTGAAGGTCTACCATGAATGGCTTTGAGTAACAGCAGCATCAAGTTTTCCAAATAGCTAAGCTAGTGAGCTTAAAAATATAGGTCAAAACCGCAAGTAAAAGGGCCTTGCAACTCAGCAAACCAGAGAGTACAGTTATTGCTTTGACAGTTTTTGCTCCATCTTTCTTATTTAATACACATTGAGCAAGTAGAGTACATTATGTGCACATAAAATTGCAGATAGGTGCTCTACAGAAATCTAAACTTTCTCGATTTCTTTTACGCCCGGAATTGCCTTGTCATAGCTGGAAAAGACTGCAAGCATTTACTGGAATCCCCCTTTCATTTTCATAGTTTTTGACTGACTATCAGGAAAACAAGAGAACGCTAAATCCAGATAGCAACTAAATGACCCAGCCCTGCCAAGTACCACGCATCAGGGGTTAGAGTAATGTATTTTAGTGAGGCAGTTAGCATCACCGCACTTAAATGCATAAGTCATGCATTTATAGCGCCTCCTGACACCTCCGGTGCTGAGGCAGACAAGTGAGACGGAAGTGTCACCCTTGGAAGCACTGAAACAAGCAGCACAGACCTTATGCTGCTCTGGCAGAATGCAATGCACTGACTGCACTCTGCAGTTCTGCCTGCTACAGTTGGTGAAGTCAGGGCCGGCTCTAGCGTGGTGCAACTGGTGCCACCGCATCGGGTGCTGACTTTGGGAGGGGGCGCCAGGTTTGCAAGCATATCTTAGTATTAAAAGCCCCTGCCGCAGGGTTTCTTGCCTCCAGCCATATTCAGGCGACAATTAAAACGTCAGGATCAATCTGGTGATTAATGTTCGGCCCAGAGAGAGCTCGAAGTTTTCTCCAGTGAAAGTTTTAGCCCCTTTGCTGGCAGGCCTTTTCACCCGTCAGGTGCAAGGCCTTATTTAGCTATTTGGGGCAGTTTGCGCGTAGGCCCTCATAACTTTTTGTCCACATAAGCTACCAATGCCAAATTTGCGCCCTTTTTTACCCCAACATCCTAAGGATTCTAGCGGTACCAAGACTCCGTGGGTTCCCCTGAAGGAGACCAAGAAATTAGCCAAAATAACTCTGAAAATTTTGTTTTTTCCCCCAAAAAATGGGGAAAAGGGCTGCCGAAGAAGGCTTGTGTTTTTTTCCTGAAAATGGCATCAACAAAGATTTTGCAGTGTTAAAATCACCAGCTTCCCAGCTTTCAGGAACAGGCATGCTTGAATCAGAAAACCCAATTTTCAACACAATGTTGGCATTTTACTGGGATATACCCCATTTTTACTATTTTTTTGTGCTTTCAGCCTCTTTCCAGTTAGTAACAGAAAGGGTGTGATACCAATGCTGGATCCCAGAAAGCTAAACATTTCTGAAAAGTAGACAAAATTCTGAATTCAGCAAGGGGTACTTTGTGTAAAACCTACAAGGTTTTCCTACAGAAAATAATGGCTGAAATAAAAAAAATATTGAAATAGAGGTGAAAAAAACTGCCATTTTTCTCCACTTTTTACTCTGCAACTTTTTCCTGCGATGTCAGATTTTTGAAAGCAATATACGGTTACGTCAGCTGGACTATTCTGGTTGCAGGGATATATAGGGCTTGTAGGTTCATCAAGAACCTTAGGTACCCAGAGCCAATAAATGAGCTACGCCTTGCAATGGGTTTTCATTCTATACTGGGTATACAGCAATTCATTTGCTGAAATATAAAGAGTGAAAAATAGGTATCAAGGAAACCTTTGTATTTCCAAAACGGGCTCAAGATAAGGTGTTGAGAAGCAGTGGTTATTTCCACATCTCTGAATTCCGGGGTGCTCATACTACATGTGAATTACAGGGCATTTCTCAAATAGACTTCTTTTTTACACACTGTCTTACATTTGGAAGGAAAACATGTATAGAAAGACAAGGGGCAATAACACTTGTTTTGCTATTCTGTGATCCTCCAAGTTTCCTGATAAAAATGGTACCTCACTTGCGCGGGCTGGCCTTATGCTCATGACAGGAAACACAACATGGACACATCACATTTTCACATTGAAATCTGACGAGCTTTTTGCAAAGTGCCTAGCAGTAGATTTTGGCCTCTAGCTCAACCAGCACCTGGGGAAACCTACCAAACCTGTGTATATTTGAAAACTAGCCACCTACTGGGGTGATTTGTGGGGCTCTCACCAGATTCTGTTACCCAGAGTCCTTTGCAAACCTCAAAATTTGGCCAAAAAAAAACACTTTTTCCTCACATTTCGGTGACAGAAAGTTCTGGAATATGAGAGGAGCCACAAATTTCCTTCTACCCAGCATTCCCTTAAGTCTCCTGATAAAAATGGTACTTCACTTGTGTGGGTAGGTCTAGTGCCCGCGAAAGGAAATGCCCCAAAACACTATCTGGACACATCAAAATCATTAAATACAAAACAACCTGTTTTTTGCGGGGGTGGGAGGGCACCTGCGTTTTTGGTCCTGGGCTCAGCAGCCATCTAGGGAAACCTACCAAACCCATACACTTCTGAAAAATAGACACCCGAGGGAGTCCCGTGAGGTGTGACTTGCGTGGATTTCCCCATATGTTTTCTGACCCAGAATCTTCAGCAAACCTCAAATTTAGCTAAAAAAAAAAAAATCTAATCTTTCCAACATTTCTGTGTGGGATTACTGCACTGGGACAAATTTCCTACCACCGAACGTTCCTCGCAGTCTCCCGGTAAAAATAATACCTCACTTGTGTAGGTGGGCCAAGTGCCTGTAATAGGGAAGAGCCAAAAATATGTTGAAATTGAGGGGGAACCAAAGAGGGTCCAAAAGGGCAGTTTAAAAAAACAACATTTTTAGGCTGACAAGGGCAGCAGAATTTTTATCGGTATAGATGAGACCATACTGGGTGGTAGGAATTTTGTGGATTCCTGCAGATCCCGGAAGCTTCCATAACAAAAATGTGGGAAAAATGTGTGATTTCCAGCATAGTTGGAGGTTTGCAGGACATTGTGGGTAAGAAAATGGTGCGGGGTGCATGTGAAGCACACCAGCCTGGAATCACCCAGATGTTTACTTTTCAGATGTGTCTAGGTCTTGTGGATTTTTCTACATGGCAGCGTCCCAAAGTCCAAAAAGTGCACTCCTCACCATTCCAAGTGGGACGATTTTGAGAGTTAGCCAAGCTCTCATGCCCCAAATGTAAAACCAAAACCCAAAATAATCAAGTGTCCTCTTGCTTGCTGTGGGATAAGATGTTTTAATGTGCGGGGAGAGAGCTGAAAGACTGTTACCCCCCCTTCAGTTGGGGTGGGAACATAACCAGGCCCATACTGGTTGGTAGCCACCACCCCACTATTTTTATTTCTTTTATTCCCAAACCTCTAGTATGCTTTCTACCCCACCTCCCTACCCCCCACCCTGGGGAGTGAATCCAGGGTAATTGTCCCATCTGCCCACCGTTGGGCAGAACAAATTTGGCCCCATTTATTTGGGGTCGGGTATGGCCATTCCCCCACCCTCTTATTTAGAAAAAAAAAATCTTACCTGGTCTCTGGTGGGCTTTCTGCCCCCTTTGGGGGCAGATGGGCCTTCCAAAAATAGGCCAATCTGGATATGGCCAACATTAATGTGCCCCCCCTGGGGGTGACCCTTGCCCAAGGGGCTGCCCCACCCCTAAACAAAACACACACACACCAATCCATGGTGCCAAAGTGTTTTCTGCCCCCTTGGGGGGCAGATCGGCCTAATAACAAATAGGCCGATCTGCCCCTAAGCTGGGCAGAAATGGCCTAAAATTAATTTGCCCCCAGGGGAACGCCCCTTGCATGAAATTAACAAAACAAAAAATCTCTGGTGTCTAGTGGTTTCTGGCCCCCTTGGGGGCAGATTGGCCTAACAAAAATAGGCCGATCTGCCCCCAGGTGGGGTAGAAATGGCCTAAAAATAAATTTCCCCACCTGGGGAGCGACCCTTGCCCAAGGGGCCGCTCCCCTTATGATATAAACAAAACAAAAAATCACTGATGTCTAGTAGTTTGGCCTAATAAAAATAGGTGTGAAACTTGTCATCTTAGGACAAACACAAGCTCGTTAGTGTGGGGGAAGTAGGGTGGACACATTTTCTATCATGCAGTTAGCGACATTTCATGGGGTTTCTCTGCACATTTAAGGTTTTTTAGAGCTTCTTATTGCTCTAAGGCAGTACTTTTTCTGATATTTATTTCTGCACACTAGCTTCATTACTTTGATTTACTCGTGAGAAAGTGTCACTCAATGTCACACATTTGGCAGTAGAATATCACTCATAAGTACCCTGAAACCACGGACATGTCACATATAAGCAATATGTGAACTTGGCAGCTAAGAACGACTGCTGCCAAAAGACAATGCTAGAACAAAGTGCCATGATCCAAGCATGTGTTTACATTTCATCGGCCCACCCTAGCATGTGTGTCGCACACACCATAGCATACGTTGTTTCCAGAGGGGACATTCCTGGGGGAGTTAGAAAGTGTTCTACAAACAGGCATGAAAGATTTTTATTTAACTGCGAAAGCCCTGTGGAATCAGCCACTACTGCATATACCTGGATCAATCGTCAGATTTCAATTTAGGAAACGCGAAACCTACGCTACCCCAATTCTGAGATTCACAAATGGAGTATCATGGCGTTTTCTCATAAAAGTTCATAAAAAAACAATTCAGTTTGATCTGCACCATACATTACATGGCAGTGTGCTAAAAAGCAATATTTTAACGTGGCTCAAGTCTCAGTGGAACCTCCAACATAGCAGGTCACAGAGGGGTCCTCCTTCAAATCAAAACAAACTATCAACATCACATCAAAATAATTAAAAAGACCCATTATCTAACATGCCAGACAAAAGACTCCTCCATGCTGCGACGTTGGTCAATGAAACAGTAAAGAGCCCTGCTGATCACTGCCTAAAGCACCACATGCCCTTACATATAAAACATAACCCTGTGTTAATATGCCTGCTTCAAATATCGGAGTGTAATCTGCAGGCCAAAGGTATAAATACTCTTGGGCTGACTCTTGGCTGGTCATCCTTCTGCGATCAATCAAATGAGCAGCATTTATCTGGCGAATATAAAACCTTATCTTTAAGCATCAGAAAACAAATTCGATTGCGGCCTAGGCTATGCAACCGGAACAAAATTATGTGACCTCCACGCCCTTCTGCCAGCTCAGAAGGAAATCTGTGGTGCTTGCTCGATTTGTCATAGGATACCTTGCTCGCCATCCCATACCTTTTAAAATCTCTAGTGTTTAATGGGCCTTTGGAGTATCCCAAGGTTTTTGTCGGATGGCTGCAGAGTTTGGGTTCAGTGTCAGCCAGAACCAAGAAAATACTACCAACCCTAGGCACTCCTCAAACCGGGAAAAAAGTCTCTGCATCTGGAAGGCTGCCCAATAAACATGATTTCTACCACCCCATTACTCCTACCTGCCCAGCCTCCTGCACCAGGAACCAGACAGTGATGGACTAAGTGGCTGTGAATGGTGCAGATCTTCTGTTCGGCAGAATGGGGCCCCTCACCAGACTTCCCAGGAGCCCCCACGATACAGGTGCTCTGTCTCTCCATGGCTCCAGTAGTGAATTAATTTGTGTTTTATGGTCTGGCTGGACAGCACAGCTGTCAGACAATTATGTGGGCGTCACTAGAGAGGGGTTTTGGCTCAACTCGCATGCTTGGAGCAGGACTACATGCTTTGAGAGGACATAAGTTGTGTGCTTCCACCAAAAAAAAAAGTGCTTGGCCTCCACACAGCTTTGATAGTTTTTTAGGTTCGAGCCTGCGTCGCATGCGCTTGCGCTTGCGCATGCGTTTCGCTAAGCGAGACGCTTTAGTAATTAAAAAGGGCTCGGAGCCCTGTCCACGTCACGTCAGTGTCTGTCATTGGCTTGTGGGCTTACCTGTTAGAATCTGCTTGATTTCATTAGTGGAAGGCATGCACATGTCATGCCTTTTCCGGTGGCTAGCCCTCCTCGAGCGCATCGACCAAGTATAGAAAACATGCGAGGCTCGCTGTTTTCTGTCCAGCTCGTGGACTACTTTTTCTCTATTTTCCCAGCGCGATCTCGCTTGGCAGAAGTCGAGCACTTTACACAGTTAATTGCACTTTTTCGGGTTACGTACATAAATGCACTTTTGCCGATAGGTGAAAAGTCGAGTTAGGAGTTTACAACGCTATCAGCTCTAACACGAGCAAACGCGAGACCCGTTGCATTGCAAATGCTTGATTTAATCCAGTTGCCTAAATCTAAACTTTAGGGTCACACATAGGACATTGGAATGCTATTAAACTGTCTACAAGTAGACAATTTAAGTTGTGCTTTCCCTGTGAGCAGCACAGATGAGGAGGGTCGTCATTAACATACATGAATATTTAGGTCTGGCTTGACAGTGCAACGGTCACCTGACCTTTTAACCTACACCAATATTATTCTACAGTTCTTTGCTTCTACTTAAACGCATATCTATTGCCATACCATTTACTCGGAATACTTCACAGTACCATACAACATTCCTTTAAAGCCACAGATATAGGCATTACTAATGCTTGTTTTTTATAGTGGATTGCACGTCAATTATAATGAAATGTATGAGCCCTTAGAGTATTTTTTTAAGGCCGGTCTCAGCTGTGAAGAGCCATTTCTCAAATTGGCTTTGAGTACTTTGAAAATAACTTTTACTCAGCATAATCACTATCGAAGTAAACCATATGATATGTTAAACTCGGCGTGTTAGGGATTTAATGTGCTTACATAGTTTGTCTGCTTTGCTACTACTGAAATCTGTTTTTTGTTTTTTTAAGTCGGACAAAGAATAGCACCTGATCTAAGAGAAGATGTTCCTCCTGATAAATATTCAGTACCTGGTGTTGTAAAATACTTACTATTTCATTGCTGCTTTTTTGTGAGAAGTCTGCTTTGTTCTTTGTCCACAGTAACGAGGGATAAGTAATATTCCGGGCCTGGCCGTGTAAACTATTTTTTTAAATAGCAAAGGTAGCAATGGAGCAATCCCAGTTAATGGGCAAAGAGGGCGCTTTAGTCTGTGGAAACTCCAATGTGACAAGTATCTTCAAGCACACGATGCCCTATGGGACAAGAGAAAAAGTGAACTGGACACCAAATGCGGTATAAACCGTTATAAGAAGTAAAGAAAAAATACTATTATTACCTAGGCCTATTTTGTTTTTTATCTTCCAGAAAAAAGCGTGCAACTCTGGAGCCGCATGCAAGAAAGAATAAGCCAGGCTCCTATGGTAATAACCACAAGGTTCTTACTTCTCTGCAGAAGGCACCTAACCTCAAAACATTAAAAAAAAATCCCAGTCTTCCAAATCTCCGGTGTTCTAAAACTGCAGCTGTTAAAGCGTCTAAAAGCAATAACGTCTCCAGGGACGTGAATTCCAGGAAAACAGCTACACAAGTTTGCCATTAATTGGATTTCATGTCATTCAGGTTAAACTTACAAAGAGGGTTAGAGGAGATCTATTCAAAGCATCTAAAATTGCCAGTTTATACTTCCACAATAATAGCACAAAAGAGTATTTTTTTTATTTTTAAACATCAATGTTCAGGGAAGAAAGCAGCAATTGCAGTGGCGGTAAAATGATCTCCAATGTAATGTAAGAACAGGTGGCAATTGTTCAATGAACAAAGTTTATTTCTAACATCACCACAAACTCAATTTATGTTACCGCCTGGCACACAAGGACTGAGGCCCATATTCATACTTTTTGACGAAAAACTGCGCCAACGCAGTTTTGCGTCAAAAAAATTAGAGCCGGCTAACGCCATTCTGAAGCGCCATGCGGGCGCCGTATTTATTGAATGACGTTAGCCGGCGTTAGCCGCCGGCGCTGTCTGGTGTGCGTTAAAAAAAACGACATACACCAGGCAGCGCCGGCGTAGGGGGAAAATGGCGTATGGGCGTCCAGAAATGGTGCAAGTCAGGCTGAGGCAAAAAAATCGCCACAACCCGATTTGCGCCATTTTTTTACGACGCCCATCCCCCATTGAAATGACTCCTGTCTTAGCAAAGACAGGAGTCATGCCCCCTTGCCCAATGGCCATGCCCAGGGGACTTCTGTCCCCTGGGCATGGTCATTGGGCATAGTGGCATGTAGGGGGGCACAAATCAGGCCCCCCTATGCCACAAAAAAAAAAAAAAACTTACCTGGACTTACCTTAATGTCCCTGGGGTGGGTCCCTCCATCCTTGGGTGTCCTCCTGGGGCGGGCAAGGGTGGCAGGGGGTGTCCCTGGGGGCAGGGCACCTCTGGGCTCATTCTGAGCCCACAGGTCCCTTAACGTCTGCCCTGACCCAGGCGCTAAAATCCGGCGCAAATGCGGGTTTTTTAGTCCCGCCCACTCCCGGGCGTCATTTTTGCCCGGGAGTATAAATACGACGCATATGCATCGCAGTCATTTTTTAAGATGGGAACGCCTACCTTGCATATAATTAACGCAAGGAAGGTGTTCACGCAAAAAAATGACGCTAACTCCATGAACTTTGGCGCTAGACGCGTCTAACGCCAAAGTATAAATATGGAGTTAGTTTTGCGTCGAATTTGCGTCGAAAAAAACGACGCAAATTCGGCGCAAACGGAGTATAAATATGCCCCTAAATGTTCTAATTAATTTTAAATTCTCACAAAAACAAATCAGCAAGGACTGGATGCGCCTATCAGTTCTGTGATTCCGTTTCTCAACTGCAGCATCCTTTATTTGGCCTCATTTTATTTTAGTTTTATTTTAAGCAATTGAAGTAGCGGCATAGCGAGGCTCAAGAAACAATGGAGTTATTCTCCCGAAAACACTTCTTGCATGCTGTATAGGAAAGGTAATTTAATTAGTAAGAGCCAGTTCCAACCAGAATGCGATTTGTGCAGGTAGGAGCAAGTAATTGCGAACGCCCAGTTATTTTCACATCAAATATATTTAAACAATAAATGTATTTTACATTACACAATTATTTACAAATGAAGCCACACTGAGAAAGTGATATGCCATATAGTGTTTTTTTGGTGAAGTGATGAAGCAAAGAGGAGGACCATAACTGAAACTGAGACATTAAATCATAATCCAAATAGGGCACTGTACACAAAAAACGCCAGCCGTCCCTTTTTAGGTATCGTCTGCACGCATGCTCTCAAAAAGTGCTTAGAGCCCATCCATTGCTTACTTGCTTCCTGTGACCAGTGTTCTTCCACTGGTCACAGGCTGCTACAAGTACTCTTTTTTCATTTTTTTTACTTTTTGGCATGCACACGTTCATACCTCTGTAGTCCCTCACAAAGTTACTCTCTTAGATTGGGACAGGCAGAAGGGTTATAACTACTCACTATGCTCTCAGATCTAGACATATGGTTTCGACAGGAACCTCTAGACTTTCTAGAATCATCCTAAATGGTGAGGTTGTTTATCTTCTTTTTCTTGGTTGTAGTCATGATTACTGTATTGTAGTCCATCAGCTTCATTATTGCAGTTCATGCTTTTTACACTAGGATGCAATTGCTTCAATAAAAACATTGAAATCCAGTTTGCATCTGTGTCCGGCCTTGGCCTGTGTGAGTCACAGAGTAACTGAGAAAAAGGGGAATGTTAGGTTTCTACAAATTGCTGAGGAGTCACAGTGTCAGTTTTAAGTTGCCACAAATCACCACTCTCCTGATTGGGAAGGTGAGGCACAACGGAATAGCCAGGAGATAGGTTGAAAGCTTCCAAGAGGTGTGGGGTTGACAGTCTCCCAAACTCACTGGTGCTGCCTCCCTAAACACTGAGTCTTATTATCAGAATAAGAACTGCATGACATCTCCAACTGACAACCTCTGCCCCGCCCTCCTTTCGCTCACCCTGTCCCCACTCGCCTATGCGAAACCCACCTCCCACCCTCCAATCTTTTTAACCCACCATCAAACATAACCTTTTACCCCCACCTCATTCTCTTTAACCCACATGACCTAATCGAAGTGTATTTATCTGCTTTGGAAGTCAGACAAAAATCGACGTTCTTCAGAAAGCAGCGTACAACGGCAAATGCAACAATCTATTGGCCCTTAATGAAAGCATGTACCCTTTACCTGAGATTAAACATTGTGAATTGGAAATGTAATGGTCTAAGGGCAAACATTATAGAAGCCCAGTGCATAGATGTGGCAAGCATTATAACATCAGAACGATTTTGTTTCAATATTTTTTATATTCTAGTTACACATCCCCATTTATCTATTTGCCAAATGTATTAATTTAGGTGCAGCCACAAATAAGCCCAAAGGAAGCATTGTACAAATAAAATAAAATGTGTTAAGTGGTAACATAGATTCCAAAGACAAATTAGTCACGTATTTGCTTTGAAAAACGTTTTAATCTTTTTTTTTTTTTTTTAATTAAAGAGCGATGAGACAGTAACCAAGCATGTACCTCTCATTCTAATTGTGCAAACGCAGTGGCCATCGCTTTGTCATAAGTGTGCTTGGACTGGATAGGTGGGCACGCTGGGGAACATCCCATTTGGAGTGTTCAGCAAGAAAGAAGCCAGTGGTGGCGCCTGTCTGTCCAGCCCAATCAACGCTCAGCTTCATTTAGCAACTCACCAGGGGTTCACTGCTCGTTAGATAAGGTTGCTCATTTTGAGCTGGTAAGCGATGTATATATGTTGCTCGTTTAAAACAGGAGAAAAGCCTTGTGAACAGTTGGCACTGTAACAGTTTTAGTCATCTGCTTTTTTTTTGGTTGCTTGTGCAGTGTGGCACAAAACGCAGGGACTTGCGTGCTCAGAAAAAGGCCTTGAAATTAATTATAGTAAGTGCGAGTTGTGCAAGAAAAAAACCGCAATGTTGGGTTTAATTAAAGGGCGTTTCCAATGGGGAATCCTGCAATATGTAAATTATCTCAGCTCGTCTTCTTTCTTTCTATTGCCCAGCAAATCGGATTGCTGTGCAACATGGCTTAAAGTAAACCAAACAAAACTGACACAGTAAACATAGGCCACAGCATAGCATTTTGTTTTAATTTACTTTAAGCCATGTAGCACAGCAACCTGTTCTGCTGTGCAACATTTAAAAAATTGACAATGCCAATAGGTTTCACGTAGGCGAAACCTGTTGGCTTTTCCAATGCTTTTTACACAGTGGGGCACCTTGAACAGGTGTGACCAGTGGCAACCACAGTTATGTGAAATTAAAGAGGCAGATCATGGAGAAAGTCCAATAACAGTCCCGCCTTGTTTTCTATAATATCAATATATTTTATTGCTATTCTACTAAGTACAGCAAGATGTCTGGCGGGGAGGCGCTTCAATCAGCAAGTTGCTTCCCCTGCCCAAAACGCATCTAAAGAATACCTTGTCCTGACCATGCCTCAGTAGGACACAGCATACACTATAAAAGTGGGGCAGCTCCTTCTTAGTCCTAGGACCCAGGGCACCGAAAAACATCCGTTCCTTGCACATCAGTAGACTGAGCATGCAGACTCAGTCTTCAGAAAACAGCATCTGAATGACGTTATAGTGACGTCTCCCACCTAAACAACTGGACGGCTCTTGGCCGTCACCAGTAATGCAGTTCATGCTACTCTGTGTCAAACTTCTACAAAAAATAGCACAAGGGCTACTGGTAGCTCACCAGCTACCTATCAGTAGCTCTCCTGTGTGTAGCCCTTGTTGAATCAATCTACGAATGACAACACTGAAAAACGTATATTCACAACAAAAATATGTATGCTTATAGAAAATATAAGCTGATGTTTGGAGAAAAATGGGAGAACTTCCAAAATATACTGAAAGCTAATAATTGAGAGATAAATCATGTGGCACTGGCGAGACTTGTCACTGTGATAACACTTATAGTATTAGTGGCTCAGGATGATTTCCATTGACACAAAGTAGCTATTTTTTTTTTTTTAAATACCGACAAGGTTGTACACCCCTGCTACATGCATCACGCCTGGCCTTGCCTGGCCGGTAACACTAATGGCTTCGATGGACCCTCTTGTCCCTGCCTTGAATGTTCACTCCACACTTCGCTCCACTTTTAGTGTAGTCTCGGGTCTTGGAGGGAGGCGCCAGGAATCGCGTCCACAGGATTAGGAAATCTGAGACACCACTGGCACTCCTCTAACCAAAGAGGAGCAAGTGAGAGTTCCATGAAATGGCCCGTTCACAAACCCCTGAGGAACACTTCAACCTTCCCACCCCTGGTACAGCCCTCAGTGTCCCGTTACCCATTTCCTATTTGTCACCAATCTTTCCCCTCATAGCAGTCACCATTGACTTTTCTGGGCAGTTGTTGCTTCTCATCTCGTTTGTGCCCTTGACTTCCTTTTTTTATTGTGGCAATCAAAGACCTATCCCTTGCCAACACTTATCCCAAGATGTCTTTTCTGGAGAGGGCGTTCAGTAACCCCACTGTTCTCCGCAAGGGGGGCACAGAGGGTGTACTGAACTATGATACTCCCATGCCATTTCTTGTACATGTGTGCACTCTTTTCACAAAGCGTCAAAAGGATCGAGGTGTTTCCTCTTCTCACCATCCCTTTTGATTCTGCCCCCTTTTTCTTTTGGCAGGAGTTTTGTTTTCTACTTTCCTGCAAGTAACTCATTCGGAATGAGCAAATCAGACATAAATCACTCCTGCTATCCCACTAAAAAATAAAGCAACACCGAAGTGTTTCCTTCTGTTCAGAAAATAATCCAAACGTTCTATGACGGTCCCACCAAAAAGTCTTAAAAATGTAAATGCTGTACGGCCCATGAAAAAACAGAAACCAGTTGCCAAGTGAAGAGTCAGAATTTTAGTTACCTGTAAATTGAGCTGACCGTTGGGCCGGCACAACCTAAAGGCAGGTACACAGAAATACTGCATCTGCGTCGTTCACATATTGCGGATATGTATGTATCTACGGCTCTCTTTTGAAGTGAACATCTGAACAAGTGTTGGTGCAAACTACTGGCTTTCACAGCAACATGCTCATCTACTTCCACAGTATATTAGGGTAAAATACATTAATAGACAGACACTCTCCTTTAATCGGTGTTCTACTTCAAATTTGAATGTCAGCAGGGGTCTTCGGGACTTACTGAATGATCCTGCACTGCTTTCACTAACTCATACGTCATGATTCCCAATTCCAGGGAGGGGGCGGTGGCTGGCTATTCACATCATTTGCCATATACCGCAACATTCTTCTTGCTCCTAGTCTTGGCCGTTTCCATCTTCACCTATAAAAATTGCTCTCGCTGGAGCAAGTTTGGTATAACACCCATTCCAATCCGTGACTGCACTGACAGCTTTGAGAGCTAGTGGACGTGAGCCTTGGTGAGACATAATCCCAACACTGGGCAATTCCAGCAGTGGAATTTTATTGGACACCAGAGCCCAACATCTTGCTCCTCTATCTTTCTGAAATGTCCAGCTACCTATTAACTTATCTTGTGCACTATTTGTTGTACTCAAATGACATCTATTAAATTAAAGAAATGTAAAGTATACATTTTCAACACAACAGATTAAAAACCAAGCGAACACGTAATACCTAACATCTAATGTACATCCAACGAAGAAGATACATGCCATATGGCTCTCAATGAAGTTGAGCCAACCAAGCCACTACACATAGAAACTTGACATAAGTGTTCACGCATTTAAAGCAACCACTCATATTAAACATGACTTCTAACATGTGTGCAACAGCACAGATACTTCTTCATCTTATATCAATTTAATCACACTCTACACTATCCATCATGAGATAGAAGACAACAAAACACTGAGGAATACAAAAAAGTGATGGGTGGAATGCTTCAAGTTCATCCACTGATAGTTACATGGAACTGCATCCCAGTACATTGTTTTCTTGCCTAAAATACCACTTCAGAGAGGAACCAACCATATGCAAATGAACCCTGCACCTGCTCCCATAGTAAAAGACCATCCTGAACTGCTAGGCCAGGTCCATTCTGAACCGGAACACAAGCAACCCTAGAGCAGCACTAGCTATCTGGGCTTCTTCAGCGGGCTGTAGATTGGGTCCAATGATACAGTGCGCATGGAACTCATGTCTGGGCATACCATCAGTAGGGTGTTGCAGTGGTTTAATTTAATCTCCGCCACTTTTAATTACTTGGGGCCGCATCCAGACCATCATTTTGTGCTTGCGCTCCAGTTTAAGGGGAACCTAGCCGGACTCTAAAATTATGCATTCTAACTCACTGAAAAAGGCACTGCAACTTAACTACCAGAGATGAACGCTTCGTCTTCTTGCAATTTAAATTAGAGTTCAGCCTTCACATCGCACAACGGGCATAATGTTTGTGATGGACGAGAACATAATCCCTGAACCAAACC
The DNA here is from genome assembly GCF_031143425.1 of Pleurodeles waltl. Classification (NCBI taxonomy): domain Eukaryota; kingdom Metazoa; phylum Chordata; class Amphibia; order Caudata; family Salamandridae; genus Pleurodeles; species Pleurodeles waltl. The sequence goes on along the minus strand of NC_090444.1, from coordinate 1,401,106,119 downwards.
CTAATTGTACGGGCCAGATTCCAGTCTGTGAGAATTCTAGAAGCACGTGGAGACATGTCACAATGAGCTAAGAGGCAAAATTGTGCAATACAAATGCTGGTAGCATCTTTTTCATACAGTCAGTTTCAGCAAGGATGTAAGCACACATTTCAGACATATTTACAACTGCCACCTCCCACCCCAACAAAGTGCCACAAAGACACGTACTCATATGGTTTATTAAGAAAAACACAAGTAAAACGAACTTTGATGCAACACAAATGTGCACTTGTATAAATTATGCAACAGGTGTTTTAGTGTAACACTAAATTAATAGGGTTGTGCCCTTCCCCCACTAAACACAAAAAAAGCTCTGGCAACCCGGATTTAGTTTTAACTGTCCTGTGTGCTGCAAGGCTTGCCACAGTCATAGATGGGAGTTTCAGAGTCACTGCACATTAAGTTCTCATCTAAACAAGTTTAGAAACCACGTTGCAAAAGTACATACAATAACAAGGTCCACGTGAGCTGTTCACAGCACTAAACATTTCTGCATTTTTAGTGGTAGGACTGTTGCTAGGTGTCACCACTTTGAGCTTCATTAATTTAATAGCCAGTGACTGGAACGCTCTGTAGAGAGACAATCTTAAATGATTATTTCCGCTTGTGATTCACCAAGAAGAAGAATGTATAAATATACTTCCCCACATCAGCTAAAGCCGTGTAGGACATGTGTTAAACATCAATCAAAAGTATTTTTTAATCAAAGAACGAGATCCTTTGTTATGTCAATATGCACAAGTTTAAGTGTGCAACTGAACAATCCAAATTTGAACAGGGCATCAAAGCTTCCTTAGAGCTGTACTTTAGTATAGGGTAATAGTGATTACTGGAGATACTCGACAATGTGAATTTTCACTTCAAAACAATCTGTAACCTGCATAACAAACACGACCATCAACCGAATACTGGCATCTCTCAAAGGAGTTCAACACTTACAGATGCGTGTGACTCTGTTTTGTCCATAGACGTATTGTTAGCAGATGAGGAAGAGGGACCTGGTTGTGGTTATTGGTCGTCAGTGGCCTAGCAAAGCAGTTGAAAAAAAATGATGTCAAAAACAAAAGGCGGGGGTTAAGATAACCGGGCCCTGTGCAGGTCTTCTTGGTAAGCAAAGTCCTGCGGTACAGTTATAGCCAACAAGTGATCTCTAACTGCAGAGAATGAGACCAGAGGAGGGGTGAAGCGAGAGGCTCTATTCCCCAAACACCTGCTGTGGCGGCTCGAAATGCTTCTGACCTGCGATCCAAACATCTGAGATCATGAGGGCTCTGAAATGGGAGGAGCTGCATAAAGCAGCAATTGCATCATGAGGGACGCTTGTATTCATCGAAAATACAATCTGAACAAAGCGGGTCTGAGCAAGCATTTTCCTCTAACCGGTTTGGACGAATGTTTTCACTTAGAATGGCTTTTATCAGGCAACGAACCCAGCCTCGCGAATGCCCTTTTCAGTGGAAAAAAAACAAACAAAAAAGTTTCTTCAGATTGCATTTTTTTTTTTTCATGGGGCTGTCATACGCCACTTACCCACCCTCCTCTTTTGTTATTTTAATTTCTCTTTTAACGCCGGCTGACTCTCACCCCTTCTCCATGCCTTTTCGCACTCGAAGCACCGCAATTTCTACTTTTCTTCGAGGTCACGGTTACCTTTTCTGTGGGCCTCCTAGCAACCTCTCCATCCAAACTAACCTCTCCTCATCCTCAGTTCCCATCAACTTTACCATTCATATATTTGTCTCGTCCTCCTCTTCTTTCATTTTAGGTGATACATGTGGACAAAAGTTACGGCGAAATAACATTTCTTCTCTCCCCGAACATTTCATCGCCCCTTTCATCCCTTCTATGTATTTTCTACTTATTGCTCCCGTCTTTCGGGTGCGAGGCAGTAAGATTCTCCATCTATAGAGAGGTATGTGATGGTTCTTAATTGATTCAAGGCTAATCCCTATTTTGGACTGGTAAGTGCAGAGTTTATCGCACCATCAATAAAACGTTTGAAAGTAAAACAAGAAAGATAATGTTATCAAAACATAAAATACCGTATTTATCGGCGTATAACACGCACCGGCGTATAACACGCACCTCATTTTAAGAGGACATTTCAGAAAAAAAAACCTTAACATTATATCGGCGTATAACACGCACACATCATTTCCCCCCTATTTTCAGGGAGAAAAAGTGCGTGCTATACGCCGATAAATACGGTAACTGCTACCTGGAAGAGCCTCCAGCAGTGTCTAATGCTCACATTTTTATTAATAGAGGTCTTCCGGGATAAAACATTTCTACATTTGGAACAGTTCAAAAGTCAGAAATATGGTTGAGGACACTAAGGGGGTCATTACGACTCCCGCCGGACGCGGTGACCGCGCGCCTGGCGGGAGCCGGCAAAATACCGTACCGCGGTCGCAAGACCGCGGCGGGTATTTTGAGTTTTCCCCTGGGCTGGCGGGCGGCCTTCAAAAGGCCGCCCGCCAGCCCAGGGGAAAACGACCTTCCCACCATGAAGCCGGCTCGTAATCGAGCCGGCGGAGTGGGAAGGTGCGACGGGTGCTACTGCACCCGTCGCGTATTTCACTGTCTGCTATGCAGACAGTGAAATACAAGCGGGGCCCTCTTACGGGGGCCCCTGCAGTGCCCATGCTATTGGCATGGGCACTGCAGGGGCCCCCAGGGGCCCCGCGACACCCCCTACCGCCATCCTGTTCCTGGCGGGTGAACCGCCAGGAACAGGATGGCGGTAGGGGGTGTCAGAATCCCCAAGGCGGCGCAGCATGCTGCGCCGCCTTGGAGGATTCTGACGGGCAGCGGAAAACCGGCGGGAGACCGCCGGTTTTCCTGCACTGACCGCGGCCAAAGTGCCGCGGTCATAATGCCCTAAGGGGCACCGCCAGGCTGTCGGCGGTGCTCCCGCCAACCGCGAGCCTGGCGGTCACAGACCGCCAGGCTCGTAATGAGGGCCTAAATGCGAAAGATTTCTCACAATTTCCGTAGCTCCTATTTCTGCAGCTTTCCTTCTTCCTGAAAGTTCTCCTTTTTGATTTTTGGGAAGTTTGATGGGCCCTAATCCAGAATGATCCCTCAATATGTGAATTGATGCTCCTTATTGACACCATTTTGGTGTGTTTTGGAGTGTGGAGGAGGAAGGGAAGAGTCTCCATTGATCCCCCCACCCTTTATTCTTTAAGAGGCAGTCGTCCTTAACTCGCGCTATCCCAGCGCTGGTTAGTGGCAACGCATTACATTCTTTGTTGTAGGAATAGCTGAACCCAGAGGAAGTGTTTGCTAGAGTTCGGTAAAGTAATTCCAGAGTCTTTTAACAGTTTGGGACACCTTAATGTTGATCATTGCGAATTTTTTGTTGCTTACAAACATTATGTGCATAATTTCTGCAAAATCACGGTCGTCAGAAAGTGTGCAAAAACACTAGCAGTGCATCTCTCAAAAGTATACGCAGCAGAAAGTAAACACTTATTTGCAAGTATGACAAACTGCAAGATGAAAGTTGAACGCTGGTCACAGTATTGGCCCCACAGCCACTTCTTTCTGCTGGAGGAAATATACACTAGTTCCCATGAAAACCACCTGCCGGAAGATGTGTCTTGCCAACCATAAATAGGCAAGTGTTCACAGTATTGCGCCCTGGGGCCAAAGTTGATGCAAGTGGCGGCTCACACAAAGTAAAAGGGTCAACTCTTGAAGCTGCATGGGCAGACTCCCAGAGTAGGTGAGTATATTACATCACAGCCAGGGAATAGTTACTTCTCTGGTTATATGCAGACTTCCGTAATTTGGGTGGCCGTGTGCTCAGTTGTGCTAGGCCCTGCAGTTCTTTAATGGACGGGCGATGTTCCTGACAATTCTATGCCACAACACACTGAAGACTATCCTACCCCTTGTTGACTCCAGCAGTTGGAGTGACAGAGCTAGCAGGTGCATTTAGGAGCCGGTCTGTGGGCACGGGAAAGACCCTACTCTTCCGCAGTGCCTATGGGCAGGGAAGGAGGTGTAGAACAGGTAAATACGTCTTCTGGGTCGCCACGTTCACCGCACAGATTCATTATGCCATGGAAAGGAAAGCATTTTATTGAAAAAAAAGTCCCATAGACATCACAAAGAGACAGCAAGATGCTTGAAAACAAGGAATAGGAAGAAACAACATAGCACCATGAGCGCGAAGCGGTGAAGCAAAAGAAAACAAGGGGGTACAGGGTAAGCGGCCACCGCAGCACAAGAGTTAACAGGCGGCAGCGGGAGGAGGGCAACTGGGGGGCGGGACAAGCAAGCATAAGGCATGGGGGAGTAGAATTTAAGCTCTATAGCTGAAGCAGGAGGGGGGTGCATGTACAGTTCCCCAAGACAGCATTGTGAGCATATTGACTCATAGGAGAAGGAAACCAAGAAAGGAAAAGAAAAGAAGACCCCCAAAGAACAGACAGACATGACGAAGTGTAATTATACAGTAGTTACTTCCTGCTCCCAAAGAGAAAAAAGAGGGACAAAGAGGCATGACTGACAGCAATCAAGCAAAGATTTTTAAATGACACTGCAAATAAATGGCTTTAAGCCCACAGAAGTAAGTGTACACGAGGCTGTACACTTATGCTCAACCTAAAAAAAGGGTACAGCAGGCTCCAAGGAGAAAGTACGCTGCATTCCTCTTTCCTGTTAATGCTCTCACTTTGAAGTCAGCTGAAAGCAAAATAAACACCAGGTTCCCTCAGAAGGCACAGCTTGACATTTGACCTCAGTCTTTTAATGCCCAGAAAATGTGACAAGATAAGAACAAGATTTACAAGCATGTTTATTACAGAAAACGTGTTAGTGGAAGACTATTATAAACAACTTTGGCATGGGGAAGTACAAACTTAAGCTGGGGAGCCTAAAGCAAATAAAGCCAGCAAACGGAAAGCCAGAAAATGTGAATTAGAAACCAAAATCCAATGGTAAGTAACAGGCAGAACACATTCCCAGGTCAACTTTCCGAAACTCCCCAAGACGTCTTTTGCATACCACACATTTGCACCATCTAGTAGCCTGCGACCTAAAAAGGCTGAGACCTTTATCTCGCTTATCTTTCAGCCTCATAATTGCTGAGAAAACATGAAAGGAAGTTTTATGGACCCAAAGTGCATTCCTAAAGTCATTTTAACAGTTTAAAAAAAAAAAAAAAAAAACACTTTCAAGGCATAACCTTACAGATACTTCAGATTGTTTCAAGTTTGTACTGGCTGTGCTTTAGCAGTAATGCAATTTAAAAAAAGGCAGACGTGATGTTTGGCTTTGTTAAATATGGAGAGTAAGCTGGCACGAACATTATACTACTTCTCCAGTTACTTGGTGAGATGTTGAAACTTTGTGCAGTTGTTCATATACAAGAATGCCTGAACAAAGACTCTTAAGAAAGGTGCAGTACCCCACTCTTAGGAGAGAGTCACTCCACTTGTCTGCTGAGTAATGCAAACAGTAATGCTGAAGCACCATATCTGTAATTCCTATTTGGCAATAATCTCTTTGGAGCACCTGAACTAAAAGCTCACAGCGAGCATGTGAAATTAAAATTGTGCAGGATTTGCAGAACAAGAGAGGTTTATATTCACTTGTAAATAAAATTGCATAATTATTCAACTAGTTTAATTAATCCTTATGCCTTGAAGGTTCCCAAGTATAAATAATTGCAGAAAATATGATCTTCTGCATTATTTTTTTTTCAGAAGACACAAACAGGCACTTATAAAAAATATTAAAAAAAGATGGTCTGTTAAATGAACATACACATTTAAAACATTAAAGAGAAACTCAAATCTACTTTCTTGCCCCCACAGAAAACAGGGCTTTTCAAACTGAGGTTGTGCATGTCATTCAGCTTTTTCAAAATCCTCAGACTGCAGCCTTCATCTAAGAGCATGTTTCACCTCTAGGGGTTGATGGAAAAGCAGAGTTTACAACAAGCAAAGGAAGACTCCTATACATTTTATCAGCTAGGCTCTCTGAAATGGCAATAGAGGGTAAAATAGAAGAAGTGCCAAACAAAAGTCAGAGTGATTATGGGTCCCGATAGGCTTCTTACTCTCCCCTCGACCTTAACCTTAAGATATTATCATGGATCAGAGCCCTTTAGGAACTAAGGAGTGACCAGGCGGAAAGGGGCATTAAGGCCTCAGTAGGACATCCAGTGATGGTGAGAGTGGATTTTAGAAGAAGGAGGAGAAGGAGAAGAGGAAGGGGAAAAAGTTGGCCAGACAAGCATTTGCAATGCAACAGGTCTCGTATTTTCTTGAGTTAGAGCAATTGGCTCTGTAAATTTAGAACTGGACTTTTCTTACCACATAAAATCGGTGAACCCTGCCTCATCATTTTGTCTTTTACTGACATGGTTTGGTGGACACTGGCAGCTATTGACATCAGACATCACAAGCCCTTGAGGACATACATAGTTGGGGGACATCAGCTTTCTAATTTAAAAAGGGAACTCAGAACTTTGGTAGCACGAAAGAAAAGGGAATCAAAAGGCAAAATGTTGGGATGTGGTGTTAAAAACTATAGAATCTAACGATGTTAGGAAATTCTGGAAATTAGTACAGGGTGGGACAGGTATTTCTCAAAAGCGGACCCTGGGACAGGTAGAGGATGTGTGGGTAAACTTTTTAGAAGAGACATATAATCATGGTGTTTCGATAAAGCAGAGCAACACCATCTTTAGTATTGACAATGAAGCAAAGATGGGATTTAGTTAGTAATTAAGGAAACTATTGAGAGGATAAAACTCCCAAGGACAGCTGACCCTGACAATGTTCCAGCAGTTGTAATAAAAACTAATACTGCATGGTGGGCCAGGCTGTTTCACTCGGTCTTCCAGGAAATCCTGGTAACAGGAAGATTTTTGGAGAGTTGGAAAGGGGCTGTGATAAAACCATTTCACAAAAAAGGTGTTTATACTCTTCCGGGAAACTATAGGCAAATTAACTTGCTGGGTATAGGCGTTAAGATTTTTTCCAAGATATTATTGAAGATGATTAAGGAGTGGGCAGATGTTAATTCTATCATACCTTGGGAGCAAGGTGGTTTTAAGGAGAGTCACTCGACCACTGATCACTGTTTTAGTTTGTGGGCGATTGCAAAGAAATCTATTAAGCATGGGGGACACTTTATTGCCGTTTTGTTGATTTTAGCTCTGCATTTGATTCGGTTGATCGGGTACTGTTATGGGAGGTATTAAAGGGATATGGCATACCAAAAAATGTGCTTTTAATTCTCAAGGAACTGCATATGGACAACAGGGCCCAAGTGGAGCTGGATAGGGCGGGCTTACTCTCGAGGAAAATCAGTTTAAGAAATTGCCTCAGGCAAGGATGTGTACTGGCCCCTACCTTGTTTTCTCGGTTTCTTGCTGATTTACCTGAAGTCCTAAGTTTGCCAAATGTTTTCAGTCCCAAAATGAATGGCAGAAATATTAGTTGCCTTTTGTATGATTCAGTGATTTTTGATCAGACAGGAATTGGATTGCAACTGAAATTGAATACATTTGGGGATTATTGCATAAGGAAAAAAAAAAAAAAAATATGGTAAAAACGAAAGTGCTCAAAATAGGGAAACAGGGGAAGAGTATGAGCTGGACAACTAACAATACAAAAATAGAGATAGTGAGAAAATATAAACATCTAGGGGTACGGTTTTCGCAGAGCTTAGGCTGGAAGGACCATCTTGCCTCCTTACAAGATAAAGCACTGGTGGCAATAGCAGGCCTAAGGTGATTCGATAAACGATATGGAGGCAACTCTCCCCAACCAGTATTACGATCCTATCAAGCTGTGGTAAGACTGCTATTTATGTACGGAGAAAAGGTGATGGGTATGAGGGTAAGAAGAGATGGGATTTGGAAGAAGGAAAATGTCTAAAAAGGCTACTTGGCATCCTCACCTCATCCGTGGCCCAGGCAATTAGGATAGAGACAGGTTTATTAGGGTGGACAAAACCCGCTTGTGCAGAGACATTAAAATTCTGGATAAGAATTAATAATGTAGGAATATTGAAATTCTCCCAGTTATGTAAAAAGGAGATACTGCAAAGTGAATTATCCTGGGCACGGGGTTAGAAGAAGAATTTCAGCCTGCGCCAAGTTACTAAATGTACAGGTAACAAGGGAGAAAATCGATGAGATTGGTGTGAGTAAAGCAGAGTTTGAAAGTCGATTAAAACACGCCATCGGGGCTGACGATCTCTTATTTGAGTAATAAAAGATCTGTTACTCATTTGCTAAATTCCTGGGAGAATGATGAACTCTTACTCTGTTTGGGAAAGATTCCAAACATTAAGATGTGTCACAGTATACTAAGGTTTCGTTGTGGAATAAATTTACTCTTTGTGTCAGGCAACCAGGAAGTTCTGCAAAACGAACAAAAAGTTTGTCAATGTGGTCTTAATGGGTAAATGTATACAGTCCATATTCTGATTGATCATTTGTGGTTCTTACCCAGGTGGAAAAAGGTTTCAAAAAGGTTTTTTTTTTAAAACATGGTATCAGAGAAAGAGGACAAGTGATTGACCTCTTACTGGACATGAGATTTTTAGATGTGACGTGTGTTGGGTAGTTTTTTTTAATCACCATGGATACAACGTTGAGAGATAATAATGTGGTTTATTTATTAGATTGAGGAAGAACAATTATTATATATAGTAGGGTTTTATATATGTTATACATAGATAGTTAGGATACGTTTTATTGTATTTATTATCTAGTATTTAGTCATGTATAGTGGATTTTTACGTGAGTAGTTTTTTTTTTTACATTTAAAAAGGCTACGGTCTAAATAAACATGTTTTTGACATACACACACACACGGCCTTGAGAAGAGACAAGATGACTACACTACCTCGAGTTGTATAAACATCTGAACAGAAATTGGAAAATAAGGCTGGAAAAGTATTTTCTTTTTATGTTAACAGAATAAAAGGTCTTTCAAGTATTCTCGCCTCACATTTCAACAAAGTTCCAATGAAGTTAACAATAGCAGATTCCTGAGAAGATTTATGGAGATAAGCAACGCCCTCTGTGGGGATGTTTTGAGGGCTGGCAGGGAGGGGCCCTGGAGGGAGACTCCAGATGCGAAGCTCTGCAAGTTTCACATCATTGCGTCTATGTTTAGCTACATTCTACGAGAAAAGGCATATTGTGACTTGTGAGCAGTGAGCTAAATGTTTAGGCACCAGTCACTGGGCAGTGGTAAAATAACATTAAAGAAATGAAGGTTACCTTTTATTAAAGATTTAATGGTGGAGCAAATTTTCCAGGAGCCAGAGGTAAACAAGGAGAGCACCGGAATAAAGCCAAAGCATATATCAGCGACGTAGGAGGAGCGGAATGCTGCAATAAAATGCAGGCAGCTACCAGCATAAAACATCCACAGTGAAAAGGGGGCAACAAAGAAATAACAAAAGTAGTCCGCCACAGCAACAGATAAATAAACCAAAAGGTGAATAATACAGAAATTGGTCACTGCTCTGAAACAGCAGAACTGCATACTGCGTGACAAGCTTTCTATATCAATGCATAAGAGCAAAAAGAAAGGAGTAAGAGGTTATACTGTTGTGCAACCCGATACGTCTCCTCACATCTAAATACAGGAAACATATGACTAAGGCAGATGAATATCAAAGAAGAACAGTAGGAATATGTATTAGTGTAATCAAACCAAGGTGTGCTCCTTAATGGGAGCACTTTTTATGAAACTTGAAGCTGTCAAATCATGCCTACTGTACAGGTCTCTAGCTTTAGTGAATACTTTTGTACACCATCCTTATGTGCCCATTTTTATATGGGAGCAAAAGGATCACTATAACTGATAAAACCAAAATCCCCTCATACACAGACAACATTATTTTATTAGGGTACTCATGATGGTGTTAGATCAAAAGAAGCTTAAAGTAGATGGTTCTCCTAAAAGTGACTATGTCAACATGTTTCAGACACTGCTGCCCTTTGTGGGTTAATACTTTCATCAGGACATAGGTCTGCTGTTACACTAACTTGAGGATATCCGAGTATCTCTACTATGGTGAAAGGCTTGTGGTTTTTAAAAAGTCCTAAGTAGTAAGGATGTGTGCCGGTGCCCTGAGCGCCCACCTGTACTGTTACCTAGACTCCTAATGCCGGTTTTTGGTCACAGACTAACACAGATAATGTACCTGCGTCATGACATAGGCTTGCCACACAGATTGTGGTCTTGTTAGATGTGGAGGGGAGCCCAAAGAGCTACTGTCATAGTGGTGGAAGGCTTCCTCAGCACAAGCACATTGCTGGCAGGATACAGTGTAGTGATCATTAGTACTGAACAGGAACTTTTTTCCGTGTGTCACTGGAGTGAGTCCTACAGGCTCACTTACATTTTCAAAAGTTCTTCAGCTATATGCTTAACTCAACCTTAGCCTACATCAGGTAGATGTGGAGTGCTGCGCAGCACAGAAGTAGTGACTCAGCTTTGGCTGTATGTGGGCCTGGGAAGGGTACAGTACAGGGATAGTGCAGTATTGTCTAGCACATGAGGGATTGGTGCATGCTGAGTGTATACATGCCTATGAGGAAAACATGACATGAAAGACGTAGTGTTGTGCAGAGCATGAGCAATGAGAGCATGCAATGGGTGTATGTGTACTGTGAAGTGTTGTAAAGCACGCACCTGGCGAGTGTGAGTGCTGGCATTCTGTGTGTTTCTAAGTAACACACCCCGTGTAAAGACAGAAAAAGCTTTGGTGCTGAACAGTATGCACAGACTATGTGGGTGTACTGACTGCATCCGTTTAAGTAATGGCACAGAGCCTGGCAGTACTAGTGTTGGGCTGTAGGTGCGCTGCAAATTTACAGTTAGAGAGTGTGCCTGTAGTGGTACATTATTATGAGCACCCTGGGTTCCATTTTGGGAAAGCCTGGCCTGCTTGGTGTAGACATGAGGAGGAAAGGAATTCCCCTAGAGAGATCTGTGCATTCCATTGAGCTCGGTAGGACACTGCAGAGAAAAGAAATCGGGTGCCCTTATGCTTCAAAAGACTGATTTTTGATTTAGTGATAGATCACAAGGAAGGGACCTTGACACATCTCAGGAACAGAGATGAGGCTGATAAAGTAATCAAAGAGTAGGACTGGGGCCTGGGACTAACCTTTTTGATGCACAAAATTGATATCCAGGTGTAAACTCTGGTCACTCCCATGAGTGGTGGTGTGGGACTATCAGATTTGGAGTCTAGCCTCCAGTGAAAGACATATTTTATGAGGAAAGAAGAAAGAGTGTCCACCTCAAAATAAGAACCCCAACATAAAACTTCAAAAGACTCAAACCTTAAATCACATTTAGTGTCTGGAAGAAAAAAAAACTTTAGGAACAGGAGGTTGATTTCTCATAAGTCTGTCATTTACCAAGCAGTCAAACAGACTGTGTGAGAAGGGAAGCTCTGCAAGACTTTTGCTTGTGGCCAGAACTGGGGGCCAATGCCTACTAGCCTCCCTGCTGGGTGAGGGGACATCACCCATGGAAACTAAGGAAAACCATACCACTAACACCAGCCTGCTTGTCGAGACCTGTGCGCCCAGTGAGGGAGAGGGGAGCATTGGAGGGAGCAAGGTCCAGTGGGCAGCCCTACCGTGAGGATTCCCTGTATGAGCTGTGAAGATTTAGCTGTGCACTGATTGGGTTGTAGCCTGTGTGCAGGACTGTTTATGGTGTCCCTTGTCTGACAGGAGAGGGTCGCTGTAGAAAGAGCCAAGTATTCAGCGCTGTGAGGCTGGTGCAGAGCCCACATAGCCTTGTTGCAGTGACCCCCGTATGCCAGTGGCAGCCATCTTTGAAGTAGTTGTGTGACCAGCATGCCAGGACTTCTGAAAGTCTGAGCAGTGACGCCATTTACCTGGAGGGGGTCAAAGGTGTGGGTGATTGCACTTGATGAGCCAACATTGTGTCCGGAAGGTACAACTCTTTGTGCCAGGAGGGACCAAACCACCAAAGGCTTCATGGCGTTTGCCAGGACAGGAGTGAGGCTGCGACCATCAGGTCTAGCCACATCGAGAGATCTGCCCTGATTGATCCACAAGTACCATCTCCAGTCGGGAGCTGAAGGATCGAATTCCCCTGCTGGGAAGAGCTTAACTTACAGTGTCGCTGTGAGCTGGAAGCAGCTCTAATTGCTGGGGAGAGCTGGCTGTGCCACTCCGGAGAGTGAGCCCGCGCCCGACTGACACTTCTGTGGGTACTGCGAGCAGCCTGACTTCTCTAAGCAGGACTTGATCTTGTGAGTGCCTGTGCTAAGGTCCCTTGCTGTAATGCCAACACTTCCATGCTAAAGGAGTGGGTAAGACTTGAATTGGGCCTGTTGGCCACTGAGGGATTTCCTAATGAAGGTACTGTGGCACCATAAACACTTTTGACTTAAATCTCAAAGAGTCAAAAGGGAACTCTTGAGTATGGCCTAGTGGAGTGCATTCCCTGATGCCGCCACCAGTGAATGGAGAATAACCCTGAACATGTTACAAGAAGAAAGGTGGAACAGTGATTTACCTGAAAACTACTAGAGTACCAACATCAATGGGGATTGTGATGCTGCATTTGAATGTTTCATTTCTCTGCATGCGTAGAGTTAGAAATAAAATACGACTTTTTCTTATAAAAGCAAGTATTTGGCCTTGACACTGAGTTATTGTTACTGTTTGCACTTTGAGTTATGAGTTGTGTTCACTGACCTGTATCTAGCTCCCCCACCCCCGACGGAGCCTTGACTGCTACCACTGACAGTCAAATGCACAAGGGATGCTTGGCCCAGTTAAGCAGGTTCTATAATAGATTGAACTCCGGGACTTTAGGAGTAAAAGGCCTCAACCACAACGATTGGGCCTAGTAACCACTGCATGCTCATGGCCCTTCTGAAATGGGTTCTGACAATTGTCTAGTGGAGCTGAAGATTCACATAATCATATGGTAAATGTCCAAATATGAAAGAAAGTAAGAAAACAATTAGAAATATAGAGTAGTTTCATTATTAGTTTCAGATCTCACTCGTGGTCTCTGTGGATTAACAGAAGAACTTTAACTAGAAAACCGAGCATGACAAGAAGCAGATCAATGTTTTCTGCAATCATATGGTATAATAATAAACAACTACTGTTAATTTTATCATTACACCTAAAACTAGATAATACATGTTGGTGTCCTTGTAACATACCTTATTAAATTCTATATCACACCGTCAAAGCAGGAGAATTGAGGGACTCTTACCTTGAAGCAGGTGCCCTGCAAGATTATGTAGTACATACTGGAGAACACAGATTTATTAATCAAAGGTCGGGAAACATTAAAATTTCCTAGCATTGTCGCAGATCTTCAAATGGTGCTATCCAAATCAGTCCTCATCTCCATACACTACTGGCAAAGCTAAATACAAAATAACAGTCCAAGTGATGTTGTGGGTGATTGCCACTGTGAGCCAAACACTGAACACGGTTTAGTTTTAACTGCCTTAAAAAATAAATAACTAAGGGCCAGATGTATCAAAGGTTTTTACCCATTCTATGTCTATGGGAAAATGTGTTCATACATATGGCCCTGAATAAATAATAAAAACAATATAATCGATGTGTACTGGATTTCATAAAGTGAAACTTATTTTTCAACTGCTGACAGATGATGAGGTGGAGAGCCTGGATAGCCCTATAAGGCCCTCATCCTCCTTGACCTCTCCGCAGCCTTCAACACAGTTTCCCACAGCACGCTTGTCAAGAGACGGCCCCGTACCAGAATGGGAAAAGACACGCTCAGACGGACTGCATTATTCCACACGGGGACCGATGCAGAAAATCCATCTCCCAACCCCCTTCACCTCAGACCCCAAGTACACCATCTGCTGTGACTCCTGTGGCTCATTCCTCAGCCCCACCATCTTCAGTATATACATTACACCAATAGCAGACATTGTCAGAACCCACGATATCAACATCATATCCTACACCAACATCCAGCTAATCCTCTAGCTCTCACCGGACCCCACAACAACTTAACCCAACTTCCACAACAGCATGAAGAATGTTGTGACATGGATGAAACACAACTTGTTTGAAGCTCAGCACGGACAAGACCAAAGTATTGATCTTCGACAACCATACCTCCCTTTGGAATCACACCTGTTGGCCTGCAGAACTCTGACCCAATCCCACACCAAAAGACCTCACCCACAACCTTGGCGTCATCATGGACAGCAAACTCACCATAAAGCAACACATAAACAGTCTCCTCAGCCTGCCTCCGCACACTTCACATGCTCTGAAGAATCTTCAAATGGCTCCCCACAAGCATTAGGAAAATAGTAATGTAAGCCCTAATCACCAGCTGTCTGAACTACAGCAACGCACTGTACGCAGGAACCACCACTGAACTCAAGAGAAAGCTCCAGATTGTTAACCATATTCTAATACGTTGTTGGTACACAGTCACAGAATCAGGATATGGGTAGGAGGAAATCCATGAAAGGATTTCAAGAGCGAGCCAAGTGAACTCACATAATAGAATATGCATTGCTGTGATTACAGCCAATAGTGTCTCAATTACAATTATTCACAAATAGCCAAACAAGCAAAAAAGCTCATGTTCTAGGCTGATCTAAACTGGGCCACAGTAAAACTACAAGAGATTTAGCATTAGCACCAATAATTATGTTCATCATGAAGAGTATTAAAACATTCAGACAATGAGAGTGCAAGATGAGACCTCCTGCTGCCGTTCAATGTGTACTGCATTATATGGTGACCAGATTTTGAAAAGAAAAAAACCGGGACACGTCAGACATAAAAGTAGGACTAAAGCCCTTGGTCTCACTTTTATATCCCACCTGTCCTGTAAATGTGTGTGTGTGTGTGTATATATATATATAAATATATAAATATACACACATATACACACACACACACACACACGGAGAAACCAATAATTTACTTCGTCAATTATTTAAGACTAGGGATGCATGTGAAATGAGAGCACACCTTTCACTTCTGCCTCGCAGGGTGACCTGACCTTTGAGCCAAAAACCAGGACATGTATTTAAAATTAACAAAAACGGCGGGACACCGGGACAGTCCTCTGAAAACCGGAACGTCTGGTCACCCTGTTATATGTTCGTAAAACGCCCTTTGGGATATGTCAACATAAGTGTGTAACCAACAAGGTCGGCCCCTCCCAACAGTGTGGGACAAAAACACCTACTCCTAAAGCAATCCTTTTTTTCATAACAAAATTACACAAGCTATAGGAAAAGAATGTTAAAATGCTGGAACGTGGGGGTTGGCAGAGTAAGGACAGCACAATATGTCCACAATATGTCAATATACCAGACTGTCGTTCCCACGTAAAGAGATTGCCTGTGTTAAAAAAAAAAAAAAGATATAAACCTCGCTTTCTCGTAAAAGAAACAGGAAGCCATGACACCAAAAACGGTCAGACTTCAATCTAGCTTTTCATCTTAAAAAAAACTATTTGTTTATATAATAATAATAATGGAAAATACTAGCGTTTTCATTGAGACATGTTTGGAAATAACAGATTGGGTTAAGACCGCGGTGCAAAGAAAACATTCTACGCCGACTCCACGAAGCTTGCTTACAATTCTAAATCAAGTACTTCAATAGATGGAAGCAAAAACACACACTATATATATATATGTAAAATGCAAATAATACCAAACTACAATTCTATCTCTCGCCGTCAAATGCAAAAGTATCAAGGACGCACTGCTAAACGCGAAAGTATAAAGAATCAATAAAATATAATGGATTAGAATACATCATTTTTGCACAACCGTGTAGTCAAGTGGAAACTATAAGGGAACACCAACGTCACTGTAAATACCTTAACTGGTTAAAAATGTGCATAAATAAAACAGCACACGAAAAACCCAAGTAGTACAAATGTAAATTAGCAAGGCGTTCGAATGGGCTATGAAATCCGAATACTACTCACATGCACGGTGCTTTAAAATATTTAAAATCTAATTTTAAAGATAAAACGGTGATGAACTGCGTGACCCTCTGCTTGTATGGAAAAGTTATATACACTGGGTCATTTTTCGCCGGATTTTAAAGGGTTCCTTATGTAAGACATCAGTTCTGGTCATGCACAGGCCACCCAGTTTCCATCACGTAGTTCAGTGGTTCCCAACCTTTTGACTTCTGTGGACCCCCACTTTATCAGTACCGGAGCTCGGGGACCCCCCCACCTGAATCATTATTGGAAACTGGGGGCCTCCCCTCTGAGTAATTACTGGAAGCTGGGGACCTAATCTATTAAAATTATTCAATTTTCCAAGCAGTCACAGACCCCCTGAGGAGGCTTCGCGGACCCCCAGGGGTCCCCGGACCACAGGTTGGGAACCACTGACGAAGTTTCTTCAAGACAATTTAATTCCCAGGGTTGCTTTAAGGTTGCTGAATGGATACCGAGGCATGTAATAATCACTTACCATCCCTCCTGCGCTCACCCCCTACCCAGGACCCCGTTAGACCACTCTTGTTCGTAGATTGAGTATTAATAGGGCACAGGTTCTGTATCGCTGGGTGGCGTCAACTGATACATAAAGGACAGCAAGACGGACATTGTTGGGGTGGAGGGCTGGTACCCAGGTTAATAGAGGCATGAGGTGTTAGTGAGTATAATTAGAAAGGACAGTGTTGTCGTTACCTCATACTCCCGAATGTTATTGGAGGTGACGAAGATGCCGATACCAATGGGGATGAAGATGAGGCCGATGATGAAAAAAGCAGGTAGCACGGTACCAGCGGTCAGGATGGGCTGCCAGGCGGGCAGCCGCTGCTGCTTGAAGGCGGTATTGTCTGGCTTCTTACTTTTGGAAGCCACCCCAGGCCCGGCGCCCGAATGGTGCCCGCCGCCGTCTTCCTCCTTGGCATTGTAATTCATTGCGGAGCGGCTGATTTGAGTCTGCTGTCGGACTGAAACAGCGACTCTCCAACACTTCCGGGTTTCTTGTTCTCTACTGGGTTCCTCCTGGTAACCACAGTCGACGTAAAGCTCTCCGGAAGTGACGACACAGCAACAAACACTGCAGAGCAGCAGAGTCCCGCCCTGGCACGTCGAGCAACCCCGTTCGTTGTTAAATGGTTACGTTGCTCGTAATAGTTTTCTGGTTGTCTTGTCGGTTCCCACTGTCCAGGGCTGTGGAGCAGAGGTTCGCAGTGAGAACAAGTGGTTTATTTTTAAGTGGAACAAGGATCGCGCATACCTACCAAGCTCTCATATCTTCGTGGCAGTTTTACGTCAATTAAGCTTTACAAATGAACTCTGATACAAACAAACCAAAGCGTAGGAAAATTTAAACGTGTTCGTAATGCTGTAAAGTTATCATATTTCTTCAAGGAAACTGGAGGTCTGGGTGTTATCTTCTATCAGAGTGTCTCATCTCTACCCACACATTCATCAGAAAGTGAAGTTTAAGGGCAGCTGGAAAATAGCATGTATTAAGGGAGTTTCCAGGTGATGTATGCGCTAGGTTGTTTGATTTTGGAATTCATGCCATATTTTCCAAACTAGAGGTCTAAGTGCATTAAAAAGTATGGGGACTGTAATGCTGCATGCGGGGGGAGGGGGGTTAAAGATGTGACTAAAAAATAACATATTCTGCTAGGCTTTTTGGGTCTTTGACCGCAAGTTAAATGAAAAATAAAGTTGTTACTCATTGGGAAATGCACTATAGTGTATTATGAAGTCTCTATTAGTTCATGCAATGCAGAGGTCTGTGTGTAACCAGAGAGCCACATAATTAAGTCCCGGTTGGCACCTGGAGAAAAGAGTCTTGTGTATTTGTAGTGCTACGAGGTCAGAGCCTGTGACAGAAAGAACTGTGAATATGCAATTAATTATTTAAAACTTTCATTACACAAAGCATAAGATAACATGCGCAAAATGTTAAAGATAAAATGGTGCTTCTAAAATATAGATTTTAATAATATCCACAGTGTACTTAATGCAATTATTTGACATTACTATCCCTTCAACACTCCCAAGTGTATCTTTGTATCCATCATTGGCATATCTGAGTTACTGGTAAGTCCCTAGTAAAGTGCACTAGAGGTGCCCAGGGCCTGTAAATCAAATGCTACTAGTTACCTGCAGCACTGGTTGTGCCACCCACATTAGTAGCCCTGCAAACATGGCTCAGACCTGCCACTGCAGTGTCTATGTGTGCAGTTTTGAACTGACAATTCAACTTGACAAGTGTACCCACTTGCCAGGCCTAAACCTTCCCTTTTACTACATGTAAGGCACCCCTAAGGTAGGCCCTAGGTGGCCCCATGGGCAGGATGCAGTGTATGTTTAAGGTAGGACATATACTAGTGTGTTTTATATGTCCTAACAGTGAAATACTGCCAAATTTGGTTTTCACTGTGTAAGGCCTATCTCTCTCATAGGTTAACATGGGGGCTGCCTTTAAATATCCTTAAAGCGCAAATTCGCTTTGAGAGCAGATAAAAATGTGGAGTTTAGGGTCTCTGAACTCACAATTTAAATATACATCTTTTAGTGAAGTTGATTTTTAAATTGTCTGTTTGAAAATGCCACTTTTAGAAAGTAGGAGTTTTCCTGCTTATTTCATTCTGTGACTCTGTCTGTTTATGGATTGTCTGTCTGGGTCAGTTTGACAGTCAGGCTGTTTTGCACCTCTCTAGACAGTGACACAAAAGTGGGCAGGGGTGTAGCCTGCATATCCTGATGAGCCATCTGAGCTAGAGAGGAGGGAGGAGTGGTCGTTCACACCTGAAAGGACTGTGCCTACCCTCACACAATGCAGTCTCCAACCTCCTGGTGTGCGTCTGGGCCTGGCCTGGACAAGGAAGGATCTTGCAAACACTTGAGACTTTGCTTTGAAGTTTGGCAACTTCAAAGGCAGAATTGGGTATAAGAAGAAGCCCCAAAACCCCAGACTTTTAGAATCTTTCTGGAATCATGAGGAACCTCTGCCCAGGAGAAGAGCTGAAGGAGGAGTACTGTCCCTTTGCTGTGTTGCTTTGCTGGACTGGCCTGCAGTTCTGCTTCTGCCTGAAAAGAGTGCAAAGGGTGAACTTTGCTGTGTGTCCTGCTTGATAAAATTCTCCAAGGGCTTGGAGTAGAGATTGCCTCCTTTTGGAAGTCTAAGGGACACCAAAGACTTCAGTTTCCTCGACCTGCAGCACTGGGAACTGTGTGTTTTGTGCTGTTCAAGAGGAAAAACCACTGCGACACCGCCAATGATGCCGCTGGGCTGCACCGTGACCTGCTGATGCAAAACATGGAGCCACATTGCTCCGCTTCGCACTGCTTCGCACTGGTCTCCCCGACGCCGTCATCGGACAACTTCACCAAGCTGCTGCTCGCACCGTGACCTGTGGGCCCCACACTCCTGCATCACCTGCTCACACCGCAGCCTTGGCATCCCTGATGACGCCGCTCCTGCTGACACCAGTGCCGCTGCCTGCACCGTGGCCTGTGGACAACGCTAGTGAGGAACATGAAGCACCGCCCGTACCGCAGCCCCGGTCCACCGACGCCAGCACCTTAGAATCCTGTGTCGTCACCAGGCATCCTGCCTGCACTGTGGCCTGAGGACACCGCTCAAGAGGGTCAGGAAGCACCATCCCGTCCCGCACCGCTAGCTTGGGCCTACCGACGACAGCGCTTCAGCAACGACGACGACACTGCCTGCACGTGACCTGTGGACACTGCACGTTGCACCGCCCCCGCTTCACACCGCAGCTCTGGTCTCACCGACACCGCTGGACTCCGTCACCGAGCTGCTGTCTGCACCGTGGCCTGTGGCCCCCCCGTTTCGCATCGTCTCGCTTCACACCGCAGCCCGACGCCATCCATGCCGGTGCACCTGACTTCATCAGCCTGGAGTTCGCTCCGCAACGTGTGTGACCTGAAGGGCCCGACGACTCCTGCACCGACTCTGGAACCGACTCTGGAACCGACACCGCGACGTCAGCGACACCGCTCTCCGGAGCTCACCACGAGGATCACAATGCCCTGCAAATCCAAGGTACTGTTTGTGGGTTTTACCAACACCGTAGCTGGTCCACAACCCTGCAGCCAGCCTGACCTGTTGGATTTGTTGATCACAATGCCATGATTGCACCAGGTGGAGCTATCGACTTCAAGGAACTGTATTTTTGAGTAAATCTTGCAGAATTCATTTTTTTATTACCGTATGTTGGATTTTTATTGTATTTGGTCTTGTTTTATATAAATAAATATTGGCTATTTTTCTAAAACTGGTGTGGTGTCTGTTTGTAGTGTTTTCACTTATTACTGTGTGCTATGTGCAAATGCCTTACACATTGCTTCTGAGATACCAATCAACAGTACACTTTACACACAGAGCATATGCACTTTAACACTGGATAGCAGTGGTAAAGTGCCCAGAGTCCTAAAGCCAACAAAAACAGGTCAGAAAAAATAGGAGGAAGGAGGCAAAAAAACTGGAGATGACCATGCAAAAAGGGTCATTTCCAACAATAGTCTTGTGAGCTATTTTTTTTATTTGAAAATACCCCGGGAGACACGGAAATATTCCTTGTCTCCCCCCGCACCCCCACTCGTCCCTTTGCACGCTGATGTCACTGTTTTGTTTTCCCCACCGGAGCAGGAAGCAGCCACACTCTCCCCTTTCAAACGAGGCCTTCCTGAACAGCTTTCCTGGCCCTTTATCGCAGCTAGACCCCAAGGGATTTCACTTTGGGGTTCGGCCCCATCGACAAACCGGCCACGCCCCTCTCCCTCCTCTTCAGGCATATATTTTTTTTTTAAAAGGTTGGAATCCCCCGGAGGCTAAATTAAAAAAAAAAAAAAAAATTGACATTGGGTCGCCCATGGACAGGGCAACCCCCTGTGGGGGGCAATAATTTTTTTTAGTAGTTGTATGGTTTCCCTGGGGGCCACTATGGACCCTAAGGAAACCATACAGCTACTAAAAAAAATATAGATCTATATGCATGTATTTATATATGTGTATTATACATCACTTTTGTCATTGCGTGTGTGGTTTCCCTGGGGGCTGTGATTGGCCCCCAGGAAAACCGGACCCACATATAAAAGTGATGATATATATATATATATATTCACCACCAGTTGTCTTGCAGCTTGCGTCTTCAAAGCAATGCACATACTTCAACTGACGCGTTTCAACTGTAGTTTTTAGTCAGCAATAAAAAAGTCATGTAAGTCTTGTGATTATGTTTCTGCTAAAAAAGGATCAGACTTTTGTCTAGCGGCAGTTTTGATGCAATAAAGTAGAACAGAAGGTTTAAATGCCTACTGCAAAGATCAAATCTTTATTTTATGTAAATAGCTTAGTACATTAGTAAAGTCAGCCATTACCTGCGCTATAATACAATAATACAAATGAAATGTATGTGCGGGGGCTATGGAGAGATGAAGGGCACTTTTGCTGCGTGGTAGTGAGGGAATCGGATCCGGGGAGGAGGTCATGGGAGTGGGAGCACCAATAATGGTAGCTGGACTGGGCGCTAGAGGTGCTAAAGACTGTGATGATTGGTATGTGACAAGGTGAAGTAATAGTGTGTCTTTTTTTGAGTGTCTTGAAAGAACGTGCTGATTGAGGGAGGAAGCGAAGGTAAGGTGACCTCTACTGTTGCACGTATCACACACACACACACACCCACCAGCAATTTTGTGACTGTCTACATAGGCTAGTGTTTTATAGCAACAGTTTAGCCAATAGCAGAGATGGCATCTCGTTGGATGACTGCTGCTCAAGCCCTCACTCGGGTTATAGAGGACAGCTCTGATGTAGGGTCAGAGACTGAGACAGCAGATACTGAGACAGCACCTGAGGGATGGGGCAATTGCGCAGACTCTAGGAGTGATTTTTTAGTCGGAGGAGTCCCATTCGATAACTCCTTTTCCAGTGATTATGAGGGAGGTGATGAAGACAGTCCTGCTGTTCCTTCACAAGCACAGTCTGTGCAATAGGATAATTGCGGGTTAGCTCAACCCAGAGAGCAGGTGCATGCGGCGGCAAGCACAGAGAGAGTGCTCTCTTGGGAGCTCCCCAATTTAGTTCGGCCCAAAATTCCACAGCCCAGTCGTATTGTGGAGACATAAAAATGATCTATCACAAAACAAACTGTTTTTTGTAAGGCAGGCACCTATGTTCTTGGTCCTGGGCTCGGCGCCATATGGGGAAACATACTAAACCTTTCTTTCTGGAAACTAGACATCCAGGGGAGTCCACAGAGGTGTGACTTGTGTGGATTCCCCAATGTTTTCTTACCCAGAATACCCTGCAAAGCTGAAATGTTGAATAAAAACTCAATTTTTTCTTTCATTTCTGTCACACAAACTACAGGAATATACTGGGATCCACAAAATTCCTACCACCAAGTGTTTCCCCACCTGTCCTGATAAAAACACTACCCCACTTGAGTGCTTGTACCTAGTGCCTGCGTCAGGAATGGATTACCCCAGGGTCAACAATTGCCCTCATGTAAGGACCAACATTGACAGTTGTGTGATCTATTCCTTTCGTGGGCACTAGGCCTACCCACACAAGTGAGGTACCATTTTTATCGGGAGACTTGGGGGAATGCTGGGTGGAAGGAAACTTGTTGCTCCTCTCAGATTCCAGAACGCTCTATCACCGAAATGTGAGGAAAAACTGTTTTTTTGCCAAATATTGAGGTTTGCAAAGGATTCTGGGTCTCAGAACCTGGTGTGAGCCCCATAAGTCACCCCATCTTGGATTCCCCTGGGTGTCTAGTTTAAAAAAAATGTATAGGTTTGGTTGGTTTCCTTAGGTGCCGGCTGAGCTAGAGGACGAAAAACACATCTAGGCACTTTGCAAAATATAGCTGTTTTCTTTGGGAAAATGGGATGAGTCCACATTGTGTTTTGGGGCATTCCCTGTTGCGGGCATTTGGCCTACCCACACAAGTGAGGTATAATTTTGAAAGGGAGGCTTGGGGGAACAGTGGTTGGAAGGAAATTTGCGGATCATCTCAAATTACAGAACTTTCTGTCACTGAAATGTGAGGCAAAAGTGTTTTTTTGGCCACATTTTGAGGTTTGCAAAGGATTCTGGGTAACAGAACCTGGTGAGAGCCCCACAAGTCACCCCCCCCCCTCTTGGATTCCTCTAGGTGTCTAGTTTTAAAAAATGCACAGGTTTTATAGGTTTCCTTAAGTGCCGCATGAGCTAGAGGCCAAAATCTACA
The DNA here is from genome assembly GCF_031143425.1 of Pleurodeles waltl. NCBI lineage: Eukaryota > Metazoa > Chordata > Amphibia > Caudata > Salamandridae > Pleurodeles > Pleurodeles waltl. Next base: position 1,401,082,826 of record NC_090444.1, on the reverse strand, counting down.
GCTAGGCACTTTGCAAAAAAACAGCTCTTTTTTCTTTGGGATAATTTGATGTGTCCATGTTGTGTTTTGGGGCATTTCCTGTCGCGGGCACTAGGCCTGCCCACACAAGTGAGGTACCATTTTTATCGGGAGACTTGGGGGAACGCTGGGTGGAAGGAAATTCGTGGCACCTCTCAGATTACAGAACTTTCTTTTACCGAAATGTGAGGAAAAAGTGTTTTTTTGCCAAATATTGAGGTTTGCAAAGGATTCTGGGTAACAGAACCTAGCAAGAGATCCACAAATCACCCCATCTTGGATTCCTCTAGGTGTCTAGTTTAAAAAAGTGCACAGGTCTGGTACATTTCCCTCGGTGCCGGCTGAGCTAAAGGCCTAAATCCATAGCTAGGCACTTTCCAAAAGACACGTCAGTTTTCAGTGTAAAAATGTGATGTGTCCATGTTGCATTTCCTGTTGCGGGCATTAGGCCTACCCATGGAAGCCAGGTACCATTTTATCGGGGGACTTGAGGGAACACAGAATAACAGAACAAGTGTTATTGCCCCTTGTCTTTCTCTACATTTTTCCTTCCAAATGTAAGCCAGTGTGTAATAAAGACGTCTATTTGAGAAATGCCCTGTAATTCACATGCTAATATGGGCATCCTGGAATTCAGAGATGTGCAAATAACCCCTGCTTCTCAACACCTTATCTTGTGCCCATTTAGAAAATACAAAAGTTTTCTTTATACCTTTTTTTCACTCTTTATATTTCAGCAAATGAACTGCTGTATATTCGGGATAGAATAAAAACCCATTACAAGGTGCAGCTCATTTATTGGCTCTGGGTACCTAGGGATCTTGATGAACCTACAAGCCCTATATATCCCCACAACCAGAAGAGTCCAGCAGACGTAACAGTATATTGCTTTAAAAAATCTGACAGCAATCACGAAAAACTATCAGGCAGGGACAAATCTACTTGTTATTTGAAACAACCAAATATTCACTATTGGTTTTAGGGGTGAATTACTACCCCAAGAATTACTAAATTTATTTATAAACTGCAATATACAAATCGTCATACCAACACATATTGCTTATTAAATTACTGGGGCACAAAAAATAAATTATATATACATCAAATTTACATCTCACATATTAATTACAGCACTCATAAAAACACAGTGTCTTGAGGCTGTGTTGAATCAGAAGAGCAGCCTCGAGTCGTCTTGATGGCAACAAGTATGCCCTGAGTTACACGGACCGGAGAGTAAAAGCCCAAGGTTAACATCGAACGGATAGCAAAATGGAGTTTATGACAGAGCTTCTGTGGTAAATAGAATTAATTGGAAACAATTCTTTAGTTAAAGTATGGATTTCAGATAAAGAGGTGCCCCCTGACAGTCCTGAAGAGGCCAAGAATTGTGAGGCCGAAACGCGTCGACATCGGATAAGTGGGACCAAGGGTTTTGAAACAAAAAATTTATATACAAAACAGATGGTGCACTACATAATACCTTGAAAAAATAGTTAGGTATTTTACAGCTGGGTGCTAGACCCTTGGTGACCTACAATGTATTGGATCACAGTGTTAATTGTAATATTGTGACCATAATAGAAAGTCATGTTGATGGGCATTACCCCTCTCTTGGGTATCTATGTTATGTGTTTTTAACTTTTTACTGCATGTCAGATTTTTTAACATCCACATCGCAGTTTGCACCATGCAAAATGTTTGCTACATCTGGCCCGTGGTGTTTTGAGTTAGTGAACATCTCTCACTGCTTCCGGTTTCCCTGATTCCACAATGATTTCATAGTTATGGCAGACCACCCATAATACCACCAGGTAATGTTTATTTTTCTCAAATAACCCTTCAGTCAGTCAGGGCTGTTGATGGGGTGCAGCTCACTGGAACTGACCACAATAGGCTCAGATGAGCAGTCAACACACCCCTCAGTTCAGGTAAAAGCATTGTCCATGACTGCTGTATTTGTTAAGGTTTTGTTTTTGTAGGCAAACAATCTGACCCTTCCAAACAGGACTGAATCAGTGAAGAAAACACAAACACAAATAACCTTTTGTTGTTCCTTTGAAGAGTGTTGATTAAAACAAGAAACACAAACATTTGGCAACCACAGCCTAAGCAAAGAGAAAGAGCAGTGAGCATATAGAAAAATGTCAGTGGAAAGGGAAGACAGCTATACCAAGGCCTATATTGTCTACCACGTCAATCCAGCTTTTTATGGTGATTAATTTACTGGGGGACCACCAGCCTAAGATACCCAACCCCGTAATTTCTTCTGTAGAATGCAACACTGCAATGTACTAATATACAATAGACAATGCTTACGACAGTCGTGGCTCTCTTTTCCAAAGTCAAAAATCAAGAATGGAAGTCATTCTGTTTGAACATTATGTGGAAAAATAACACACCTTAGTCTGATGGTTCAGGGGATTCATTCACTCAACCCCCAAATCCCTGTTTAACCTCATAGTCACACGTTCAATTCCCAGGAAACCTGAGAGCGATTGAGTTGGGTAACAGTAAACATCTGTTGATTAACGCCAAGATGCTTCAAGGGGGGGAACAATGTGTGCTTTATTAATAGATATACACTGAGCAGTGCACAGATTGTTTTTTTCTCAAAGAGTGAGGTCCAGAGGTGAGCCAATTCATTTACATAAAGAGCAACAATTGTAGTTTTTCCTCAAGACTTTCAAAAGTCAACCAGTGCCTTGACCCAGTTTCGTTCACCTACAGCACAAGAATGCATCCTGTCAAATATATTAACTCAACATTATTTTGATAATACAGAACTCTAGGTGAAAAGTGAATAAACAGTATTCTTGCAGGAAAGTCTCTACATTCTTGCGGGAAAGACTCCGTTTTCATTCACCTACAGCACGAGAATGCAGCCTGTCAAATATATCAACTGCAGGAAAGTCTCTACATATAAATAAACTCAAAATATTTCACTGTGTTCAAACATATATTATTTTTATATTTATGTAAATGGTGTTGCTAATTTTCTCTTCTGCAGTTTTACCGCTCAGCTTTTCATCATATCATAATAATTATTTTAACCCATATGAGCCTAATTCATTAATATCAAATCACAGAATATCATTATTATTAAACAAACCATTACATATTTTTATTGTTTTTATCCCTGGAATGTTGACTGGCTTCTTACACACATATAATGTTATAATTACAGTACCATTTGTGAATTCAAGCTACTAGTAATAAACAATTTATTAAAAAATATAGCATATATAGCCTTTGGTTTGTTGCCATTCTGAAACACTGTTCTAAGATGACCACCTTAGCCTTTCTACTATTAAGATAGTCCTCTTCCAAATTGACCATTGCCACTAAACACATGTTGCTCTCCTGGATTAGCCACAACACCGAATGCGGTGTGTTATCTTGGCAAGAACCACTAAACTGCCTTACTTTTTGCTGTTGAGGACACTGTGGCCCTCATTATGACATTGGCGGTCAGGTGACCGCCACACCGGGGATGACAGTAGTACAGTTGCCAGGCTGGCGGTAATGACCGCCAAATTATGACCATGACGATGATCCCTCCCATAGACAGCCAATGTACCACCCCAACCGCCAGTGGGGTAAAGCCACTGACCTCAGCGGTGGGCACCTACAGGCTGATGGTAGACAAGGATTCACCCGCCATATTATAACAGCAGATCGCCAGGATTTCCGGGGCGTTAGCATCTCCACCAAAAGCCTGGCGGAAACACATCATATAAAAGGCCTGTGTTCTCGATTGTGCTTAGAAGGGTTTTGGCTGGTTTGCTTAAACACATGAGCAGCTACATCTCATTCCCCCAGGTGGATGATTTGCTCACTGTGAAGGCTGGATTCTACACAATGGGACACATACCACATGTGATTGAGGCCATTGCCAGGACCCATATTGCCTTAGTCCCTCCCAGGGAAAATGAACAGGTGTACAGGAATAGAAAGAGTTTCCACTCTCTCAGTGTCCAGATGGTGTACCTTGCTGACCAGTACATCTCCCACATCACTGCCAAGTATCCTGGATCTGTGCAGGATGCCTATGTCTTGAGGAATAGGAGCGTCCCACAGGTGATGGCACAACTACAGAGACACAGAGGTGAGCTTTATTACCCACCCAATGTATGTCAGTGTATGCCTACTGGAGTCATACCCCATGCCATTGTGCATGGCTAATGTGTGCCCCTCACTTTTTCCAGGTGATTCCGGCTACCCAAACCTGTCCTGACTGTTGACCCCTGTTTGGAATCTGAGAACAGAGGCTGAAAATCTGTACAATGATGTACATGGGCATACCAGGAGGATTGTGGAACGCAGTTTCGGTCTCCTGAAAACCAGGTTCAGGTGCCTCCATTTAACAGGTGGATCCCTATGTTACAACCCTGAGAAGGTCTGCCAGACTGTGGTGGACTGCTGCATGCTGCACAATTTGGCCCTCAGACGCCACGTGCCCTATATGCAGGAGGAGGGGGTGACAATGCGCCTGTGGCAGCAGTGGACATTGAGGACAGTGAGGAGTAGGAAGAGGAGGAGGATATGGACAACAGGTCACATCATTCAGCAGTACTTCCAATGACTCTCATGTTAGACTGTTCATCTATACATGTCTCCATTTTAGTAAAGTGCTGTGTGGCTGATGTGTAGTGCCAGTCACTACATTTGCATCACATTTGACTGTCACCTGTGCCTTCCCTTACTGCAGATGTTGGTGTGGTTACAACAGTGTACTGATGGGATGACTACAGACTGCTGAGACACATTTGTTGGATGGATTCACACATTACAGGACATTTGCCCTGCAGAATAATGCAGTTCAATAAGTTCAATATATTGCACGTTTCTTTCTGATAAAGCACTATTACTCATGTTCTGTTCAAGGGTGTTTATTTGAATAACAAAAAACAATGGAAAGTGCAATAGAGTGGGATGATGGTTGGGAAAAGTCCAGTGTAGTGGCCCAGTATGTTTGTAGCACAGGTCCAGTGTCCATGGGTACATAGAAAGAGGAGCAGTGGCAGTCCAAAGTGAACAAGGTGAATCAGTGGAACACAAAGGGGACATTTTGGAGGAGCTCATTTCCTGGCGGTGGTCTTGGCAACTGTCTCTGGTGTCAGTGTGGGTTGCAGGAAACGTGTGCGGGCGGTTCACCTTTTGAAGGGGGAGGGGTGCTGGTGGCCTGTGAGTCCTGTGGCAGGGCCTCCTGTCCTCTAGCTGCAGCAGATGTGGAGTGCTGGTCAGTACACTGGCTAGTGGAAGGGGCCCGCTGGTGTGTTGTGTACTTGTGCATGATGTTTGCCATGTCACTCAGCATCCCTGCAGTGGAGGCCATGGTGGTATTCAAGGCCTGCCGCTGGTTCTCCTGCATGATGTTGATCACCTGACCCATCCTGTCCTGGGATTGTTGGTATGCCCCCAGGACATTTGTGATTGCCTCCTGGGCAGTCGGTTCCCTGGGCCTGGCCTACCCCTTGCACACAGCTGTCCTCTGACTGTCCCTGGCCCCTGGTGCCTGTGTCCCTTGAACATTGGACCCACTCCTACTTACACCAGGACCTTCATTGTCTTGCCTGTGTGGTGTCGTCTCATGTCCCTGTACAGGTGGGCACACTACTGATTGACATGTCCTGGGGACAGTGGTTCGGGGGCATTTGCTGGCTGCTGTGGCGTTTGAGTCTGAGGGGGGGCCCTGTGGTGGACTGGCTGTGGGATGTGGTAGCCGAATGACCGGTGGTCTCAGATGGGCCAGGGAGTTCATCCAGATCAAGACCTCCAGAGTTGCTGTCATCACTGAGGGCATCTTCTGGTGGGGGACTGGGATGCCGTGGCACCTACTTGCCGCTGACATTGGCTGGGGCACCTGTGGGGATGTAAGTGATTTGTTAGGGCAATTGTCTGTCACATATTCCATATTTCTACCTTTCCCATTGACATTAGTGTTGTCCTCCCAGCTTTGGTAGTGATGGATTGTGGGATTGGTAGTTCTACATGCTGTCCATGCATTGCTGGTGGGTGTGCATGCAGAGCTGGGAGGGATGTGCTTGCAGTGGGTATGGCATGCAAGGGTAGACATTTAGGTGTGGTAATTGGGGTGGTGCACTGTGTGAGATGGAGTGGGGTGAAGGGAGTCAGGGTGAGGGGTGATATGGCATGCAGGTATGGGTGGTGGTAGGTTGGGAATGGTGACTCATCAATGTCCAGTCCTCCAGCTACTCCGTTGAGGCCCTGCCAATACTTGCTCCACTCATGCTGTCAACTGTGGGGAAGGGGGTGGGGATCCACTGCCAGTCCTCCTGATTGCAAGCTGGTGCCTTGCTGCAGTGGAATGCCCCTTCCCCCATAGGTCATTCCATCTCTTCCGAATGTCGCCCCTTGTGCGTGGGTATTGTCCCATGGCATTTACCCTGTCCACGCTCCTCCGCCATAGCTCCATCTTCCTGTCAATGGAGATCAGCTGTACCTGTGCTCCAAGCAGCTGTGACTATACCCTGACTATTACCTCCACCATCGCCCACAAGTCCTCATCAGTGAAACGAGGGTGCCTTTGTGTGGACATGGGTGTTGTGTTGTGCAGAGGGTGTTGAGTGACGTGGTGTGGTGTGTGGTCCGTGACGGATGAATGGCTAGTTGTGGTGTGTGTGCAGTTATCTCTGGGATTGGCCTGGCAAGGTGTAGCGGTCTTCTTGTGTCTGCAAAAGATTCTGGGGGTTATTTTATAGTGCTGTTGGTGGGTGTGTGAGGTGTATGTATTTGTGTCAGGTGTGGGTTTTTTGAACTAGCCTGTGTTGGCTTGTTTAAGTTTTGGATGGTCATTTCCGCTGCATCGGTGTGCAGTGGTTTACTGCCATTGAATGTCCGTTGTGGAGACTCTTGGGTCATTATTTGGAGGGCATTGTTTTGCTGGCATAACGAAATGGGTGCTAGTTCCGACAGTTTTTGTTGGGTCTGGTGGATTTGTGGCTGGTTCCTGTCGGTTTTGTGTGTGTGTGTGTGATAATCTGGCAGGCCGACGTTCTCCCCCACGGCGGTATGCTGGCGGCTATCACTATGGCGGTATACGGAAAATACCACCAATGTCATAATGAGGGCCTGTGTCAAGCTGCAACCTCAATCCTGGAATTCAATAATGGAACTCTCCTCTTCTGCTCTGTTAGTGTTTGCATTCTTAGCCACATTCTGATTTTCATTTCATGCTTCCTGTATGGCTTCACGGAATAGATATCGGAGGCTAGTGTGTATACTTAAAATAAGGCCATGTGCTAGTCCCTCCCTTATTGCAGCATGTGTATCATGTATTATGGAAGATCTGTAGCAGTACTTACTCCTCAAGCTAGCAGTGGTCTGAGTTGGTTTGTCTGACAACACTATATCATCATTTTCTAAATGCCTACAAGCCTCGCCTGTCAGGCATGTTCTGGGATCTGTTCAATAAATGGGGGGATGGAAAGGAAGTCTACTAAACTGTATACTCCCACAATTTGTAGAGAACGAGGCTCCAACAAGAGTTCTTTAGAAATTATTTCCTCCGCAGTCAGATTCAATGGGATGAATCAAAGAGCAGGATACAGGTGCACTCCAAGAGTGTTGCAGTTTGGTGAGTGGGGCAAAGGCAGTTTATCCAGCAGACAAGGGCTGTGTGACTGGTACTTCTTAAAATACTGTGAACGTCTGAATGTTTAAGGAGCTAGAAAAGTTTATCCAACTGTCTATAGCATTTTTGCAAACTTTTGCTGTTGACCAATATCTAGATAATAGTCTTTATTTCTCACATTTTCAGCTATTTTCACATTGCCCTTTCAATTCTCAATAGATTAAAAAAACATCCATAGGCACTTTTTAAATGAAAGCCACTCCTTTCGAAATAGGGAACTTTTGCTCAGTTTCTTGCCACCAAAGTCCAGCATGTGTTGAATGTGTTGTGCAATGAGGGTGTGATCCGTTGTATGCTTGGCCTCTGCAAATCGTTGGCGTGTTTTAAGTTTAGCGGTGGATTTTGTTATGTAGTTTTTTTCTGTTGTGTTTAGGATTTGCTGTGTGGTACATGTAATGGATATTCAATGTGCTTTCTGTCGTTTTCTTTTATGTGTTGTATTTGTTAGACATGTACTGCACTATTTTTAAAGCTTTTCGTGCATGTAAGTTAGGGCCACATGTACAAAGCTTTTTTCTCGTCACAAATGGCCCGATTCGCAGAAACGGGCCGTATGCAATGAGGAAAAAGCATCTTACGATGTACAGACCAGTTTTTGCGATTCAGTAATCTATTTACCGAATCACAAAAATGGTTTGCGAGTTGCAATTAGGAAGGGGTGTTCCCTTCCTAATTGCGAGTCGCAGTGTGAATTAGGATTGTTTTGAGACCGTGAATGCGGTCACAAAAGAATCGCAATTAGCACCAATTTCAAATTGGTGCTAACCTATTCGCAAACTGGAAGGTGTCCCCATGGGACCCCTTCTCCTTTGTGAATGGTAGCGAAAATACTTTTTCAGAGCAGGCAGGCCACCATCCCTGTGAGTGCAGCCATTCCCAGTGGGGTCGCAGATTGCAGCCTACCTCATGAATATTAATAGTAGGTCATTTGCGACCCCATTGGGAATCGCAAACAGTGTAAAGTACACTGTTGTACATATGGTTTTGAGGCTATCAATTTGCGACTCACAAAAAAGTCGCAAAACTCTGGGTCCTACATCTTGCCCATAGTCCTTTATGCACAAATGATAGTGAGGCTCTGAGGTACTGCCAGCAGGTTGAGAAAACAGTATTAATGATGTGGTTCTGCCCTTCTGCCACTGTCTGGTAACCTTTAGAGGGGCCCCAGAGGGACCAGAAATCTCATGCTCTGAATGAGCATATATTACACCTCTGATGTCATACCAAAGCATGAAGACGGGTTCAGTGACAGATTTTCATTTTACCCACTGTAACGGGAACCAGATTGTTCCAGCAGCGACGGTTGCTGGCTTACAGTTGCGGGGAGAAGTGCCCCGGGGGCACTTCAACAGAAGAATATCGGACGGAAGTGAGACCTCAAATGAAAAGGTACGGAGTGAAGACGAGGAGGAGAGCGACAACGGAGAGGAAGAAGACACAGAAGAGAAACAAAGGTACCAAGAAGAAGATGCGGGACCTGAAGAGGCAGCAGCGGACTCGTGAGAGGGGGAGAGGACCGGAGAAGATGTTGGTCCTGAAGAGGCAGCCCCGGAGCCACGAGAGGGGACAAGAACCAAAGAAGACACAGGACATGAGGAAGCAGCGCCAGAGCCGTGAGAGGGGGCAAGGACAGAAGGAGACACAGGATCCTAAGAAGCAGTCCCAGAGCCACGAGAAGGGGCAAGGACCGAGGAAGACTCAGGACCCAAACCAAAGAAGGACAAGGAACACCGGGAGAGGCACACCGCGAGAGCAGCATGCCATGTTCCTGGAGGGACGTGGCTCCACAATGTACAGGCCTACCTGAGCAAGTAGCTCTTATTGAATTTAGTGGAAACGAGGGAATGGAAGGAGAACCCAGAGAGGGGAAACTAACTAAAAAGGAGAAAGAAAGTGAGGGGGTAAATCCCTAAATACACTGTGGCATAGGTGGTGAAGAAGACCATCCCCAGGAACCTCTGAGGACTGAAGAAACTACCTAGAGAAAAGAGAAACAAAGAGAGAATATCAGTGAACTAACTAATTGTTTCTCCAATACTCCCAATAATAATAAGAACAATTCTTAAGACCTCAACTAAGTCAAATATTTATCCTACAGTGGTGCCAGAAGTGGGATTATATTGGCCTTTTTCCATATTAGGCCCTTACCCACTACAGAAATGGACGCCAATGCCAGTATAGCGGATATCATGCGCTAGCTAGCAGAAGGACAGAGACACTTACACTTAATATTAGAAGAAAAAGTAAAAAAACACTGAAAGGGATCGGGATCAATTACAGACGGCCTTGAAGAGTCAGGCAACAATAACAGCGAATAACCAGTTAGTTTATGAAACTGCTATACAAAACATAATTGAGGCTATTGCAAGCTCCAAGGTACACCCGAAGGTTCCTAGCTCGGTCATACAGAACTATGGCCCTCATTACAACCCTGGCGGTCAATGATAAAGTGGTGGTAATACCGCCAATAGGCTGACGGTAATCACCGCCACATTATGACCATGGGGGTGAGAACTCAGATGGCCACTTTACCACACTGACCGCCACGGCAGAAACAAAAGCCACCATAGCGGTAGCCGCCTACAGCCAGACGGAAGCCAATGTTCCGCCCACTGTATTAAGACAAATCAATCCGCCACCTTTTCCAGGGAGGTACCAACAACATCAAAAGCCTGGCGGAAACACTGCACAGACGTGAAAGGACTCACCATTGGAGACACAAGGAACAACCACGCCACCATGGAGCCTGAGCTGCAGATCTTTCCAATGATCTTCTACGTCCTTCTCCACCACGAACAGCAACAACGGCGAAGACGACCATGGGTGAGTACAGCATAGCTCACAGGGGGGGGGAGAGTGACACACACACGCAGCACCCCCACACCCAACACCATACACACAATCAGATGCAGTAAGAATACATATTTACCTCGTACCCCTGATGAATAATGCAAGGACTACATGAATAGATGAAAGTGAGTGTAATAATATAAATATAGTAGAAATACGAAAATACAATCTAATGGTTTATACATATGTACAGTTCAAGGGACACAGCCCAGTCCTCAATACGCGTGGGCTACAGGGCCACATGACAAAGCCAAGGCCCCACTTGTCTCCTGCAGCAACACGGAGAGAACACTGCAGGGACATCAGTTGGAAAATAGGCAGGCACCTCTGGGGGACAGGGAACAGGTGGGCACCTCAGCTGGCAGATGAAACAAAACCACCGGTCCTGGAGGGGGCAACAGGCCCTGTGCTTGGTCCTGGGGAGTGCAAGGCCACAGTCCCTCGTGTGGGTGTATCGCCCACTGGTTCTGGAGGGGGCAACATGCCCTGTGCTTGGTCCTGGGGAGTGCAAGGCCACAGTCTTTTGAGTGGGTGACTTGCCCACTGGTTCTTGGGGGGGCATCGTGCCCTTTGCTATAGATCCTGGGGAGGATGGGGTGAGTTCGTGCCATACCCACTGGTTCTGGAGGGGGCATTGTGTCCTGTGCTGTAGATCCTAGGGAAGATGGGGTGAGTGGGTGCCATACCCACTGGTTCTGGAAGGTGCATTGTGCCCTGTGCTTTTGATCCTGGGGAGGATGGGGGTGAGTGGGTGCCATACCCACTGGTTCTGGAGGGGACAGCGTGCCCTGTGCTGTAGGGTTCTGGAGGGGGCATCGTGCCCTGTGCTGTAGATCCTGGGGAGGATGGGGTGAGTGGGTGCCATACCAACTGGTTCTGGAGGGGGCATTGTGCCCTGTGCTGTATACCTGGTGAGTGCAAGGTCACAGTCTCGCAGTTGGGTATCATTCCAACAGAATTTGCAGAGGGCAGGCCTCACAACAGCCCATGGAGGCAGGACCACAGACCATCTGCCGGCGGTGACATCTGCTCAGTGGTGGTGCTGCTGATGCTGCAGCCACTGGTGGGGGGAGGCTCCAGCCCATCCCCTGCAGCCTCGGACGGCTGCCCACTGCTGGTGGTGGTGCTGCTGCTGGCAGTGTTGGGGGGAGCCTCCAGGCCATCCCCTGCAGCTTCGGACGACTGCACAACCATGGTTGCTGGCATGGGCTCTGACTGAGTCCCTGCACCAGGCCCCTTGTCCTTCCTGCCTGCTGGTGCAGGCTCCTTGCCCTTCCGGGAAGCACTTGGGGCAGGATCCTTGCCCTTTCTGGCAGCACTTGGGGCAGATTCCTTGTCCTTCCTGGCAGCACTTGTGGCAGCCTCCTTGCCCTTCCTGGCAGCACTTGGGGCAGGCTACTTGCCTTTCTGGCCAGTACTTGGGGAAGGCTCCTTGCCCTTCCTGGCAGCAGCTGGGGCAGACACACTTTCTTTGAGGCTGGGTGGTGCCCTGATCCTTTCCCACCACAAATGAGTGTGGAGACTACTGGGCCCATGGACTGTGTGGCTGAGGTACTTGCCTGGGTTATTGCCACCCTGGCCAGATGTGAAGGACGGGGTTATGGGTTGGGAAGAGGTCAATGGTGGAGAGGAAAAGCTTCTTAGGGACACTGGGGCGGGAAGAGGGAGAAGGTTTGGGAGTGGAGGAAGAGGGAGCGGTTGTAGGAGGTGTCTGCTGCGTTTGGGTGCAGGTGCATGGGCTAGATGCTTTTGTGAGGTGGATTGCTGTTGGGTGTCCGAGTGCTTGCATTTGTGTACCTTGTGAGGGGGGTGACAGACACAGTGGGAGAGGACACAGGGGACGTGTGCATGGCTGTTCTAGTGGTGTCTGCAAGTGAGGTGTGTGTTCTGCTAGGTGTGGTGGTGATGCTGGTAGCGGATGATGGTGCAGTCCATGCAGGTGTGAGTGTAGAAGGAACTGGGAGGGAGGTAGAGGAGGGGGACACAGTGGTGCTTGTGTTTGCCTCTGCCACTCTTGTGTGTTGTCCTGTGTGCATGGATGTCTGCCTGTGTGCTCGGGAGAGGTTGAGGAGAATGGGACTGGGAAGAGGAAGTTGGAGGGGGAGGGTGGAAACAGGGACAAATGGCTGCCACCAGAGAGGAGGCCAGAGCCTGGATTGATCTCTGTTGGGCTGCCAAGCCAGTGTGAATGCCCTCCAGAAATGGATTTGTCTGTTGCATTTGGGCTGCCAGCCCCTGGATGGCATTCACAATGGTTGACTGCCCTACAGAGATGGATCGCAGGAGGTCAATTGCCTCCTCACTCAGGGCAGCAGGACTCACTGGGGAAGGGCCTGAGGTGTCTGGGGCGAAGGAGATGCCCACTCTCCTGCGTGAGCGGGCATGGGCAACTCGATGAGGGGCTGCTAGGAGGGCAGTGCTGGTACGGGGGTGGCGGCTGTACCTATAGCAGGGGTGGTCACAGAAGTGTCCGCCACCACCAGGGAGCTCCCATCGGTGGAGGTATCTGTGTCTGAACTGTCCCCTCCAGTCTCCGCCGTGGTGCTCCCCTTGCCCTCCGTCCCACTGGTGCCCTCAGCTTCCTGTGGGATGCAGCTCCTTCTGTCGCCGGTGCCTCTGCTCCTATGCTAGATGATGCTAAAGCACATAAGGACAGGGTGACAAAACAAAAAAGGGGGGCTAGAGACAAAGGGTACACTTTGTCAGTGGCTGCACCAACACCACCGTTGGCATACACAGCACACTCACACACAGGGTACAGGCCTACCACTATGCAATGCACTGCCAGTAATAATGCTAGCCACCAGGGCATGGACACATACCGCCAACTGCAGCACACCTGAGACCCACACAGCCCTACCCAGTAGTGAATGCCTACAAGCTAGATAGCAGGATTATCACTTCTTAACCCTGCCCAAAATGGGACCTACTCTGCAATGTCAGGCCTGGCCTAAGGGCACCCACCGACACACATCCCCTACCCGGGTACCCTCCTACCATGCGAAAGTTGTAACGATGGGAGCTGTACTCAGCTCCAGATAGGCCACCGCCAGTATGCAGGCCATCAGGGGGGGTCAGAGTTCAACAGGCACCCCTTCCTCGTTGGGAGGCAATCCCCAGCTGGGCCTCCGCTGTCTTCCGTGCCCAGCGTCTCAGGTCCTCCCACCGTTTCCAACAGTGGGTGCTCTGCCTGCCATAGACCCCCAGGTTCCACACGTCCTTGGTGATGGCACGCCATAGACCCTTCTTTTGATGGGCGCTGACCTGCAGAGAAATACACACAGGGAAAGGTATTAGTCAGACCATCCTGCCTGTTACACTCATGGCCCACCATACCCCTTCCCATTGCCATTTGCTCACACAGGGCCCAGCACACAACCTGTCCGCCACCCACCCTACACGAGACCTTCACACACACCACTCCATGCATTCATGGTCCGTGCATCGTGCTGATAGTGTACTCACCTATTGGTCTGGAGGCCCATACAGCAGTCGGTACTGCGGTAGGACCCCATCCACCAGTCTCTCCAACTCCACTGAGCTGAAGGCAGGGGCCCTTTCCCCAGTCTCACGAGCCATGGTAGGTTCCAGACACAGGTCACAGCAGCACATGCAGTGTAGGTCCTCTCTTGTTGAAGGTCAGATAGCAAGTGTGTGATCAGATAGAAAATGACGGTCACGTCCGCGGCGGTGCATACCGACACTGCGGGCGTGCATCACAATTGGCCACTGTACCCTATAGGGGCAAATATTATCCAATGAGGAGTTGCATGGCGGTTCCCAACCGCCTCCCACAATGGCGCAGAACGTCAGTGGAATTACCTCACTTCCACCTGTCCCTCCACACAGGAAAGGCGGATGCCATTTCAGGGGGCAGGGGCCGCCCTGGATTATAACTGCGTCACAGTACACAATTGGACATAGAGGACAAATGCCACATATACATTAAAAATGGACATCATGCATTGTACTGTTGAGGCTACAAAGTACAGTTTGTGACCGGCTCCTCACTCTTTTGCCCCATAGATTGCTACCGCTGCGGATGAATAGGAGATGGAGACATACCCCTGTGTACAGACCCCTGGTGGACTTTGCAACAATGGAGAACAGGCACATTATCCTCACCTATGGACTGGACAGGGCCGCTGTTAGAAATTGGGTTTTTGGTTGGAAGTCAGGTTACCCTCTGTCCAAACAAGAACCCTCACTCTAGTCAGGGTAAGTCACACACAATCCAAATTATCCTGTGCCCACCCTCTGGTAGCTTGGCACGAGCAGTCAGGCTTAACTTAGAAGGCAATGTGTAAAGTATTTGTGCAATAAATCATACAATAACACAATATAGCACCACAAAAATACACTACACAGTGTTTAGAAAAATATAGAATATTTATCTGGATATTTGTAGATCAACACAATCAAAGATGCAATAAGAAGTTGTATAAATATCACTGAAAGGTGATATAAAGTGTCTGAAGTCTTTGAAAAGCAAACAAAGGCCCTCATTCCAACCCTGGCGGTCATATCACCGGAAGCACCGCCAACAGTCTGGCGGTGCGTCATCTGGCATTTCGACTGCGGCTGTAAAGCCGCGGTCGCCCAGCCTGGGTCCGCCATGGGGATTCCGACCCCCTTCCCGCCAGCCTTTTTCTGGCGGTTTTCACCGCCAGAAACAGGATGGCGGGAACGGGTGTCGTGGGGCCCCTGGGGGCCCCTGCACTGGCCATGCCACTGGCATGGGCAGTGCAGGGGCCCCCTAACAGGGCCCCAGCATGATTTTCACTGTCTGCACAGCAGACAGTGAAAATCGCGACGGGTGTAACTGCACCCGCCGCACCCCTGCAACACCGCCGGCTCCATTCGGAGCCGGCTTCAATGTTGCAGGGCCTTTCCCGCTGGGCCGGCGGGCGCTCCCTTGGCGGGCGCCCGCCGGCCCCGCAGGAAAGTCTGTGGCGGTTCCCGCCTGGCGGGCGGCGCCCGCCGCCCGCCAATGTAGGAATGACCCCCAAAGTCTCTTTCAAGCACAAAGTACCTGGTTTGGAGTGGAAAATCTCCACAGAGGGCCGCAGAGAAGGAGATGCGTGGAAAAATGGTGTGTGCGTCGGTTTCGCCGCTTCACACACAGACTTGCGTCGTTATTTTTCACGCGGGGAGACGTGCGTCGTTCTGCGGGAAGAAAAATGGTGTGTGCGTCGGTTTCGCCCCTTCACACACGGACTTACGTAGTTATTTTTCACTCGGGGAAGATGTGCGTCGTTTTCCGGCACGCGGGCCAACTCCTTCTGTGGGTCGCGGGATTACCAGATGTCCCAGGGTCTGTGCGTGGAATCCTAGACTTTTTAACCGGCTGCGCGTCGTTCCGGGGAGCTGTGCATGGAATTTTCTTCCTCACGGTAGGCGTCACGTCGATTTCCTCTCTGGAAGTCGGGCAGCGTTGTCCAGGCGAGGCCGTGCATCGAAGTTCCAGTCCCACCGTAGGCGTCGTGTCGAGCGGCGTCTTTCCGGATCGGCGTGCGGTGAATTTCTCACTGCGGAACAAGCTGTGCGTCTAATTTTTCGGCGCACACGGCGTCCAGTTGAAAGAAATAAGTCTTTTTGGTCCTGAGACTTCAGGAAACAGGAGGCAAGCTCTATCCAAGCCCTTGGAGAGCACTTTTACAGCCAGACAAGAGTTTAGCAAGGCAGCAGGCCAACAGCAAGACAGCAGTCCTTTGTAGAAAGCAGACAGGTGAGTCCTTTGAGCAGCCAGGCAGTTTTTCTTGGCAGGATGTAGGTTCTGGTTCAGGTTTCTTCTCCAGCAAGTGTCTGAGGTGGTAGGGCAGAGGCCCTGTTTTACACCCAAATGTGCCTTTGAAGTGGGGGAGACTTCAAAGAGTGGCTTAGAAGTGCACCAGGTCCCCTTTCAGTTCAATCCTCTCTGCCAGGGTCCCAGTAGGGGTGTGGCAGTCCTTTGTGTCAGAGCAGGCCCTCCACCCTCCCAGCCCAGGGAGACCCATTCAAAATGCAGATGTATGCAAGTGAGGCTGAGTACCCTGTGTTTGGGGTGTGTCTGAGTGAATGCACAAGGAGCTGTCAACTAAACCTAGCCAAACGTGGATTGTAAGGCACAGAAAGATTTAAGTGCAGAGAAATGCCCTCTTTCTAAAAGTGGCATTTCTAAAATAGTAATAGTAAATCCAACTTCACCAGTCAGCAGGATTTTGTATTACCATTCTGGCCATACTAAATATGACCTTCCTACTCCCTTCAGATCAGCAGCTGCCACTTCAACAATGTATGAGGGCAGCCCCAATGTTAGCCTATGAAGGGAGCAGGCCTCACAGTAGTGTAAAAACGAATTTAGGAGTTTTACACTACCAGGACATGTAAACTACACAGGTACATGTCCTGCCTTTTACCCACACAGCACCCTGCTCTAGGGGTTACCTAGGGCACACATTAGAGGTGACTTATGTGTAGAAAAAGGGGCGCTTTAGGCGTGGCAAGTACTTTTAAATGCCAAGTCGAAGTGGCAGTGAAACTGCACATATAGGCCTTGCAATGGCAGGCCTGGGACAAGGTAAAGGGGCTACTTGAGTGGGTGGCACAACCAGTGCTGCAGGCCCACTAGTAGCATTTAATCTACAGGCCCTAGGCGCATACAGTGCACATTACTAGGGACTTATAAGTATATTAAATAGTTCAATTGGGTCTGATCCAAAGTTACCATGTTTAAAGGGAGAGAGCATATGCACTTTAGCACTGGCTAGCAGTGGAAAAGTGTGCAGAGTCTAAAAGCCAGCAAAAACAGAGTCCAAAAAGTGGATGGAGGCAGGCAAAAAGTTAGGGGTGACCACCCTAAGACATGTCAGGTCTAACAGCCGCAATCACAGAGCTGTGTGCCCAAGTGGAGCCTGACTTGATATCTGCTATCTATCACTCCACTGGGATCCCCTCTCTTGTGCAAGTGCTATCAGTGCTCCATTTCCTGGCAACTGGTTATTTCCAAGTGACAGAGGGCTTGGCAGCAGGAATGTCACAGCCAATGTTCTCAACAGTGCTAACAAGAGTGTTATCTGCCCTGATTAAACACATGTGCAGCTACATTGTATTTCCCCAGGTTGAAGATTTGGCCACAGTGAAGACCGAGTTCTATGCAATGGGACATATCCCTAACATCACTGGGGCAATTGATGGAACACATATTGTATTTGCCCCCCCAACCTGGCAAAATGAACAGGTATTCAGAAATCGAAAGAGTTTCCACTCCATGAATGTACAGATGGTGTGCGTGACGGACCAGTACATCTCCCACGTCAATGCTAAGTATCCTGAGTCGTGCATGAGCCTTTGTCCTGAGGAATAGCAGCATCCCAAATGTGATTCACCGGGTGTGGCTAATAGGCGAGCCCTGGTTCCCACCCAGTGGATGTTGGTGTATGGGTATGTTGTGGGCCATATTGGGTAGTGTGTGGCTAAATGCTGTCCCTCGATATTTGCAGGTGACTCTGGTTACCCCAACCTATCATGGCTACTGACCCCTGTGAGGAATCCCAGGACAAGGGCAGAGGAATGTTACAATGAGGCACATGGGCGAACAAGAAGTATTATTGTACGTACCTTTGGCCTTCTAAAGGCCAGTTTTCGGTGCCTCCATCTAACAGGTGGTTCCCTGTGCTACTCACCCAAGAATGTCTGCCAGATAATCGTGGCATGCTGCATGTTGCACAACGTTGCCTTGAGATGCCATGTGCCTTTTCTGCAGGAGGAGAAGGCTGGAGGTGGCCGTGTGGCAGCAGGGGACCCTGTGGACAGTGAGGATGAGGAGCCAGAGCATGAGGATGAGAACAGCAGAACTACAGTGATTTATCAATACTTCCATTGACACACAGGTAAGACAGTGTTACTTCATATTTCATTGACATTTTTTTGTTTCACTTTGTCACTGGCAGGCTGTTATTTCACACTTTTATGCCCACTCACTGTACCATTTGGCAACTATTTTTGCAGATGTTGGTGCCCCACTATCGCTCGTGGTGTGATCACTGCAGCCAACTAAAGGTCTATCCTATGTTACTGTACACTCAGAATGCAATTTGTGAACCTGGTTAAATAAATACATACTTGAATCATTTGACACACTCCATCCTTGTATTTGTTCAAAGAGTATTTATTGAAGTGATAAGGAGGAGTGGGGCAAGTGCATTGGGATGGGGTGATGATAAAGGAAAGTCCAGGGTAGAGTTCCAGTCTATTTGTAGCATAGGTGCATTGTCCAAGGGGACATAGGAAGGGGAGCAATGGCAGTTCAAGGTGGACAGGGTGACAGAGTGGGACACAAGGGTTACATTCAGGAGAGTCTCATTTCCTGGTGGGGGTCTTGGCAATAGACTCTGGCTTCTGCCTGGATCGCAGGAGACATTTGCGGGGTGGTTCACCTTCTGCAGGGGGAGGGGTGCTGGTGGCCTGTTGCCTCCTGTCCACTAGCGGCAGCAGAGGTAGAAGGCAGTTCAGATGTCTGGCTAGTGGCAGAGGCCCCCTGTTGTGAGACTGCCTCCCTCATGATATTGGCCATGTCTGCCAGCACCCCTGCAATGGAGACCAGGGTGGTGTTAATGGCCTGCAAGTCCTCCCTGATCCCCTGGTACTGTCCCTCCTGCATCTGCCTGTTCTCCTGCATGTTGGCCACAATCTGGCCCACCGTATCCTGGGAATGTTGGTATGCTCTCAGGATCTCGGTGAGTGCCTCCTGAAGAGTCGGTTCCCTGGTCCTTTCCTCCCCCTGGCACTCAGCAGTCCTCCCAGTGTCCCTGTTGTCCTGTGCCTCTGTTCCCTGAACTGTGTGCCCACTGCCATGGACCCCAGGTCCCTGATTGTCTTGGGGGCGAGGTGTGCCCTGGGGTCCCCGTAGTGGTGGACACACTGCTGATTGACGAGTCCTGGGTTCAGAGGTATGGGTATGCAGGGTGGGTGCTGTGGTGATGTTTACTGTGGATGCTCTGTGGTGGTGTTTGGCTGTGACTGGGTAACTGACTGTCCGGAGGTCCCTGATGGGCCTGGTTGGTCTTCCAGATCCAGGCGACCAAAGTCGCTGTCATCACTGTGGGCCTCTTCTGTGGAGGGACTGGATATTGCTGGCACCTCTTCGCCGCTGACATTGGCTGGGATACCTGTGGGGATGTAAATGCAGTGTTATTGTTTCTGTGTGTTATATATTGTGCATCAGTGCTTTACCCTCTTTGGTTGTATTTGTCCTGGCAGCTTTCAGTTGTGTGAGTTGGTATGTGGTGGGCTAGCTGATTCTCTCTAGTGTACGTGCGTTAGTGATAGGTGTCCATGCAGGGCTGTGAGTGATGTCCATGCATTGGTGGGGCATGCAGGGCTTGGCATCGGGATGGGTGATATGTGATGGCGGGGGGCTGGGGGAGGTGGTGGAGTGATGGGAGTGAGGTTGGGGTGGGTGTATGTGATGGCATGCAGGTAGGGGGGTGAGAATAGTATAGAGTTGACTTACCAGATTCCAGTCCTCCTGCTACTCCTGCCAGGTCCTCAGGATGCATGATTGTCAAGACTTGCTCCTCCCATGTTGTTAGTTGTGGGGGAGGAGGTGGGGGTCCACAGCCAGTCCTCTGTACAGCCAGGTGGTGTCTTGCTGCAATGGAACGTACCTTCCGCCATAGGTCGTTCCACCTCTTCCTGATATCATCCTATTCTGGGGTGCTGCCCCCACGGCGTTGACCCTGTCCACGATCCTCCGCCATAGCTCCATCTTTCTAGCAATGGACATCTGCACCTGTGCTCCAAATAGTTGTGGCTCTACCTGGTTGATTTCTTCGGGGTGTCTTTGTGGTGCAATGGGTGTTGTGTGAGTAGTGTGGGTGAGAGTGTGTAGGGTGATGTGTTGGGGTGTGTGATGTAAGGTGCTTGGGCTGTGCTTGTAAGGTGCTTGGGCTGTGTGAAGATGATGGTGGTGTGTGGCTCTTGTCTGGTCGTGGTGTCTGTCTCATGCCAATGGTTTGTATTCGTAAAGGGTTCTGGGTACTATGGGTGTGTGTTTTATAGTGGTGTGGGTGTGGTGTGTGTATGTATGTCAGGTGTGTTTTGTTTAAATTGTCCAATGTGGTGTTGTTTTGTTTGAGTGTGTGTATTTTGTACGCGCCGGTATGTATCGCTACTGGTTTACTGCCGCTGAATGTCCGCTGTGGTGATTCGTTGGTCATAATATGATGGGCATAGTTCTGTTGGCATAACAGTGTGGGTTTGGATACCGCCAGTTTATCACTGACCTTTCGTGTGGCGGAATTGTGTATGTGGCTGTATTCTGTCTGATTGGTGTGTGTGTGTCTGTCATAATATGGTGAACAGATATCCGCTGCGGCGGTTGTATGTTGGCGGCAGTCACTTTGGCGGTAAGTGGGATTTACTGCCAATGTCATAATGAGGGTCTATGTGCCGGGAGAAGACCCTGACTCTTTCTTTATGAAGTTCAAGAGGGTTGCCCTCTTTGCTACTTGGCCCAAGAAACATTGGGGTCAGTATGTCGCCCCTTTGTTTACAGGCGAACTGCAAACCGCCTAACATGCAGCCAACCCGGGTGGGATTTCTCCCTATGACGAGATTAAAAAGGCTATACTCGAAAGGTTGGGATTCAATAGTAAACACTACACAGTGAGATTTCGACCGGAGAAATGGGGTTACCAAGATAACGCCGGGTCCTTATTCTTCTGAGTCCAAGACATGGGATTAAGATGGTTAAAACCAGAGGAGTCCACTAAAGAGGAAATAATACAGAAGATATTATTAGAACAATATCTGAAGGGTCTACTAAGTACTACTAGACCCTGGATAAGGCAACACCCTAATATATCTACCACCGAGGCTATTAAGTTAGCCAGTGCCTATCATAGAACAATGGACTTTAAAAGTTATCCTCTTTTTGGTAACCGGGCCCTCCTTCCAGCGTGGAAACCATGTATGGAAAAAGCATCTCCAAAGGGACTCTTGGACCATAATAGAACCACCAGATTAATGGGAAGAGAAATGGGAGCACAACCCCAATGCTGTACCTGTGCCGAGTGGGGCCACATAGCCCGGAATTGTCCCTGGCAGGTTCAGAGTCCTGAACCCATGGAAATCAAGTTCACCAAAGGGAGGGTTTTGTAAGCAGAGGGTATGACTGCTAAATATGTCATTAATATGAGAGTCAATGGACAACCTACCCAAGTATTAATAAATTCATGGTGTCGCCAATCAGTCATCAAAGCACACTGTAAAGTGTAAAGTACACTGTTGTACATATGGTTTTGAGGCTATCAATTTGCGACTCACAAAAAAGTCGCAAAACTCTGGGTCCTACATCTTGCCCATAGTCCTTTATGCACAAATGATAGTGAGGCTCTGAGGTACTGCCAGCAGGTTGAGAAAACAGTATTAATGATGTGGTTCTGCCCTTCTGCCACTGTCTGGTAACCTTTAGAGGGGCCCCAGAGGGACCAGAAATCTCATGCTCTGAATGAGCATATATTACACCTCTGATGTCATACCAAAGCATGAAGACGGGTTCAGTGTCAGATTTTCATTTTACCCACTGTAACGGGAACCAGATTGTTCCAGCAGCGACGGTTGCTGGCTTACAGTTGCGGGGAGAAGTGCCCCGGGGGCACTTCAACAGAAGAATATCGGACGGAAGTGAGACCTCAAATGAAAAGGTACGGAGTGAAGACGAGGAGGAGAGCGACAACGGAGAGGAAGAAGACACAGAAGAGAAACAAAGGTACCAAGAAGAAGATGCAGGACCTGATGAGGCAGCAGCGGACTCGTGAGAGGGGGAGAGGACCGGAGAAGATGTTGGTCCTGAAGAGGCAGCCCCGGAGCCACGAGAGGGGACAAGAACCAAAGAAGACACAGGACATGAGGAAGCAGCGCCAGAGCCGTGAGAGGGGGCAAGGACAGAAGGAGACACAGGATCCTAAGAAGCAGTCCCAGAGCCACGAGAAGGGGCAAGGACCGAGGAAGACTCAGGACCCAAACCAAAGAAGGACAAGGAACACCGGGAGAGGCACACCGCGAGAGCAGCATGCCATGTTCCTGGAGGGACGTGGCTCCACAATGTACAGGCCTACCTGAGCAAGTAGCTCTTATTGAATTTAGTGGAAACGAGGGAATGGAAGGAGAACCCAGAGAGGGGAAACTAACTAAAAAGGAGAAAGAAAGTGAGGGGGTAAATCCCTAAATACACTGTGGCATAGGTGGTGAAGAAGACCATCCCCAGGAACCTCTGAGGACTGAAGAAACTACCTAGAGAAAAGAGAAACAAAGAGAGAATATCAGTGAACTAACTAATTGTATCTCCAATACTCCCAATAATAATAAGAACAATTCTTAAGACCTCAACTAAGTCAAATATTTATCCTACAGTGGTGCCAGAAGTGGGATTATATTGGCCTTTTTCCATATTAGGCCCTTTCCCACTACAGAAATGGACGCCAATGCCAGTATAGCGGATATCATGCGCTAGCTAGCAGAAGGACAGAGACACTTACAGTTAATATTAGAAGAAAAAGTAAAAAAACACTGAAAGGGATCGGGATCAATTACAGACGGCCTTGAAGAGTCAGGCAACAATAACAGCGAATAACCAGTTAGTTTATGAAACTGCTATACAAAACATAATTGAGGCTATTGCAAGCTCCAAGGTACACCCGAAGGTTCCTAGCTCGGTCATACAGAACTATGGCCCTCATTACAACCCTGGCGGTCAATGATAAAGTGGTGGTAATACCGCCAATAGGCTGACGGTAATCACCGCCACATTATGACCATGGGGGTGAGAACTCAGATGGCCACTTTACCACACTGACCGCCACGGCAGAAACAAAAGCCACCATAGCGGTAGCCGCCTACAGCCAGACGGAAGCCAATGTTCCGCCCACTGTATTAAGACAAATCAATCCGCCACCTTTTCCAGGGAGGTACCAACAACATCAAAAGCCTGGCGGAAACACTGCACAGACGTGAAAGGACTCACCATTGGAGACACAAGGAACAACCACGCCACCATGGAGCCTGAGCTGCAGATCTTTCCAATGATCTTCTACGTCCTTCTCCACCACGAACAGCAACAACGGCGAAGACGACCATGGGTGAGTACAGCATAGCTCACAGGGGGGGGAGAGTGACACACACACGCAGCACCCCCACACCCAACACCATACACACAATCAGATGCAGTAAGAATACATATTTACCTCGTACCCCTGATGAATAATGCAAGGACTACATGAATAGATGAAAGTGAGTGTAATAATATAAGTATAGTAGAAATACGAAAATACAATCTAATGGTTTATACATATGTACAGTTCAAGGGACACAGCCCAGTCCTCAATACGCGTGGGCCACAGGGCCACATGACAAAGCCAAGGCCCCACTTGTCTCCTGCAGCAACACGGAGAGAACACTGCAGGGACATCAGTTGGAAAATAGGCAGGCACCTCTGGGGGACAGGGAACAGGTGGGCACCTCAGCTGGCAGATGAAACAAAACCACCGGTCCTGGAGGGGGCAACAGGCCCTGTGCTTGGTCCTGGGGAGTGCAAGGCCACAGTCCCTCGTGTGGGTGTATCGCCCACTGGTTCTGGAGGGGGCAACATGCCCTGTGCTTGGTCCTGGGGAGTGCAAGGCCACAGTCTTTTGAGTGGGTGACTTGCCCACTGGTTCTTGAGGGGGCATCGTGCCCTTTGCTATAGATCCTGGGGAGGATGGGGTGAGTTCGTGCCATACCCACTGGTTCTGGAGGGGGCATTGTGTCCTGTGCTGTAGATCCTAGGGAAGATGGGGTGAGTGGGTGCCATACCCACTGGTTCTGGAAGGTGCATTGTGCCCTGTGCTTTTGATCCTGGGGAGGATGGGGGTGAGTGGGTGCCATACCCACTGGTTCTGGAGGGGACAGCGTGCCCTGTGCTGTAGGGTTCTGGAGGGGGCATCGTGCCCTGTGCTGTAGATCCTGGGGAGGATGGGGTGAGTGGGTGCCATACCAACTGGTTCTGGAGGGGGCATTGTGCCCTGTGCTGTATACCTGGTGAGTGCAAGGTCACAGTCTCGCAGCTGGGTATCATTCCAACAGAATTTGCAGAGGGCAGGCCTCACAACAGCCCATGGAGGCAGGACCACAGACCATCTGCCGGCGGTGACATCTGCTCAGTGGTGGTGCTGCTGATGCTGCAGCCACTGGTGGGGGGAGGCTCCAGCCCATCCCCTGCAGCCTCGGACGGCTGCCCACTGCTGGTGGTGGTGCTGCTGCTGGCAGTGTTGGGGGGAGCCTCCAGGCCATCCCCTGCAGCTTCGGACGACTGCACAACCATGGTTGCTGGCATGGGCTCTGACTGAGTCCCTGCACCAGGCCCCTTGTCCTTCCTGCCTGCTGGTGCAGGCTCCTTGCCCTTCCGGGAAGCACTTGGGGCAGGATCCTTGCCCTTTCTGGCAGCACTTGGGGCAGATTCCTTGTCCTTCCTGGCAGCACTTGTGGCAGCCTCCTTGCCCTTCCTGGCAGCACTTGGGGCAGGCTACTTGCCTTTCTGGCCAGTACTTGGGGAAGGCTCCTTGCCCTTCCTGGCAGCAGCTGGGGCAGACACACTTTCTTTGAGGCTGGGTGGTGCCCTGATCCTTTCCCACCACAAATGAGTGTGGAGACTACTGGGCCCATGGACTGTGTGGCTGAGGTACTTGCCTGGGTTATTGCCACCCTGGCCAGATGTGAAGGACGGGGTTATGGGTTGGGAAGAGGTCAATGGTGGAGAGGAAAAGCTTCTTAGGGACACTGGGGCGGGAAGAGGGAGAAGGTTTGGGAGTGGAGGAAGAGGGAGCGGTTGTAGGAGGTGTCTGCTGCGTTTGGGTGCAGGTGCATGGGCTAGATGCTTTTGTGAGGTGGATTGCTGTTGGGTGTCCGAGTGCTTGCATTTGTGTACCTTGTGAGGGGGGTGACAGACACAGTGGGAGAGGACACAGGGGACGTGTGCATGGCTGTTCTAGTGGTGTCTGCAAGTGAGGTGTGTGTTCTGCTAGGTGTGGTGGTGATGCTGGTAGCGGATGATGGTGCAGTCCATGCAGGTGTGAGTGTAGAAGGAACTGGGAGGGAGGTAGAGGAGGAGGGGGACACAGTGGTGCTTGTGTTTGCCTCTGCCACTCTTGTGTGTTGTCCTGTGTGCATGGATGTCTGCCTGTGTGCTCGGGAGAGGTTGAGGAGAATGGGACTGGGAAGAGGAAGTTGGAGGGGGAGGGTGGAAACAGGGACAAATGGCTGCCACCAGAGAGGAGGCCAGAGCCTGGATTGATCTCTGTTGGGCTGCCAAGCCAGTGTGAATGCCCTCCAGAAATGGATTTGTCTGTTGCATTTGGGCTGCCAGCCCCTGGATGGCATTCACAATGGTTGACTGCCCTACAGAGATGGATCGCAGGAGGTCAATTGCCTCCTCACTCAGGGCAGCAGGACTCACTGGGGAAGGGCCTGAGGTGTCTGGGGCGAAGGAGATGCCCACTCTCCTGCGTGAGCGGGCATGGGCAACTCGATGAGGGGCTGCTAGGAGGGCAGTGCTGGTACGGGGGTGGCGGCTGTACCTATAGCAGGGGTGGTCACAGAAGTGTCCGCCACCACCAGGGAGCTCCCATCGGTGGAGGTATCTGTGTCTGAACTGTCCCCTCCAGTCTCCGCCGTGGTGCTCCCCTTGCCCTCCGTCCCACTGGTGCCCTCAGCTTCCTGTGGGATGCAGCTCCTTCTGTCGCCGGTGCCTCTGCTCCTATGCTAGATGATGCTAAAGCACATAAGGACAGGGTGACAAAACAAAAAAGGGGGGCTAGAGACAAAGGGTACACTTTGTCAGTGGCTGCACCAACACCACCGTTGGCATACACAGCACACTCACACACAGGGTACAGGCCTACCACTATGCAATGCACTGCCAGTAATAATGCTAGCCACCAGGGCATGGACACATACCGCCAACTGCAGCACACCTGAGACCCACACAGCCCTACCCAGTAGTGAATGCCTACAAGCTAGATAGCAGGATTATCACTTCTTAACCCTGCCCAAAATGGGACCTACTCTGCAATGTCAGGCCTGGCCTAAGGGCACCCACCGACACACATCCCCTACCCGGGTACCCTCCTACCATGCGAAAGTTGTAACGATGGGAGCTGTACTCAGCTCCAGATAGGCCACCGCCAGTATGCAGGCCATCAGGGGGGTCAGAGTTCAACGGGCACCCCTTCCTCGTTGGGAGGCAATCCCCAGCTGGGCCTCCGCTGTCTTCCGTGCCCAGCGTCTCAGGTCCTCCCACCGTTTCCAACAGTGGGTGCTCTGCCTGCCATAGACCCCCAGGTTCCACACGTCCTTGGTGATGGCACGCCATAGACCCTTCTTTTGATGGGCGCTGACCTGCAGAGAAATACACACAGGGAAAGGTATTAGTCAGACCATCCTGCCTGTTACACTCATGGCCCACCATACCCCTTCCCATTGCCATTTGCTCACACAGGGCCCAGCACACAACCTGTCCGCCACCCACCCTACACGAGACCTTCACACACACCACTCCATGCATTCATGGTCCGTGCATCGTGCTGATAGTGTACTCACCTATTGGTCTGGAGGCCCATACAGCAGTCGGTACTGCGGTAGGACCCCATCCACCAGTCTCTCCAACTCCGCTGAGCTGAAGGCAGGGGCCCTTTCCCCAGTCTCACGAGCCATGGTAGGTTCCAGACACAGGTCACAGCAGCACATGCAGTGTAGGTCCTCTCTTGTTGGAGGTCAGATAGCAAGTGTGTGATCAGATAGAAAATGACGGTCACGTCCGCGGCGGTGCATACCGACACTGCGGGCGTGCATCACAATTGGCCACTGTACCCTATAGGGGCAAATATTATCCAATGAGGAGTTGCATGGCGGTTCCCAACCGCCTCCCACAATGGCGCAGAACGTCAGTGGAATTACCTCACTTCCACCTGTCCCTCCACACAGGAAAGGCGGATGCCATTTCAGGCGGCAGGGGCCGCCCTGGATTATAACTGCGTCACAGTACACAATTGGACATAGAGGACAAATGCCACATATACATTAAAAATGGACATCATGCATTGTACTGTTGAGGCTACAAAGTACAGTTTGTGACCGGCTCCTCACTCTTTTGCCCCATAGATTGCTACCGCTGCGGATGAATAGGAGATGGAGACATACCCCTGTGTACAGACCCCTGGTGGACTTTGCAACAATGGAGGACAGGCACATTATCCTCACCTATGGACTGGACAGGGCCGCTGTTAGAAATTGGGTTTTTGGTTGGAAGTCAGGTTACCCTCTGTCCAAACAAGAACCCTCACTCTAGTCAGGGTAAGTCACACACAATCCAAATTATCCTGTGCCCACCCTCTGGTAGCTTGGCACGAGCAGTCAGGCTTAACTTAGAAGGCAATGTGTAAAGTATTTGTGCAATAAATCATACAATAACACAATATAGCACCACAAAAATACACTACACAGTGTTTAGAAAAATATAGAATATTTATCTGGATATTTGTAGATCAACACAATCAAAGATGCAATAAGAAGTTGTATAAATATCACTGAAAGGTGATATAAAGTGTCTGAAGTCTTTGAAAAGCAAACAAAGGCCCTCATTCCAACCCTGGCGGTCATATCGCCGGAAGCACCGCCAACAGTCTGGCGGTGCTTCATCTGGCATTTCGACTGCGGCTGTAAAGCCGCGGTCGCCCAGCCTGGGTCCGCCATGGGGATTCCGACCCCCTTCCCGCCAGCCTTTTTCTGGCGGTTTTCACCGCCAGAAACAGGATGGCGGGAACGGGTGTCGTGGGGCCCCTGCACTGCCCATGCCACTGGCATGGGCCCCCTAACAGGGCCCCAGCATGATTTTCACTGTCTGCACAGCAGACAGTGAAAATCGCGACGGGTGCAACTGCACCCGCCGCACCCCTGCAACACCGCCGGCTCCATTCGGAGCCGGCTTCAATGTTGCAGGGCCTTTCCCGCTGGGCCGGCGGGCGCTCCCTTGGCGGGCGCCCGCCGGCCCCGCAGGAAAGTCTGAATGGCCTCCGCGGTCTATTGACCGCGGAGCGGCCAAGTGGCGGTTCCCGCTTGGCGGGCGGCGCCCGCCGCCCGCCAATGTAGGAATGACCCCCAAAGTCTCTTTCAAGCACAAAGTACCTGGTTTGGAGTGGAAAATCTCCACAGAGGGCCGCAGAGAAGGAGATGCGTGGAAAAATGGTGTGTGCGTCGGTTTCGCCGCTTCACACACAGACTTGCGTCGTTATTTTTCACGCGGGGAGACGTGCGTCGTTCTGCGGGAAGAAAAATGGTGTGTGCGTCGGTTTCGCCCCTTCACACACGGACTTACGTAGTTATTTTTCACTCGGGAAGATGTGCGTCGTTTTCCGGCACGCGGGCCAACTCCTTCTGTGGGTCGCGGGATTACCAGATGTCCCAGGGTCTGTGCGTGGAATCCTAGACTTTTTAACCGGCTGCACGTCGTTCCGGGGAGCTGTGCATGGAATTTTCTTCCTCACGGTAGGCGTCACGTCGATTTCCTCTCTGGAAGTCGGGCAGCGTTGTCCAGGCGAGGCCGTGCATCGAAGTTCCAGTCCCACCGTAGGCGTCGTGTCGAGCGGCGTCTTTCCGGATCGGCGTGCGGTGAATTTCTCACTGCGGAACAAGCTGTGCGTCTAATTTTTCGGCGCACACGGCGTCCAGTTGAAAGAAAGAAGTCTTTTTGGTCCTGAGACTTCAGGAAACAGGAGGCAAGCTCTATCCAAGCCCTTGGAGAGCACTTTTACAGCCAGACAAGAGTTTAGCAAGGCAGCAGGCCATCAGCAAGACAGCAGTCCTTTGTAGAAAGCAGACAGGTGAGTCCTTTGAGCAGCCAGGCAGTTTTTCTTGGCAGGATGTAGGTTCTGGTTCAGGTTTCTTCTTCAGCAAGTGTCTGAGGTGGTAGGGCAGAGGCCCTGTTTTACACCCAAATGTGCCTTTGAAGGTCGGGAGACTTCAAAGAGTGGCTTAGAAGTGCACCAGGTCCCCTTTCAGTTCAATCCTCTCTGCCAGGGTCCCAGTAGGGGGTGTGGCAGTCCTTTGTGTCAGAGCAGGCCCTCCACCCTCCCAGCCCAGGAAGACCCATTCAAAATGCAGATGTATGCAAGTGAGGCTGAGTACCCTGTGTTTGGGGTGTGTCTGAGTGAATGCACAAGGAGCTGTCAACTAAACCTAGCGAAACGTGGATTGTAAGGCACAGAAAGATTTAAGTGCAGAGAAATGCCCTCTTTCTAAAAGTGGCATTTCTAAAATAGTAATAGTAAATCCAACTTCACCAGTCAGCAGGATTTTGTATTACCATTCTGGCCATACTAAATATGACCTTCCTACTCCCTTCAGATCAGCAGCTGCCACTTCAACAATGTATGAGGGCAGCCCCAATGTTAGCCTATGAAGGGAGCAGGCCTCACAGTAGTGTAAAAACGAATTTAGGAGTTTTACACTACCAGGACATGTAAACTACACAGGTACATGTCCTGCCTTTTACCCACACAGCACCCTGCTCTAGGGGTTACCTAGGGCATACATTAGAGGTGACTTATGTGTAGAAAAAGGGGCGCTTTAGGCGTGGCAAGTACTTTTAAATGCCAAGTCGAAGTGGCAGTGAAACTGCACATACAGGCCTTGCAATGGCAGGCCTGGGACAAGGTAAAGGGGCTACTTGAGTGGGTGGCACAACCAGTGCTGCAGGCCCACTAGTAGCATTTAATCTACAGGCCCTAGGCGCATACAGTGCACATTACTAGGGACTTATAAGTATATTAAATAGTTCAATTGGGTCTGATCCAAAGTACCATGTTTAAAGGGAGAGAGCATATGCACTTTAGCACTGGCTAGCAGTGGAAAAGTGTGCAGAGTCTAAAAGCCAGCAAAAACAGAGTCCAAAAAGTGGATGGAGGCAGGCAAAAAGTTAGGGGTGACCACCCTAAGACATGTCAGGTCTAACAGCCGCAATCACAGAGCTGTGTGCCCAAGTGGAGCCTGACTTGATATCTGCTATCTATCACTCCACTGGGATCCCCTCTCTTGTGCAAGTGCTATCAGTGCTCCATTTCCTGGCAACTGGTTATTTCCAAGTGACAGAGGGCTTGGCAGCAGGAATGTCACAGCCAATGTTCTCAACAGTGCTAACAAGAGTGTTATCTGCCCTGATTAAACACATGTGCAGCTACATTGTATTTCCCCAGGTTGAAGATTTGGCCACAGTGAAGACCGAGTTCTATGCAATGGGACATATCCCTAACATCACTGGGGCAATTGATGGAACACATATTGTATTTGCCCCCCCAACCTGGCAAAATGAACAGGTATTCAGAAATCGAAAGAGTTTCCACTCCATGAATGTACAGATGGTGTGCGTGACGGACCAGTACATCTCCCACGTCAATGCTAAGTATCCTGAGTCGTGCATGAGCCTTTGTCCTGAGGAATAGCAGCATCCCAAATGTGATTCACCGGGTGTGGCTAATAGGCGAGCCCTGGTTCCCACCCAGTGGATGTTGGTGTATGGGTATGTTGTGGGCCATATTGGGTAGTGTGTGGCTAAATGCTGTCCCTCGATATTTGCAGGTGACTCTGGTTACCCCAACCTATCATGGCTACTGACCCCTGTGAGGAATCCCAGGACAAGGGCAGAGGAATGTTACAATGAGGCACATGGGCGAACAAGAAGTATTATTGTACGTACCTTTGGCCTTCTAAAGGCCAGTTTTCGGTGCCTCCATCTAACAGGTGGTTCCCTGTGCTACTCACCCAAGAATGTCTGCCAGATAATCGTGGCATGCTGCATGTTGCACAACGTTGCCTTGAGATGCCATGTGCCTTTTCTGCAGGAGGAGAAGGCTGGAGGTGGCCGTGTGGCAGCAGGGGACCCTGTGGACAGTGAGGATGAGGAGCCAGAGCATGAGGATGAGAACAGCAGAACTACAGTGATTTAACAATACTTCCATTGACACACAGGTAAGACAGTGTTACTTCATATTTCATTGACATTTTTTTGTTTCACTTTGTCACTGGCAGGCTGTTATTTCACACTTTTATGCCCACTCACTGTACCTTTTGGCAACTATTTTTGCAGATGTTGGTGCCCCACTATCGCTCGTGGTGTGATCACTGCAGCCAACTAAAGGTCTATCCTATGTTACTGTACACTCAGAATGCAATTTGTGAACCTGGTTAAATAAATACATACTTGAATCATTTGACACACTCCATCCTTGTATTTGTTCAAAGAGTATTTATTGAAGTGATAAGGAGGAGTGGGGCAAGTGCATTGGGATGGGGTGATGATAAAGGAAAGTCCAGGGTAGAGTTCCAGTCTATTTGTAGCATAGGTGCATTGTCCAAGGGGACATAGGAAGGGGAGCAATGGCAGTTCAAGGTGGACAGGGTGACAGAGTGGGACACAAGGGTTACATTCAGGAGAGTCTCATTTCCTGGTGGGGGTCTTGGCAATAGACTCTGGCTTCTGCCTGGATCGCAGGAGACATTTGCGGGGTGGTTCACCTTCTGCAGGGGGAGGGGTGCTGGTGGCCGGTTGCCTCCTGTCCACTAGCGGCAGCGGAGGTAGAAGGCAGTTCAGATGTCTGGCTAGTGGCAGAGGCCCCCTGTTGTGAGACTGCCTCCCTCATGATATTGGCCATGTCTGCCAGCACCCCTGCAATGGAGACCAGGGTGGTGTTAATGGCCTGCAAGTCCTCCCTGATCCCCTGGTACTGTCCCTCCTGCATCTGCCTGTTCTCCTGCATGTTGGCCACAATCTGGCCCACCGTATCCTGGGAATGTTGGTATGCTCTCAGGATCTCGGTGAGTGCCTCCTGAAGAGTCGGTTCCCTGGTCCTTTCCTCCCCCTGGCACTCAGCAGTCCTCCCAGTGTCCCTGTTGTCCTGTGCCTCTGTTCCCTGAACTGTGTGCCCACTGCCATGGACCCCAGGTCCCTGATTGTCTTGGGGGCGAGGTGTGCCCTGGGGTCCCCGTAGTGGTGGACACACTGCTGATTGACGAGTCCTGGGTTCAGAGGTATGGGTATGCAGGGTGGGTGCTGTGGTGATGTTTACTGTGGATGCTCTGTGGTGGTGTTTGGCTGTGACTGGGTAACTGACTGTCCGGAGGTCCCTGATGGGCCTGGTTGGTCTTCCAGATCCAGGCGACCAAAGTCGCTGTCATCACTGTGGGCCTCTTCTGTGGAGGGACTGGATATTGCTGGCACCTCTTCGCCGCTGACATTGGCTGGGATACCTGTGGGGATGTAAATGCAGTGTTATTGTTTCTGTGTGTTATATATTGTGCATCAGTGCTTTACCCTCTTTGGTTGTATTTGTCCTGGCAGCTTTCAGTTGTGTGAGTTGGTATGTGGTGGGCTAGCTGATTCTCTCTAGTGTACGTGCGTTAGTGATAGGTGTCCATGCAGGGCTGTGAGTGATGTCCATGCATTGGTGGGGCATGCAGGGCTTGGCATCGGGATGGGTGATATGTGATGGTGGGGGGCTGGGGGAGGTGGTGGAGTGATGGGAGTGAGGGTGGGGTGGGTGTATGTGATGGCATGCAGGTAGGGGGGTGAGAATAGTATAGAGTTGACTTACCAGATTCCAGTCCTCCTGCTACTCCTGCCAGGTCCTCAGGATGCATGATTGTCAAGACTTGCTCCTCCCATGTTGTTAGTTGTGGGGGAGGAGGTGGGGGTCCACAGCCAGTCCTCTGTACAGCCAGGTGGTGTCTTGCTGCAATGGAACGTACCTTCCGCCATAGGTCGTTCCACCTCTTCCTGATATCATCCTATTCTGGGGTGCTGCCCCCACGGCGTTGACCCTGTCCACGATCCTCCGCCATAGCTCCATCTTTCTAGCAATGGACATCTGCACCTGTGCTCCAAATAGTTGTGGCTCTACCTGGTTGATTTCTTC
Source organism: Pleurodeles waltl (assembly GCF_031143425.1). Taxonomy (NCBI): domain Eukaryota; kingdom Metazoa; phylum Chordata; class Amphibia; order Caudata; family Salamandridae; genus Pleurodeles; species Pleurodeles waltl. Next base: position 1,401,049,325 of record NC_090444.1, on the reverse strand, counting down.
GGGGTGTCTTTGTGGTGCAATGGGTGTTGTGTGAGTAGTGTGGGTGAGAGTGTGTAGGGTGATGTGTTGGGGTGTGTGATGTAAGGTGCTTGGGCTGTGCTTGTAAGGTGCTTGGGCTGTGTGAAGATGATGGTGGTGTGTGGCTCTTGTCTGGTCGTGGTGTCTGTCTCATGCCAATGGTTTGTATTCGTAAAGGGTTTTGGGTACTATGGGTGTGTGTTTTATAGTGGTGTGGTTGTGTGGGTGTGGTGTGTGTATGTATGTCAGGTGTGTTTTGTTTAAATTGTCCAATGTGGTGTTGTTTTGTTTGAGTGTGTGTATTTTGTACGCGCCGGTATGTATCGCTACTGGTTTACTGCCGCTGAATGTCCGCTGTGGTGATTCGTTGGTCATAATATGATGGGCATAGTTCTGTTGGCATAACAGTGTGGGTTTGGATACCGCCAGTTTATCACTGACCTTTCGTGTGGCGGAATTGTGTATGTGGCTGTATTCTGTCTGATTGGTGTGTGTGTGTCTGTCATAATATGGTGAACAGATATCCGCTGCGGCGGTTGTATGTTGGCGGCAGTCACTTTGGCGGTAAGTGGGATTTACTGCCAATGTCATAATGAGGGTCTATGTGCCGGGAGAAGACCCTGACTCTTTCTTTATGAAGTTCAAGAGGGTTGCCCTCTTTGCTACTTGGCCCAAGAAACATTGGGGTCAGTATGTCGCCCCTTTGTTTACAGGCGAACTGCAAACCGCCTAACATGCAGCCAACCCGGGTGGGATTTCTCCCTATGACGAGATTAAAAAGGCTATACTCGAAAGGTTGGGATTCAATAGTAAACACTACACAGTGAGATTTCGACCGGAGAAATGGGGTTACCAAGATAACGCCGGGTCCTTATTCTTCTGAGTCCAAGACATGGGATTAAGATGGTTAAAACCAGAGGAGTCCACTAAACAGGAAATAATACAGAAGATATTATTAGAACAATATCTGAAGGGTCTACTAAGTACTACTAGACCCTGGATAAGGCAACACCCTAATATATCTACCACCGAGGCTATTAAGTTAGCCAGTGCCTATCATAGAACAATGGACTTTAAAAGTTATCCTCTTTTTGGTAACCGGGCCCTCCTTCCAGCGTGGAAACCATGTATGGAAAAAGCATCTCCAAAGGGACTCTTGGACCATAATAGAACCACCAGATTAATGGGAAGAGAAATGGGAGCACAACCCCAATGCTGTACCTGTGCCGAGTGGGGCCACATAGCCCGGAATTGTCCCTGGCAGGTTCAGAGTCCTGAACCCATGGAAATCAAGTTCACCAAAGGGAGGGTTCTGTAAGCAGAGGGTATGACTGCTAAATATGTCATTAATATGAGAGTCAATGGACAACCTACCCAAGTATTAATAAATTCATGGTGTCGCCAATCAGTCATCAAAGCACACTGTAAAGTGTAAAGTACACTGTTGTACATATGGTTTTGAGGCTATCAATTTGCGACTCACATAAAAGTCGCAAAACTCTGGGTCCTACATCTTGCCCATAGTCCTTTATGCACAAATGATAGTGAGGCTCTGAGGTACTGCCAGCAGGTTGAGAAAACAGTATTAATGATGTGGTTCTGCCCTTCTGCCACTGTCTGGTAACCTTTAGAGGGGCCCCAGAGGGACCAGAAATCTCATGCTCTGAATGAGCATATATTACACCTCTGATGTCATACCAAAGCATGAAGACGGGTTCAGTGTCAGATTTTCATTTTACCCACTGTAACGGGAACCAGATTGTTCCAGCAGCGACGGTTGCTGGCTTACAGTTGCGGGGAGAAGTGCCCCGGGGGCACTTCAACAGAAGAATATCGGACGGAAGTGAGACCTCAAATGAAAAGGTACGGAGTGAAGACGAGGAGGAGAGCGACAACGGAGAGGAAGAAGACACAGAAGAGAAACAAAGGTACCAAGAAGAAGATGCGGGACCTGAAGAGGCAGCAGCGGACTCGTGAGAGGGGGAGAGGACCGGAGAAGATGTTGGTCCTGAAGAGGCAGCCCCGGAGCCACGAGAGGGGACAAGAACCAAAGAAGACACAGGACATGAGGAAGCAGCGTCAGAGCCGTGAGAGGGGGCAAGGACAGAAGGAGACACAGGATCCTAAGAAGCAGTCCCAGAGCCACGAGAAGGGGCAAGGACCGAGGAAGACTCAGGACCCAAACCAAAGAAGGACAAGGAACACCGGGAGAGGCACACCGCGAGAGCAGCATGCCATGTTCCTGGAGGGACGTGGCTCCACAATGTACAGGCCTACCTGAGCAAGTAGCTCTTATTGAATTTAGTGGAAACGAGGGAATGGAAGGAGAACCCAGAGAGGGGAAACTAACTAAAAAGGAGAAAGAAAGTGAGGGGGTAAATCCCTAAATACACTGTGGCATAGGTGGTGAAGAAGACCATCCCCAGGAACCTCTGAGGACTGAAGAAACTACCTAGAGAAAAGAGAAACAAAGAGAGAATATCAGTGAACTAACTAATTGTATCTCCAATACTCCCAATAATAATAAGAACAATTCTTAAGACCTCAACTAAGTCAAATATTTATCCTACAGTGGTGCCAGAAGTGGGATTATATTGGCCTTTTTCCATATTAGGCCCTTACCCACTACAGAAATGGACGCCAATGCCAGTATAGCGGATATCATGCGCTAGCTAGCAGAAGGACAGAGACACTTACAGTTAATATTAGAAGAAAAAGTAAAAAAACACTGAAAGGGATCGGGATCAATTACAGACGGCCTTGAAGAGTCAGGCAACAATAACAGTGAATAACCAGTTAGTTTATGAAACTGCTATACAAAACATAATTGAGGCTATTGCAAGCTCCAAGGTACACCCGAAGGTTCCTAGCTCGGTCATACAGAACTATGGCCCTCATTACAACCCTGGCGGTCAATGATAAAGTGGTGGTAATACCGCCAATAGGCTGACGGTAATCACCGCCACATTATGACCATGGGGGTGAGAACTCAGATGGCCACTTTACCACACTGACCGCCACGGCAGAAACAAAAGCCACCATAGCGGTAGCCGCCTACAGCCAGACGGAAGCCAATGTTCCGCCCACTGTATTAAGACAAATCAATCCGCCACCTTTTCCAGGGAGGTACCAACAACATCAAAAGCCTGGCGGAAACACTGCACAGACGTGAAAGGACTCACCATTGGAGACACAAGGAACAACCACGCCACCATGGAGCCTGAGCTGCAGATCTTTCCAATGATCTTCTACGTCCTTCTCCACCACGAACAGCAACAACGGCGAAGACGACCATGGGTGAGTACAGCATAGCTCACAGGGGGGGGAGAGTGACACACACGCAGCACCCCCACACCCAACACCATACACACAATCAGATGCAGTAAGAATACATATTTACCTCGTACCCCTGATGAATAATGCAAGGACTACATGAATAGATGAAAGTGAGTGTAATAATATAAGTATAGTAGAAATACGAAAATACAATCTAATGGTTTATACATATGTACAGTTCAAGGGACACAGCCCAGTCCTCAATACGCGTGGGCTACAGGGCCACATGACAAAGCCAAGGCCCCACTTGTCTCCTGCAGCAACACGGAGAGAACACTGCAGGGACATCAGTTGGAAAATAGGCAGGCACCTCTGGGGGACAGGGAACAGGTGGGCACCTCAGCTGGCAGATGAAACAAAACCACTGGTCCTGGAGGGGGCAACAGGCCCTGTGCTTGGTCCTGGGGAGTGCAAGGCCACAGTCCCTCGTGTGGGTGTATCGCCCACTGGTTCTGGAGGGGGCAACATGCCCTGTGCTTGGTCCTGGGGAGTGCAAGGCCACAGTCTTTTGAGTGGGTGACTTGCCCACTGGTTCTTGAGGGGGCATCGTGCCCTTTGCTATAGATCCTGGGGAGGATGGGGTGAGTTCGTGCCATACCCACTGGTTCTGGAGGGGGCATTGTGTCCTGTGCTGTAGATCCTAGGGAAGATGGGGTGAGTGGGTGCCATACCCACTGGTTCTGGAAGGTGCATTGTGCCCTGTGCTTTTGATCCTGGGGAGGATGGGGGTGAGTGGGTGCCATACCCACTGGTTCTGGAGGGGACAGCGTGCCCTGTGCTGTAGGGTTCTGGAGGGGGCATCGTGCCCTGTGCTGTAGATCCTGGGGAGGATGGGGTGAGTGGGTGCCATACCAACTGGTTCTGGAGGGGGCATTGTGCCCTGTGCTGTATACCTGGTGAGTGCAAGGTCACAGTCTCGCAGCTGGGTATCATTCCAACAGAATTTGCAGAGGGCAGGCCTCACAACAGCCCATGGAGGCAGGACCACAGACCATCTGCCGGCGGTGACATCTGCTCAGTGGTGGTGCTGCTGATGCTGCAGCCACTGGTGGGGGGAGGCTCCAGCCCATCCCCTGCAGCCTCGGACGGCTGCCCACTGCTGGTGGTGGTGCTGCTGCTGGCAGTGTTGGGGGGAGCCTCCAGGCCATCCCCTGCAGCTTCGGACGACTGCACAACCATGGTTGCTGGCATGGGCTCTGACTGAGTCCCTGCACCAGGCCCCTTGTCCTTCCTGCCTGCTGGTGCAGGCTCCTTGCCCTTCCGGGAAGCACTTGGGGCAGGATCCTTGCCCTTTCTGGCAGCACTTGGGGCAGATTCCTTGTCCTTCCTGGCAGCACTTGTGGCAGCCTCCTTGCCCTTCCTTGCAGCACTTGGGGCAGGCTACTTGCCTTTCTGGCCAGTACTTGGGGAAGGCTCCTTGCCCTTCCTGGCAGCAGCTGGGGCAGACACACTTTATTTGAGGCTGGGTGGTGCCCTGATCCTTTCCCACCACAAATGAGTGTGGAGACTACTGGGCCCATGGACTGTGTGGCTGAGGTACTTGCCTGGGTTATTGCCACCCTGGCCAGATGTGAAGGACGGGGTTATGGGTTGGGAAGAGGTCAATGGTGGAGAGGAAAAGCTTCTTAGGGACACTGGGGCGGGAAGAGGGAGAAGGTTTGGGAGTGGAGGAAGAGGGAGCGGTTGTAGGAGGTGTCTGCTGCGTTTGGGTGCAGGTGCATGGGCTAGATGCTTTTGTGAGGTGGATTGCTGTTGGGTGTCCGAGTGCTTGCATTTGTGTACCTTGTGAGGGGGGTGACAGACACAGTGGGAGAGGACACAGGGGACGTGTGCATGGCTGTTCTAGTGGTGTCTGCAAGTGAGGTGTGTGTTCTGCTAGGTGTGGTGGTGATGCTGGTAGCGGATGATGGTGCAGTCCATGCAGGTGTGAGTGTAGAAGGAACTGGGAGGGAGGTAGAGGAGGAGGGGGACACAGTGGTGCTTGTGTTTGCCTCTGCCACTCTTGTGTGTTGTCCTGTGTGCATGGATGTCTGCCTGTGTGCTCGGGAGAGGTTGAGGAGAATGGGACTGGGAAGAGGAAGTTGGAGGGGGAGGGTGGAAACAGGGACAAATGGCTGCCACCAGAGAGGAGGCCAGAGCCTGGATTGATCTCTGTTGGGCTGCCAAGCCAGTGTGAATGCCCTCCAGAAATGGATTTGTCTGTTGCATTTGGGCTGCCAGCCCCTGGATGGCATTCACAATGGTTGACTGCCCTACAGAGATGGATCGCAGGAGGTCAATTGCCTCCTCACTCAGGGCAGCAGGACTCACTGGGGAAGGGCCTGAGGTGTCTGGGGCGAAGGAGATGCCCACTCTCCTGCGTGAGCGGGCATGGGCAACTCGATGAGGGGCTGCTAGGAGGGCAGTGCTGGTACGGGGGTGGCGGCTGTACCTATAGCAGGGGTGGTCACAGAAGTGTCCGCCACCACCAGGGAGCTCCCATCGGTGGAGGTATCTGTGTCTGAACTGTCCCCTCCAGTCTCCGCCGTGGTGCTCCCCTTGCCCTCCGTCCCACTGGTGCCCTCAGCTTCCTGTGGGATGCAGCTCCTTCTGTCGCCGGTGCCTCTGCTCCTATGCTAGATGATGCTAAAGCACATAAGGACAGGGTGACAAAACAAAAAAGGGGGGCTAGAGACAAAGGGTACACTTTGTCAGTGGCTGCACCAACACCACCGTTGGCATACACAGCACACTCACACACAGGGTACAGGCCTACCACTATGCAATGCACTGCCAGTAATAATGCTAGCCACCAGGGCATGGACACATACCGCCAACTGCAGCACACCTGAGACCCACACAGCCCTACCCAGTAGTGAATGCCTACAAGCTAGATAGCAGGATTATCACTTCTTAACCCTGCCCAAAATGGGACCTACTCTGCAATGTCAGGCCTGGCCTAAGGGCACCCACCGACACACATCCCCTACCCGGGTACCCTCCTACCATGCGAAAGTTGTAACGATGGGAGCTGTACTCAGCTCCAGATAGGCCACCGCCAGTATGCAGGCCATCAGGGGGGGTCAGAGTTCAACGGGCACCCCTTCCTCGTTGGGAGGCAATCCCCAGCTGGGCCTCCGCTGTCTTCCGTGCCCAGCGTCTCAGGTCCTCCCACCGTTTCCAACAGTGGGTGCTCTGCCTGCCATAGACCCCCAGGTTCCACACGTCCTTGGTGATGGCACGCCATAGACCCTTCTTTTGATGGGCGCTGACCTGCAGAGAAATACACACAGGGAAAGGTATTAGTCAGACCATCCTGCCTGTTACACTCATGGCCCACCATACCCCTTCCCATTGCCATTTGCTCACACAGGGCCCAGCACACAACCTGTCCGCCACCCACCCTACACGAGACCTTCACACACACCACTCCATGCATTCATGGTCCGTGCATCGTGCTGATAGTGTACTCACCTATTGGTCTGGAGGCCCATACAGCAGTCGGTACTGCGGTAGGACCCCATCCACCAGTCTCTCCAACTCCACTGAGCTGAAGGCAGGGGCCCTTTCCCCAGTCTCACGAGCCATGGTAGGTTCCAGACACAGGTCACAGCAGCACATGCAGTGTAGGTCCTCTCTTGTTGAAGGTCAGATAGCAAGTGTGTGATCAGATAGAAAATGACGGTCACGTCCGCGGCGGTGCATACCGACACTGCGGGCGTGCATCACAATTGGCCACTGTACCCTATAGGGGCAAATATTATCCAATGAGGAGTTGCATGGCGGTTCCCAACCGCCTCCCACAATGGCGCAGAACGTCAGTGGAATTACCTCACTTCCACCTGTCCCTCCACACAGGAAAGGCGGATGCCATTTCAGGGGGCAGGGGCCGCCCTGGATTATAACTGCGTCACAGTACACAATTGGACATAGAGGACAAATGCCACATATACATTAAAAATGGACATCATGCATTGTACTGTTGAGGCTACAAAGTACAGTTTGTGACCGGCTCCTCACTCTTTTGCCCCATAGATTGCTACCGCTGCGGATGAATAGGAGATGGAGACATACCCCTGTGTACAGACCCCTGGTGGACTTTGCAACAATGGAGAACAGGCACATTATCCTCACCTATGGACTGGACAGGGCCGCTGTTAGAAATTGGGTTTTTGGTTGGAAGTCAGGTTACCCTCTGTCCAAACAAGAACCCTCACTCTAGTCAGGGTAAGTCACACACAATCCAAATTATCCTGTGCCCACCCTCTGGTAGCTTGGCACGAGCAGTCAGGCTTAACTTAGAAGGCAATGTGTAAAGTATTTGTGCAATAAATCATACAATAACACAATATAGCACCACAAAAATACACTACACAGTGTTTAGAAAAATATAGAATATTTATCTGGATATTTGTAGATCAACACAATCAAAGATGCAATAAGAAGTTGTATAAATATCACTGAAAGGTGATATAAAGTGTCTGAAGTCTTTGAAAAGCAAACAAAGGCCCTCATTCCAACCCTGGCGGTCATATCACCGGAAGCACCGCCAACAGTCTGGCGGTGCTTCATCTGGCATTTCGACTGCGGCTGTAAAGCCGCGGTCGCCCAGCCTGGGTCCGCCATGGGGATTCCGACCCCCTTCCCGCCAGCCTTTTTCTGGCGGTTTTCACCGCCAGAAACAGGATGGCGGGAACGGGTGTCGTGGGGCCCCTGGGGGCCCCTGCACTGGCCATGCCACTGGCATGGGCAGTGCAGGGGCCCCCTAACAGGACCCCAGCATGATTTTCACTGTCTGCACAGCAGACAGTGAAAATCGCGACGGGTGCAACTGCACCCGCCGCACCCCTGCAACACCGCCGGCTCCATTCGGAGCCGGCTTCAATGTTGCAGGGCCTTTCCCGCTGGGCCGGTGGGCGCTCCCTTGGCGGGCGCCCGCCGGCCCCGCAGGAAAGTCTGAATGGCCTCCGCGGTCTATTGACCGCGGAGCGGCCAAGTGGCGGTTCCCGCTTGGCGGGCGGCACCCGCCGCCCGCCAATGTAGGAATGACCCCCAAAGTCTCTTTCAAGCACAAAGTACCTGGTTTGGAGTGGAAAATCTCCACAGAGGGCCGCAGAGAAGGAGATGCGTGGAAAAAGGGTGTGAGCGTCGGTTTCGCCGCTTCACACACAGACTTGCGTCGTTATTTTTCACGCGGGGAGACGTGCGTCGTTCTGCGGGAAGAAAAATGGTGTGTGCGTCGGTTTCGCCCCTTCACACACGGACTTACGTAGTTATTTTTCACTCGGGGAAGATGTGCGTCGTTTTCCGGCACGCGGGCCAACTCCTTCTGTGGGTCGCGGGATTACCAGATGTCCCAGGGTCTGTGCGTGGAATCCTAGACTTTTTAACCGGCTGCGCGTCGTTCCGGGGAGCTGTGCATGGAATTTTCTTCCTCACGGTAGGCGTCACGTCGATTTCCTCTCTGGAAGTCGGGCAGCGTTGTCCAGGCGAGGCCGTGCATCGAAGTTCCAGTCCCACCGTAGGCGTCGTGTCGAGCGGCGTCTTTCCGGATCGGCGTGCGGTGAATTTCTCACTGCGGAACAAGCTGTGCGTCTAATTTTTCGGCGCACACGGCGTCCAGTTGAAAGAAAGAAGTCTTTTTGGTCCTGAGACTTCAGGAAACAGGAGGCAAGCTCTATCCAAGCCCTTGGAGAGCACTTTTACAGCCAGACAAGAGTTTAGCAAGGCAGCAGGCCAACAGCAAGACAGCAGTCCTTTGTAGAAAGCAGACAGGTGAGTCCTTTGAGCAGCCAGGCAGTTTTTCTTGGCAGGATGTAGGTTCTGGTTCAGGTTTCTTCTCCAGCAAGTGTCTGAGGTGGTAGGGCAGAGGCCCTGTTTTACACCCAAATGTGCCTTTGAAGTGGGGGAGACTTCAAAGAGTGGCTTAGAAGTGCACCAGGTCCCCTTTCAGTTCAATCCTCTCTGCCAGGGTCCCAGTAGGGGGTGTGGCAGTCCTTTGTGTCAGAGCAGGCCCTCCACCCTCCCAGCCCAGGAAGACCCATTCAAAATGCAGATGTATGCAAGTGAGGCTGAGTACCCTGTGTTTGGGGTGTGTCTGAGTGAATGCACAAGGAGCTGTCAACTAAACCTAGCCAAACGTGGATTGTAAGGCACAGAAAGATTTAAGTGCAGAGAAATGCCCTCTTTCTAAAAGTGGCATTTCTAAAATAGTAATAGTAAATCCAACTTCACCAGTCAGCAGGATTTTGTATTACCATTCTGGCCATACTAAATATGACCTTCCTACTCCCTTCAGATCAGCAGCTGCCACTTCAACAATGTATGAGGGCAGCCCCAATGTTAGCCTATGAAGGGAGCAGGCCTCACAGTAGTGTAAAAACGAATTTAGGAGTTTTACACTACCAGGACATGTAAACTACACAGGTACATGTCCTGCCTTTTACCCACACAGCACCCTGCTCTAGGGGTTACCTAGGGCACACATTAGAGGTGACTTATGTGTAGAAAAAGGGGCGCTTTAGGCGTGGCAAGTACTTTTAAATGCCAAGTCGAAGTGGCAGTGAAACTGCACATATAGGCCTTGCAATGGCAGGCCTGGGACAAGGTAAAGGGGCTACTTGAGTGGGTGGCACAACCAGTGCTGCAGGCCCACTAGTAGCATTTAATCTACAGGCCCTAGGCGCATACAGTGCACATTACTAGGGACTTATAAGTATATTAAATAATTCAATTGGGTCTGATCCAAAGTTACCATGTTTAAAGGGAGAGAGCATATGCACTTTAGCACTGGCTAGCAGTGGAAAAGTGTGCAGAGTCTAAAAGCCAGCAAAAACAGAGTCCAAAAAGTGGATGGAGGCAGGCAAAAAGTTAGGGGTGACCACCCTAAGACATGTCAGGTCTAACAGCCGCAATCACAGAGCTGTGTGCCCAAGTGGAGCCTGACTTGATATCTGCTATCTATCACTCCACTGGGATCCCCTCTCTTGTGCAAGTGCTATCAGTGCTCCATTTCCTGGCAACTGGTTATTTCCAAGTGACAGAGGGCTTGGCAGCAGGAATGTCACAGCCAATGTTCTCAACAGTGCTAACAAGAGTGTTATCTGCCCTGATTAAACACATGTGCAGCTACATTGTATTTCCCCAGGTTGAAGATTTGGCCACAGTGAAGACCGAGTTCTATGCAATGGGACATATCCCTAACATCACTGGGGCAATTGATGGAACACATATTGTATTTGCCCCCCCAACCTGGCAAAATGAACAGGTATTCAGAAATCGAAAGAGTTTCCACTCCATGAATGTACAGATGGTGTGCGTGACGGACCAGTACATCTCCCACGTCAATGCTAAGTATCCTGAGTCGTGCATGAGCCTTTGTCCTGAGGAATAGCAGCATCCCAAATGTGATTCACCGGGTGTGGCTAATAGGCGAGCCCTGGTTCCCACCCAGTGGATGTTGGTGTATGGGTATGTTGTGGGCCATATTGGGTAGTGTGTGGCTAAATGCTGTCCCTCGATATTTGCAGGTGACTCTGGTTACCCCAACCTATCATGGCTACTGACCCCTGTGAGGAATCCCAGGACAAGGGCAGAGGAATGTTACAATGAGGCACATGGGCGAACAAGAAGTATTATTGTACGTACCTTTGGCCTTCTAAAGGCCAGTTTTCGGTGCCTCCATCTAACAGGTGGTTCCCTGTGCTACTCACCCAAGAATGTCTGCCAGATAATCGTGGCATGCTGCATGTTGCACAACGTTGCCTTGAGATGCCATGTGCCTTTTCTGCAGGAGGAGAAGGCTGGAGGTGGCCGTGTGGCAGCAGGGGACCCTGTGGACAGTGAGGATGAGGAGCCAGAGCATGAGGATGAGAACAGCAGAACTACAGTGATTTATCAATACTTCCATTGACACACAGGTAAGACAGTGTTACTTCATATTTCATTGACATTTTTTTGTTTCACTTTGTCACTGGCAGGCTGTTATTTCACACTTTTATGCCCACTCACTGTACCTTTTGGCAACTATTTTTGCAGATGTTGGTGCCCCACTATCGCTCGTGGTGTGATCACTGCAGCCAACTAAAGGTCTATCCTATGTTACTGTACACTCAGAATGCAATTTGTGAACCTGGTTAAATAAATACATACTTGAATCATTTGACACACTCCATCCTTGTATTTGTTCAAAGAGTATTTATTGAAGTGATAAGGAGGAGTGGGGCAAGTGCATTGGGATGGGGTGATGATAAAGGAAAGTCCAGGGTAGAGTTCCAGTCTATTTGTAGCATAGGTGCATTGTCCAAGGGGACATAGGAAGGGGAGCAATGGCAGTTCAAGGTGGACAGGGTGACAGAGTGGGACACAAGGGTTACATTCAGGAGAGTCTCATTTCCTGGTGGGGGTCTTGGCAATAGACTCTGGCTTCTGCCTGGATCGCAGGAGACATTTGCGGGGTGGTTCACCTTCTGCAGGGGGAGGGGTGCTGGTGGCCTGTTGCCTCCTGTCCACTAGCGGCAACGGAGGTAGAAGGCAGTTCAGATGTCTGGCTAGTGGCAGAGGCCCCCTGTTGTGAGACTGCCTCCCTCATGATATTGGCCATGTCTGCCAGCACCCCTGCAATGGAGACCAGGGTGGTGTTAATGGCCTGCAAGTCCTCCCTGATCCCCTGGTACTGTCCCTCCTGCATCTGCCTGTTCTCCTGCATGTTGGCCACAATCTGGCCCACCGTATCCTGGGAATGTTGGTATGCTCTCAGGATCTCGGTGAGTGCCTCCTGAAGAGTCGGTTCCCTGGTCCTTTCCTCCCCCTGGCACTCAGCAGTCCTCCCAGTGTCCCTGTTGTCCTGTGCCTCTGTTCCCTGAACTGTGTGCCCACTGCCATGGACCCCAGGTCCCTGATTGTCTTGGGGGCGAGGTGTGCCCTGGGGTCCCCGTAGTGGTGGACACACTGCTGATTGACGAGTCCTGGGTTCAGAGGTATGGGTATGCAGGGTGGGTGCTGTGGTGATGTTTACTGTGGATGCTCTGTGGTGGTGTTTGGCTGTGACTGGGTAACTGACTGTCCGGAGGTCCCTGATGGGCCTGGTTGGTCTTCCAGATCCAGGCGACCAAAGTCGCTGTCATCACTGTGGGCCTCTTCTGTGGAGGGACTGGATATTGCTGGCACCTCTTCGCCGCTGACATTGGCTGGGATACCTGTGGGGATGTAAATGCAGTGTTATTGTTTCTGTGTGTTATATATTGTGCATCAGTGCTTTACCCTCTTTGGTTGTATTTGTCCTGGCAGCTTTCAGTTGTGTGAGTTGGTATGTGGTGGGCTAGCTGATTCTCTCTAGTGTACGTGCGTTAGTGATAGGTGTCCATGCAGGGCTGTGAGTGATGTCCATGCATTGGTGGGGCATGCAGGGCTTGGCATCGGGATGGGTGATATGTGATGGCGGGGGGCTGGGGGAGGTGGTGGAGTGATGGGAGTGAGGGTGGGGTGGGTGTATGTGATGGCATGCAGGTAGGGGGGTGAGAATAGTATAGAGTTGACTTACCAGATTCCAGTCCTCCTGCTACTCCTGCCAGGTCCTCAGGATGCATGATTGTCAAGACTTGCTCCTCCCATGTTGTTAGTTGTGGGGGAGGAGGTGGGGGTCCACAGCCAGTCCTCTGTACAGCCAGGTGGTGTCTTGCTGCAATGGAACGTACCTTCCGCCATAGGTCGTTCCACCTCTTCCTGATATCATCCTATTCTGGGGTGCTGCCCCCACGGCGTTGACCCTGTCCACGATCCTCCGCCATAGCTCCATCTTTCTAGCAATGGACATCTGCACCTGTGCTCCAAATAGTTGTGGCTCTACCTGGTTGATTTCTTCGGGGTGTCTTTGTGGTGCAATGGGTGTTGTGTGAGTAGTGTGGGTGAGAGTGTGTAGGGTGATGTGTTGGGGTGTGTGATGTAAGGTGCTTGGGCTGTGCTTGTAAGGTGCTTGGGCTGTGTGAAGATGATGGTGGTGTGTGGCTCTTGTCTGGTCGTGGTGTCTGTCTCATGCCAATGGTTTGTATTCGTAAAGGGTTCTGGGTACTATGGGTGTGTGTTTTATAGTGGTGTGGGTGTGGTGTGTGTATGTATGTCAGGTGTGTTTTGTTTAAATTGTCCAATGTGGTGTTGTTTTGTTTGAGTGTGTGTATTTTGTACGCGCCGGTATGTATCGCTACTGGTTTACTGCCGCTGAATGTCCGCTGTGGTGATTCGTTGGTCATAATATGATGGGCATAGTTCTGTTGGCATAACAGTGTGGGTTTGGATACCGCCAGTTTATCACTGACCTTTCGTGTGGCGGAATTGTGTATGTGGCTGTATTCTGTCTGATTGGTGTGTGTGTGTCTGTCATAATATGGTGAACAGATATCCGCTGCGGCGGTTGTATGTTGGCGGCAGTCACTTTGGCGGTAAGTGGGATTTACTGCCAATGTCATAATGAAGGTCTATGTGCCGGGAGAAGACCCTGACTCTTTCTTTATGAAGTTCAAGAGGGTTGCCCTCTTTGCTACTTGGCCCAAGAAACATTGGGGTCAGTATGTCGCCCCTTTGTTTACAGGCGAACTGCAAACCGCCTAACATGCAGCCAACCCGGGTGGGATTTCTCCCTATGACGAGATTAAAAAGGCTATACTCGAAAGGTTGGGATTCAATAGTAAACACTACACAGTGAGATTTCGACCGGAGAAATGGGGTTACCAAGATAACGCCGGGTCCTTATTCTTCTGAGTCCAAGACATGGGATTACGATGGTTAAAACCAGAGGAGTCCACTAAAGAGGAAATAATACAGAAGATATTATTAGAACAATATCTGAAGGGTCTACTAAGTACTACTAGACCCTGGATAAGGCAACACCCTAATATATCTACCACCGAGGCTATTAAGTTAGCCAGTGCCTATCATAGAACAATGGACTTTAAAAGTTATCCTCTTTTTGGTAACCGGGCCCTCCTTCCAGCGTGGAAACCATGTATGGAAAAAGCATCTCCAAAGGGACTCTTGGACCATAATAGAACCACCAGATTAATGGGAAGAGAAATGGGAGCACAACCCCAATGCTGTACCTGTGCCGAGTGGGGCCACATAGCCCGGAATTGTCCCTGGCAGGTTCAGAGTCCTGAACCCATGGAAATCAAGTTCACCAAAGGGAGGGTTCTGTAAGCAGAGGGTATGACTGCTAAATATGTCATTAATATGAGAGTCAATGGACAACCTACCCAAGTATTAATAAATTCATGGTGTCGCCAATCAGTCATCAAAGCAGAAAGAATATTACCTAAGCAATGGAGACATGACCAGAAAATGGCCATAACATGCATACATTGAGAAACTAGAGCGTATCCCCTTGCGCTAGTGACTCTTGAATAGAGAAGTTACCTAGAAACACTTAACTTGGGAGGGATACCAGGTTTAATAGAGGACCTCATGATAGGTACAGATTATTCGGATTTCTTATTATTGTTGGATAAGGCAATCATCCAAGAAAAAACTTCTCAATTGTTACTGGAGGGACCTTTCCATGAGGAGGTTATAGAGCAAGGTAAGGAAAAGGGGAAGCTAACCCACAGGGAAAAAAAAGAGAGAACAACAAATGGTATTTCTTCTCTCCCACAGTATCAGTTGAGAGTAGCAATGCAGGGAGCTTCCGTAGCTGTCAGAAAGAAGAATTCACCCTTAAAAATGCCTGGGAACAGGTGATTCCAGAAAGCCTGGATAAGGTAGGAGTGTTCTTTTCTCTTAAAAAGGACCTACTTTATGGAAATGTGAAAACTCAAGAACGGACAAAAGCCCAACTACTGGTACCCAGTCCCTTTAGATCCCAGGTATGAAACTTTGCACATAGTCAAAACAGCAGAGGTCACTATGGTAGAGAAAAAACAGAAGCATATCTGTTAAATCGCTTCTATTGTCCAGGTGTCTTCCCAGACATCCGAAAGATTTGTGCCTCTTGTCCCAGATGCCAATCACTAATCCCCCACAACAGCTCAAAGCACCTCTATACACCTTACCCATTATCGATGTCCTGTTTACCAGGGTTGGGATGGACTTGGTAAGACCCCTAGTAACTTCCGCCAAAGGTTATTGGTACATTTTGGCATTAGTGGACTACGTCACCAGATATCCTGAGGCCGTTCCCTTAAGAAACACGACCACCAGAATGATTGCCCAAGCGATGATTGAGTTCTTTGAAGAGTAGGTTTTCCCAAAGAACTATTAACAGATCAGAGAACCCCCCTTCATGTCCAAACTAATGAAACATATTTGTGAGTTATTAGGTATCAAACAATTAAGGACATTAGTATATCATCCTCAAACAGATGGCCTAGTAAAAAGATATAACCGCACCATAAAGACACCACTAAAGAAGACCCTTTCGGAAGCAGGTAGGGACTGAGATAAGAAGTTACTATTGGTAATCTATGCTATTCGGACGCATGTACAATCCTCCACCGAATACTGCTGTTTTGAGCTAGTCTTCGGTAGACTTCCGAGAAGTCTACCGGATATGGCTGCGGAAGAATGGGAGGAGGAAGATGATGAAGAGAGGGACCTCTTAGAGTATGCATAAAACCTTGAAGACACTTTACATTCTCCATGGGCAGAGGTACATGAACAGATGGAGAACACCCAAAAGAAACAGAAGAAATATTCTGATCAAAATAGTAAACTGAGGAATCTTCAGATCGAGAGCAAAGTACTCATTTTGCTCCCCTCCTCTGAGAAAGAGTAATCTCTTAGCAAAATGGCAAGGACCATTTTTGATAACAGGCAATATTACCTCTGTCACATATAGAGTGGCTGTACCCATGTAAAACAAGCATTTGCAATGCAACGGGTCTCGCATTTCTCTGAGTTAGAGCTATTAGCAGTTGTAAACTCCCAACCGGACTTTTCTTGCCTCATTAAATGGAAACAATCCGAGTGCGATCGCGCTGCTAAACAAGCGAGATTGCACTGTGAAAAAAGAAAAAAGTAGTCCACAAACGGACGGAAACCAGCGAGCCTTGTATGTTTTCAGTACTTGGTCGCTGCGCTAGAGGAGGGCCAACCACCGGAAAAGGCATGATGTAGGAATGCCTTCCACTAATGAAGGCAAGCCCCCGAACCAATGAAAGACACTGAGGTGACGTGGGTGGGGCCTTTTCCAACTACTACAGCGTCTCGCAAGCGATACGCATGCGCAAGCACATGCTACGCAGGCTCGACCCTAAAAACATGAACAAATATATCACATTAATATCTTTAAAAAATGGAAAGACCCAGAGAAGCCCCAAGAAACACTGGCATCAGTGTCCTTCATTACTAACACTCAGGCTCTGAATATTCAGTTTTCCCCAATAAACACCGGAAAGGAAGAACTCCTTCACACCCTAAATAAAGATCTTACTCAAAGCCATAAGGAACAGGTGATATCCATGATCAATCGATATCATGACGTTTTCTCCACAAGACCTGGGCGAACCGCCCTAGCCCAACACCACATTCATACGGAACAGGGCAGATATGTCCGTCTGAAACCCTATTGTATTCCAGAAGCCTGAAGAAAAGCAGTGGAGGAAGGCACTATTAAAATAGAGAACTATATTATCGAGCCTTCCTCCAGTCCTTGGTGTTCTCCCATTGTTTTGGTACCAACACTGGAGAAGAGCCTCAGATTCTGCATAGACTCTATTTCTACATTTGATACTTACCCCATGCCTAGGGTAGACAAAATTATAAAACTGGGGGCAGCACAGTATATGTCCACCCTAGATCTAACAAAAGGATATTGGCAAATACCCCTAGCCCCACAGGATCAATGCAAAACAGCCTTCTCTACGCCATCAGGTCTGTATCAATTCAAGATAATGTCATTTGGATTACACGGAGCCCCTGCCACTTTCCAGAGACTGATGGATAAACTCCTACTAAAACATAAAGACCACACCGCCGCATATTTGGATGACATTGTCATACTCAGTCTTCCTTGGGATACCCATCTGTTGCACTTGGACATGGTACTGGAATCACTTAGAGAAGCAAATCTAACAGCAAATCCCAGCAAATATAAGCTAGCACAGAATTCCATTCGATACCTAGGGTATGATATTGGACATGGTACCATCTGCCCTCAGGTAGCCAAAATACAAGCAATACAAGATGTCCCCTACCCCACTACACAAAAACAAATACTTTCATTTTTAGGATTGGTGGGCTATTACAGAAGGTTTATTCCCCATTTTGTGGAGGAGTCTGCCCCATTAACCGACCTGTTACAAGGAAAGAACCCCAACCACATTCCCGTCCTGACGGACCGGCAAACGGCTAGTTTTGAAACACTGCAACTGATTCTGTGCACCCACCCTGTATTATGTTGTCCAGATTTTTCCAAACCTTTCCTGCTCCAGGCAGACGCTTCTGATCGCGGGTTAGGTGCAGTATTACTACAACCTGGTGATTGCAATGAACTCCACCCTGTGGTTTACATTAGTCGTAAACTATTGCCTCATGAACAGAACTATCCAACAATAGAGAAGGAATGCTTAGCCATAAAATGGGCAGTGGAAGCCCTTTAATATTATCTAATGGGACGTCCTTTTACCGTTCTTACTGATTACGCTCCCCTAACCTGGCTATCCTGACACAAAGACACTAATCCCAGGATCAGTTGATGGTTCTTAGCTCTACCATCTTTTTTCTTCCAGGCTACCCATCTTCCAGGAAGGCTGCTAGTCACTGCTACCTGTCCAGGACTCCCAGATCACTATGGCCGATGGGCCATCCTGGGAGAAGGAGTTATGTAACGGGAACCCCGTTACCAGGTCAATCCAGGTAGCAACAGTTGCTGGCTTACACTCAGCCGGTTTTGCAGAGAAGTTTCCCTGGGGCACTTCAACAGAAGAACATCGGACGGAAGCAGAGTACTTCCGGGGTGAGGCCTCAAAAGAAAAGGGTTGGAGCGAAGATAAGGAGGAGAGAGATGACAGAAGAGAAACAAAGGTACCAAGAAGAAGTCGTAGGACCCGAAGAGGCAGCAGCAGAGTCACAAGAGTAGACGAGGACCAGAGAAGACGCGGGACATGAAGAGGCAGCCCCAGAGCCGCGAGAAGTGACGAGGACCAAAGAAGATGCTGGACCTGAAGAAGCAGCGCCAGAGCCACGAGAGGGAACGAGGACAGAAGAAGACGCGGGACCCAAAGAAGCAGCGCAGGAGCCACGAGAGGGGGCGAGGACCGAGGAAGACGCGGAATCCGAACCGGAGAAGGACAAGGAACAACACAGGGAGAGGCACACGGTGAGAGCACCACGTTACGTTCCTAGAGGGACGTGGTTCCACAAGGTACGGGCCTACTCGAGCAAGTAGCTCTTATTGAATTTAGTGGAAACGAGGGAAGGGAAGGAGAACCCAGAGAGGGGAACTAACTTAAAAGGAGAAAGAAAGCGAGGGGGTAAATCCCTAAATACACTGTGGAATAGGTGGTGAAGAAGACCACCCCCTAAGGCACTAATGCATGAAAGCATGTGTGACTCACCTTGAATGGCCCCTTCCTCACGTCCACCACTCACACCTTCCTCGGTGACCCCACCCTGTCCCTTAATAAAAGACCCAGTTATCTGACACCCGTTTCCATCTCTTCTCTCGGAGGCACATCAGTCAAGAACTTCATCTGGGCTGCCGGTTCCATCTCCAGGAACCTCTGAGGAGTGAAGAAACTACATAGAGAAAAGAGAAACAAAGAGAGAATATTAGTGAACTAACTAATTGTATCTCTAATACTCCCAATAATAATAAAAACAGTTCTTAAGACCTCAACTAAGTCGAGTATTTATATTCCCGGCATCCTACAGCCACTAAATGTGAATTATTTCCTTTTGTTTTCTTGTTTCTTTTCTTGTTATCATTACCAAACTTCTGCGACCATCACTGTGATGCATGTAAGTACTTCACATTTATAAGACTGAGAACTGGCAAGACAAATATAAAGTCAGATATATAAAAATGCAGTTTATTAACCGTCATGGAATGTTGAAAAAATGTTAATAAAAATATTTATTTAAAAAAATTTAAATGGTTTCCACTCCATGTACTTGTGTGCATTTTATCTAGGTATCTTGGAACTTTTGCGTGGATCCGGCTGTCCTGAACCAACATTATTAGTGTTATTGATGATTAGCAGTAATTATAACACACGATCTGCCATTGCAAACACCAGTTTGTAGGTTAGCTGTTTGCCAGATCTTTCGTTACTTTCTAATTATTATACCTATAGATGGCTTCCAAGAAGTATTCGTGTCTCATCATTTTATTGGCTTGCATTGCAGTGCTTACAGTACATTACTTTTAGGAGCAGCTGCACCTGGCAAGGACTATTTCATGGATTCAGATTTCATTTTGATGATAAACAAAGGCTTATTTGATATATAGGGTATGTAAATATATAATCGTACTATATATAATATTTGTTAGATATTTTTTAACACAAATATTTTGTGTGAAAAAAATGCTACATCGCATAAATAACGAATGCTTGTATTTAAATATTGGAAATGACAATCATACTTACCACGATGATAGTTAATGTGTTTTTATTTTTAGATGCACCTGTATTGCTTATAGTGGTGAGAGCATCCTTTTCAGTTTAGTTTCCCAGACTCATCGCTTGTCTATACGAGCATAGTCTTCCTTCAAGATTACTCCACACATCAAAAAGTTCAGACATCTTGAAATTGGAAATAGCCGTTGAAAAAAAACAAGGGTTTAACAACCAGAAAGTACAATTCTGATGTACATAGTCTGTAAATTAAATATAATAGCGTCACAGTTATTTTCGAATAAAATCAATCTTTTTGTTTTTGGAAAAGGCTACATAATTTGTTGTCCTCCATAACAACTATATAAAGCATATAAAACAAATGGTTGTATTAAAATATAAGACCTAGCAATTAACGTATTAGTTCTTGGATGCACCGTTGCAGCCAAAACATGTCGTAAACGTTACCAAATTATGGAACGAATCTTAACATGCACTTATGAACTTCAAACTAAGGAGATATGATGAAATCATGAACATGCACTACTCATTATCACGATGGTAATTATTAACCTACGTTGATCATTGTTTCCAAGATGTTACGCTAGCCTGTCTATTGTGTACGCTATCAAAATGAGTCTATTTCTTGAGATAGTAGAGGCATCATGATGCATGCCTTCTTCCACTGTGTTGTTTGCACTCCCATAATGGTTAAATTCCCTTTAACATTGTAAGTATTCTTAGTGCAGTGGTTCTATGCCCCGGAACTATGCCTGCGCATGCATCAATAAGTTATTTTACAATGGCATAACATTATTACCAATACTGACAGGAAAGATTAGTGTTATCCGCCCCCCAGCAAGGCATGCTCTCATTCACTTTTGTTCATCCAAAAATGCACTTAGTAACCTATTTATCCATGCATCCACTACCCATGTATACATACTTCCATTCTCTGCTTATCCACCCAACCATTCACTCCTTCTAACATTCACGACAAGCTTCACAATCTGTGCAGAATCACTCCTCTCTGTAAAATAGCTTGACCTGATGGTTTTGATAATGCTTGTTTTCCTCAAAGTAAAATTATGCGTTATCGGAAGTCTGCATTTTTTAAGTTGTGCAGTTCTGAACAGTGTAACTCCTTGATCTATGGGCAACATTTTTGTAATTCACCCTGTTTTAAACAAACATCATTTCTTACCAAACATTTCTAAAATTATATTTAGACTATTTAAAAAGTCTAACGTCTATATGTAATGTTTGAGCATGCAGTGCCAACTTTTGTAAGCCATAAAAGCTAGAGGAAGCAAACGTTAGTGCATGCATATTTTTAAACACGCTGAAAGTCTAATGTATCCCAGAGATGTTTCCGTTGTTTGGTTTTTGTAGAAATTAATCTGATTTTGGCAGGCCTTCCTTGATGCTTTTGTTTGAAATGTGGCCATAGTTTCCAGTGTCTTTCCTATTATACGAGAAAGCTTAACTTAGTGGCCTCGTAATGTAATGGCAATGATCAAGTTTGGCCAAAATGAGCAAGTGTGGCCTTGTTTTGAGCTATCTTTGGTTAAATCGCTCTAAATGTGTGAATGATAACTATACTGGGGTGCTATATTGGGAATATGCTTGCAGTGGTTATTTTTAACATTAACCCTGTTTCAGAGATCTCTCATTTTGGCAGACTAGTGGGTCAGGGAGAATTTGGTTTACCCAAGACTGAAGAGTAGAATACTTGAGACAACAACATACTAATACTTACCCCAAAAGTTCTGCATTTACTACTATTGCATTTTGTTAAATAAAATGACGAGACAGGGCCTTGTACCCCTTTACCTGATAATATGTGGGTTCATTTTTATCCACACACATACTAGAAGATTTTAGACTGATTCTAAATATTACCAATCTTGCCAAAAAGGGAGAAAGGAATACACACAAAATACGAGTTCCTCAAAAGCACAAAATGTAGCCTACGGGGAGGCTGGATGAAAAGTTTGGGCCTGATCTAGATTTTGGCGGTGTTACTGCCAAACTGCTGCAGCTGTGGACCTGAGAAGACCACCAAGTCGACGGTGTTCCACCCACCGTATTTAGATGTTAAAGTCCTGCAGGTGGTGTACTGGCAGCAGTTAGTTGATAGAGGGAGGACATCGTGGGACACAATGGACAGCAGACAATGGCAGTGGCTACGAAATAGAGGTAAATCACACACACACTGTACCTTTCCCATATATGTCCCCCTGCATCACACAAGAAACAACACACCACACACACCATTAGCGATTGCCATTCCAATACAACATGTACATGCTGCAAACACACATTGCCATACATCCATACCAAAACATATACACACTAGTGATGCTGCACCCGCACATGACACAACCACAGCAACCAACACTCATCTACACAAACACACTTCCACATCACAACTACATACATCAAAACAACAACACCACACAACACACCTGTATGTTGCACGCAGCAACACAACATACACAAAAACAGCAATGACATATGCAACGGGCACATATATTGATACCCAACCACAGCACCCACTACTCCTCCCTCCACTGCAACCAGCCAATCCTATTGCACACATACATAGTTGCACTGACTCACACAAACAACTCGAAGTACAACATGACAGGTACAGGTCCCCTTGCAGTGTGCACACATGGAAACAGTTGACAAGTATGAATGTACCGTCATTGTGGTGCCAGCCTTCATTTGCCAATTAATACAGTTGTGTATGTGTGCGATATGTGTTGTGTACCAGTGTGTCTTCGTCACATGCATGCCACAGTAAGCTTAATAAATTACTGTGACATGTATGTGTCTGCAGTGGTCCCAAGCTGATGTCTAGTGACCCCCAACGTACACAGCCAATGCCGGTTCCTTACCTTTGTGTCCAGCGATGGGGGGTTGTGTTTTCTCCGTAGTCCAGTAGCAGCCGCAACGGAGGGTGTTGTCCACTTGTGTCCAGTCAGAAATAGTAGTGGAATCAAGAAAAAAAATTGAGTTTTCACCTCTTTCCTCCTTCCCCCAATCTTCCAAGTCAGATTTAGAGGTCGGACAGCCACTTTTTGGTTAGTAGTAAGGCACATCCATATCTTCACAGCGGTAAGTGTGTCTGGAGTCCCTCCACTAGCCACTCTTTCCTCTGGTGCAGTGGTGGTGGATGGGAATTCTTGGGTAAGTCGGCAGGACTTGGTTAGCCAATTGCCTATGGTACCGCCAACATCTAAATCAGGCAGGCGGATCACCAATATGATGCATGGGTTTTCAGTCAGAAAACCGTTGGCAGGGCAGTTACTGCCAACATCTAAATAAGGCCCTATGTCTTTGGGTTCCAAACTTTCCAACAAGGCAATTAGATAACAGCTGGGATGGCAGTGATTCTGAAGGGGAAGGCCAAGGGACTACTCTTGTCATGGAAAAGTCACTGTGTTATGTGCCCTGCTCTCACTTATAATAGTGATTATTTCCAATATATTTAGGGAAAGTGTAAAGCTAAGATTATATAAAAAGTGTCTATGGCTAAAACATACTCACTAGACCACATTTAAATATGTTGACTGCCCACCACACTGATTTGCCCACCTTTTTGTTTTCTGCCTGTACTGAGTCTGTTTCTAAACTCCCCTAGTATGTTCATCTGATAGGAAAAGGCATACCTACATCGTGAGTCCTTTTGTTAGGGTTGTTTGGTAGTAAGTTATTCCTAGGCAATATTTGTGGGGGACATAGATATTGACCATTGGTATTTGAGGGTTCAGCCTATTTCTTTCCATTTAAATAACAGTTATTCATCTTGGAAATTCTTCTCTCAAAGTGGCACTAGTGAAGAGTCAAGATTTGATCCAGGAGGTGATAACTCAAATACTACATGACACAGTAATCACACTTGATACACTTAATATCCAGCTGAATTATATCATTTAACCCATTCGCTGCCAGGCCTTTTTCCCCCTCAGGTGCAAGGCCTTTTTTTGGCTATTTGGAGCAGTTCATGCTTAGGCCCTCATAACGTTTTGTCCACATAAGCTACCCACGCCAAACTTGCATCCTTTTTTTCCAATATTCCAGGGATTCTGGAGGTAGCCAGAGTTTGTAGATTCCCCTGAAGGAGACCAAGAAATTAGCCACAATACAGCAAAAAATTCATTTTTTTCAAAACAATGGGAAAAAAGGGCTGCAGAAGAAGGCTTGTGGTTTTTCCCCTGGAAAGGGCATCAGCAAAGGGTTTGCAGTACTAAAATCACCATCTTCCCAGCTTTCAGGAACAGGCTGACTTGAATCAGAAAATTACGTTTTTCAACACAATTTTGGCATTTTACTGGGACATACCCCATTTTTACTATTTTTTTGTGCTTTTAGCCTCCTTCCAGTTAGTGACAGAAGTGTGTGTGAAAACAATGCTGGATCCCGGAAAGCTAATCATTTCTGAGAAGCAGACAAAATTCTGGGTTCAGCAAGGGGTCATTTGTGTAGATCCTACAAGGGTTTCCTACAGACAATAACAGCTGAAATAAAACAAAATTGAAATTGAGGTAAAAAAACAGCAATTTTTCTTCGTGTTTTGCTCTGTAACTTTTTACTTCAATGTCAGATGTTTGAAAGCAATATACCGTTACGTCTGCTGGACTCTTCTGGTTGTGGGGATATATAGGGCTTGTACGTTCATCAAGAACCTTAGGTACCCAGAGCCAATAAAGGAGCTGCACCTTGCAATGGGTTTTCATTCTATACCCGGTATACAGCAATTCATTTGGTGAAATATAAAGAGTGAAAAATAGGTATCAAGAAAACCTTTGTATTTCCCAAATGGGCACAAGATAAGGTGTTGAAAAGCAGTGGTTATTAGCACATCTCTGAATTCTGGGGGCCCCATACAAGCATGTGAATTACAGGGTATTTCTCAAATAGACGTCTTTTTTACACACTGTCTTACATTTGGAAGAAAGAAATGTAGAGAAACACAAGGGGCAATAACACTTGTTCCACTATTCTGTGTTCCCCCAAGTCTCCTGATAAAAATGGCGCCTCACTTGCGTGCAAAGGCCTAATGCCCACGAAAGGAAACGCAACATGGACACATCACATTTTCCCAAAGAAAACTGATGTGTTGTTTGGAAAGTGCCTAGCTGTGGATTCTGGCCTCTAGCTCAGCCGGCACCTAGGAAACCCTACCTGTGCATTTTTTAAACTTGACACCTAGGGGAATCCAGGATGGGGTGACTGTTACTCAGAATCCTTTGCAAACCTCAAAATTTGGCCCAAAAAAACATTTCGGTGACAGAAAGTTCTGGAATCTGAGAGGAGCCACACATTTTCTTCAACCCAACATGCCCCCAAGTCTTCCGATAAAAATGGTATCGAACATGTGTGAGTAGGCTTAGTGCTCATGACAGGAAATGCCCCAAAACACAATATAGACACATCTCATTTTCCCATAGAAAACAGAGCTGTTTTTTGCAAGGTGCCAAGCTGTGGATTTTGGCCTCTAGCCTAGCCAGCAACTAGGGAAACCTTCCAAACCTGTGCATTTTGGAAAACTAGACACCTAGGGGATTCCAGGATGTGGTGACTAGTGGGGCTCTCACCAGGTTCTGTTTCCCCGAATCCTCTGGAAACCTCAGAATCTGGCCAAAAAAACACTTTTTCCTCATATTTCAGTGACAGAAAGTTCTGGAATCTGAGAGAACCCACAAATTTCCATCCAGCGTTACCCCAAGTCTCCTGATAAAAATGGTACCTCACTTGTGTGGGTAGGACTAGTGCCCGCATAAAGAAATGCCCCAAAACACTATGTGGGCACATCAAAATTATCAAATACTAAACTACCTGCTTTTGCAGGGGGCCCGTGTTTTTGGTCCTGGGCTCAGCAGCCATATAGGGAAAACTACCAAACCCAAACATTTCTGAAAACTAGACACAAGGGAATCCAGGGAGGTGTGACTTTTGTAGATCCCCTAATGTTTTCTTACCCAGAAACCTCAGCAAACCTCAAATTTAGCTAAAAATCAAATTTTTCACCCAGTTCTATGTGGGATCACCGCACCAGTGCTAATTGCCTACCACCCAACGTTCCCCTCAGTCTCCGGGTAAAAATGATACCTCACTTGTGTAGGTGGGCCAAGTGCCTGTGACAGGGAAGAGCCAAAAACATGTCAAGATTGAGTGAGAACCAAGGCTGGTCCTAAAAGGGCAATTTGAAAAAAATTATTTTTAGGCTGACAAGTGGGGCAGAATTTTTATCGGTATAGATGCGACAATGCTGGGTGGTAGGAATTTTGTAGATTCCTGCAGATTCCGGAAGGTTCCGTCACAGAAATGTGGGAAAAATGTGTGATTTCTAGCAAAGTTGGATGTATGCAGGGCATTGTGGATGAGAAAATGTTGCAGAGTGCATGTGAAGCACAGCACCCTGGACTCACCCAGATGTTTAGTTTTCAGATGTGTCTAGGTCTTGTGGATTTTTCTACATGGCAGCGTCCCAAAGTCCAAAAAGTGCAGCCCTCACCATTCCAAGTGGGACGATTTTGAGAGTTAGCCAAGTTCTTATGGCCCAAATGTAAAACCAAAACCCAAAATAATCAAATGGCCTACCGTGGTAAAAGATGTTTAAGTGTGTGGGGGGAGAGCTGAAAGACTGTTACCCCCTTCAGTTGGGGTGGGGGCATAACCAGGCCCATACTGGTTGGTCGCCACCACCACACTATTTTTGTTTTTAATTCCCTGGCATCTAGTAGACTTTCTGCGGTGTGGATTGGGGGTAATTGACCCATTTGCCCACTGGTGGGCAGAACAACTTTGGCCCCATTTATTTGGGGTGAGGGGTATGGCCATACCCCCACCCTCTTATTTTGAAAAGAAAATCTTCGCCGGTCCCTGGGGGTGGGGGGCAGTGGGGCCTTCTAAAAATAGGCTGATCTGCCCCCAAGGGGGGCAGATATGGCCAACAGTAATGTGCCCCCATGGGGAGCGACCATTGCCCAAGATGCTGCCCCCCAAACAAAACACACACATACACACACACCAATCCCTGGTGCCTAAGTGGTTTCTGCCTCCCTGGGGGCAGATCGGCCTAATAGAAATAGGCTGATTTGCCCCCAAGGGGAGCAGAAATAGCCTAAAATAAATTTGTCCCCCAGGGGAGCGACGCTTGCCTAAGGGGTCGCTCCCCTTGCGTGAAATTGACGCAAACAAAAATCCCTGGTGCCTAGTGGTTTCGGCCTAATAAAAATAGGCTGATCTGCCCCAAGGGGGGGCAGAATGGCCTGAAACAAATTTGCCCCCCCCCCCAGGGTAACGACCCTTGCCTAAGGGGTCACTCCCCTTGCATGAAATTGTCACAAAAAAATTAAAATCCCTGGTGTCTAGTGGTTTCTGGCCCCCTTTGGGGCAGATTGGCCTAATAAAAATAGACCGATCTGGCCCCAGTGGGCGCAGAAATGGTCTAAAGATAATTTTGCCCCCAGAGGAGCGACCCTTGGCTAAGGGGTCACTCCCACATTTAAAAAAGTAAAACAAAAAAAATCCCAGGTGCCTAGAGGTTTCTACCCCCCTGGGGGCAGATCAGCCAAATTACAATAGGCAGATCTGCCCCCAAGGGGGGCAGAAATGGCCTAAAACAAATTTGCCCTTCCAGAGGAGCGACCCTTGCCTTAGGGGTCGCTCCCATCACATGAAACTAACAAAAAGAAATCCCTGTGTGTCTAGTGGTTTCTGCCCCCCTTGGGGTCAGATTGGCCTAATAAAAATAGGCCGATCTGCCCCCAAGGAGGGCAGAAATGGCCTAAAATTAATTTTGGCCCCAGGAGAGCGACCCTTGCCTAAGGCGTCGCTCCCCACATATACAAAAATAAAATAAAGAAAAAAAAGACCCCTGGTGTCTAGGGGTTTATCGGCCTCATTATAATAGGCCGAAAAGGTCTAAAAATACTTTGCCCCTCTGGGGAGCGGCCCTTGCCCAAGGGGCGGCTCCCCTTATGTGTAAATATAAAAAAAAAAACATTCCCTAGTATCTAGTGGCATTTCTGCTGCCCGAACGCATCAGGCAGCTGAAATGCTGAGAGAGACATGAAAGGAGAGGAAAGGCATTTATTTCCTCTCCTTTCATGCCTCTCTCATTCCCTCCATGTAATCGGCAGAGAAATGCTTTTGCATTTCCCCTCTGATCTGCACTGGAAGCTGAGCTCCCACGTGGAGGGGTAGGCATCTGATGAGGTCAGGGAGCAATTGCGCACTGACGTCATCAGGCACCACAGCGGGTCAGGAGTGGCGCGGGGGAAGGGGAATTGATTCCCTTTCCATCCCTGCCCAGGGGAGGGGGGTGCAAGGCCCCCGGGGGGAGCGCTAGCGCTTCCCTCGAGGGCCCCTACTTGAACGTAATGGTTACTTCCTGGGCACTTGAGCGGTGCTGCCCAGGACGTAAACATTACGTCCGAGGCACCTGAGTGGTTAAGGTGGCCTGAATTAGAGATGGGTGTTTTGGAATGAAACCCCCAAAATATGCTCTGCTACTTACAGTACCCATGCTTCCTAACAAATGTCTTCTGATCATGGCCAAACTGATCCAGATTATCCCTGGTGAAAATTCTTAAACAGACTACCCCCTTCGTCTCCTTGCAAAATCTCTTTCCATTAATCCATTTTCTCTCCTTCTCTCTTCTTTTTTCTAAATTCTCCCTTACCGATCTCTTTCTCTCTGTCTTCTCCCTCCGTCCCTCTCTCTTTCTCTCCTGAAGTCTCTACATGCCTGATGCAAATAAAGGTGCTGGGAAAAATGACAGAGGCACCAGGAGCATCCCCCCCACCAGCTCTATAAATTCAGCCTCCAGAGCCTCCAGCCCACCAGGGAAATGCCCAGTGGAATTGTCATGGGGACAAGACTGCTGGTTTCAGGGGGCAGCAGCACCGCCTGTGGGGGACTGAGTCTGTTGCGCACCATTTGGTCTAACCCTTTCTGCTAGCTAGCAGCACCTCACCATAACCCAAACGTGAAGGTGATTTTTGGCAGTCTGATGTGTGACACTCAGACTCCTCAGGGAAGCCGTGGTACAACAGATCCTACCCCTTTCTCTCAGTTACATTAGTCTCATACATGAAAAGATAACTAGAAGCAGGATTTGGTTCAATACATTTATTGATGAAACTGTGTTCTATGTCAAAAGTTATGAATTGTAATTATTAGGAAGATGAAACACAACACTATTATCATTGTGACCACGAAAGTGAAACAAATAAAAAGGCCCAACATTCTGTCACACTAATGAATCTAGAATCCCTACCTGCACTACTAAAAAGTCTACATGAGGGTGGTAGCAGTATTAGCCCTAATCTGCCCACACTAGTTTCTGGAAGGAAGCCCCATTTCCATACCTGAATCATAAGCAGGGGTTTACCTGTGATATGCTGGCAGTCCTCCCACATGGATGGAACAACGAGGACAAGTTCAGCAGTGCTGTGATGACATGGTACAGCATGAGATGGATTGCTGGAATCTCCCCTCTAACTTAGTTTGTGGCAGCGTGTTGTTTTATAACAAAACATGCTGTTCTGAGAACTGCCCTGGTGTGATAATGTGTCTTTTCTGTGTAATGTAGACATCGTACTCTTGGACAGGCAATACTCTGTAAATTGTCATGTACAGCCTTAGGCTGAGCACAAGATAATATGTTTAAAAGAACTAATAACAAATTCTGTGTGTAAGGGCAGCTGATAAAAATAATAAGACATCTCCACTCAAATGAAGCCATGCTAGAATAATAAAAAAGAATAAATGAAATAAACTGGGTAAATGGGCTCATGCCGCAGTTCCAGATCTAAAATAAATGTGCCCATGCAAATTACTTAAATAACCCCACAACACCCTCCCATTCTTAGTGCAAGAGTGCAGAGGTCTATTAAAAAAACTCTATTGTACAATCACAATTATTACGCTACTACTATCTTAAAAGCAAGCTAAAACCTACATAAAAGAGATAAAATGTCCACGTCTACAAGCAGTACAGAATGAAGTTGGGCCGAATTAAAACAGGTAATTAAGGGCCAGATGTATCAAAGGGTTTACCCATTCTGTGTCTATGGGAAAATGCTTTAGTACATATGGCCCTTAGAATCTGAACAAAACGAAATGCAAATTAAGGCCAAATATCAAAGTTCAGCAAGAAACGTGCTTCGCAGACAAATCACCAATATCATCAATAGTGATGAAATCCAGGAAAGATCACAATCCAGCAGGTGATGTTAACCAGCTCGTTAGTAAGAAAAGCGAGGGAGCAATTAATGTTCTGGTACCTCATCTATAGGTCCGGCCAAGGAAGCAGCAGCATTTCATGCAGTGCCACGTGTTACAGCACCAGGATCTACTAGATCCACAAAGGGCACCTCATAGGAAGTATCCCTTAGGAATTGGATTCTCAATGGGCACATCTGGCAATGAACCCTCAGCGAGAACACAATCAGACCTGCATCCAAAGAAAGTAGACACTGCATAGCAAGACACACTTCCGGTACATGTTCGAATGGGCACCACAAACATCAAAAGACAGGCTGCATGCAATTGAGAACCAGTCTGAATGAAAGTGACCAGTACGACTCCAGTTCTTCCAGGAGTGGTGCTCCAAAGCTTTGCATCATGCATTCATGACACACTTGGGCTGGTGGAAGCGCCATAATTCCTCTTTGTTGTGATCGGGCAGCCATTCCAAATGAGAAACCACAACAGCAGAATACCTTCAATTAATGCCAAAGTTATTGGCAGAAAGTAA
Source organism: Pleurodeles waltl (assembly GCF_031143425.1). NCBI lineage: Eukaryota > Metazoa > Chordata > Amphibia > Caudata > Salamandridae > Pleurodeles > Pleurodeles waltl. The sequence goes on along the minus strand of NC_090444.1, from coordinate 1,401,018,673 downwards.
GGCCTGTCCTGCCCTGTTTATGATATCGATGTATGTGTAGTTTCTCTACACACACAAAGTGGTAATGGACAGTTTACCACCCTAGTTGGTATTGTTTAAACCGGTCTCAGTTGTTTCAAATTTGTGAAATGTTCTAGCCTCAACAACCTTTGTATATAGGTGTTTTGTGATTGTGTTATATAGGAAACGTCCCCAAAACAGCTATTTAAGGACTAAGGGCCAGATGTACCAAAGGATTTTACCCATTCTGTGTTCTGTAAATGTTTGCTCACATAGTCTACCCACCCTTTATTTGTTAACACACATTAAAAACCCAGCTGTAACCTTGGCCTGTATGGTGCAGAATACCAATAGACTGCGGACAACGTTCCAGTGTTTCTAGTGTTCTCGAATCTTTATGGAAAGGCAAAATGGTACTCCAATAGCTTTGACAGGCCATAAAAATAAACATCAGGACCTACTCATTGGAACCAAGGGCAAACTATACAATTTATTTATATGTTCAAACCAATGAGCACGTCTGACTGTGGCCATTCATAGTCTATTTATAGATTTACTCTAAAAAAAAGTACAGTGACAATAGATAGTTTCCGGTTTGTCAAGGATGTCTGAAAGGTTTCGATCATCCTTCTAGCAGACCCAAGAAGTTGTTAAAATACGGAGTGCTCATAAAATATTTAACTAGACCTTCACCAAGGGTGGTCTCAACGTTATAATGTTGTTTGACTTCATCACATATCACGTTAGAATGCATCTAACTGGGCAATTAAATACAGTGAATTTGTGTAAGATTGAATCTGCGCGAAGAGAACATCCCTAGATATTGTTAAGCCCAAAGATTCCCATTCATTGACAATCGACTTCCTGAACACCTCATATTGAGAGGCATATGAGCCATGGCCCCAGTTCCAAGGAAAACTGACTGTGCCTTAATTTACTCAGGGGCTTGGATCCATACATCTTCAAATCATCCAAGAACCCTCTGGCAGATTCATCTCTTGGCAATAATTTTCACGTTTCCGTATCTACCGTATAGCACAAGCGGTGGTGAAGCCAATAGGCCTGGCTTTAATTAATATGGTATGTGTTACTGTTATTTACATGTGTTCGCCTATTGAAGCCAATCTTATTATGTGTGTGTGTGCCTGTGTTTACAACTGCTGCACGTGCTATACTTGTGTGCTTTAGTGAAAAAAGAAAACAGAAAGAATTGCTTTCTTTGTACAATGTATGTATGACAAAGACATTAACGTGGGATTATTTAAAGTGCTTTTGAGATAGATGTAAAATACTCCCTTCTGCACTGTAATGCAAACACTCAGTAGGAGGTAGAATTAGACACCATATAGCTAGTAGCACGAGTTGAGAGAGGAATATTCCTTAAGGTGTAGCATACTCAACGTATAGTTTGAAGAATTGGGGCCAGATGTACAACACATTTTACCGGCCGTTTGCTACAGGTAAACTGCATTTCCCTATGTACAAACCCCATTTTGTGAGTTGGTAGCTATTACTGACTCGCAAAATATGATATGTGAGTCGCTGTTAAGAAGGGGCGCGTAAAGGATATCTAGGATGACCACCCGTCCTTAATTTTCACAGATTGACCATAATTTCACCCTGCCGTCTGTTGTCTGTGCTGAAAGGCTTAAGGAACAGCATTTGTGTGTAATTTTAGCCTTTCACCTAAAGGACAAAATGAAAGTAGGACAGATCAGTTTGCAGAGAGTCTCATGTGCTCTGCTGGAGGGAAGGAGGGGCAGACATATAAGAAAAGGTCTTCTTGTCAGTGCATCTCCTTCCCTAAAGAAATGCAGATGTGTGTAACTGGTAAATCTAAAATGCAAAGGAGCTTGGAAATGGACTGACTTTAATCAAAGGAGTCACTTGAAGCTTTCTGGTGACATCTGAAGATTTTTCTTTTATAGAGGTACTGTAAGGGTGTTCCACGGTGAGCTGTGGAGTGAGTGGTTTTATTCGACTGTTATAAAAATGTTAGTACTAGGTATAAACTATATAGTATTCAAATCTGCATTTTAGAAGCACTTTTTTTATTTAACCAAAATGTATTGCCACATTGTGTAGCAGTCTATATTATAATGTTTGTAATGCATGTTTAAAATAAGGACTTACATCCACAGTTTTTTCAGGGACCTCAATACCTCATAGTACTAACAAACATTGGTAAAGCCAAAAGGTCTCATCTACGCAAGAGTTATTGGCTTTACCAATGCGTTTTAGCCATGTTATACACCAGAGTGGCTGCTGTTCAGCATGGCTAGAGGTTAGTGGCATAGTTGTGCAGGGTGTAGTAGAGTGGCATAAGAGCAGTTGCATAGAGCACAGTTGTGCAGAGTAGAGTGCAGTGGGGTGCAGTGCAGTTGTTTAGAGTTCATTGGCGTAGAGTGCAGTGGTTTAGAGTGCAGTGACGTGGGGCACAGTAGAGTAGCATAGAGTACAGTGGAGTAGAGTGGCAGAGAGTGCAGTGGTGCAGAGTGGTGCAGTGGCATAGAGCGCAGAGTAGACTTGCGTGGAATAGAGTGCAGTGGCATAGAGTGGTGCAAAGTAGAGTAGTAGCGGTGCAGTGCAGAATAGAGTATAGTGCTGTAGAGTGCAGTGGCATAGAGTGTAGTAGTACAGAGTAGAATGGTGTAGATTACAGAGGCGAAGAGTGCAATGTTGCAGAGTAGAGTGTCAGTGCAGTGGTGTAGAGTGGCACAGAGAGCAGAGGCATAGAGTACAGTGGTGAGAGTAGAAGGCAGTTGTGTACAGTGCAGTTTGGAGTGCATTGGCGTAGAGTGCAGTGGCATAGAGTGGCATGGGGCAGAGTAGAGTGGCATAGAGTGCAGTGGAGTAGAGTGGCAGAGAGTACAGTTGTGCAGAGTGGTGCAGTGGCATAGAGTGCAGAGTAGACTTGTGTGGCATAGAGTGCAGTGGCAAAGAATGATGCAGAGTGGAGTAGTGTAGAGTGATGCAGTCCAGAGCAGAGTATAGTGCTGTAGAGTGCAGTGGCTTAGAGTACACTGGCATTTAGTGCAGTGGTATAAAGCAGAGTGGTGTAGAGTACAGTGGCCAAGAGTGCAATGTTGCACAGTAGAGTGTCAGTGCAGTGGTGTAGAGTGGGGTAGAGCAGTACAGAGAGCAGTGACGTAGAGTACAGTGTTGCAGAGTAAAGGGCAGTTGTGTACAGTGCAGTTGTTTAGAATATTGGCGTAGAGTGCAGTGGCATGGGGCAGAGTGGCATAGAGTGCAGTGGAGTAGAGTGGCAGAGAGTGCAGTAGTGTAGAGTGGTGCAGTGGCATAGAGTGCAGAGTAAACTCAAGTGGCATAGAGTGGTGAAGAGTGGAATAGTGTAGAATGGTGCATAGCAGAGTATAGTGCTGTAAAGTGCAGTGGCATAGAGTGGAGTTATTCAGAGCATAGTGGTATAGAGTGCAGTGGAATAGAGTGTATTGGTGCAGAATGAGTATAGTGGCAGCGTGTGCAGTGTTGCAGAGTAGTGTGTCAGAGTGCAGTGGCATATAGTGCAGTTGTTTAGAGTGCATTGGCGTAGAGTGCATTGAAGTAAAGTGCAGTGGTTTAGATTGCAGTGGGGCAGAGTGACGTAGAGTGTATGTCGTAGAATAGATTGTTTCAGAGTAGAGTGCAGTGGCATAGAGTGGAGAGGTGCAGGTAGAGTGCAGTGGTATAGCATGCAGTGGCGCAGACAGCAGTGATGTAAAGTAGATTGTTTCACAGTAGAGTGAAGTGGCATAGAGTGGAGAGGTGCAGGGTAGAGTGGAGTTGCATAGAGTGGGATAGAGTGTGATGGCATTTAGTAAAGTGGTGTAGAGAGCCGTGGCATAGAGTGCAGTGGTGCAGAGTAGATTAGAGTGACAAACAGTGTATTGATGTAAAGTGCAGGGGCATAGAGTTGAGTGTTACAGAGTAAAGTGCACTACCATAGGGTGTATTAGCTTAGAGTGCAGTGGCATACAGTGCAGTGCTGCAGTGTGTCATACAGTTGTGCGGACTAGATTGGTGTTGCCTAGACTGGAGTGGTATAGCATGCAGAGAGCAGTGGTTTAGAGAGGCGTACAGTACATTGGCATAGAGTAGAGTGGTACGGATTTGAATAGAGAGATGTAGTGTGAAGTAGCATAGAGTGCAGTGGCATAGAGTGAAGTGATTTAGAGTGGAGAAGAGTGCAGTGGTGTAAAGTGGAGTGATGCAGAGTAGGATGTAGCAATGTTCCCTCTAATTATTTTGTGTGGTGAGCGGTAGTGCAGTAGCTTTGTGCACATTATTCAGAGATGTGTGTGCAAATGAAACTTACCATTAGACATTATGCAGGCGAGCCTGCTATCTCTTGGGTGATCAGGTGAAAGAACAGTTTAATTTTTTACACAAATGAACCAGATGGTAACTTATATTTTAAATGTTATTATTCAAACTGTATTGTATAAAGAAAAATAGGTAGTAATGACATTTCAGAGAGGGCGTCATGCAGCTCATGCAATAATCCAATCTTTGTACTCCAACAGAAGATCCAGAGAGGAGTTTTGTTAAATTTAACATGGTCCTTTCCTAATTCATTGCAGCTTGTCCCCTACCCAGGCTTCTTTCAGCAACACCCCAAGAACACATACTTAACTTCTCACGCTCTTCCAGAATAACCCTCTACACTGTTTACCAACCAAGTACTGTGGGCAACACATTCAGGGTGCCAACTCAACCTTAGACGCGAAGCTTTTTGTGTAAAAAAATAAATATGTATATATATATATATATAGATTATGAGATTTAGCACTCCAGTCTCACCCAGTCACCAAAAGTCACAGTGAATAAGAACTTACACCTGCATGCTACTGACCGCATAACTCTCCAAAACTGAATCACACTCTGATCCGCAGTGGAAATGTTCGGAGTGCCATACTATGAAATCCCAAACTGTGCTGCAATGTCATACAAATAATTATACATTCTTTCCCTCTCTATTTTTTAAAAAAAACATGACAATGAAAAGGATGGGGTTCTGGTAAATATGTAGAAATATGATATTAGAGCACTGAAAACTCAATGATAAATTCTGAACCTTTCTATCAGACCAGCTAAGTAAAGCTTTCTGGTGATGTAGTAATGTAGAATTCAATGCTCCAATAGTATAAAAAATGTGAATGATTTTTTTGTTTGGTCTAAAAAAAAAGTGCATGTTTTTATCTTTGCAGCTTTGTGTAGCATACACAAAGCCCAACAGGCATCAGAGTGCTTTACAAAGAGACTGGCAAAAAGCAAATAGAAATATACAATACTGAGAAAAAGGAGTTAACATCCAGGTAAATAGCAATATTTAAATCTGAATACAGGTTGTGTTTATTGGGTGGTTAAACCTAAAATAGTAGCATCTAGTGTAATACATTTTTTACAAAACATTATAGATGGGTGAGCCACTGAAAGCTCGAGCCTGAAGCCAGGTTCTGGCTTAGCTCAAGGGTCTTTTGGAGCCTCGTGCCTATAACGAAGCAAGCTTTCATGTGGCTTCTGCCTGCCTCCCCTCCCTGTACCCTGGATGTTATGTTATAACCAAAGTTGTTGACTTTGGAGCAGGGGAATCAGATTCAAGTCTCAGAGTAAACTTAACCTTTTCTGATTCTGGGCAAATCACTTAGGCCCTCATTACAACCCTGGCGGTCAGTGTTAAAGCGGCGGTAATACTGCCAACAGGCCGGTGGTAAAAAAAACAGGATTTGGACCATGGCAGTTACCGCCATCCAAAACCGCCGCTTTAACACACCAACCGCCAGGGTGGTAACAGCCGCTGGGCTGGAGACTTCGGTCTCCAGCCTGGCAGCCATCACATTTCCACCTTCGGGATTACGACCCGGCCTACCGCCATGGTTTTCATGCCAATCTTACCGCCACGAAAACCATGGCGGTAGGCACTATCAGTGCAAGGGAATCCCTTCCCTGGCACTGATAGGGGTCTCCCCCGCCGCTTCCCCTCCCCACAGTCCTCCCACACCCTCCCCCTCCCTCTCCTGCCCCCACACATATACACACCCACAAGCGCACCCATATACACACATGCACACACGCATACCCACCTCCACCCACTCATGCAGACATACATACCAACACACCACAACACACACCAACATACCTTTGCACACACATGCATTCACAACACACGACACACAATCACTCACACACTCATGATTCGCTCAGCCTGCCCCCCTAGCGCCCCCATTCGCCCACCGCTCCCGCCTCCCAGCTGCTCCTCCCTCCCACCTCCCCTTCTTAATGGCGGCTGCTGCACAGTGAAATTAGCGACCCTTGACCAGGTTTTGGTCAGGAGAAGTTCCCCACGCCGCGCAGCTCCACCTGACTGCGTCCGTGTCCTTTACCCCACCCTCTCTGCTGCTCCAAGTTTGAGGCTTTCCTCCATCCGCAGGCTCCCACCTGCGCCTCATCCCTGGTGTCTATTGGTGCCGTAAGTATTGTGTGTCTGTCTTGTGACTGTCTTTTTATTTTTGCCTTTCACTGCTTTTTTGTCTCCATTTTTCAGCCTTTTTCTCCTTTTCTTAAGCCTTTTTCTCCTTTTCTGAAGCCATTTTCTCCTTTTCTTAAGCCGCTTTCTCCTTTTCTTAGCCTTCACACTCTGTTGCCCTCTTCCCCTTCCTTAGTCCCGCTGCTGCATCCCCTGTGGCCCCGCCCCCTCGCACCCCCATTTGCCCACTGCTCCCGCCTCCCAGCTGCTCCTCCCTCCCACCAATTGGCTTTTATTCACAGCAACATCAGAACCAGACTTACGTCCAAAGACAAACTGCTGGATGGCGTGGATACTAGTTCTGGTACAGTCTTATGCAGCCGACATGGAACTGCATAGAGTGACCCAGGGTACCCCTCCACAATGTGAGTCACTCCTAGTTTTACTCTCTGGGCAAGTCTGCTTTCTTTAGGAGTGTTTTCATGTGCCAAGAACATGCGCGGCTTTTTCTTCTGGATAGGCTCAACTCCTGAAGGACCAGGCACACATCTTAGACAACCGACTACTAGGCACTGCAGGCAGATCATCAGCTACTCCAGCAGAAAATGCAGAGTTAGACTAAATGTCAGACAGACACCAACCCAGACTACCAAGCAGTCGTCTGGCCAGCTCTCCCTTCCTTAGTCAAGTACAAAGTGGGGAGGTCTGGTTCATTTTTTAAAACATTTTTCCAGAAAAGAGATGTGGACCCACTGCCTAAGGTTTTAATACAGGTTTAGGAAGATTCTCTTTCAAATGTCATTAACGTGCTTCTCTACAGACACAGGCTTTTGTGCAAAGTGATGGCTTACACAGCAGAAAGCAAAGGGCTGTCTCTAATCAGGTGAATTCAAAATGAGGGCAACATTAACTGTGAGATCTCTGCCCCTGGCTTTTATCAGCCCTCATGAAGCATTAATCACAGACAGACAAGAGGATAGGTCCTGCCTAGAAACATCTCTCAATTTGTTCAACAGAAACTGCTATCCAACGCCTCATCCTCTACCATCTACCAAATGGCAGTGCTGAGGAAGAGCTAATACGCAGCCTGTTGCTAACAAAAGTCCTCATTGAATTTCTAAAGGTAGCCCTTCCTTTAGTATCTGGATCTCCAGCTACAGGAACTAAGGCAATGCACTTCCACTGTCTGGGGTAAGCAGCACCCATGCTCCATTTTGTGCCATGCTAAAACCAGGGGCAGGCAAAATGGATCCTATTGGTTTCAGACAACAGAGTCCTACCACTATACAAATGCTACAAACTCACTGCACATACACTCTCTTGACATGCACACAGAATCCCAGAGCAAGGATCTGAATTTCCCTTACCAGCAGAACTTCACACAAGGCTCGCCTCTCCTTATCTCAGAGAAAAGGTCTGGTCAAGCTACAGATTTAAAGAATAGGGGACACTGCTACCACCACTTTATTAGTGCACCCCTTTTGAGTCAGCGAACAGGTTCTGGGCTTGCATTACCAGGGGCAGGCCAAAGCCACTGCATACACAGTAGACCAGTATGATACCAAGGTTAAGATATACATCAAGAAGTCAGCTTCATATGCAGTCAAGCACTCAGGAAATCAGTACACGCACGTCCCCATGCAGGGAACATTCCAATCCCAATAGCTTAGATGTAGTTTTGCCTGTAGAAGCAGTAGTTATCTCTAGATGGACCTCTATTTATAGTGCAGGTAGTGCTAAGATTGATGAGGGCAGAGGGAAAATTGAGAATGCTTGCAAAAACATTCACCCGTGGATCTAAAAGGAGGCTTGGTGACCACCATCTTTTTCTGCAGTACAATGTTGAACCTCTTAACATCAATAAAGAAAGGTTAAGGTTAAGTAGAAGTGACTCTGGGTTCTGTTAGTAACATACTTGACACTATAATGAAAAAGATTTCCTTTTATATTTTTCTCTTCCTCTGGAGTGAATTCCTTCCTTGTTGCTTTCTGTGACGTGTGATATCTGTCTGAAAGAACATTCTCAAGCAGTAAAACTGTCAGACAAACTTAAAATGCAAAGGTCATGAAAGCCTTTTTTTGATTTTCTTTTTCCTGCAATGGGCAATTTACAAAGAATGAAGACAGTGTCTAACAACCAGATTCTCTCTGACATTAAAATAATGCGGAGTAGGTGAAACTATCAGATATTAAAGTCTACTCAGAGTCAAAATTCAGAGTGAAACAAGTAAGTAAACCGGACAAGGAAAGTGTACGGAGAGGAAGGATGTGCTTTACAATAATTGTGAAAACATACTACTTTCTAGGACAAAGGAGTAACGTGGCTGGCTTAAAGTGATAGTAAAGTGTTTCATCTCTACAGAAACATGCTGCTCATTTCCTTAATTTTGCTCCTTTTTAAAAAGTTGAATGACAATGTTACTAAAAACATAGCAAACAAATTAAATGGGAAGCGCCCCTGCAAGAGCCCTGAAAATATTTTAAAGCAATCCTTTGCATGGGTGAATGGGATGATCTACGTGCTATTTGGCAGCATTTGTCTTTGTGTTCTGAACTGCAATAAACGTTAAACGCTGCCAAATAGGATGGAGATCACCCCATCCACAGATGCAAATGAATTGCCTTTCAGGTTTAATTAGCCTTGCTTGTTTTACTGCTCCTCTGACAGATTTCTCCACTTAGGCCTTAAAGGTCTCTCCTGCGCGGAGATTGATTGCTGTATGCGCGGCCGCCCAGGCGCGCATCTTAGAGGGAACATTGGGATGTAGTGGTGTGGAGTGGTGCAGAGCACAGTGGAGTATGCATGGTGTGGTAACACACTGCCATTAGAGACAACACATTTTTGATTGAAATGACCATTACATTGCAAAGAAATACAGTTTTTGAAATAAAACTATACAGTGCACAGACGATAATGTGTGGAAATTGCATCACTTAATGCAATCATTTGTTTAATCAAATAAAGGTATTTGTTTCCAGCACAGTTCAGAATTAACAAAAATGTGCTTCATTTGTACTCCTAATTCTGATATATTAATTTGGGAATCGCAAACAGTGTCTCCACATTTTTGTAGATCAGTGTTTTCGACTCGCAAAAAAAATGCAAGTTGGGAGGCGCAAACACTGAGGGGCATACATCTGGACCTTGGTAACAATAGCTCATGCTATTTTAGGTTTGAATGTGAAGCTGGACCTACAATTGATTGGCTGTGTGTTAAAGCAAAGGGCCTCTGTTCCTTGATTTGTCCCTCCCCAGGAATATTGAAAAGCTGCTTTCCTCCTTACATTGAGACATCCCAGAGGTACTTCAGATTACAAGTAATTATAGTCAGACATCAGAGACTGTTTTGCATGTACTGGAAAGGTAGTTGAGCAATTTGTCACCAATGGTTGAACAACTGACCACCAACATCTGCACCAAACCAACTGGCAGTGCAAAATGTAACTGTCAGTCACTACAAGTTTTGTTCTTGAACTGCTTGACAAGTGCAGATGTTGGTTTGCACTGACAAGTGTATTTTCTGGTGCAGAATTGCCCAGTCGCTCAGTCACCGTTGAAATGTATATTATATATCCCTCAAGCACATTCCTAGGCATTCAAACACAAAGACTCTCACTTACTCTTTCTTACACGTGCACATACTAAGGCCGTACCCCAGCACAGGTGTATTCATGCGCAGTCAAGCTCAGCATACATAAAGACCTTACACTGGTATTTGTGTTTCCTGAAGCCCTCCAATCAGCCATAGATAAGACTCTGTAAGAGAAACCTAAACATACCACCTATTGGATGTTTACCCTTTCTGCAGGGTGGCCCCGGATGTTTATTGCTTTTGTTGCAGAACCCTGTTTTTGCTGACTACAGAACTCTGTGCACTTTTCCCCTGCTAACCAGTAATAACGTTCTTGTGTTCCTCTTTTCCACGTGGTAACATTGGTATATTCCTGATAACCAAACTTAATTTACCCACAAGTCCGTAGTGTTGGGTAACAAGAGTACCTAGGGCCTGTAAATCAAATGCTACCACTGGACTGCAGCACTCATTGTGCCATCCACTGTAGTGGCACTGTAAAACATGTATTGAGGCTTATCATTGTAGCCTGGCTGTGCAGTTTTAAAACTCCAAGTTTGAGCTGTCAAAATAGCCCATTTTCACAGATTATGTTAGGTTAGGTTATGTTAGGTTAGGTGGATTTGTATGGCACAACTTATGACCTGTGAAGGTATCCAGGTGGTGGACCAGGAGCATAGTTCAACTATGAGCAGTGTTGCTCATAGTTGAACATCCAGATCTTCAACTTCTTACAAATGTTGAGGAGTGGAGTAGCAGGTTTTATATGTAAAGGATGTCGGATCCAGTTTTTGGCGGCAATGAAGGACAACGCGTGCCCTCCTGCCTCGCTTCTGTGGATGCACAAGATTCTTGTGAGAGGGGAGGACTGTAGTTGTCTGGTGGGATGGTAGAGTTGGAGTCGGTCATTGAGGTGAGCTGGTCTTGTGTTGTTGAGGGCCATGTAGGTGTGTACTTGCAGCATGTATGGATTGGTAGCCAGTGGAGTTCAGTGAGGTACGTAGTGATGTGGGCATTTCTAGGAATGTCTAAGATGAGTCTAGCAGCAGTGTTTTGGATGGTTGTGAGTCTTTGCTGGAGATGGTTGGAAATGGTGATGGAGAGTGTGTTGTCGTAGTCAAGTTTGCTGGTGATGAGGGCTTGGGTGACTGTGTGTTTTGTGTGCATGGGTGGCCATTTGAAGATCTTGCAGAGCATTCTAAGGATATGGTAGCAGGATGTGATCACGGTGTTGACCTCTTTGTTCATTGTGGATTTGTCATCCAGGATGATGCTGAGGTTTCTGAGGTGGTCTGTGGGGTAGGCATGGGAACCAGTTTGGGTGACCACCAGGAGGAGATCCAGGAGGAGTTCTTATTTCCAAAGATCAGGATCTCCTTTTTGTCTGTGCTGAGTTTGAGACAGTTCTCTTGCATCCAGTTGGTGACGTTGTACTTGTAGGTGGTGAAGTTGGTCCTTGTGGTGTTGTTCATATCGGTAAGGGAGAGGATGAGCTGAGTGTCATCACCGTGTGAGACAATGTTGACGCTGTGGGTTTTTATGATGTGGGTGAGGGGTGCCATATATATGTTGAACAGGGTTGGGCTGAGGGAGGTGCCCTGGGGGACCCCGCAGACTACCTTCTTGTGTTCAGAGGTGAAGGTGGGGAGTCAGACTCATTGTGTCCTGTTGGAGAGGAAGGAGGCAATCCAGCTCAATGTAAGTCCTTGCATACCTGAGACCTGGAGTCTGACGTTGAGGGTGCAGTGGGTGGGGGTAATGAACAGAGCCGAGAGGTCAAGCAGGATGAGTGCGTCTGCTTCTCCTCTGTCCATGATGGATCGGATGTCATCCGTTGATGCCAGGAGGGCAGTTTATGTGCTGTGGTTGCTGCAGAACCCTGACTGGATGAAGACTTTCTGCTGAGGCTGGAGGAGCTGATGTTGGTGGTGAGGTTGGCGTTGATCAGTGTGCTTCCTGTGGCATGTAAAAGTTTATGTCAAAGAATGCCCTTACAGTGCACAAGCCCTAAAAGCTATTTTCACTGTATCGGAGCTGGTTGTTCCATATGAAAGTATTGAAATACTGTATTAAGTTTAATAAATGTTACCTCTGCCCTGGACTTTTTGTAATATCTATTACAAGCCACAGTTACTGGTGAAGTTTGATTTGTAACATATGTCTTGGAAAGAGGGCTATTAGAAGAGTTACATTTACCCTGCCTGAAGTCCCTGGAAGCTAAATCTGCTTTTTGCTGTCTTACCTATGCCAGCCAGTAATTAGCATTTCACTAGGCATGAATGAGGCTAATCTTGCTCCTAGGACAGGGACAAAAGTTGTGGGGATGCATTTTTGTAACCTTGAAAGAATGGAGTGTGGGCTGGGTAAAAGGACTTGGTTCATTTCAAAGAGGGCTTCCTTGTCACAAGCAAAGTTTTGCTGATGCCTGGACCGGTCCATTCTTTTGTTCTCCCAGCCAGACATGTCCCAATCACAGTGGTCTCTTTTTGACATTACAGTGTCAAAGCCTGTAAGTCCCCCACCCTACATCTCTTAGAGCCTGGATTTAGTGTGGCGGAAGACTTCTGCCTTCTTGAAAATGCCCCAAATGAGTAGGATTGGCCCTGGGAACCTTTACCCCATTGGTTAGGGTGACCCCAGGGGCCATTCCCATCAACTACCCTTGTTCCAGGTATTAATATGGCATCTCCAGACCCCCATTTCAGAATACTGCAGGAACTGTGGGAGATTAGGAGACAGAACCTGCTGTGTGAGACCTGAGAGGACTGGATCTCCTCTCCATCTTGTACCCAGGTCAGAGAAGTGGACTCCAGTGGCGTAAGGCTGACCTCCAGTTAAACCTAGAGTGACGCAACAAGCTACAAGAGGCCTTTTTGTGCAACTGCCCAGCTGACCAGTGGCAACTGGACCTGGACTTAGCCCTTCCTTGGGCCCTTGCTTGCCACTTTGTAAGACTTTTGGTTCCTCCCTTGAGGTCCTGGGGGCTTTAGAAGTGCACTCCTGTGGTGAATTGAGACTTAAAAACCAAAATTCGAACATTATTGATCAGGATGAACCTATTTAGTGTATCAGACCCATGCTCAGTTGTAGCCAGTGTCAAATTGCAGATAGGTCCTGGTCTACCATGATCGTTGACATTGACTATTGTAGGTGCTTTGTGCTAATTGGCGGGATTCCTATGTAAAACCTTAGAAATTCATACCTATGGTTTCCCTATTTGGATTTTTATAATTTTGTTTATTACATTTTACTGTACTTAGTTTTGGGATTTTTATTGTTTTGGATTTGGATTTCAATTTTATTACTGTTTTAGTGCTGCATCAATACTTTACACACTGCCTGTAAGTAAAGCCTGTCTGCTCTGTGCCATAGCTACCAGGCGGCTGAGCTCAGGTTAATTCAGTGAGTTTAAGGGTTCACCTTGACAAGGATTGTGATTATTACTTTAGGTGGATACCCTCTCTCAACTAATAACCCAATTTCTTACACCATCCTTGTTTACTATTATAGATTTGCAGTTATATATTTGCAGTCCACTTAAACTGTTTATCAAAGTACAGTAGTTATCAGGCACCTTTTGCCACAGACAAACAATTCCGCACTGCTAGGACTGCTATGATATTTTTTGTATGTGAGAAAGGATGTGCATTTGCAGATGCATGATGTTTATATATGCACAGATTAACTATACTTATGTACCCAAACAGACAGAATACACACAGCGACTACTGACTTACAACATAGAGAAGCTACCAACCTACATCAGTCTGTTCACAGGAACTACAGACCCCATGCTTAGTATCAAATTAAGTAGAAAATCTTAGCAGAATTGTATACTCCAGCATTTTCAAGATGCAATATGTGACGTCCTTTCACACAGAGCAAAACTGAGGCATCTTTCTACACAGGGGCTAGATGAAGAAATAACAGCCTCTTATCAACTTTACGTCATGATTACACTATGCAACTGTTGTCTTAAAGACCCCATCTTCCTACCTAAAAAATGCAAAGAACCCAAAATGCAGCAGCAAGACCACTGCTACACCTTCACCCATGTGAATGCATCACACAAGTGCTCCAAGCAATTTACTGTTTCCCTATTACCCCACAATCTGCCTTTCAAGACTTTCTTCATTGTCATTAGTGCCACCCATTTGAATGACACATGGTTCATCTAAGCTAAGTTCCAAAGATGTACAAAAACAGACACTCCATTCAAGGCTAGCACCCTACGAAGTGAAGCACATTGGTGGCATATTTTTCTCGGTACAACCAACAAAATTATGCAAGTAACTCCAAGGAGTGAAAATAAACAACCATGACTTTTTGAAACTCAGGAAAGAAGGTAAGATCTTGCTCTTTAACTACTGATTCAGAAAAACAAAACCCGCTTCTTCTCTGTAAATACTGCAGAATTATAAACCCTCCCCTACTGACAAAGAAAAAAACCCACCCAGGAGCAGCTAAAATGTTCACAACGTAAATTCTAATGACTTTATTAACAATCAAACAGAATCACCAATACCACCTAAGAAAAAACCCTTTTACCTTTAAGAAATACAAAACTCATATGATTTCAGACAATTCTCACTACAGAACCAGAATTCCAATATGAAAGATGTTAAACAATATCCAGGTTGCCTATATTCAGTTCACACCTGTTGGTTGCTCCTATGGTGGTCTTTGATGTACACTAGAGGGCATTCATCATAGCTGACTGTATCCGGTGCATGCTTATGGGTTGCTCCTCTGACACTCCTGCTTTGATTCTATAAACGCCATTAGTTACTGATAATAAAGCTCTGAATGTAGGTATTAGAAGCAGGTCTCAAATTATCTATTATATAAGGATATGAAAATACCAAACACCAATTGGCAGTGCACTCCCAAACACCACCTGTCTCTCGGAAGTGTAATTATATGACATTAAATAAATCTTATGGAATGCATCGTACACTAGCATAATTTCAAGGTTATTGTCATGGTCGCAAAATTATTTTTATTATTCAGATGGACATCTTCAGTAAATAATCTTTACACTAACAATCATTGCTGTCATCTTTAATAATTCATCTTCACACTCATTATCATACACAACATTTGTTTTGCAGAAGGCCAATTTATCAAAATTGCAATAACAATATAATCTACTTTTAAATGTCACGATTCTGCAATTCTGCCACTAGGTGGTGCTCAGGAGAGGTCCTTCAGTCTGCTGTTACACCAGTAAATGACAATATACGCCGTTATACCTTGCATTCCTATACCCTATGTATCTATTGAGATGTGGTTTAGTAGTATTTTGTGTCATGGTGGTTTGTTTGGACTACTGTGATGTTGTTTTCTAGTGTTATTTATTGTTTATTGTAGTGAGTTATGCTTCTTTGTGTTTTGTTGAACTTTGTGTTTCGCTATGCTATGGTATGTATGATGTGTTATGCATTATGTTGTGATTTGTGCTGTTGTGTTGCTTATGTGTTATACAAGTTTTGTGCTTTAAGAATGAATGTAGTGTTATGTTGTTGTGGTATTGCATTTGCACCTCAACATTGTTCCATCTCTACTATCATCTTAAAATCCTCTTGTTAAACAATGCCACCAACACAAACTCAATACCATGAGAATATATGATTTATTATTATTATTATGCATAGGTGTTGTAATTACGGCACAACACTTGTAGCCTCCTTTCTTGTAGTTTAATGGCAAGAGAACAACCTGTGCCTGTAGTGTCAGCCACCAATTCCCTCTCAGCCACATAATCTGCTCACCTCATAGTCTAGAACCCCGGTGCATTATACATTATATACGCAATGTTTCAGTCAGATGACAAACCCTCATTATTACACATCTCACCCTTCCAAACAACAACAAATGAAACATTACATCAACCAATTATTAACTATACCCAAAAATAACCAACCCCACCCAAAGTAAGAATAAAATACAAAAACACCCCAAAAAAGAATTGTCCAAAATTTTCTCATGTTCTAAAATCTCTCATCCCCATATACAGTCAGCCAACGATGCAGGGGGTCTGCTTACCGGGGCTGCTCATACACCAGAGCCCTCACTTTTATCGACCAACACACCGGTATCCCCTCTGTCATGCACAGGAGATCATAGAAAGATCTCATCATCTGCCAAGCACCAACCTGAACACCTCTCAGTGTTTCTTGCAGAAACAACCAAACCTCCTCCATGCATGTGGAACAGTACAACTCTCCTTAGGCTCCAGGCCTGTCCATTTTCCATCTTGACCCAATATCTGCCCATCATTCTTACTTTGTAAGGACCCAGAAATGTAGACACACCACTGCACACATCAGCTAGCTTTAGCTTTAACCAATCACCTACAGCAATCATTTGCTCACTTTTCTCCTTTTCTGTTGCACCTGCAGAGACTGTCATGTCACATTCTCACAACCATTAAGGGACTAACGTAGTTCCAGGTTGCCTGCCCCTCATCATCAAATGGTGTTTTTCCTGTGGCAGAGCTCACAGTTGTATTATGTGCCCTCAACATGTCTTTGACTGCAGCTTGTGCATCCAAACCAGCTTTACTAGCTGGATCCAGCTTTCACCAAATGATTCAACCTCTCAACCTGACCATTACTTTGTGGATTATACAACAATCTATAGATCCTTTAGAAACTTCCATAAACATAAAAAGTATGGGGTTCACTTATAAGATGGAACAGCTGGAAAAAGATTTACCTAGGGCTCCTTAGTCTCACACTATGAGTACCGTATTGAGTGCTGTTTAAAGTTATGTGGTAAGGGAAGTTTCCTTTATGGACTATGTGGTCTCACACACTATATAGTGTCTTGCTTCATCATATGACCACCTAGCCCTACCAGGTAGGACAATGCCACCTGGGCGGACTAAACCTCACCGTTAAAAGAACAGGAGGGAGTGCGGGAATTGAAATTATCTGGAAGTATATGGGATCCAGCTATGATAGGAAAAATATGACTGTGCTTGCTGTGTCACTTCCTTGTGTGCTGTGCATTGCTGTGTGTCACAGATATGTATAAAGTAATATCATTTTTGTTTCCTTTAGGCCACCATAGAGTATCTCCTCACAGGTAGGCCCTTTATCTCGATAATATCTGAACTCCTCCTAGTGGAGTAGTCTTTTTTTTCTTGCTTTTGTAGTGCATGATACTGAGGGATCCCAGGCCCTAAAGAATGCCCCCAGACCTCCTTTGGCTCTTAGCAGTTGGAAGAAGCATGTTGGCCAGTAACTATTAGATAGGTGAGGAGTCTTTACTCTCATATAGGTGTCCCATCCTCTGTTCTTAACCTCACCAGCGGTCACCACGAATAAAGGTGTACTATTACACAAGTGACTGACTATGTGTTTTTATATTTTCCCTAGCATAGCTGGATCCCATATACATATAATTTCCACACTCCCTCCTGTTCTTTTAACGGTGAGCTTGAGTCCCCCCAGGTGGCATTGTCCTACCTGGGTGGGGCTAGGTGGTCATATGATGAAACAAGACTCTATATAGCGTGTGAAACCACCTAGTCCGTAAAGGAAATTTCCCTTACCACTTAACTTTAATCAGCACTCAATACAGTACTCATAGTGTGAGACTGAGGAGCCCTAGGTAAGTCTTTTTCCAGCGGTTCCATCTTATAAGTGAACCCCCATACTTTTTGTGTTTATGGTTCAGGTTTGAGGGAGACAGTATGGGGTGGTCTTCCTTCTCTCCCTGACTCTCTTTTAGTGTTAAGATAGGTTGTACAGCATCCAGCTGTGAGAGTCATCTTATTTTAACTGGAACATTCCAGGTAATTGAATCCACACGAATCACTTTCAGGATAAGGCACTAGCAGACTAATATACTCAACTATAAATATGGCGAAAGGTCTTGCATTCGATGATGAAGAGGTGACAGCAATTTTATCTGCACCCTTATTACTCGGAGATACATCTCTTTCAAAAACTCTATCCCAGCTAGGGGACTGGGACACATTAGTGGAACTTAAACGTACACACGTAAAGACTATCTTCCATGGAGCAGTCCTGATGGAATATCTATGTAGTAACACGGCACCCAACGGTCTCATTGTTACCAATGAACCACATATTTGTCTTGAAGACTTAGAGTTCAGAAAGGACTGGGCACTAATTGCATGGAAATGCACAAGAGATTGGCTCATTCTTATAATCAAAATAGCGACCAGACTGTCAAAAGCACTGCTAATACAGATTAAAACGAGCGAAAGCAATCTGAAGACAGGCCTAAGTATCCTCTCCTTCAAAAAGAAACTAGAGGAAACAAATAAAAATATGAATGAGTACAAAGAATATTTGACTCAACAAAAAATCTCTAAATTCCAAAAAGATCTAACCAAATTCTCACATGAGAAGGTGTACCCTTACACTAAAACGGACTATGTGGCTAAGTCTAGCAATATGTCCGACACATCATCAGGAAAGAAGACCAGCACAGACTCAGATAGTGATTCCTCTGGGATTGCACAGCAACACTGTGGACCTCGTGGCCAGTATCGGGGACGGTGGAACTATCCACCTATGATGTTCCCCTTCCCCTGTTCAACAACCAGTGGGGTTGGCCTACTCACTATGGACCCCCAGCTCACTATCAAGCCCCTATATACCAACAACATCCAGCACAATGGTCTTTCCCCGACCCTCCGCCTTCTTTTTCAGACAGAGGTCAAAGGAGGGGAAAAGGAAAAAAGAAGGGGGTAAATTGGGGACCAAGAGAGGAACCTCCAGAGAACGAGACACTGCGAGAGAATGCCTTAGGCACGAGCAAGACGTTACAACTACAGATATGACAAGTAGAAACGACATCATTATGAATCTAAGCAATAGAACCATCGACACCTTTGAGTCAAGAGCCCTTAACAAGGGTCTAAGCTTTGTCCCAACCCCTAAGGTAGACTTGTTTAAAACCAGAACTGAACATGCAGACTTTTTTCGCAAGATTTGACCTAAAACTTTCTTCGGGGAGTAAACCACCTATGAACTAGATAAAAATACAGGACTACGACCTAAGTCAACATTCTGTCCCGCGACAGGGCAGATGCCACCAGAGATTTTAGCCTTAGAGAAATCAGTATCCTGCAAAATTGGTGGCATAATAGAGCTACCCAATAACTAATTTCACAATATGAGTTCAGATGAACTAACAGCCTTGAAACGTCTGACATCGGATCCCACCATTGTGATTAAACCGGCAGACAAGGGTGGGGCAACTGTAATTTTACCACAGCAAATGTATAAAGATGAATGCCAACACCTGTTGGGGAATACACAACATTATAAACGCCTATCCAGGGATCCAACACCAGAAATCCAGGAAGAAATTGCCTTTCTAGTGTCGAGAGAATCCGAGAGCGACTGGTTAACTAAACAGGAACAAACCAACCCAAAAGTGCCTTACTTTTACAATCTCTCAAAGGTACATAAAGGGAAGACCCTCACCCGGGGAGACCCATTGTCTCTGGAATTGGCTCCATCTTGGAACCCCTCTCACACTTTTGTGATTTCTTCCTACAACCTCTGGTTAAACAGATTCCAACCTACTTGAAAGACACTACTGATGTCCTAGTTCTGTTAGAGTCCATGTCCTTTGATAAAACCACAGAACTTCTGATTACGCTGGACGTGGAATCTCTCTATACTAACCTTCCCCAGGAAGCTACTCTGGGAGTCACCTGTGACCAACTAGAGAAAACTAGAGGTAGCTCACGGACACCTCTAGAATTTATACTAGATCTAGCCCACTTGACAAGAAATTACTTTGAGTTTGAAAAAAACTTTTATCTACAGATACAGGGAACCTCTGTGGGTAGTACGTTTGCTCCCAGTCTGGCCTGTCTTTATGTAGATAGTTTTGAAAAACAAGTGGTACTCCACGATGACAACCTGTTCCTGGTGCAGATCAAGTTGTGGAAACGCTACATCGATGACATCCTACTAATCTGGACAGGTACCAAGAGCGAAGCCCAGGCCTTCTCTAATTGGCTCAACACAGCAAACCCTTTTCTGAAGTTTACGATGACAATAGGCAATAACCAATTGCCTTTTCTTTATCTACTCATTTATGAGAAAAATTGAACATTAGTCACAGAGGTCTATTATAAATCTACAGACTCCAATAATCTGCTTTAATTTCAGAGCTTCCACTCGAGGTCCCTGTGTGAGAATTTACCGGTGGACCAATTCTTGCAGTTTAGACAAAACTGCTCGGATTTATCCGACTACAAGAAACACACTCAAAGATTATCCCCAAAACTGCTGGAGAAAGACTATCCTGCATACCTCGTCAGGAGAGCAAACAAAAGGGCACATAATAACAATAGAGACCAGTTGTTAGAACCTCGACAAACCAAACTAAAGACCGAACAGATAGTGTGTGTGACAACATTTAACCCTCTATCTAACAAAATTCATAAAATAATCAGGGAGGATTGGAAAATTCTGACCTCTGGTGGCCTCCCGTTCCCACAACCTTTACATGCTTACAAGAGGGCCACGAATATATGAGACATGGTCCACACACAACCCATCATGAAGACACCTTCCAATAATCAGACAACATTGTGGCAATTACTGCCTCCAACGGGCCACTGTCCCTGTGGAAATTGCAGCGTTTGCTGGTTCACGCTGAGATCCGCTACGGTAGACTTAGGTCTAAAAACACTATGGGTATTGAAATCTCTCATGAACTGCAACAGCAAGAATGTGATTTACATGATCAAGTGTCCCTGTCAACTAAAGTATTTAGGATGACAACCAGGAAGGTGGGCACCCGCATCTGTGAACATAGGAGTATCATCTGATGCAAACGGGACGCCACCAAACTCACCAGCCACTTCATAAAGAGTAACCATTCCTCAGACGAGTTGGAATGGGTAGTTTTAGACAAACTGCCACCAACAACAAACGACTTGAACCAG
Source organism: Pleurodeles waltl (assembly GCF_031143425.1). Classification (NCBI taxonomy): domain Eukaryota; kingdom Metazoa; phylum Chordata; class Amphibia; order Caudata; family Salamandridae; genus Pleurodeles; species Pleurodeles waltl. The sequence continues at coordinate 1,400,997,690 of NC_090444.1, read as the reverse complement.
AAACCTTTCTACTATGAACAATTATGGGTCTGGAGATTGCACACAGATACCACTGGATTGAATGACAAAATACCCTGGTCATTACTAACCAGGTGATAGGACGTGCGATTAGTACTCATCTAGCACTCTTCGAAATAATCAGTGATTACTTCTCTTCCTCTTTTCTGTGGTGTTTTCCTTCGAACCCCACCATCCTTCCCCACCTCCCCCATCCCCTGTTCTTCTTTTCTTTTTCGTTTTCCCCCTTCCCTCCTTCAACACCCTCACAATACTCCCCTTCCCCCACCCTCCTCACTGTACTTCCTTTCCCCTTCTGATCTTCATTCTGTTAATCGTATAGCTTTTTATTTAAGCTCATTCTTTCTCTAACTTAACTTTTTCTTTTGTCTCCTCTTCTCCCCGTGTTTTTCATTCTTCTCTTCTCTCGTTCTTCTTCTTTTTTTTTTTTTCTCCCCACTCGCCCCCCCACCCTCTCTCTTATCTTCTTTCCCCTTTCTTTCCCTCCCCTTCTGGTGTTTACCTTCCCCCCTCTTTTTCCCTCTGCCCCGACACCTCCCAAGTTTTCTTCCCGGTTTTTACCTCCCTCCACCCGGGTCCGCGCTACCCTATACACGGGCCTTTTGCAGGAGACTACAATTCCCATACTCCCCTGCCCCTCGTTGAGCGCGGCTACGTGCTACGCGCATCCCGCACGCCACGCCCCTTGATCCAGTTTGGGCCGGTGGATGGACACACAACAGTGCACTTTATTCACCGTTCACTCCCTAGACCAGTTACCACAAGCGGTCTAGGAGGGGAAGGAAGTAGATACTGAGCGAGCGCCTCCTTTGGAGTTGGATGTGTGTTTGTCCTTTTGGGGTGTTTGGTTGAACGTCGCTGGCCCTAGAGGCCTGATAGTGTTCATGATCTGTGACCTCTTTATGTTCACATGAATTCATTGATGTGTTTGCTTATGTCTCTAATCAAATGACAACTTCTATATTCTCCTACTTGTCTTATTGGGCTCCAGCAATGCTGCTTATACAGCGTAGAGTACCCTTGGCTACCAAAACGTTGACCTCTTCCGCCCTCCATACAGCTCATAGGTTGTTCCCTGTTTTCTTTTGCCTCATTTTCCTGTTTTTAGTGTGTGACTATAAGGGGATACTCCCCCTCCTTTAGACCTGGGGCCAGTAGCCCTTCAGGATTAGGGTAAGAGACCTTCTTTATCCTTTTACACGTATTATTCACATTTACATTGCATGACTTTGTTCTTGCTGTGTCACTTCCTTGTGTGCTGTGCATTGCTGTGTGTCACGGATATGTATAAAGTACTATCATTTTTGTTTCCTTTAGGCCACCATAGTATCTCCTCACAGGTAGGCCCTTTATCTTTATAATATCTGAACTCCTCCTAGTGGAGTAGTCTCTTTTTTTTTGCTTTTGTAGTGCATGATACTGAGGGATCCCAGGCCCTGAAGAATGCCCCCAGACCTCCTTTGGCTCTTAGCAGTGGGCAGAAACATGTTGGCCAGTAACTATTAGATAGGTGACCCCGCGAGTCTTTACTCATATAGGTGTCCCATCCTCTGTTCTTAACCTCAGCAGCAGTCACCATGAATAAAGGTGTACTATTACACAGGTGACTGACTAGGTGTTTTTATATTTTCCCTAGCTTAGCTGGATCCCATATAGTTCCAGATAATTTACATTTCCGCACTCCCTCCTATTCTTTTAACAGTGAGGTTGAGTCCGCCCAGGTCGCATTGTCCTACCTGGGTGGGGCTAGGTGGTCATATGATGAAGCAAGACACTATGGCCCTCATTACAACCCTGGCGGTCGGTGTAAAAGTGGCAGTAAGACCACCAACAGGCCGGCGGTAAAAAAAATGGAATTATGACCGCTGCGGAAACCGCCAACATAGACAGCCACTTTAACACTCCGACCGCCACGGCGGTACAAACAAACACCGCAGCGGTAACCGCCAACAGACAGGCGGAAGACAAAGTACCACCCACAGTATTACAACAGGCCAATCCACCACCTTTTCTGGGGCGGATTCACCGTGAACAAAAACACGGCGGAAACAGGACTTGGAAGGGAAAACGCTCCCCTCTACACACCCCATGAGGAACCAGGACGCCATTTAGCCAGAACCCCATATTCTACCTGCCTTTATCTTCCTGCTCCTCTACCAGGAGCACGAACGCCGGCAGCGAAGACCACGGTGAGTACTGCACCTACGACACAGGGGAGGGGGAGGGAAAAGAGAGTGACGCACACACACAACACGCAACACCCCCACCCTCACCAACTACAATACACACACAAATACATGTTGATACATTACATTTACACCCCTAACCCCCCCGGAAGAATGCAAAGACAAAAGGAAATGATTGTAACCATTGTAATCAATTAAAATCCAGTATACACTATTAACAAATATATACACCAAGAATACAAGTCCAGGTACTGCACCATCTATAGTCCGTGGACCACTGGGCCCAAAATGCATGGGTGAAGCCCACACAAGATACCTGATCAAACGAAGAGAACACTGCAGGGGCATCAGATAGAAATACAACAGGCACCTCAGGGGGAAGGAAATAGGGGGGCCCTCAGCCGGATGAGTGCACGACACCAGATCCACGAGGGGGCTCCATGCCCATTGATGTATCCTGGGGAGTGCAAAGCCACAGACTCTCAAGTGTCTCCAGTGGGTGGTTTGCCCACTGCTTTACCCTGGGGAGTGCAAAGCCACAGTCTCTCAAGACTCTCCAGTGGGTGGTTTGCCTACTGCTTTATCCTGGGGAGTGCAAAGCCACAGTCTCTCAAGTCTCTCCAATGGGTGGGTTGCCAACTGCTTTATCCTGGGGAGTACAAAGCCACAGTCTCTCAAGTGGTTCTGGAGGGGGCTTGGTGCACAGAGTGCTTCATCCTGCTCGTGGCGGCCTCAGTAGCGGCGGTGCTTGCGGCACTCATTGGCCTGCGGTGCTGGTGGGTGGCTCAGTGAGCGTGCTGGTGGCGGCGGGGTCCTTGGCAGCGATGCTGGTGGGGGCGGTGTCCTTGGCAGCGGTGCTGGTGGTGGTGGTGTCCTGGGCAGCGGTGCTGGTGGCGGCGGTGTCCTTGGCAGCGGTGCTGGTGGCAGCGGTGTCATGGCCAGCAGTGCTGCTGGCGGCGGTGTCCTTGGCAGCGGTGCTGGCGGCGGTCTTGTCCGCCGTGCAGGTTGGCGGCGACTTCCCTAGTCCTGGGAGAGCCCATGGTGGCAGGTGTTTTGCCCTCCTCCCTCCGGGCAGTGGCCAACTTCTTATGCTTCTGAGGTGGGGGACTGTCCGTGGTCTGGCTCCTTGGCACACTGGCTGCCCTGCTGCTTGGCACACTCCAGAAGCCGGTTACTGCTGGTACCACTGGTACCACTGTTCCAGCTGATGTGGTGGCTGAGGTGCTGGGTTGGGACCTGGAAAGGCGTGCCCTAGGGGACTGAAGGGGTGGGGGAGGTCAGGGGAAGAGGTCAGGGTTGGACAGGAAAAGTTTTTTAGACACACTGCGACTGGTAAATGGAGGGGGTTTGGGAGTGGAGGAAGAGGTAGTGGTTGTAGGAGGTGTCCGTTTGCTGACTTTGAAGGTGCATGGGCTGGAGGCTGTCGTGAGGTGGATGACTGTTGGGTGGGTGTGTGGCTGTGTTTGTGTACCTTGGGAGGTGGGCTCACAGACATACTGGGAGAGGACTCAGGGGATGTGTGAATGGTAGTGGGGGTGGTGACTGCACGTGAGCGGGGTGTGGTGGTGGGTGTGCTGGTGATGGACGTAGTGGCTGAAGATGTAGTGCATGCAGGTGTGAGTGGAGACGTGACGGGGAGGGAGGAGGGGGACGAGGAGGAGGGGGACACAGTGGAGGCAGCGGCTGTTGGTATGTCTGCATGTGTATGATGCTTGTGTGATTGCTTGTGGGATGTGTGGTGCTTATGTTTGCCTGAGCTTCCCTTGTGTGTTGAGGTGTGTGCCTGCTGATCTGATGGTGTGCTTGGGATAGGCTGATGTACAGGGGTTTGGGTCTGGGTGGAGGAAGTTGGAGGGGGGAGGCTGGACACAGGGACAATGGCTGCCATCAGTTTTGAGGCCAGAGTCTGAAAAGCTTGCTGTTGGGCTGCCTGACCAGAATCAATGCCCTCCAGGTATGCATTAGTCTGTTGCAACTGCCTCTCTACACCCTGGATGGCATTCAGAATGGTAGACTGCCCAACAGTGAGGAACCTGAAGAGGTCAATGGCCTCCTCACTGAGGGCAGCAGGGCTGACTGGGGCAGGGGCTGAGGTGCCTGGGGCGAAGGAGATGCCCACCCTCCTAGGTGAGCGGGCACGGGACACACGCTGAGTGGATGCTGGCAGGGCAGTGCTGGTAGGGGGGGTGGCGGCTGTACCTGTAGATGCGGGGGGCACAGAGGGGCCCGCCACCGCAAGGGAGCTCCCATCAGAGGAGGAGTCTGTGTTGCTGGTCTCAGCTCCTGTCCCCACCGTGGAGCTCCCCTCGCCCTCCGTCCCACTGGTGCCTTCAGACTCCGTTGTCTCACCCTCCAGGGCTATGTGGGATGCAGCTCCCTCCTGCTCCGGTGCCACTGCTCTTCCGCCTGATGATGCTATTGCACACAAGAACAGGGAGACCCAAAAAATGGGGGGGGGAGACAGAAGAAAGACATGTTGCGTGCATGCAATACCGCTACCGTTGGCGGACACTACAGACACAGAAGACCTCTGCACTACGCCATGCACTTAGAGTTCCCTAATTAATCACAGGGACATGGGGTACAAGGCCCATGCCTGATTGCTGCACACATGGAAGTCACACAAGCCTGACTAGGTGTAGTTGGCTTTGAACACTGGTGGGGTGGGGTGCCACATGGCCTGCCTCACGAAGGGACCTTGCCTACTAAACTTGCCCTGGCCAAGGGGAAACCCACCTCCCACACCCAGACACCTCGTAATGCGCAGCTGAATGAGAGTGTACTCACCCCCTTGTTGCTGATGTGATGCCCTCAAGCGCCCATCCATCTCCGGATACCGCCAGGATCCGGAATATCAGGGGGGTCATGGTGCGACGGGCACCCCTCCCACGTTGGGATGCCATCCCCAGCTGGGCCTCCATAGTCTTCTTGCTCAAGCAGGGAATGTCCTCCCATCTTTTCCGGCAGTGGGTGCTCCGTCTATGGTGGACCCCCAGGGTCCGGACTTCCTTGGCGATGGCACGCCAAATATCCTTCTTCTGGTGGGCGCTGACCTACAGGAATAGTACAGGGGAAAAGGAGAATATACAACCATCCGTACCATCACACTCATCGGCCCGCGTTCCTACGCTTGCCATGACGCACATGCACTCACCGTCGTTTCATGCACGCCTCATTCTCCCCCCTATCTTCCATCCACACCACTTCACACAGGTATTGCCCATACAGCATGCTCACAGTGTACTTACCTGTTTGTCTGGAGGACTGTAGAGTAGCGTGTACTGGGGGAGGACCCCATCCACTAGTTTCTCCAACTTCTCCGTGGTGAAGGCAGGGGTCCTTTCCCCAGACACATGAGCCATTGTCTCTTTCAGACTGAGGTCACAGCAGCACTTGCAGTGTAGGTCCCCTCTTGTCGAAGATCAGGTATCAAGTGAGTGAACAGAGAGAAAATGGTGGTCACGTCTGCGGCGGTGCGTACCGTCACCTCCGGCATAAATCATCATTGGCTCCTGGGACCCATAGGGGCCAATGTTAACCAATGCAGGTTTGTGCCGCGGTCTTCGACCGCCTACAGCAACGGTGTCCAACGCCAGCAAGTTACCTCATATCCCCTTGTCCCAACTTACAGGTCAGGCAGCCGCCATTTCAGGGGGCCACATGGCATTATTTTTAAATGCGTCACACATATCTAGGCCTTGCATACACATTAAGACAGGGACATAGCGGATTGAAAAATGTGTGCAATGAAGTTGTGTTTTCGTACCTCAGTGTTGGCTGACCCTCTTCTCGCTGTTCTCCTCCATAGAGCACGTCCACTGGGGCAGGTGAGGAGATGGTGGCATCCTCTGGTGTACAGACCGCTGGTGGACCTGTCGACAATGGAAGAGCGACATGTAATTGTCAGCTACAGACTGGACCGTGCCACAATCCAGGAACTGTGTGCCAGTTGGAGCCGGACCTTATGTCAGCTATCCGCCATCCCACAGGTATCCCCCCTCTAGTGCAGGTGCTGTCAGTACTCCATTTCATGGCAAGTGGGTCTTTTCAGATGACAGTGGCCATAGCATCAGGGATGTCCTAGCCTATGTTCTCCAACGTGTTGTCCAGAGTGTTGTCTGCCCTGCTGAAACACATGCGCAGCTACATCGTTTTCCCTCAGGTGGAGGATTTGCCTACAGTGAATGGTGACTTCTATGCCCTGGGACATATCCCCAACATCATTGGTGCCATTGATGGGACACATGTGGCCTTGGTCCCCCCCCGCAGGAGTGAACAGCTGTACTGAAACCAGAAGTGTTACCATTCAATGAATGTGCAGATGGTGTGTTTGGCCGACCAGTACATCTCCCATGTGAACGCCAAGTTTCCTGGCTCAGTGCATGACGCTTACATTCTGAGGAATAGCAGCATCCCTTATGTGATGGGGCAACTCCAGAGGCACTGTGTGTGGCTATTAGGTGAGAACATGGACCCTATACAGTGTGACTAGGTGTCTGGGTCTGGGGTTGTCCCTATGGGTTAGTGTGTGTTTAACAATTGTCCCTCGACATTTGCAGGTGACTCTGGTTACCCCAGCCTGTCATGGCTACTGACCCCAGTGAGAAATCCCAGGACAAAGGCAGAGGAACGCTACAATGAGGCCCATGGGTGAACTAGGAGGGTTATAGAGAGGACCTTCGGCCTCCTGAAGGCCAGGTTCAGGTGCCTCCAGATGACAGGTGGTTCCCTATTCTACTCACCAAAGAGGTGTGCCAGATCATCATGGCCTGCTGTATGCTTCACAACTTGGCTTTGCAGCGACAGGTGCCTTTTCTGCAGGAGGGTGGTCCAAATGGAGGTCTTGTGGCAACTGTGGAGCCTATGGACAGTGAAGGCGAGGAAGCAGAAGAAGAGGATATCGACAACAGAAACACGGTGATCCATCAATACTTCCAGTGAGACACAGGTAAGAAGACATCACTGCCTGCTACATCTAATGCACTTGTTCTACCGCTCATCTGTCTGTCACTTTCACCCAGTGTATGGACCCTGAGTTGTCACTTTCCCTTTCTATTTCACAGATGTGGGTCCCACTGTGTGACATCTGCTTTGTTTCCTCACGGACTAGAGCTGTGTGACATAGGTATGGTGACAATACAATGGATATTGCATTTTTCATCAGCTATTGCAAATACACATTTTTGAAATCACAGACTGACTCCAGATAGTTTTGTGATTTAAGGGTGTTTATTTAAGTGCTAAATAGTGGAGGGGGTTGTAAAATGGTCAGGGGTGATGGTGTAGGAATGTCCATGGCAGAGTCCAGTCTATTAGTCTCACAGATGCATTGTCCAAAGGGGCATAGGAAATGGAGCTGGGGCAGTTGATGGATGGACAGGGTGACAAAGTGGGACAAAAGGATGACAATCAGGGTGGTCTCATTTCTTGGCGGGGGTCTTGGCACTGTTCTCTGTCTTTGTCCTGGATCTCAGGGACCGCTTGCGGGGTGGTTCTCCATCTGCAGGGGGTGGGGTGCTGGTGTCGTGGTCCTGTGGCGGTGCCTCCTGTCTACTAGCGCCGGCGGAGGTGGTGGGCAGTTCATCGTCCAGGCTAGTGTCAGGGGCCCCTTGTTGTGCCACAGTGTCCCTCCTGGTGTTGACGAGTTCCTTCAGCACCCCTACAATGGTGCCCACGGTGGTATTGATGGATTTGAGTTCCTCCCTGAACCTCAAATACTGTTCCTCCTGCAGCCGCTGGGTCTCCTGAAACTTGGCCAGTACCGTTGCCATCATCTCCTGGGAATGGTGGCAGGCTCCCATGATGTTGGAGAGTGCCTCGTCGAGAGTGGGTTTCCTGGGCCTGTCCTCCCCCTGTCGCACAGCAGCCCTCCCAGTTCCCTTGTGTTCCTGTGCCTCTGTCCCCTGAACCGTGTGCCCACTGCCACTGCCCCCAGGTCCCTGCTGTTGTTGGGGTGGTGGGTTAGCCTGGGTTCCCTGTAGTGGTGGACACACTGCTGCTTGACGTGTCCTGGGGACAGAGGTATGGGCCCGCTGGGTGGGTGCTGTGCTGGTGTTTCCATAGGAGGGAGGCTCTGTAGTGGCTTGTGCCAGTGTGAGGGGAACCAACTGTCCCGAGGTCCCAGATGGGCCGGGCTGGGCATCTAGATCCAGTTGGACAGAGCTGCTGTCATCACTGTCTGCCTCTTCTGTGGGTGAGGTGAACATGTCTGGAACCTCCTGTCCAGTGACATTGGGTAGGGGTCCTGCAAGGGTGTAAAGGCATAATTATTGCATCTGTGTGTGCCATGGTGAGCAATGGGTGGGTGACCCTGTACCCCAGTGCTTGCATTCTTGTGTAGGACATTGTGTGATAATTGTTTGGGGGAGTGTGGGTATGTTCAGTGGCCATGCATTGGTGATGGGTGTCCATGCTTTGTTGTTGCATTCAGGGCTTGGTGTTGGGATGGGTGGGCTGTGATAGTGGGACATCTGTGAGGAGTTGGAGTGATGGGGGTGAGGGCGAGGGTGGGGGTATGTGACAGCATGCAGGTAGGGTGGGTGATGAAGTAGTGAAAGATTTGACTTACCAGAGTCCATTCCTCCAGCTACTCCTGCGAGCCCCTCAGGATGCAGTATAGCCAAGACCTGCTCCTCCCATGTTGTTAGTTGTGGGGGAGGAGGTGGGGGTCCGCCACCAGTCCTCTGAACTGCGAAGTGGTGTCTTGAGACCACAGAAAGTACCTTCCCCCGTAGGTCGTTCCACCTCTCCCTGATGTCATCCCGTGTTCTTGGGTATTGCCCCACTGCATTAACCCTGTCCACGATTCTGCACCATAGCGCCATCTTCCTAGCTATGGAGGTGTACTGCACCTGTGATCCGAATAGCTGTGGCTCTACCCGGATGATTTCCTCCACCATGACCCTGAGCTCCTCCTCAGAAAACCTGGGGTGTCTTTGCGGTGCCATTGGGTGGTGTGGGTGATGTGTAAGGTGGTGTGTGTTGTGATGTGTAGGGTGATGTTTAGGGGTGTGTGGTGTTTTGTGCACGGATGTGTATGTGTGATGGTGTTGTGTGCCTCTATATGGTGGGGTTGTCCATGCTGTACTGTCTCTCTGGCCTTCTATCGCAATTCTGGTCATAAGGGTTTGTGGGGGATGTGGGTGTGTGTTTTATATTGTATTGGATGTGTGGGAGTGGTGTGTGTATGTGTATCAGGTGTGTGTATTTGGAATTGTCCAATTGGGTAGTGTTTTGTAGATGTGTGTGTATTTTGAGCGCAGCGGTGTGTACCGCCAATGGAATACCATGGTTGAAAGACCGCCGCATGGATTCGTGGGTCGTGATAGTGTGGGCGTATTTCTGTTGATGTGACGGTGGAGGTTTTTTGATATCCCCGGTTTATCACTGACCTTTGGTGTGGCGGACTTGTGTGGGTGTCTGGATTTTGGCGGATTCCGAGCTGTGGGTCGTAGTAACTGTGGCGGAATTCCACAGCTGCAGCGGTGTGTTGGCGGTCTTCTGCACAGCGGTAAGCGGCATTTACCGCCAATGTTGTAATGACCCCCTATATAGTGTGTGAGACCACCTATTCCATAAAGGAAACTTGAAAAATTAAACCAATATTGGTAGGTGATGGAAAGCAATCCGTAATAGCAGCCTGATTAAGGCTGCGTAAGTCTACACAGAAATGTAGAGAGTCATCCAATTTGTTTGGCCCTCATTACGACCCTGGCGGTGGGTGATAAAGTGGTGATAATACCGCCAACGGGCTGGCGGTAACTACCGCCAAATTATGACCATGGCATGATATCTCTGATAGACAGCCAATGTACCACACCGACCGCCAGGGCGGAAACAACAGCCACCACGGCGGTAGCCGCCTACAACCAGAAGACTAATTCTGCCCACCATATTATGATGCTACAATCTGCCTCCTTTTCCGGGGTGGTACCAACACCAGCCTGGCGGAAACAGAACACAGAAGTCAAAGGACTCACCATTAGAGACACAGGGAAAAACCATGCCGCCATGGAATCTGAACTGCAGGTATTCCCAATGATCTTCTACGTTATGCTCCACCACGAACACCAGCCCCGGCGAAGACAACGACGGTGAGTACCGCCGTCACAAGGGGGGAGGAAAACAACAGTGACACACACACTCACCCCACACACCCCACACACATATGCCATACACACAACCAGATGCATTACAAAAACAATTTATCCCCGTAAATCGCCAGAATAATGTAAGGACAACAGGGAAAGATTAAAGTGAATGTAATAAGATCAACATCATAAGTAAAAAATAGGTTTGTCAGTGCAACAGATGTGTACAAATGTACAAATAAGGACACTGTCTAGTCCTCAGTTCACAGGGGCCACATGGCCACAGGGCAGTCCAAGGTCCCACTCGTTCCCTCACCAATACGGAGAGAACACTGCAGGGGCATTAGTTGGCAAATAGGCAGGCACCTCAGGGGGAGAGGGGGCACCTCAGCCAGATGCTGAAACAAGACCACTGGTTCTGGAGGTGGCAACATGCCCTGGGCTTGGTCCTGGGGAGTGCAAGGCCGCAGTCTCTTGAGTGAGTGTCATCCCCACTGGTTCTGGAGGGGTCAACCAAACAACAGTAGCCCCTGGAGGGTGGATTACATAGCGTCCGTTGGCGGTGACGGCTGCACTGTTGTGGTGGTGGAAGTGGGAGGCTCCTGCTCAGCCCCTGCACTCACTGTTGGGTACACTGTAGTGATGGTGGTAGTGGGTGGCTCCTGCTCAGCCCCTGCACTCACTGTTGGCTGCACTGTGGTGATGGTGGCTGTGGGAGGCTCCTGCTCAGCCCCTGCACTCACTGTTGGTGGCACTGTTGTGATGGTGGTAGTGGGAGGCTCCTGCTCAGCCCCTGCACTCACTGTTGGCTGCACAACCACGGCTGGCGATGGGGGCTCGGTGACAGATGCTGGTGCAGGCCTCTTCTCCTTTCTTCTGGCTGCTGCAGACTCCTTCCCCTTTCTTCTGGCTGCTGCAGGTTCCTTCCCCTTTCTGCTGGCTGGTGCATGCTCCTTCCCCTTTGTGATGGCTGGTGCAGGTTCCTTCCCTTTCCTGCTGGCTGGTGCCGGCTCCTTCCCCTTTGTGATGGCTGGTGCAGGCTTGTTCCCCTTTGTGATGGTTGCTGCAGGCTCCTTCCCCTTTCTTATGGCTGGTGCAGTCTCCTTCCCCTTTGTGATGGCTGCTGCAGGCTCCTTCTCCTTCAGTATTGGTGGCCTGGAATCCATTTCACCATGAGTAGGTGCCGATGGAACTGGGACCATGGACTGTTTGGCTGAAGTGCTTGACTGGGTTCTTGGTACCCTGGCCATACGTGCAGGATGGGGAGGGCGTTAGGGAAGAGGTCAATGGTAGAAAGGAAACGCTTTTTAGGGACATTGGGGCGGGAAGAGGGAGAAGAAATGGGAGTGGAGGATGAGGGAGTGGGTGTTGGAGGTGTTTGTCTGCTGGATTTGGGTGCAGGTGCATGGGTTGTATGCTGTTGGTGGATGCCTGTTGGGTGTCTGAGTGCTTGCATTTGTGTACTTTAGGAGGAGGAAACAGACACGGTGGGAGAGGACACAGGGGACGTGTGCATGGATGCTGTGGAGGTGTCTGCCAGTGAGGTGTGTGTTCTGCTTGGTGTGGTGATGATGCTGGTAGTGGATGATGATGTGCATGCAGGTGTGAGTGTGGATGTAACTGGGAGGGAGGTGGAGGAGGAGGAAGAGGGGGAGACAGTGGAGACAGTGGATGTTGTTGTGTCTGCAACTGGATGGTGTTTGTGTGAGTGCCTGTGGGATGAAGTGTGGTGCTTGTGTTTGCCTGTGACACTCTTGGGTGTTGTTTTGTGTGCATGCTCGCCTGGCTGTGTGCTTGGGATGGGTTAGGGTGGAGGAGAATGGGACTGAGAAGTGGAAGTTGGAGGGGGGACGGTAGAAACAGGGACAATGGCTGCCATCAGAGAGAATGCCAGAGCCTGGATCAATCTCTTTTGGGCCACCAATCCAGTGTGAATGCCCTCCAGGAATGCATTAGATTGTTGCATTTGAGCTGCCAGCCCCTGGATGGCATTCACAATGATTGATTGCCCTACAGAGATGGATCTCATTTGAGCTGCCAGCCCCTGGATGGCATTCACAATGATTGATTTCCCTACAGAGATGGATCTCAGGAGGTCAATAGCGTCCTCAGGGCAGCAGGACTCACTGGGGCAGGGCCTGAGGTGCCTGGGGGAAGGAAATGCCCACCCTCCTGGGTGAGTGGGCACAGGCAACTCGCTGAGAGGCTGATGGGAGGGCGGTGCTGGTATGGGGGTGGTGGCTGTACCTGTGGCTGGGGTGGTCACAGAGGAGTCTGTATTGTCCCCACCAATCTCCACCCTGGTGCTCCCCTCGCCCTCCGTCCCACTGGTGCCCTTAGCATCGGTGGACTCTGCCTCCTGGATCCTGTGGGATGCAGCTCCCTCTGTCGCCGGTGCCTCTGCTCCTCCACCAGAGGATGCTAATGCACATAATGACAGGATTACAAAACAAGAAAGGGGGAGAGAGAGACAAAGGATACACTGGGTCAATGACTGTACCAACACCACTCTTGGTGTACACAGCACCCTCACACACAGGGAACAGGCCTACGCACTGCACATTGCACTACCAGTGATATTGCTAGCCACCAAGGCATGAGGAGGAGCAAACACCGCCAACTGCAGAACCCCTGGGATCCATGCAGCCCTTACCAGTAGTGGATGCTAACACTCTAGGTAGGCAGTTTTTCTCCTTCAGACCCTTAGCCACCAGAGGACCTACGCTGCTATGTCTGGCCTCGCCTAGGGGCACCCACTGACACATACCTCCCACCCAGATACCACCCCTCCAGCCGTTTCCTTCAATGATGGCCACTATACTCACCTCCTTGTGGCTGTTGTGATGCCCTCAAGTGCCCATCCAGCTCTGGATAGGCCACCGCCAGTATGCGGTCAGGGTTCGACGGGCACTCCTTCCTCGTTGGGAGGCCATCCCCAGCTGGGCCTCCGCAGTCTTCCATGCCCAGCGTCTCAGGTCCTCCCACCGTTTTCGATAGTGGGTGCTCTGCCTGCCATAGACCCCTAGGGTCCACACCTCCTTAGCGATGGCATGCCATATAACCTTCTTTTGATGGGTGCTGACCAGCAGAGGCAATACAGACAGGAGAACACCATTAGACAAACAGTCCAGCAGGTAATTCAAATAGCCCACCATACCCGTTTCCAGGACTATTGGCACACACATAGCCCAGCACTCAATGTGTACCCAGCCCACTTACACAATGCCTTCACACATACCGCCATACATTCATGCCACATGCATCGTGTCCACAGTGTACTCACCTGTTGGTCTGGAGGCCCATACAGCAGTCTGTACTGGGGTAGGACCTCATCCACCAGTCTCTCCAGTTCCTCTGAAGTGAAGGCTGGGGCTCTTTCCCCGGTCACACGGGCCATGGTAGGTTCCAGACACAGGTTATAGCAGCACATGCAGTGTAGGTCCTCTCCTATGGAAGGTCAGGAAACAAGTGAGAAATCAGACAGAAAATGGCAGTCACGTCCGCGGCGGTGCATGTCGTCACCGCCGGCGTAGATCACAATTGGCATTGTACCCCATAGGGTCCAATTATAACCAATGAGGAGTTGCACAGTGGTTCCCGACCGCCTCCCTCCACGGCGTACAATGTCAGCGGCATTACCTCACTTCCACCTGCCCTCTACACAGGGCAGGCGGACGCCATTTCAGGGGTGGGCAGGCCTATGGATTAATACTGCGTCACAGGAAAAATAGGCACATACTGGACAAATCACACTGACCCATTACATGCTTCCAGATTGCAGACTACTGTTGTGGCTCCATTGTTCAGTTTGTGACAGCCTCCTCACTCTTGTGTCCCTTAGATTCCTACTGCTGCAGATGAATAGGAGATGGAGACATACCCCTTGTACAGAGCCCTGGTGGACTTGGCTACCCTGGAGGACAGGCACATAATACTCAACTATAGACTGGACAGGGCCACAATCACAGAGCTGTGTGCCCAATTGGAGCCTGACCTGATATCAGCTATCCGTTATCCCACTGGGATCCCCCCTCTTGTGCAAGTGCTATCAGTTCTCCATTTCCTGGCAACTGGTTGTTTCCAAGTGACAGTGGGCTTGGCAGCAGGAATGTCACACCCAATGTTCTCAATAGTACTGAGTGTTGTCTGCCCTGAAAAAACACATGTGCAGCTACATTGTTTTCCTCCAGGTGGACGATTTGGCCACTACAAAGGCCGAGTTTTATGCAATGGGACATATCCCCAATATAATTGGTGCGATTGACGGAACACATATTGCATTTGTCCCCCCCTGCCATAATGAACAGGTGTTGAGGAATCGTAAGATTTTCAATTCTATGAATGTGCAGATGGTGTGCTTGGCGGACCAGTACATCTCCTACGTTAATACTAAGTATCCTGGGTCGGTGCATGATGCCTTTGTCCTTAAGAATAGCAGCATCCCAAAGGTGGTGGCCCAACCACAGAGGCACAGGGTGTGGCTAATAGGTGAGACCTGGGTCCCACCCAGTATATTTTGGTGTATGGCTATGGTGATGGCCATACAGGATAGTATGTGGCTAAATGTTGTCCCTCATTATTTGCAGGTGACTCTGGTTACCCAAACCTATCATGGCTTCTGACCCCTGTGAGGAATGCCAGGACAAGGGCAGAAGAACGTCACAATGAGGCACATGGGCAAACCAAAAGGATAATTGAGAGAGGCCAGTTTGCTGTGCCTCCATCTAACAGGTGGATCCATGTGTTACTCAACCAAGAAGGTCTGCCAGATTGTGGTGTCATGCAGCATGTTGCACAACCTGGCCCTCAGACGCCATGTCCCTTTTCTGTAGGAAGAGGAGACTGGAGATGCCCCTGTGGCAGCAGTGGACCCTGTGGACAGTGACGATGAAGAGGCAGAGGATGAGGATGAGGACAACAGAACTCTACAGAACAGAACAGACTCTATTGGTGTAATGGTGTGGAATTTGTGTATTTGGCTGTATTTGTGTGTGTCGTAATATGCTGAACGGATATCCGTTGCCGCTGCAGTAAGTTGACAGGCGTCAGCGTGGCAGTAAGCAGGATTTACCGCCAGGGTCATAATGAGGGCCATTGTGTGGCTTCTACTGGATCAATAACGTTATCTTTGATCATCTGATTGAGTATTGTTTTTACCTCATCAGCCAGTGGTACTTTTCTAGATGAATGTCTCACATGTAATGAATTTTCTCGTAACACAATTTTGTGCTGGTGATCTTTCACTTCTCCTATTCTGTCTCCAAAAAACATTCTGAAATCTCCAAGTAGCATTTCTGAATCTCCCACATCAACCAGCGTCACCTGGTCAGTGGCTCATGGATTCACCACTATGTAGAGATCATACTGATGAGACCAACCAAATATTTGTGAACCGTTGGCTGCTACATACACCTTTCCCCTTGTAGTCTGTCCCTTGAACTCGATATCCGCTAAGGAGTAGCCCATTACCCAATGTCAGCTCTCTGATACACTTTCAAGATCACATCGGACTTTTTCAATGTTTCTTCTGGCCACACAGTGTTGTAAAGTTGCATCAGTATCATAGTGTACAGGGAACATGAATTTATCATTAAAACAACCTGTTTGTTATTATTACGGCATTCTGCTTTGGGCATCCATTTTCTTTTTCATTTTCATGTCGATTTATGGCACTTTGCACTTCATCACCTACTGCCAATACTATGTGGTCCGCAAGATCATCTACATCTTCTAAAACTGAAATTATCTGTGTCACAGCTCTGCAGACACGAGAAAAGTGCCCCTTCTTCTGACAAATCCATCATTCTTTCCCTATGGCAAATCAATTTTTTGAGTCTCCCGTATGGGAATAGCTGCCACATCTGTAACAAGAGCGATTGTTTTGTGAATGTTGTGTGTTCAACTGTCTATTTTGTTTCATTAACTCCTCTCTCGACTCCTTTCCTTTGATCAGAACCTGTTAGCCACATTTTTGTCTTTACAGCATTAACCAGGTCAGATTCTCCATCTACGTCTGCTATGTCTTGTTCAGATTTATTCTCCATTCTCTGCATCTCCTTCATGCATTTTTTCTGACTTTTCCACCACATTCACAATCTGGATAGCATCCTTGATTGTGGGATTGCTCACAGCCCAGAGTCTTTTCTGCATTTTGTTTACTATTGCATTGAACTATCAGCTGGTCACTGATTAGTTCCTCCATTACCAGACCGAATTTGCATTTAGCTGCCAATTCTCACAACCTGGCTATGAAATCATCAGCTGACTCGCATGGTTTCTATGGTTGCATGTACAATTTATGGCATTTATTTATCTATCTATCTGGTATTTGTATAGTGTGGTTTGTTACCTGTGCAGGTATCCAGACGCTAACAATGCTTATTGTCTTGGCAAATCGATTCTGTAACCTTAATTTGGCTTCTTTACATGTGTCTTCGATCTCTTCCCTATGTACTCATGTACTTTTGGCAGATATTTAAATACATGCTGGCCCTCAGTGCCTAAACACCCCATTAATATTGCCTTTTTCCTGATTGGTGAAAAATGTGTGCCTCCCAGTGCCAAAATATAATTTTCAAAATTTCTACCCAATCTTTCCACTCAATGGCCGGTCTCCTTTTTACATGAGGATTGCAGGTGCCACCTTTGTTGACTGACTTATGTTCACGGCTTAATAATAATAATCCACTGGATGACACTGTTATAGTTTTACAATACCGTTTGGAGGAGTTCAGTGGATGGCACTATTGCAGTGATTACTGTTATGAGTTACTTCTCCTTAACACAACATATGACACTGGCAGAGGCATAGGCATTATCGAGTGGTAAGATAGTTAACGCTATGCACTCTTTTGTTGAGTAAATAGATAATAGGAAACGGTTCATACCCTGCTGCTTACGCCATTGATTTTTTTAAACAATGTCTTTACATTTGTCCCATTATAAGCTTTCGTTCAGTCATGCGCTGTCAATGTGGCACACGTGCTGCTCTTCCATGAGGGTGTTCTATTCCTTTGATGTGCATGCAACTTCTCCCTTTGATGTGCTCTCCGCTATGTTCAGCACGTGGCTTCAGTTCAGCATTTGGCTTCAGTTCAGCAGGTGATGACGTACTACAGCGCTCGGCTTCTTTAATGTACACGCAGCTTACACAGCTGCTTCGAGCGCAAATCGTGAGTGATTGTGTGGCCTACTTGAGACTCACGCTGGCCTGCAATATAAACAACGGCTTGTTTGAGGCTCATGCCAGCCCGTTGTTATTGCGAGGGTTCTGCATGACTCACTTTGGCCCATATTTATACTTTTTTAAGCGCCGCATTTGCGTCATTTTTGGCGCAAAAGCAGCGCAAACTTACAAAATACAATTGACGCAAATGCGGCGCTAAAACAGTTTAAATATGGGCCTTTATGTTTTAGTTAAAAACAAACTCGCGTCCACCTGGTAATGTTCACTGGTCACAGCATTGCACTTACTATACCCTTCAAGTGCAGCTTCTCACAAATCTTCACTGCCCAGCGTGGCACACTCACTGCGTGACACCTAAGTTGTTCTCTACACTCTTAGGCCCGTATTTATTCTTTTTTAACGCCGCATTTGCATCATTTTTTGACACAAAGGTGGCGCAAACTTGCAAAATACAATTGTATTTTGTAAGTTTGTGCTGTTTTTGCATCAAAAAGCAGCGCAAATGCAGCGGTAAAAAAGTATAAATATGGGCCTTACACATCCCATCCTCGTCACCAGAAAAAGTGTTGTAATCTCAACACAACACTTGTAGTCTTCTTTCTTGTAGTTTAATGGCAAGAGAAAAACCTCAGTCCCAACCGCCACAGAATCCACTCACCTCATAGTCCAGAACCACTGTACATCATACATCACATGCACAATGTTCCACTCAGATGAAGAACCCACATTAATACAATAGTCCCATTACATCTATTGGTAAGTGATCACTACCATAGAAGACTTTTACGCTTAACACCAGTTTATTTGCTGTCTGAGGACATTTAGTAGCATTGACCATAAATGCTTAAATGTACCATCTTAGAAACACTATGAAGGGAACTACTCTTCAATAGATTCTTTTTGGTGTGCTAAATTAGAAAATGTGTAGGAAATGGGAATCTAAAACTTAGTTATAGACTTGTGGTGTGCAGATTCAGAAACTATATGGTTTTGTTATGCTAGAACAGAGTACTAGGACTGCACCAAGCACTGGATGTCTGTCAATAGATTCTTTTGGGTGTGATTTACTGCTAATTACATAGGCCTTCATTATGACATTGGCGGTAAATCCCACTTACCGCCAAGCTGACTTCCGCCAACTTATCGCTGTCGCCGCGGATATCCGTTCATCATATTATGACACACATACACCAATCCGTCACTATTCAGTCACAGACACAAATCCTCCACACCAAAGGTCAATGATAAACTGGCGGTATCAAAACCCACACCGTTACACCATCAGAACTAGGTCTATCACATTATGACCCACGAATCACCATGGTGGACATTCAATGGCGGTAAAGCATTCGCGGTACATAGCGCTGCGCTCAAAATTGACACACACATACAAAACACAACCACATTGAACAATTCAAACAACACACACCTGATACCCACACATACAAAACACCACCACATTGGACAATTCAAACAACACACACCTGACACCCATATACACACCACACCCACACCACTATAAAACACACACCCACATTACCCACAGCCCTTTACCATTACAAACAATTTCCACCAGAGAGACAGCAAGACCACTGACACAACCGGAGCCACACACTACTCACACCTATACACTACTCACACACCCCACATCACACACCCCAACACTTTACCCAACACACACTCACCTACACACCTCACACAACAACCATGGCACCACAATGACACCCACACTTCACAGAGGAGGAGCTAAGGGTCATGGTGGAGGAAATCATCAGGGTAGAGCCACAGCTATTTGGAGCACAAGTGCAGCAGATATCGATAGCTAAGAATATGGAGCTATGGTGGAGAATCGTGGACAGGGTCAACCCCGTGGGACAGCACCCAACAACTAGGGATGATATCAGGAAGAGGTGGAATGACCTATGGGGGAAGGCACATTCTATTGTAAACAAGACACCAGCTCACTGTACAGAGGACTGGCGGTGGACCACCACCTCCTCCCCCACAACTAACAACATGGGAGGAGCAAGTCTTGGTAATCCTGCATCCTGAGGGCCTGGCCAGAGTAGGAGGAGGTCTGGACTATGGTAAGTCAACTCTCCACTATTATCACCCCCTCCCACCTACATGCTATCACATACCCCCACCCTGATCCTCACCCTCACTCCCATCACTCCACCACTTCCCACACACCCCACCATCACATCTCCCTTATCCCAATGCCAAGCCCTGGACACCATTCACCGCCCTGCGTGGACATTCAGCACTAAAGCATGCACACTATAGAGAACTAATCATTCCACCATACACCAAGGTACACAAATGAAATATGCCAGGGCAAATACAACCAAAGAGGGTAAATCACAGATGCACAATATGTCAGACACAGAAACCATAACACATCATTTAAATCCCCACAGGTTCCCCAGCCAATGTCAGCAGAGAGGAGGTGCCAGCAATATCCAGTCCCCCAACAGAAGAGGGCCACGGTGATGACAGCAACTCTGGTATTCTGGATCTGGATGACCAACCTGGCCCATCAGGGACCTCTAGACAGCCGGTTACCCAGGCCCAGTCACACACCACCACAGAGCTTCCCCCATCAGGAAACACCACCACAGCACCCACCCAGTGTACCCATATCTCTGTCCCCAGGACATGTCAATCAGCAGTGTGTCCACCTCTACCGGGACCCCAGGGCACACCTCTCCCCAAAGACAATCAGGGACCTGGGGTCAGTGGCAGTGGGCACACGGTTCAGGGGACCGAGGCACAGGCCAACAGGGAAACTGGGAGGAGTGCTTTACGCCAGGGGGTGGACAGGCCCAGGGAATCGACTCTCCAGGAGCCACTTGCAGAGATTCTGGGAGCATTTCAACATTCCCAGGACACGATGGGCCAGATCCTGGACAATGTGCAGGAGAACAGGCGGCTGCAGGAGGTACAGTACCAGGGGATCGGGAAGGACTTGCAGGCCATAAACAACACCCTGATCTCCATAGCAGAGGTGCTGGTAGACATGGCCAATATTATGAGGGAGGCAGTCACACAACAGCGGGCCGCTGCCACTAGCCAGACATCTGAACAACCTTCCACCTCCGCTGCCGCTAGTGGCCACGAGGCCCTGCCACAGGACGCACAGGCCACCAGCACCCCTCCCCCTGCACAAGGAGAACCACCCCGCAAACGTTTCCTGCGATCCAGACAGAAGCCAGAGACACTTGCCAAGACCCCGCCAGGAAATGAGACTCTCCGGATTGTCACCCTTGTGTCCCACTCTGTCACCCTGTCCACCTTGAACTGCCATTGCTCCACTTCCTATGTCCCCTTGGACAATGTAGCTGTGATACAAACAGACTGGAGCAATACCCTGGACTTTCCTCCATCATCTACCAAGCCCATTGCACTTGCCCCTCTATATTTTAGCACTTCAATAAACATCCTTGGAAAAAAAAGAAGTATGTACATTTTTTCAAGCATGTATTCATTGAAACAAGTACAAACATTGCAATTCAACTGTACAGAAAATGAGCATAGATTAATGACCTGTAGCTGGCTGCAGTGATCACACCAGAAGCATATGTGAGGTCACCAACATCTGCAAAATGAATTTGCCAAGGGTGCAGTAAATGGGAATAGAAGTGTGAAAAACACCACATGCCAGTGCCACAGATATTCAAACAAATGTCGTAGAAAAGTGAAGTAACACTGTCTTACCTGTGTGTCATTGGAAGTATTGTTTGATCACTGATGTTCTGCTGTCCTCATCCTCATCCTCTGCCTCCTCATCTGTATTGCTACATGCACTACGTGCAAGGTGAACAGTGGTGCAGGGTAAGAACAATGAAATATACTTTGGACCATTGGCCTCTGCTTCCATTTTACATTGGTTTACGACTCCATTTTGTCAAGTCTGGTTCTGTACGTAAAGCACTGTTCTGTGTTTTTCCACAAGCTTCGGCAAACTGCAGGGTGGGGCGTTTTTCTGCTCAACTTCACTCTATCTGCCTGATACGAAGAGCGCTATTTACATTCCACGAGTTATCAGTTAGGACAACAGGGGGATGCGCCTGTACTCAAGGAAGAATGCAAGCTTCACCTTGGAGCCCTCTTCTGGGAACCTGGCCCATTCCGAGGAGACGTCTCGAAGGGTGAACAAGGTACCGCCGATTGCACAATTTGTAAAGGAGGGGGTCTTTTTCGAGAAAAGACTCCTGGGCGTTGGTAAATACTATAAAGGTCAGGATCCTTGATGGACTGGTTTAGGAACTCTCTTCTGGGTTGGACGCAATGCCAAGAGGACTGATTGTCCCGAAGGAGACTCCCTGTGCCAGTCGATTTGGGTTCCCCGGCTTTGTGTGCGGCGGAGGGATGCAGAATCTCTTTTTGGTGAAGCCTTTCAATTTATAAGCATTGAAGCATATTGTGTGTGCGTGTGTAATATGCACTTATTCTTGCAGTTATTTTCGTGTTATTTTTCATGATATCACAGAGTGTTTATATTCTCACAGTTATTCTCATGTTATTTTTCATGATATATTAGTGTGGTCAGTTTTGCTATATGAGAACTTGCCCCATAAATAAACCTGATTATTCTACTTACTAAGGTGTGTAAGAGTGATTGTTTCACTTTGTGCCCTAAACTATCCTGAAGTGCATAGTTCTGTTATTCTGAAGAGTGAAGCAACACATCATCCTCACTGTCCACAGGGTCCACTGCTGCCTCATTGGCATCTCTGACCTCCTCCTCCTGCAGAAAAGGCAGATGGCGTCTCAGGGCAAGGTTGTGCAACATGCAGCATGCCACTACTATCTGGCAGACCTTCTTGGGTGAGTAGCACAGGGATCCACCTGTCAGATGCAGGCATCTGAACCTGGCCTTCAGGAGGACGAAGGTTCTTTCAATTATCCTTCTGGTTCGCCCATGTGCCTTATTATAACGTTCTTCTGCCCTTGTCCTGGCATTTCTCACAGGGGTCAGCAGCCATGATAGGTTGGGGTAACCAGAGTCACCTGCAAATTTTGAGGGACAACATTTAGCCACACACTATCCTATATGGCACACACCATACCCATACCCCAACATGTACTGGGTGGGAACCAGGGCTTACCTATTAGCCACACCCTGTGCCTCTGTAGTTGGCCCATCACATTTGGGATGCTGCTGTTCCTCAGGACAAAGGCATCATGCATCGACTTAGGATACTTAGCTTTGAAGTGGGAGATGTACTGGTCCGCCAAGCACACCATCTGTACATTTATAGAGTGGAAACTTTTCCGATTTCTGAACACCTGTTCATTCTGACGGGGGGACAAATGCAATATGTGTTCCATCAATTGCCCCAATTATGTTGGGGATATGTCCCATTGGATAGAACTCGGCCTTCATTGTGACCAAATCTTCAACCTCGGGAAATACAATGTAGCTGCACATGTGTTTTTATCAGGCCAGACAACACTCTTGTTAGCACTATTGAGAACATTGGCTGTGACATTCCTGCTGCCAAGCCCACTGTCACTTGGAAAGAACCAGTTGCCAGGAAATGGAGCACTGATCGAACTTGCACAAGAAGGGGGGGGGGTCCCAGTGGGGTGATGGATAGCAGGAATCAGGTCAGGCTCCAATTGGGCACACAGCTCTGTGATTGCGGCCCTGTCCAGTCTATAGGTGAGGATAATGTACCTGTCCTCCATTGTTGCCAATTCTACCTGGGGTCTGTACATGGGGGTATATCTCCATCTCCTATTCATCAGCAGCAGTAGCAATCTATGGGGCAAAAGAGTGAGGAGCCGGTCAAAAACTGAAAAGTGGGGCTGCAACAGAACTTTGCATGCTGTTAACTTGTAATGGGTCAGTGTCACTTGTACAGTATGTCCTAATTTCACCAGTGATGCAGCAATTGTCCAGGGCCTGCCCCCCACCCTGAAATGGCATCCACCTGTCCTGTGTGGAGGGACAGGTGGAAGTGAGGTAATTCCTCTGACGTTGTGTGCTGTTGCGGGAGGCGATGCGATGTGCAACTCCTCATTGGTTAACATTGGGCCCTATGGGGTACAGTGGTCAATGGTGATCTACACCGGTGGTGACGGTGTGCACCGTGGTGGACATGACCGCCATTTTCTATCTGATCCCTCACTTGCTATCCGATCTTCAACAGGAGAGGACCTACACTGCATGTGCTTCTGTGACCTATGTCTGGCACCTACCATGGCCCGTGTGACTGGGGAAAGGGCCCCAGCCTTCACTTCGGTGGAGTTGGAGAGACTGGTGGATGGGGTCCCACCCTATTACGGATTGTTGTTTGGGCCTCCAGACCAACAGGTGAGCACACTGTGGGCACGATGCATGTGGCATGAATGCATGGAGTGGTGTGTGTGAAAGCCTCTTATAAGGTGGGTTGGGTGGGTGGATGTCCTCTGGGCGGCATATTGGTTGTGTGCTGGGTCATGTGTGTGTAAATGGTGATGTGATGGGGTTTGGCGGGTCAGAAGTGTAGCATGCAGGACTGTTTGACTAATTCCATTTTCCTGTGTGAATTGCCTCTGCAGGTCAGTGCCAATCAAAACAAGGGTATATGGCGTTCCATTGCCAAGGACGTGCGGACCCTGGGGGTCTATGGCAGGCAGAGCACCCACTGTCAAAAATGGTGGGAGGACCTGAGATGCTGGGCACGGAAGATGGGGGAGGCCCAGCTGGGGATGGCCTACCAACGAGAAAGGAGCGCCTGTCGAACCCTGACCCTCCTTATCGCCCGCATACTGGCGGTAACCTATCCTGAGCTGGATGGGTGTTTGAGGGCATCACAGCAGCCACAAGTGGGTGAGTACAGTGCCCATCATTACAACATACTCATGGTAGGGTGGTATCCAGGTGGGGGATGTGTGTCAGTAGGTGCCCCTAGGCCAGGTCTGACATTGCAGCACAGGACCCCTGGTGGCTAGGGTTCAGAAGGGAGAATCTTGCTACCTAGCTCGTAGGCCTCCACAACTGGTCAGGGCTGAGTGGGTCCCAGGTGTGCTGCATTTGGCGATGTGTGCCCCTCCCCATGGCTTGGCTACTAACTGTTTCTCTGCCAGTGCTATGGCATATTGCGTAGGGCTGTTCCCTGTGTGTGAGGGTGCCGTGTACACCAACGGTGGTGTTGATGCAGCTATTGACCCAGTGTATCCTTTGTCTCCCTCCCCCCTTTCTTGTTTTGTCATCCTGTCCTTATGTGCATTAGCATCATCTGGCGGTGGAGCAGAGGCACCGGCGAGGGAGGTAGCTGCATCCCACAGGACCCAGGAGGCAGAGTCCACCAACGCTGAGGGCACCAGTGGGACGGAGGGGAGGGGAGCACCACGGCGGAGACTGGAGGGGACAGTTCAGACACAGATTCCTCCTCTGATGAAAGCTCCCTGGTGGTGCCAGACACCTCTGTGACCAGCCCAGCTACAGGTACCACCACCACCCCCATACCAGCACTGCCCTCCCAGCAGCCCCTCATCAAGTTGCCCGTGCCCACTCACCCACGGGGGTAGGCATCTCTTTAGCCCCAGGCATCTCAGGCCCTGCCCCAGTGAGCCCTGCTGCCCTGAGTGAGGAGGCTATTGACCTCCTAAGATCCATCTCTGTAGGGCAGTCAACCATTGCGAATGCCCTCCAGGGGCTGGCAGCCCAGCTGCAACAGACTAATGCATTCCTGGAGGGCATTCACACTGGCTTGGCGGCCCAACAGAGATTGATCCAGGCTCTGGCCTCCTCTCTGATGGCAGCCATTGTCCCTGTTTCTTCCCTCCCCCCTCCAACTTCCTTTTTCCAGTCCCATTCTCCTCAATCCCAACCCATCCCAAGCACACAGGCAGACGAGCATGCACACAAGACAACATACAAAAGTGGTTCAGACAAACACAAGCACCACACTTCATCCCACAGGCACTCACACAAACACCATCCAGATGCAGACACTCCAACATCCACTATTTCCAAAGACTCCACCTCCTTCTCCACCTCTCTCCCAGTCCTGTCTACACTAGCACCTGCATGCACTACAGAAACATCCACTACCAGAATCACCACACCAAGCAGAACACACACCTCACTAGCAGACACCTCCACAACAGTCATGCACACGTCCCCTGTGTCCTCTCCCACTGTGTCTGTCCTCCCCCCAAGGTACACAAATGCAAGCTACAGACACCCAACAGCCATCCACCTCACAACAGCATCCAGCCCATGCACCTGCACCCAAAATCAGCAGACAGACACCTCCAACAACCAGTCCCTCTTCCTCCACTCCCATTCCTTCTCCCTCTTCCCGCCCCAATGTCCCTAAGAAACTGTTCTTATCCACCAATTACCTCTTCTCTACCCCTCCCCCTGTCCTGCGCGTATGGCTAGGGTAAGGAGAACCCAGCCAAGAACCTCAGCCACCCAGCCCACAGGCGCAGTCATCACCACACCCACTTTTGGTGGAAAAGGATCTAGGCCACATGTCCTGAAGGTGATGGAGCCTGCACCAGGCAGCCTCAATGCAAAGGAGCCTGTCCCAGCTGCCAGAAAGAACAAGGAGCCTGCCCCAGCAGCTGCTAAGAAGGTAAAGTAGCCTGCCCCAGCTGTCAGAAGGAGCAAGGAGCCTGCCCCTGCAGCTGCTAAGAAGGTAAAGGAGCCTTCCCCAGCTGCCAGGAAGAGCAAGGAGCCTGCACCAGCAGGCAGGAAGAGCAAGGATGGGCAGGAGCCTCCCCCCACCAGCAGCACCACCACCTGCAGTGGGCAGCTGTCCGAGGTTGCAGGGAATGGGCAGGAGCCTCCCCCCACCAGCATCACCACCACCACTGAGCAGCCGTCACCGCTGGCAGACAATATGTAAACCTGCCACCATTGCCTTCTGTGTGGCTTGTCCCCTGCAAATCTAGTGGGTATTACATCCACCCGAGAGACTGTGACCTTGCACTCCTCAGATTCAAGAACACAGGGCACTAGGCCCCCTCCAGAACCAGTGGTTATGACACCCACATTGCCAAAACTCCCCAGGATAAAGAACACAAGGCACGAGGCCCCCTCATAACCAGTGGGTATGACACCCACATCGCCAAGACTACCCAGGATCAAGAACACAGGGCACGAGGCCCCCTCCAGAACCAGTGTGTAAGACGCCCACTTGAGAGACTGTGGCCTTGCACTTCCCAGGTCCAAGCAGAGGGCATGTTGCCCCCTCCATTGCAAGTGGGCAAGACACCCACCTGAGAGACTGTGGCCTTGCACTCCCAGGACCAAGCACAGGGCATGTTGCCCTCTCCAGAGCAAGTGGGCAAGTCACCCACTTGAGAGACTGTGGCCTTGCACTCCCCAGGATAACGGACAGGGCATGTTGCCCCCTCCAGAGCAAGTGGGCAAGTCATCCACTCAACAGACTGTGGCCTTGCACTCCCCAGGATCACGGACAGGGCATGTTGCCCCCCCCAGAGCAAGTGGGCAAGTCACCCACTTGAGAGACTGTGGCCTTGCACATCTCAGGACCGGGCACAGGGCATGGAACCCCCCTCCAGAACCAGTTATGTTGTTCCATCTCCCGGCTGAGGTGCCTCCCATCCCCCTGAGGTGCCTGCCCATTTACCAACTGATGCCCCTGCAGTGTTCTCTCCGTGTTGATGCAGGTGACATGTGTGTCCTTGGACTTTGGCCTGTCGCCATTTGGCCTACGAACATTGTGGACTGTGCTGTGCCCCTTTTGTGTACATATGTATATATCTATTATCTTGCATAAGTTATTTATCTTTATCTTTATTACATTCACTTTTTCAAAATCGTTTTGTCCTTGCATTATTCATCCGAGTTACGGGGTTAAAATGTTTTTGTGATGCAGCTGATTGTGTTTATGGTGTTGGGGGGAGGGGTGGTGTGTGTGTGTCACTCTCTTTTTTCTCCCGCCCTCTCTTGTGTGCCACGTGGCTGTACTTACCATCGTCGTCATCACCGCCGTTGATGTTTGCGGTGGAGCAACACGTAGAAGACCATGGGAAGACATGCAGCTTGGGCTCCATGGCGGCGTGATTGTTCCCTGTATCTCCAATGGTGAGTCCTTTCCTTTCTGAGCTCTGTTACCGCCAGGCTTTTGATGACGTTGGTACCACCCCGGAAAAGGTGGCGGTTTCCTGTGTCTTAATATGGTGGGCGGAACACTGACTTCCGCCTGGCTGTAGGGAACTACCGCCGTGGTGGCTGTTGTTTCTGCCCTGGCGGTCAGTGTGGTACATTCACTGTCTATCGGAGATCTTTTCGCCATGGTCATAATTTGGCAGTAATTACCGCTGGCCTGTTGGCGGTATTACCGCCACTTTAACACCAACCACCAGGGTTGTAGTGAGGGCCATAGTTTTCGTAGCTGGTTAATAATCATAAAATATCACCTGCACCACACAGATTGTATTTTATTTTATGCATGTGTATTTGTATAGCATATGACCCACCGAGGAGGGAATCCTGGCATTGAAGCAGGAGCTGCGTGGGGCAAGCCAGGGTCGTAGTTAGGTGAAGAGCTAGGTCTTCTGTCTCTTATGGAGTTTAAGAACCGAGGAAATGTTCTGATATGCAGGAGCAAGTTGTTTCAAGCTTTAGAAGCGAGCTATCAGAAGACAAGAATGCTGTATCTGGTTCTGCGTATGTGTGTGGGGGGTGCGAGTAGCAGTCTGGCTGAGCGGAAATGTCTGGTAAATTTGTGCAGGTTATGTGGTTGTTGAGGTATGCAGGGCTAATGTTGTGTAAGGCTTTGCATGAGTTTAATGAGTGCTCATTATTGAATTGGGAGCCAGTGCAGACCTTTTTTTAAATGTGGGGTAATGTGAGTGTGGGGTTGGCAGTTGAGAATGAGTCTGGCTGCTGATTTCTGTATAGTCTGGAGTCTTCTGTTCAGCTAAGCTTTGATTTCAGTATGGAATGCGTTGGCGTAGTCTTTCTTGCTGGTGAGGGTTGTTTTTGTGACAGTTCTGAGGGTGTTTATGTGGAGCCATGTGAAAAGCTTCTTGAGCCTGTGAAATCAGGAAATGAAGACCCCAGTCACTTGGTTGGTCAATTTGAGTTGGTTCGCGATTACAATTCTGAGGTTCTTTGCGTGGATTGCTGAGAGGGGCGTGGGTCAGAGTTTGGCAAGCCACAAGATGAAGTCCCATGGTGAGGTGTCTTTACTAAAGATTACTATTTCCATCTTTTCTCTGTTGAGCTTGAGGCAATTGGGTTTCATCCATATGGTGGCTTTGGTCATGCAGGTGGAGAAATTGGTCCAGGCTTTTGGTGCCTGGTACGAGACTATACAGATGATATTGTTGCCATCCTAGGTGAAGGGGCCATGCTGGGTGTGACATGTCAGGAAGAAAAAAATATCCCAGTGTGGTTCCGTGGATAATGGCTTCGTGCAGTTTTTGGATAAAGATGGAGTGGGCGACGGTGTCAACAGCTGCAAAAAGATCCAGTGTCACCTATGTCATTTGTATGTAGTCTGTGGCTGTAGTGTTGTTGTTCCTGATTCCACATTGAGTAGTACTGAAGAATTGGTTGTTGTTAAGATGGGTGGCTAAGCATTTGTTCCATCGTTTCCCACAGTATGTGTACTATGGGTATTTCAGGTCAATTCCTAGCTCTATGCCCCCTAAATAAATTCCAGTTACCCTCTAGAGTACTTAGGGGGTGATTCTAACCCTGGCGGTCGGTGTTAAAGCGGCGGCCAACCCGCCAACAGGCTGGCGGTAAAAAAAATGGGATTCTGAGCCTGGCGGGAACCGCCAACACAGACAGCCACCTTAACACTCCGACCGCCACGGCGGTACAAACAAACAGCACGGCGGTCACCGCCAACAGACAGGCGGGAGACAATGTACCGCCCACACTATTCCAACTCACCAATACGCCACCTTTTCCGGGGCGGGAGCACCGCCGATAAAAACACGGCGGAAACAGACTACGGACGGGAAAACGCCCACCACTACGCACTCCAGGAGGAAGGAGGACAGCATGGAACCCGAATTAAACATCCTACCTGCTCTCGTCTACCTTCTCATCTACCACGAGTACGAAGTCCGGCGCAGACGACAACGGTGAGTACTGCACCTACGACACACGGGAGGGGGAGGACGAAAGGTCACGGGCACACACATATGCGACCCCCCCCCCCCCAACTATGTACTCACCAATGCAGAGCACCAAGTCACAGTGACACCACCCAAACACCCCTGAAAAATGCCAGGACGTAATCATATTTGGAATAAATATTTATGTACCAAAAAGCTCCAGAAAATTAGAGTACAACCATGAAAGATATCCACAACAAAACTAATGACATACACATCAGTGTATAACTGAAGTAACAAGTCCTGCACATCCTACGAATTCAGCATGTCCGTGGGCCAAAGTCTTGAGAAACAAGGGCAAAGCCCACACAGGAGACCTGAGTCCTTTGGAGAGAACACTGCAGGGGCATCAGATGTAAAAACTACAGGTACCTCAGGGGGAAGGGAAGGGGGGGGCACCACAGCCACATGAGTCCACGACGCCAGATCCACGAGGAGCCACCATGCCCACTGGACCATCCTGGGGAGTGCAAAGCCACAGTCTCTCAAGTCTCTACAGTGGGTGGGCTGCCCACTGGACCATCCTGGGGAGTGCAAAGCCACAGTCTCTCAATGTCTCTACAGTGGGTGGGCTGCCCACTGGACCATCCTGGGGAGTGCAAAGCCACAGTCTCTCAATGTCTCTACAGTGGGTGGGCTGCCCACTGGACCATCCTGTGGAGTGCAAAGCCACAGTCTCTCAATGTCTCTACAGTGGGTGGGCTGCCCACTGGACCATCCTGGGGAGTGCAAAGCCACAGTCTCTCAATGTCTCTACAGTGGGTGGGCTGCCCACTGGACCATCCTAGGGAGTGCAAAGCCACAGTCCATCAGGTGGATGACAGTCTCCACTGGTCAAGGAGGAGGCATGGTGGGCACAGTGAACCATAAACGGTGCTTGAGACGGCGGTGCCCAGCGGAGCGGTGCTTGAGACGGCGGTGCCCAGCGGAGCGGTGCTTGAGAGGAAGGGCCCAGCGGAGCGGTGCTTGAGACGGCGGGGCCCAGCGGAGCGGTGCTTGAGAGGAAGGGCCCAGCGGAGCGGTGCTTGAGAGGAAGGGCCCAGCGGAGCGGTGCTTGAGAGGAAGGG
The DNA here is from genome assembly GCF_031143425.1 of Pleurodeles waltl. NCBI lineage: Eukaryota > Metazoa > Chordata > Amphibia > Caudata > Salamandridae > Pleurodeles > Pleurodeles waltl. The sequence goes on along the minus strand of NC_090444.1, from coordinate 1,400,967,041 downwards.
CCCAGCGGAGCGGTGCTTGAGACGGCGGGGCCCAGCGGAGCGGTGCTTGAGACGGCGGGGCCCAGCGGAGCGGTGCTTGAGAGGAAGGGCCCAGCGGAGCGGTGCTTGAGAGGAAGGGCCCAGCGGAGCGGTGCTTGAGACGGCGGGGCCCAGCGAAGCGGTGCTTGAGACGGCGGGGCCCAGCGGAGCGGTGCTTGAGAGGAAGGGCCCAGCGGAGCGGTGCTTGAGAGGAAGGGCCAGGCGGAGCGGTGCTTGAGAGGAAGGGCCCAGCGGAGCGGTGCTTGAGACGGCGGGGCCCAGCGAAGCGGTGCTTGAGACGGCGGGGCCCAGCGGAGTGGTGCTTGAGAGGAAGGGCCCAGCGGAGCGGTGCTTGAGAGGAAGGGCCCAGCGGAGCGGTGCTTGAGAGGAAGGGCCCAGCGGAGCAGTGCTTGAGAGGAAGGGCCCAGCGGAGCGGTGCTTGAGAGGAAGGGCCCAGCGGAGCGGTGCTTGAGACGGCGGGGCCCAGCGGAGCGGTGCTTGAGAGGAAGGGCCCAGCGGAGCGGTGCTTGAGAGGAAGGGCCCAGCGGAGCGGTGCTTGAGAGGAAGGGCCCAGCGGAGCGGTGCTTGAGACGGCGGGGCCCAGCGAAGCGGTGCTTGAGACGGCGGGGCCCAGCGGAGCGGTGCTTGAGAGGAAGGGCCCAGCGGAGCGGTGCTTGAGAGGAAGGGCCCAGCGGAGCGGTGCTTGAGAGGAAGGGCCCAGCGGAGCGGTGCTTGAGACGGCGGGGCCCAGCGAAGCGGTGCTTGAGACGGCGGGGCCCAGCGGAGCGGTGCTTGAGAGGAAGGGCCCAGCGGAGCGGTGCTTGAGAGGAAGGGCCCAGCGGAGCGGTGCTTGAGACGGCGGGGCCCAGCGGAGCGGTGCTTGAGACGGCGGGGCCCTGTTCAGCGGTGCTCTTCTCCACGGCGGGTCCCGGTTCAGCGGTGCCTATCTCCACGGCGGGGCCCTGTTCAGCAGTGCTCTTCTGCACCGCGGGCCCTGTTCAGCGGTGCTCTTCTCCACGGCGGGGCCCTGTTCAGCGGTGCTCTTCTGCACCGCGGGCCCTGTTCAGCGGTGCTCTTCTCCACGGCGGGGCCCTGTTCAGCGGTGCTCTTCTGCACCGCGGGCCCTGTTCAGCGGTGCCTATCTCCACGGCGGGGCCCTGTTCAGCGGTGCTCTTCTGCACCGCGGGCCCTGTTCAGCGGTGCTCTTCTCCACGGCGGGGCCCTGTTCAGCGGTGCTCTTCTGCACCACGGGCCCTGTTCAGCGGTGCCTATCTCCACGGCGGGGCCCTGTTCAGCGGTGCTCTTCTGCACCGCGGGCCCTGTTCAGCGGTGCTCTTCTCCACGGCGGGGCCCTGTTCAGCGGTGCTCATCCAGCAGGTCAAGGGAGCCAGACCTGGCCTCGACTCCCTGCTCAGTCGCCCTCGGACCGTGACGTTTCTGGACCCTTCGGGGACGGACTCCTGGCCTCCTTAGTGTCCTCCTTCCCAGCTGGGATGAGGCATGTGGGGTCCACCTTCTCCGCGCTCCTGCTGGCCTTCCGCTCCTTTGATGGGGCTCTCGGGCCCTTTCCTCCCCTAGATGGTGTCGGGGGTGAAGTGGCCGCACATTGCTCCTTGGGGGCAGCCCTGTCGGGTCCTCTTGCCGGGGGGGGGGGCTGGACGTGTCCTTGCTACTGATCGATGTGTCACTGCTGGCAAAGGGTGGGCTCCAGAACCCAGGCACAACAGTGACACCCGAAGCTGGGCTGGTGGTGGCTGCGGTGCTCTTGGGACTCTTTGAAGATGGATGGGGGAGGTCATCGGGGGGAAAGAGGTTAAGGTTAGCCAGGAAAAGTTTTTTAGGGCCAAGGTAAAGGGTAGGAGAAGTGGAGATGGAAGTGGAGGTAGAGGAGGTGGTTGTAGGAGAGTCAGGTGTGCTGTCATTGGGTGAAGGTGCTGGTGCTGTAGGCTGTCGTGAGGTGGATGGCTGTTGGGTGGGTGGCTGCCTGCGTTTGTGTGTCTTGGAAGAGGGGGTGACAGACACAGTGGGAGAGGACACAGGGGACGTGTACATGACAGTGGGGGTGGTGACTGCACGAGTGTGGACTGTACTGGAGGGTGAGGTGGTGATGGAAGCACTGGCTGATGATGGGGTGCATGCAGGTGTGAGTGTAGACGTCACAGGGAGGGAGGAGGGAGACGAGGAGGGGGACACAGGGGTGGCAGTGGCTGTTGGCATGTCTGCATCTGGGTGTTGCTCGGGTGAGTGTTTGCGGGATCTGTGGTGCTTGTGTTTGGATGAGCTGCTCTTGGGTGTTGAGGTGTGTGCAGGCTGGTCTGATGGTGTGGATGGGATAGGCTGAGGAACAGGAGACAGAGACAGGCTGGAGGCAGTCAGAAGAGGGAGGCTGGAAACAGGGACAATGGCTGCCGTCAGTGCTGAGGCCAGAGCAGTGAACGCTCGTTGATGGGCAGCCTGACCCGAATGAATGCCCTCCAGGTACGCATTGCTCTGTTGCACCTCCCTTTGCACACCCTGGATGGCATTCAAAAGGGTCGTCTGCCCAACAATGAGCGTCCTTACCAGGTCAATGAGCTCCGCACTGAGGGCAGCAGGGGCAACAGGGGCAGGGGCTGAGGTGCCTGGGGCGAAGGAGACGCGCGCCTTCCTGGGCGAACCGGCACGGAGCGAAGACTGAGGGGCTGCTGGGAGGGCGGGGCTGGTGCGCTGGGTGGCGGCTGTACCTGTAGAGGCGGGGGGCACGGATGTTGCCGCCACCCCTAGGGAGCTCCCATCCGAGGACGTGTCGCTTTCGCTGCTCTCACCAGCGGTCCCCGTCGTGGTGCTCCCCTCGCCCTCCGGATCACTGGTGCCCTCGGTGTCTGTTCCTGGGCCCACCGGGGCCTTGTGTCCTGCAGCTCCCTCGTGCTCCAATGCCATATCTCCTCCGCCTGATGATGCTAATGCACACATGCACAAGAAGATGAAGAGAAAGGGTGGGGGGAGAAAAAAGAAGACCAGGTTGAGTGCATGCAATGTCAACACCGTTGGCGGAGAGGACAGACACAGGTGCCTAATGCACTAAGCCGCGCATTCGGGGTACACTACTCAGTACTACTGACTAAGACAACAGGCCAAGAGACGTCAAACGCGCACATGGGAGATGCTGGACCTTCAATGGCTGTACTTGTCACCCTACAGAGGTGGGGGCCGGGGGCACAGGGCCATGCCTAAGGGAGAGGACTACACTACAGAAAGCGCCCTGGCCTAATGTCACCCACAGCCCTCCTCCCCCACCCAGACGCCTCCACTGCGCAGAAAGATAGGAGAATGTGCTGATACTCACCCCCTTGTGTCTGCTGTGATGTCTTAAAGCGCCCATCCAATTCAGGGTAGGCCACCGCCAGGATCCGGGACATCAGGGGGGTCATGGTGCGACTGGCACCCCTCCTAGGTTGGGAGGCCATCCCCAGCAGTGTTTCTGCGGTCTTCCTTGTTCCGCGGCGGATGTCCTCCCACCTCTTGCGGCAGTGGGTGCCCCGTCTGTTGTGGACCCCCAAGGTCCGGACTTCCTAGGCGATGGCACGCCAAATCTCGATCTTCTGATGGGCGCTGACCTATTAGACATGTACAGGGTGGAAAGGAGGAAATCATCAATGACCTGCATGTTAGATGTAATTGGCCCCCACCCACCCACTTTGCCATATGGCACATGCTCTCATCTGTCGGGCGTTGCACTCCTCATTCGCCCCCCACCCCACCAACTTACATCCACCCCAATCCACACAGGCATAGCCCATTCCATTAGCACCCGGTGTACTCACTTGTTGGTCTGGGGGACCGTAGAGTAGCGCATACTGGGGGAGGACCCCATCCACGAGCTTCTCCAACTCTTCAGACGTGAAGGCAGGGGCCCTTTCCCCAGGCGCAGCAGCCATTGTATCTTCCAGACCGAGGTCACAGCAGCACTTGCAGTATAGGTCCTCTCCTGTGGATGATCAGGTCTCGAGTGATTAAGCAGATAGAAAATGGCGGTCACGCCCGCGGCGGTGCGTACCGCGGCGGTGCGTAACGCGACCGCCGGCGCACTTCGTCATTGGCTCCTGAAACCCATAGGCTTCAATGTTAACCAATGCGGCTTTGCGCCGCGGTCTTCGACCGCCTACCGCCACGGTGTGCCCCGCCAGCGCATTGACCTCACATCCCATTGTCCCACTTCACAGGTCAGGCAGCCGCCATTTCAAGGGCCCACATGGCTTAATTTTGACTGCGACACACAGGCCTAGGCCTTGCATTGCCACACATACACGCCTTTCAACCCATTGCCATTCTTTAACTGTGCAAGCTGTCTGTACGTACCTGTGGTTTGCCTGACTCTGTGCTCCATGTTGTCCTTCCTAGGCACCGTCCGCTGGGACTTGCGATGAGAAGGAGGAATCCTCGCGTGTACCGACCGCTGGTGGACCTGTCGACAATGGAAGAACGCCATATAATACTTCGATACAGACTTGACCGTGCCACTATCCATGAACTGTGTGCCCAGCTGGAGCCAGCCCTGATGTCCCCCATCCGCCAACCCACAGGGATTCCCCCTCTGGTGCAGGTTTTGTCAGTCCTCCATTTTTTGGCCAGTGGGTCATTCCAGACCACAGTGGCCATGTCATCTGGAATGTCTCAGCCTATGTTTTCTAAGATTTTGAGCAGAGTGTTGTCTGCCCTGATGAAACTCATGCGGAGCTACATCATTTTCCCAGAGGAGGGTGACTTGCCTACAGTGAAGGGTGATTTCTATGCCCTTGGACATATCCCCAACATCATTGGTGCCATTGATGGGACCCATGTGGCTTTGGTACCCCCAAAAGACGATGAGCAGGTGTACCGAAACAGAAAAAATTATCATTCGATGAATGTCCAGGTGGTCTGTTTGGCTGACCAGTACATCTCCCATGTAAATGCCAAGTTCCCAGGGTCAGTGCATGACGCGTATGTGATGCGAAATAGCAGCATCCCCTATGTGATGGAGCAGCTACAGAGACAACGTGTGTGGCTAATAGGTGACTCTGGTTACCCCAACCTGCCGTGGCTACTGACCCCAGTAAGGAATCCCCGGACAAGGGCAGAGGAACGCTACAATGAGGCCCATGGGCGTACTAGGAGGGTGATTGAGCAAACCTTTGGCCTCCTGAAGGCCAGGTTTAGGTGCCTGCATATGACAGGTGGATCCCTAATGTACTCACCAAAGAAGGTGTGCCATATCATCGTGGCGTGCTGTATGCTTCACAACCTGGCTTTGCGACGCCAGGTGCCTTTCCTGCAGGAGGATGGTCCAGATGGTGGTGTTGTAGAAGCCGTGGAGCCTGTGGAGAGTGAAGAGGAGGAAGACTCAGAGGACGACACAGACAATAGGGACAGAGTGATACAACAGTATTTCCAGTAACACCCAGGTAAGAATCACCCACGCCATTTCACAATTGCTTATAGCCTCCTGCATCTGTACTTTCTGTAGTTCCCCACAGATGTTTGTCATTGATTTTTGCCTTTCCCTTCCCTTCTCAGTGCTGTCTGACTCAGTACCTGACTTCTGCTTGGTTCGCCCATGAAATACAGCGTATTGACATTGGTATGTTGTCATGACTAATTGACAGAACAGAAATCGAACAGTAATATGTAATACATTTGTCAATAATACAGCATGACTCAAAACAGATTTGTGTGCAAAATGTGATTTATTTACAGTGCTAGATATCGGTACATGTGATTCTTAGGGTGATGGGTGGGGGTGGAGGAATATCCATGGCAGAGTCCAGTTCTCAGTCTCACAGGTGCATTGTCCTTTTGCCTGTGGAAGGATGGAGCATAGGCAGTTCATGGTTGGACAGGGTGGCAATGTGGGACAGTGGGAAGACTTGAGGGGGTATGTCCTGCAGGCGGGGGTCTTGACATCCTACTCTGTCTTTTTCTTTGGTCTCAGGCTCCTCTTACGGGGTGTTTGTTCTTCAGCAGGAGGTGGGGTTCTGGGGGGCTGTCGAGGTGTTGGGACCTCCTGTCCACTAGCGCCGGCGGAGGTGGTAGGCTGTTCCTGGTCCGGGCTAGTGACAGGGGCCCTGTGTGGTGCACCATGGTCCCGCAACGCGTCCTCTATCCTGTGGAGGGCCAGGCCGATGGTCCCCATTGCGGTCCCGATGATTCTCAGCTCCTCCCTGAAACCCATGTAGCGTTCCTCCTGCTGTGCCTGGATCTCAGTGAACCTGGCCAGTACCGTCGCCATCGTTTCTTGGGAGTGGTGGTATGCCCCCATGATGGTGGTGAGGGCCTCTTGGAGAGTGGGTTCCCTGGGCCTCTCCTCACCCCCCTGTCGCACAGCAGCCCTCCGAGCTGCCCGGTTTCCCCCGGCCTCTGTCCCCTGGACGGTGTGCCCGCCACCACTGCCCCCAGGTCCCTGTTGTTGTTGGGGTGTTGGGTTAGCCTGGGTGCCCTGTAGTGGCAGACACACCGCTGATTGAGCTGTCCTAGAGACAGAGGCATGGGCCCGCTGGGTGGGAGCTGTGCTGGTGTCGGCAGAGGGGGTCGGGTCTGGTGTGGCCTGTGGCTGCCTGAGGGGAACCGACTGCCCAGAGGTCCCCGATGGTTCGGGCTGGTCATCAGGTTCACTGTCGACAGAGCTGCTATCCTCAGTGTGGGCCTGTTCCGGTGGTGGGATGGACACTTCTGGACCCTCCTGGCTGGTGTGTTGTCGTTCGGGTCCTGCATGGGGTAAGAGAGTTTGGTTATTATTTCTGTGTGTGCAATAGCATGCGTGTTGTGGGTGCCCTTGTCCCCCAGTGCAGGCATTCCCTGGAGGGAGGTGTTGTGAGGGTATTTAGTGGGGGGGAGGGGTTAGTGCAGTGGTCATGCTTAGGTGATGGGTGCCCATGATTTGTGCTGGCATGCAGGAGTTGGTGTTGGGATGGGTGGGTTGTGCTGGTGAGACATTGTCAGGGAGGATGTGTGCTGGGGGGTTGGGGGTGAGGGTGGGGGTGTGGGTTGGCATGCTGGTGGGGTGGGGGGGATATAGTAGTTGAGATTGGACTTACCAGAGTCCATTCCTCCTGCTACTCCTGCGAGGCCCTGAGGATGCAGGATGGTCAAGACCTCTTGCTCCCACGATGTAAATTCGGGAGGGGTGGGTGGGGGTCCGCCGCCAGTCTTCTGGACTGCGATGTTGTGCCTGGAGACCATCGATCGGACCTTCCCCCGTAGGTCGTTCCATCTTTTGCGGATGTCCTCCCTATTCCTGGGATGCTGTCCCACCGCGTTGACCCTGTCCACGATCCGCTGCCATAGCTCCGCCTTCCTGGCTATACTGGTGTGCTGCACCTGCGAGCCGAAGAGCTGGGGTTCCACTCTTAGGATTTCCTCCACCATGACCCGGAGTTCTTGGTCCGAAAAGCGTGGGTGCCTTTGGGGTGCCATGGGGTGGTGTGGGTGAGGTGTGGGGTGGTGTATGTGATGAGGAGTGTGTTGGTGAGTGGTGCTTTGTGCTACTATGTGGTGTGTGTGATGGTGTAGTGTGCCTCAGTGTGTCTTGCTATGGATTGTCTGCTGTGTCTCTCTCTCCTTCTCTCAGTAATTAGGGTCGCAGGGGTTTGTGGGTGATGTGGGTGTGTGTTTTATAGTTGGTTGATTGTGTGGGAGTGGTGTGTGTATGTGTATCAGGTGTGTGTATTTCAAATTGTCCAATGTGGCTGTGTTTTGGTGATGTGTGTGTATTCTGACCGCGGCGGTGTGTACCGCCAGTGAAATACCGCGTTTGAATGACCGCCGTGTGGATTCGTGGGTCGTAATGGCATGGGCGTATTTCTGTTGGCGTGACGGTGGAGGTTTGGTCATCTCCAGTTTATCGCTGCCCGCCGATGTGGCGGCCTGCAGTGGAGGACGGATTTTTGGAGGTTTGGCCGTTGTGGGTCAGAATGACCGTGGCGGTTGACCGCGGCCGCGGCGGTGTTATGGCGGTCTTATGACCGGCGGTAAGGGCATTTTACCGCCGAGGTCAGAATCACCCCCTTAGTGTGCAGAACGAATGGAAGAAACTCTTTGGGGGCTGACAAGATATACTCTCAACACAAACCTATATGTAATTGAATGTATTATCCAAATCTTAGTTAATATCTTGTAGATAGTAATACATCAATAAGTCACAGCACAAAACAATTAGTGGCTGGTAATATTGCAGAAACAGTTTACCTTACAGTATCAATTCTGAAATAGTTGAAATCAGCCTTCAGTAATAACGTGTCCCAATTAATTGTTTGGATTGCTCCAACTATGTTCAAAACATCACCTACTGTTATTATACTTGTTAGACCTGACATCCATGGCGTGATATTCTCCCAAGCATATTACCGTCACTCCTCTTGTGTTGATGAATTTGTTTTTGTTGGCATAAGCACTTTACCAGTGCTAAAGGGTTTGTGCTTTCTCCTTAAAATATGCTAAAACTGGCCTATGCCTAGTTGGCAGATTTAATTTACTTGTAAATTCTAGTTAATGGTACTACATGTACCCAGGGTTTGTAAACTGTAGTCAGTTTGACCTGCCATTTTGACCTTTCAAAATATCTTTTTGCCAGGCTTAAACCTTCCTTTTTAATACTTATAAACCACCCTTAAAGTAGGCCCTAAAGGCTCATAGGGCAGGGTGTGTTGTATTTAAAAAGCAGGGCAAAGTAGGTTAAAGCTTGGAAAGGTTGTTATTTTGCCAATCCAAATTGGCAGGCCTGAGACTTTTTTTAAGAGGCCACTGAAGTTGGTGGCACAATAAGTGCTGCAGGCCTACATGTAGCATTTGATTTTTCAGACTTGGCTGTATGGTGTACCTCTTTGATAGGAACTTATAAGTAAAGTAAATATACCAATCAGGCCGATAGTGCCCTGTTTAGGGAAGTGAGCACAAGCACTTTAAGATTGGATTAAGTCTTAAGATCATTCTGTGGCATCAGCTGCCTGTGCTGGTGAAATTCAAGGTGATCTGAAGAGATTGAAGAGTTCAAGACTTAGGCGAAATTTTGTGGGGGTCTCTATCATCTCTAATGGCTATTGTGACAGTGCAGTAGGTATTGGTTATTAATTAGAGGACAGTGGACATTACTCTCAATCTCCCCTCTTTTCTTTGGAAGTGAAGAATCGAAGAACTCCAGTAGCAGTAAGTTCTACTTATACTGGTGTTACCTCCTGGTATGCAGATATTCCCTGAGGCACTCTTTGGAAGAGTCCTTTTTGCTGACTGGGGACCTTGTGCAAGCTGAAAAGTTAAAAGCCAGCCAATAGCATGAGATAAGATAAGAGAATGGTCTGTTCGCAAGGCACTCCAGACACAGTTTAACTGATGATGAGGAAGCAACACTTGAGTGCCACTGCCACGGCCAGCATTTTGAATACCCCCACGTCAGCCCAGAGAGGGAAGGGCATGCTATTCAGTCCAAGTCTGCTGCCGCTGGGGCTATTTGCAGCCTCAAGTTGAGATTCAATCCCTCTTCCCGATGGCAGATGAGGCTCCTGTTCTTTCTATCGAGATGGAACCTAAGGCTTTAAGTAATGTATCATCTACAGAGACTGTGGCCGCGATGTGCATGAACCACACTAAAGCTAAAGACTACCCCTTATTTACTAAAGGTAAATCAGTGGCAATTGGCACTACAAGCTTTCAACTGATAGGGGCGGAAGCTTTAGTGGAGGTAGCAGCACCCACACCAGCAGTAATTCCGTGATCTACAATAGGCTGCCTTCGCAGCAATCTATTTCAGAGACTCTGTCCATCACAATCCAAAGCAATGCTCTCCCTGAGGTGCTTCCTGGGCCATCTGACCCCGTCCTGCTTGAGCAGGCTTATGACCAGCAACAGTAGCAGAAAGCCCAACTGGTCCAGCAGGTGGAGGTACAGGACCAGTATCGAGGCAGTGAGGATACTCAAGTCAAGGCAATGCTTGATATGATTCCATCACAGATTAAGGACTCTAAAATCTTGCAGGCACTTGAAATTGCTATATTACAGAAGGACTGTCCAAGATAGAAGAAACCATGGCACAGCTCCCAGGAATACTCCAGGAGGCAGAAACAAGGTTACTTGACTTGGAATACAAAGTTGTCCTGATTCACAAAACTGTTACCCAACTGGAGAAACGAAAGGGCCTTCTGGAATATAAGATTGAGGAACTTCAAAATCATTCAAAGCACACTAATCTCCTTATTACAGGGTTTCCAGAAGGTAGGAAGTAGCAACAGGTACTTCAAAGGGTAGATTTTTTTATTAAAACCAATGTACTGCCTGATTTTTCAGGGGACTTAACTATATCAAGGGCTCATAGAGTTTCGGATCAACGCTCCACTAATTTAAAATATCCTTGTCAATTTTTCTGACTATCATATTAAGGAACGTATTTTAGCTACAGCAATGGAGAAGAAAACATTTTCAACTCTTGGGATATCTCATTGGTGCATTTTTTGGAATATGTCAGCAACTTCTGCATGTCAACGAAGGGAATTTGGCAAGATGTTGGATTTTTTTAGGGCACAGCCCTCAATAGCGCAACAATCTAAGTTGAAGGTACTAGGGAAAGGGCAATTCCATTTGTTTACAAAACTCAGTGATGCTCAGGAGTTTCTTTAAAAAATCATGAAGGCTGCGTAGAAACTTCGATTTTGAAGAGTATCAAAATGGTGTACTATTTTGTCATGTGTGAAGTGTGTGTGAAGGTCTAATGCATGATGTTAATGTTAATGTTGAGTAAATTTGATGCATCCGGTGGGTGGGTGCTGCATGGTTATCTCGTGTGTAGTTGGGTACAGCGTCATGGTGCCCCTTTTTTTGGGGTCGGGTATTGTTGGCAATTCCCCTCCTCCCATTGGGTTAGAGGGTTTTGAGAGTGAGTGGGGAGGCACAAGAGGGTGGTTTGTGCCACAGGGTGGTCAGGTTCCTGAGATTGGAGGTTCCACTTTTGGTGAAGGCTTGGTTGGGTGGGGTAGTGGTGTAAATTTTGGTAAAAAGGAGTAGAGGCACCAGAAAATAGGCATCCCCAATTATAATGCTTGTCATTGAAAAAGTGTTTGATCTGTTGCGCTGGGACACTTTATTTTTTACACTACTAAAGTTTGGGTTCTGAGGTCCAATAGTTAAGATGCTCTACAATTTGTATCAAGGTGCTGAGGCTCGCGTTATAGTTAACACAAGAGAAATTGGTTTAATGAAGATTAGTCAAGGTACCCGCTAAGGGTGCCCGATGTCTCCTTACCTCTTTGCTTTATTTATTCAGCCTCTTGGCAGTAAGAATTCAGAGCACTGATTGTATTCAGGCCCCACATGAGGGTATGCCCAAACTTGAATTGTTTGTCAACAATGTGGTCCTTTATTTGCAAGGAGATAGAGATAGTATTAAAGGCGCTATTGGCTTAATCCAGAAGTATATAGAGGTAGGGGGTATGAGATCAACTCCTTTAAGACTTTCTCCAATTTAATGTGTCATTAACTGTTCTACTGTAGTGAATCCTAGTTTGTCTTAATGGGATACAGGAGTTAGCTTAGCCTGTGGCTTGCAGAGTTGCACCCTACTTAGCTTGCTCTGTTTTAGCACATCTATGTAATTAATTATTGTTAGAAATGGGGTTTCTGGTTGGCTAGAGTATGCACCTCAGCCAGGCAGAACCTACCCACTCTAGTCAGGCCAAGGGAGTTACACGTCCAAGATAACCCCTGCTCACTCCCTTGGTAGCTTGGCACGAGCAGTCAGGCCTATCCCAGAGGCAATGTGTAAAGCGCTTGCACAACACACACAACACACGTGGCGCAATATCCCCACCACAAAGGAAACACTACACCAAGTTATATGAAAATATGCTGTATTGTACACAACGCAATTATTAGACCAAACATCACATATCAGTAGTATCCTGCTACCTTCGCAGTTGTCAGAACGTTACACATTAGTTACTCTGCAAACTAGCAGTAGTCACATATAACACACAGGCTACTCAGTATTCGGCAACATAAGCAGTAGTCAAGAAACACGTTATTACACCAAAGCACTTGTCATAAGACACTACCAGGACAGGCCACACAACATGACACATGTCCTGCCTTCTACATACATGGCACTGGCACCCTGCTCATAGGGCTAGCTAGGGCACACCTTAGGGGTGACTTACATGTAGTAAAAGGGGAGTTCTGGGCCTGGCAAGTAAATGTAGATGCCAGGTTCCTGTGGCAGAAAACTGTGCACACAGGCCCTGCACTAGCAGGCTTAATACAGGGTTGAAAGTCTACTTCAGTGGGTGGCACGAGCAGCGCTGCAGGCCCACTAGTAGTATTTAATTTGCAGGCCCTGGGTATAGAGCTACCACTATACAAGGGACTTACAGGTAAATTAAATATGGCAATTAGGTATAAGCCAATCATACCACCTGTAGATGGGAGAGCACCTGCACTTTAGCACTGATCAGCAGTGATAAAGTGCTCAGAGTCCTAGAGCCAACAGCGACAGGTCAGAAAAAATAGGAGGGAGAAGGCAAAAAGATTGGGGATGGCCCTGCATAAGAAAAAAAGTCCAACTATTATTTTAAGATGGCTGCCTTGTTTTGACTTAGGCCCATGTTTTAGTTTGCATTATCAGTGTCACCGAGCTAAGGCGTCAAGATCAGACAAACAAACTGTAGGTGTTCACTTTAGGTACCTAGCCTCTTCATGCTTTTGAGGGAATTGTTTATATTAATTACTGTCCCAAGCATGCCTTGTTATCTATAGTTTGGGAACAAACCTGCGTCTGAGGTCCAAGAAGATCTGTATAAATGCTCCTCACTTTAACAGATAGACAGAGGGATTCCATCCAGATGTTATCACTGCTATCGATGCTGTACGGCGCCTTGACACTGACCTAGTCTTTGTGTCCCTACGGAGTCTGAGCTTGAGACCTCATTCCAAGGTAACAAGGGTTGTTGACTCTTCTCATGGACATGGCATTGAGGTTTAACATACTTAGTTCTCTTTTAGGTTAGAGGTTAGGTTCACAATGCTAGGGTATTAGGATATATTACACACTTCATGTTATTTCATGCTTTTGCAAGATGGCGGGGGTCTTTGTATTAATGGCTCTTGCCTTTACAACTCTATTTCTTGCACTGTTCATTATCATAATCATTGCAACCCATGCAACGTATTGCAGATTGCAGTTTTGCTAAAATAAAACCTATTGAGAACTCTACTGCATCTTCTTCATTGCCTGTGTGTGTGACTGAGACATGTTGTTAATGTGAGAAAGGGTAATCTCTGTGTAACCACGACACTCCCTGAGATGTCACACTGTTGAGTCTATGAGGAAAGGCTGCCACAAATCACCTTTTAACTGTTCTGGGTTTAGGTGAGGTGCTGTTTGTGAGCTGGAAGTGTTGGGACGACAGTTGTGTTTTGTTGTAGGATTGGCATAGTAGTCTACAGACATAAGTACTGTCATCCTTAAATCAGTAGTCCTGCCTAGAGCAAGAGTCCAACTATGACATGGCACCACCAGCGATGGTGATTAGGCACTAATTTACAGATACCCTGATTATCACTGTCTCACATACTACAGGTACCCTAAGTACCATTATACGGAGACATCCCTGTTCTTGGGGACGATCCTCCTCAGCTGAACAGTGACTACCTAATAAGGCTGTAGGTTGTTCGAGCTCGAACTCATAAAAAGGAATTTACTCCCCAATAGTGTTCCATCTCTTTACTCATTTTTACAATATGGCTAACGCCATTGACATTCCTGAGGATGCTAGACAAGCTTTAACTTTACATTTAGTAGCGCATGGCTTAGCAGGAGAGGGGGGATGTTACATTCATAGTAGAAGCTAGTGAAGCTTACCAAACAGAAATATTTTATTCTTGGGTCACTGTAGACGGGTCTTTTCGACTGCGCCTTTCAGCTCCTCTGACTGGCGCCTTTCGCGCGCCTCAGCCGGAGGAATCGCGCGTTCCCATGGCGACATGGGAACGCCTACGGATGCTTGGAACCAGGATGTCCGGGTTCCGACATCAAAAGGGACGACGGACTCCAGGGACGGGAGGGAGGAGGAGTTCTCTCCGAGAACGACACCGAAGAAAGAAGACAACAGTGCGCCGCGTACGGAGGACGAGGAGATCGAACCGGACGAGATTCCAGGAATCAGCGGGGAACATCCAGGAACAACCAGAGTCCTGGAGAAGAGCACTTTCCGCCACGATCCTGGAGGGTCGTGGCTTTACAAGGTACGGTCCTTGTTGCAAGGACACCGAAAACCCATTTTTCCTACCGGGGCACAGGGGAGAGGAGGCAGAGAGAAGAGGGGAGGGGACTGAGGAGGCTATGTGTGAGGGGGGGGGTCACCGGAGAGAGTGTATCTAAGCGAGTGAAACTTGGGCAGAGCACGGAGGGAGAGACTTACCACAAGTGCATCAATCCTCTCACCCCCTCCCTTCCTCACTGCCGGATCTATCTACATACCCTCTCTACCTCTATCTCAAAGGCTTTTCCCCTCTCCCTGCATGGCTAAATGCTAAAATACCCCAGAGTCACCACAAACCACTTACCTTTGTTTTTGATCCTGTGTTTGTTTTTCCGGTTCCAATCCGGCACCGTCCATCAGAGACCTAGAAAAGACAAAGAAGAGAGATGTTATATAAAAGAAAAGGTCCGCTGGAGTTTCGCTATCAAGTTTTTGTTATCGCATTGATTTCCATTACCTATTGTTTTCAACTCCCTAAAAATAAATCTTTCCTCTCTACATACGGCCCAGAGTCCTCTGTACCACCGCTCACCCCACTACAGTCACATTTCCTGCAAAAAATGACAGATCAGACACATTCCACACATATAACATTGCGAATGTACCTCAACGGTACCAAGCATACCAGTATCTTGAAATACCGCTCAGATATCAAGAGCATCAGAACTGGTTTGAAGGCACCCTACCACATGTAATACAACGCGTGAGACTAAGGCCCATATTTTTACCTTTTTAGCGCCACGTTTGTGCCACTTTTTGCAGCAAAAGTGACGCAAACTTACAAAATACAATTGTATTTTGTAAGTGTGCGCCATTTTTGTGTCAAAATGCGGCGCAAAAACGGCTCTAAAAAATGATAAATATGGGCCTAGGTCCTTTAGGTAATGATAGACCAGCGTAGCCTATGTTTGCCACATATACACCTCACCCAAGTATACGAAACATGCAGGCAGCAGACCTGCGAGACTTATGTCTTGAATTAATAACACTTTATAGACGATTGGTTCAGTTCGTAATGCGAACATTGAACACAACACCAGCGCGTCCAGCAGCACCAGCATCTGCTGGATACCAATTGGCTACTGGGATTAATCCCCAAACAGTACATACCATCATGGGTAAAGTACCCACAGAACGAGAAAAGATACGTTCTGTATAGCCCAGAAAACAAATCATCTGGAAACTGTGTTTCCCCATACGGGACCACAGGAGAAACATAGGATTCTCACTATATGCTTGCCCTTTGGGATGGTTCCCTCGGTGGAGGACTGCGCCACATGGGGTACAACCTTCGTTGCAATATATACTACCACACATGGTACCCCGACACTTGCCAATTTACCCGAAGTGTTAAAACAAATACATAATGAGCACAGGGCTGCACCAGCCCTAGATTTGGGGATTAATTGAATGCGTAACTTCGACGCAGTCTCCACATTTATACTCACTAACATTAAAGGGGAAGCAGTAGCACCGGCTATATGCCAGCGTCTCCGAGCGATTCCACATTTGGATCAGGAGAGAGAACTACTAAGAGTTATTTCCGATACCTATACTAGTATAGGATTGGATAGTCTGGGAGCCAAGCTGAAAAATCTGAAAACACAAAGTACCACCCCTAAGGAAGGTACTAAACAAGCACAGGATAGTCCTAAGAAGCGCTGGGATAATCAGAAACAATTTAAAGAAAAGACAAAGTAAGAGAGCAGATTCTCCACATCCGGACAACTCTGGTAGGAGATATACTCTCAGAAATAGGGAAGGTATAAAAGCTCCCGATAGATATTCTGATTCACGTCCCTCATGTTCCTTTCAGGATGCACAGGATAGACGTAGCAAGACAGGGGGCCGTCCTGACTGACTTCATGAATACGTGAAACAGAAGAAAGACTCACCGCAGTCTTCAGACTAAAAAGAAGATAAGTCTCCACTACAGAAACCACAGTTTAAAAAAGAAAAAGGTGGCAGCACTGTCAATTAAAAATGCCAGTACACTTGAGAACATTGCTGAAGAACATGACATGGGCAATGACACTGTTAGACAGCGCGGCGGAGGTCACAATATGTCGCCAGAGTCTGAAATATCATCTGTATACGACAGCAACTAGTGATTTCATTGCAGGTGAGATTGCGGACTGGCGCGTTCTCCCACCTGATAGGGTTTATGATTTGAAGATCCAAATAGAGGGAGACATAGAGCGCACCATTAAAATCATATTCTGGGATCAACTTAATTGTGATATCGTATTGGCCGAAAGAGAGTGGCCACCTGAGCATGTCCATAAGCTCCCACATGGGGAAAATGTCCTTTTGGCTACTTTCTCTAATCTTGTTCTGGAGGCGGTAAAACAAGCCTACGCTATTGATTGGGCTTTAATGCAGGCATCTGCACTATACCGCAATCATGTAGGTTGGGACAAGGACTCTCCTTGTCATGTAATACCTATCAGATCTACACCTCAACCTCAGCCACAGTATCCTGCTAAGCATGAAGCAAAAGAACCCAGTGAGGGAGATCCTCAGTAAGCTTGAGTAGCAGGGGGTAATTGAGCCGTGTGTCTCTGCAATGAACAACCCGTTATTCCCAGCTGCAAAACCAGACCATTTCTTCAGAATAATCTTAGATTACAGACACTTAAACAGCCATACATGCGCATACGCTATGAAAAATTCACATAGCATAGCACTCATTAACAATATAGTGTGCAAAAAGTACAAAACAACGTTGGATATATCCAACAAGTTTTTCTGCCAAAACTTAGCACATGAAAGTCGGGACCTGAGTGCATTCTCATTTGGCTCACAGAAACACTTCTGCTGTTTGTCCCAAGGCCATAAGAGCATGCCAGGACTGTTCTTAGCCCGTGTAATGTCAATATTACATGATCTTGATCCCAAGGCATTATCCTATGTGGATAACATCTGTCTCACAGACGAAGACCTCACCATTCATCTTGTCAGGGTCGATCAGATCATTTGGGGATTTTCAGTCCTCGGTTAGAAATGTAACTTTAAGAAAAGTAAGATAGCCTTTCTCAGTGTATTGTTCCTGGGATATGAACTTATTGAACGAGGGGAAGAGCCTGGACCGCACTTCCAAGAGAAATGTGCACACCTTCCCCCACCTAACACACTAAAGAAACTACAGTCATTACTTGGCTACTTTAATTTTGGCAGAACATACATTCCTGGCTATGCACAACGGATCAAGCCACTATATGACTTGATACACCCATTTTTTTAGCAAACACTGGACAGTTGAACACACACATCCTTAGGGAATTGTAACAAGACATGCTAGAAGCCAAACACTTACACACACGTGACAACAAAGAAAATGTGGTCATCAGAATAATTGATGGTGCCATTGGGTTTAATTATGTCACCTTTAACGAGGGTGACACAGTGCCTATAGCATATAAATCTAATTTATACTCTAATGCAGAACAACTTCTCGCACCAACAGAAAAAATTCTGACTACAGTTCAAATGGCTGTCATTAAGAAGAGGCCACTTGCCCAAGGGAAACGCATAATTGTCATTACACCGGTGCCAGCCTTAGAGGCTGTCACCAAAGCAAGCGTTCGTAAAGCTGAAGCAATACATCCACGTTGGATTCAGTGGGCTATCTCTCTTACTGCCACTGATGTTGACTACATTTTTGACCCAAAACTTCAGATACAAGAATTACTCCAATACAAGCAGGAGTACCCTGCTCCTCTAGATATTTTGCCACTTGACAGATGCCATACTGTCATTTATACTGATGGTTCAGCACTGTCGAGATGGGCGACTCACCTGAAAAGCAGGATGTCTGCAGGGGCGATGGTATGCCCCCGATCTCCTGGAACACCTTTCGGCACTTCCTGGTGGACATAGAAACCCTGGCAGGTGTCCCAAAAGGAAAGGGGGAGTTGAACAGAAAGAGACAAAACACTGCCATGTCTTGCCGGTCCAGCCAGGCACCCTGTATCTTCGGAGGGCAGGTTGTTGTTGACAGAGTGATAGTAGAGTTAGTGCACTCAACTTCCTTGAAACTGAATCTCTCTTTTTGATATGGGCACTGGAGCGGTAGAAGAACACCGGGATTCTCCAGCACTTTTCTTGGATAATAATAACTGTTGGCACAATTACTAACACTGCATTACAAAAAACCGAAACTGAGTACCATAACAATAAGTACTGAGACACTAGGGCTGGCTTCACAGAGATTCACTGTTGCACACTACAATTAGAACTGTGGTTGCACTTATCATGCACAAGAAAGACAAACAAGGGCATTAATTATATCACATATAACTTTCCTGTATGCATAGGGTTAAACTAGAAGGAACAAAAACAATCCAAGAAATACAAATGTCCACTCTGGGCTTAAACAGTTAGGGTGGCACAGTTTGGTTTGGCTTCACTGTGTGTGTGAAAAACCCTTCAAAAGCAAATTCCTCAAACCTGAAACACAGGCATGAATGACACAATTTAAATCCAAGAGTTATGCTATTAGAGAAAGAAAAGTCACGTAAATGCTCTTTTAAAATTGCACTTTCACTTTTTGTAGTACTTGAGCTCAAGCAGATTTCGTGAGGCACATTTAGGCAAGTAACTACAATATTAATGTAGAATGTTCAGAAATGCATTTGTCTCTTCAAGATAAGCACTCTGCCAAAATACGAGGTCTGAAATACACTAGCTGTTCTAGGAAAGCACGGGGCTCAAAGAACAAACTCCCTGGAGAATACTAGTCACTTAGCTGCAGTCTTTTCCGGAGTGCTGGAGGAATGCTTGGTGTCAGCTGTTACAGGAACGAAGAAAAGAATTGCCTAAAAAGTCCTGTATACGAGGATGACAGCAGGGGCTGGACTGCCAAATCAGATGCTGAGATCAGGAAGCAAAACAAAGCCAAGCAGGGAGGCATGCTTCACTCTGCTATTTATAGCCAATCAGGAAAGCAGTTGAGTTTCCACATGTGGATGAGTCACCACACCCAATTAGAAGCACATGTCTACACCACACCCAATTAGAAGCACATGTCTACACCTGCTCACATTAGCAAACAAGCATTGATAAAACCAATTGTGTAACACAGCACATTATGTTTACTTAGAAACATGAAGGTTTAACCAAGAACAGAGATATGATTTAACCCTAATCCATGGGGATGCTGATAGATAACGCAGGAGGCACTTAGGGGATTCCTGACAGGCACAACCAGCTGTAGGCACCAAACATCAATATTCAGCCGCTTGCGCAGTCATGAGTGGAGTGATGAAGGATGGAGTTTTCCACTCTCCTAATACCTACATGCAGACCCTAGGGGACTGCACAGCTCAGCTGGCTGAACTTAAAGCCCTTCTACTAGGGCTAGAACACACAGAGCCAGGATTGCTGACTTTGATAGTCTGTGATTGATACTACTGCGTCCAGTCTTACAATGATTACCTAAATCATTGGAAAATAAACGGGTTTTGAGATTCCAAGGGGAACGCCATAAAACACAAAACTTTGTGGGGGAGGGTGGCTGATCTTAAGGATAAGCTACAGTGTGTCCATGTAGTACATACAATGGGCCACCAACATGTAGGAGTACACGTTATCGGCAACACTTTGGCTGATGAAGCAGCCAAATCTGCAGTAGCTATAGCTTCTGTGGCTGCAGTGACTCGTTCTCAGACGAGATTGGAAAATGAAATACTGACTGCCATGAAGACTTCGGCTGAAGACAAGTCTCTTTCTAAAGCATATCCTACAAAATATTCTTACTATATCAGTGCACAGAATATTGCATACGCAATCTGTGGTTGGAGATCATGTAATCCCCAATGAAGACCGGAGACTGGATCTAATAAAAGCAGCGCATGAGGGTGTCGCTTCTGCACATGCTGCTATCTCGGCCACAGTAACACTCTTACAGAAACGATTCTGGTGTCCAGATCTATACAAACAGACAAAACAAAACGTCCTTTGTTGGGATATCTGCCAGCAAATAAAGGGCTCTAGTATCAAACATCCACTGCAAACTCTTAGTGTCCAGCACACCACTACAATGTGTGTGCCTGGACTATTGCGGTCCACTCCAGCCTGATGGTGCATACAAATACATTTTAGTTGCTGTAGATTCTTGTTCTAGATTCCTGTGGGTATGGCCTCAGCAGTCAGCTGACTCTCGAACTGTTATAAAAGACTTGCTGATCTTTATCGGTACATATGTGGTTGCAGCATTCCATTTGGACCAGGGCCCTGCATTTGCCTCTAAGACATTCAGGGACACCGTGTGGACGATGGGTGTTGAACTCCATTACTCCTCACCATCCCATCCCGAGGGAAATTAGGTCATGGAGAGGTGGAACCGTGATCTAAAGCAGTCCTTAACAGCTAGAGTATTAGGTTCTGGCCGCAGTTGGCTTCATCACCTATAAGGGCTCCAGAGAGCACTGAACAATCTGCCAAGACAGTCCTTGGGGGGACGCACTCTTTATGAGGTTCTCTTTGGGATACCTATGTATGTCCCAGATCTTGTTGGCCCTGGTTTGGTGGCAGCAGACACACCGTTTGACATAAATGAACGTCTCACTGTCTTACAGGAGCTTCAGCAATTTTGTGATGATAAATCATCTGCCAGTGCTGCCAACTTAGGAATAAGGGATCTACCAACAACTTCCACTGGCTGGATTCCTAAAGTTGGGGATGTGGTTTATGAGAAGATCGCTGTGAAGAAGGAATTCTGCCCATCCTAAAGAGCACCAGTCCCAGTCCTGGGAGTACAGGGTACCCAAACTGTCATCTTACCACCACTGCCTGGTTCCAGATCAAAAAGATTAATTTCCATTTATGACGTCAAAGTTCACCATGTGGCCGATCCTGCACAGTAGACCCAGATGTCCCTTGGGTAGTTCCCAAACCCCTCTCAATTCCTAACAGGATATACCTCTTCAAAGTAGAATTAACAACACTACTTCAGACTATATAACAATGTCCAACGAAGTTTCAAATACCTCCTCGACCATGGGGAGGGCAGAAAATTCCAGTTAACAAATCAACGACAGCCCCTGCCCAAGATTTGGCTGTTTTTGGTGACACCATCTACTATGAGCCTCCACGTGAAGTGGATAAATCTACCAGTAATGCACATGCTCCCGTATTTGCAGAGACTGCCTCTGAGTATTTCATCAACATTGATGACTTTTCTTCAGACTCTTCCACTCCAGAGATTGAAAATGTATCAAAGACACAGTTGTACTTATGGCTTAAAATTAAATATTTAATCCATCCATGGAACTATTTATAGTTCTGTTTGACATTTTTGTGCATTGTTTCTGTGGATTGGGTTCATGGCTGTTTTCTTTTTGCTTATAAAACTTACAAACTTATAAAAAATGGTCATTACCTTCCTGAACGCTCCTCAGTTGAGCTTGTGGATGAAGTCTTAACCCCATATCATTCCTCACATAGGGTCCGAAGAGACTTCTCCCTTGTGAATGTTTCAGCTGTACCTATTCCTGATGGTATTGTGTAGGACAACGTTCCATTTGATACATACGGGCCTACTAAGGTCATTCAGAGTCCAAATGTTTTCAAGATTTCGATGAAAGATGTCATTACACCTGGTGTTGTATCTGATGATTGGGATGTCCAGACAGTTGATTCTATGTTAACTGAAATGAAGGATAATTCAGTGTTTGAAAGTGATGATGTGAATAGACATACCATGAATTATGAGGAAATGTTCTGTTATAATAACTGGGGACATTACTACCTGTACTGTGCTACTAGACACAGACCAGTACTTAACTATACACAGTGGGAACACTGTTCTACACCACCGGTGGGGAGCCCGAAACGTTATTCAGATAAGTTTACTTATTTTGCTGGGCATGACACAAAAAATTCAGCATCATATTATTTCAGGTTACCTCCTTCAAAAATTAGGAAAATTTTGCTAACAGATACAAAGTTGATTTATTCAGAGTCCTTTGTCTCCCGTCTCACAGTTGAAGGTTACGAATACTGGTGGAACACTGTTGATATAAAGAGTGTATGGGAAACACGAGATTGGCAAATACAGGGTAGGGAAGTTTTATTTAGAGCATGCCTGATTCCTGCGCAAATTATATTTTTAAATGACAGGATTCAACAGACATCCTCTCTGGGGTTAGCAAAGATGGAAGAAATGAACACGCACAGTATACCCACACCAGCGAAGTTTAACGATTGGCATATCTTCCTGGATGTCACCAAGGAAGAACTAGATGCAAAGGTTCAGGATGGTACTTATAATTCTTCAGTTTCCAGTCCTAGCGGGTGGTTAATTTGGCCAATAGACACCAATGGATATCAGGCACGTTTTTTTAATTCCTCAGGGGGTTTCAAGATCAGCCCTTGCATTATCTCGGGTAACTACCGCCAAATTATGACCATGGCAGAAAGATCTCAGAAAGACAGCCAATGTACCACACCGACCGCCAGGGCGGAAACAACAGGCACCATGGCGCTATTAGCCTACAGCCAGGCGGAAGTCAAAGTTTCGCCCACCATATTATGACCAGACAATCCAGCTCCTTTTCCGGGTGGTACCAACGTCATCAAAAGGCTGGTGGAAACACTGCACAGAAGAGAAAGGACTCACCATTGGAGATACAAGGAAGAACCACGCCACCATGGAACCAGAACTGCAAGTATTTCTGATGATACTCTACGTTCTGCTCAATCACAAACACCAATGCCGGCAAAGACGACGACGGTGAGTACAGCCGCCTAGCACACAAGGGAGTGGGGGGGGAAATGAGAATGGCATACACATGCACCATACACACACCCCCCACACTCACACACACACACCAGTCCTCAGTTCGCGTGGGCCACATGGCCACAGGGCAAAGTCCAAGGCCCCACTTGTTACCTGCATCAATACGGAGAGAACACTGCAGGGGCATCAGTTGGCAAATAGGCAGGCACCTCAGGGGGAGGGGGGCCACATCAGCTGGAAACGGAAACAAGACCACTTGTTTTGGAGAGGGCAACATGCCCTGTGCTTGGTCCTGGGAAGTGCAAGGCCACAGTCTCTCAGGTGAGTGTCTTCCCCACTAGTTCTGGAGAGGGCAACATGCCCTGTGCTTGGTCCTGGGGAGTGAAAGGCCACAGTCTCTCAGGTGGGTGTCTTCCCCACTGGTTCTGGAGGGGGCAACAGTCCCTGTGCTTGATCCTGGGGAGTGCAAGGCCACAGTCTCTCAGGTGGGTGTCTTCCCCACTGGTTCTGGAGGGGGCATATGCCCTGTGCTTTGTCATGGGGAGTGATAGGCCACAGTCTCCCAGGTGGGTGCCTTCTCCACTGGTTCTGGAGGTGACGACATGCCCTGTGCTTGGTCCTGGGGAGTGCAAGGCCACAGTCTCTCAGGTGGATGTCTTCCCCACTGGTTCTGGAGGGGGCAACATGCCCTGTGCTTGGTCCTGGGGAGTGATAGGCTACAGTCTTTAGTGGGTGTCTTGCCCACTGGTTCTGGAGGGGGCAACATGCCCTGTGCTTGGTCCTGGGGAGTGCAAGGCCACAGTCTCTCGAGTGGTTGTCTTGCCCACTGGTTCTGGAGGGGGCAACATGCCCTGTGCTTGGTCCTGGGAAGTGCAAGGCCACAGTCTCTCAAATGGGTGACTTGCCCACTGGTTGTGGAGGGGACAAACATGCCCTGTGCTTGGTCCTGGGGAGTGATAGGCCACAGTCTCTCGAGTGGGTGACTTGCCCACTGGTTCTGGAGGGGGCAACTTGCCCTGTGCTTGGCCCTGGGGAGTGATAGGCCACAGTCTCTCAGGTGAGTGTCTTCCCCACTGGTTCTGGAGGGAACAGGCCGCACAGCAGCCCATGGAGGCTGGATCACATAGCGTCCACTGGCGGTGACGGCTGCACTGTGGAGGTGCTGGTGATGGCGGTGGGAGGCTCCTGCACAGCCCCTGCACCCTCGGATGGCTGCACTGTGGTGGAACTGGTGGTGGAGGTGGGAGGCTCCTGCACAGTCCCTGCCCCTCGGATGGCTGCACTGTGATGGCACTGGTGGTGGGAGGCTCCTGCAGAACCCCTGCACTCTTAGATGGCTGCACTGTGGTGGCACTGGTGGTGGTGAATAGAGGATCCTGCACAGCCCCTGAACCCTTGAATGGCTGCACTGTGGTGGCGCTGGTGGTGGGAGGATCCTGCACAGCCCCTGCACCCTGCGATGTCTGCACAACCACGTTTGGTGGTGGGGGCCCTGTGACAGCTGCTGGTGCAGGCTCCTTGCCCTTCTAGCCTGTTGGTGCAGGCTTCTTCCCCTTCTTGCCTGCTGTTGCAGGCTCCTTGCCCTTCTTGCCTGCTGGTGCAGGCTCCATGCCCTTTTTGCCTGCTGGTGCAGGCTCCTTCCCCTTTTGGTTGGCAGGTGCAGGCTCCTTCCCCTTTCGGCTGGCTGGTTCAGTATATGTGGCCTGGAATCCTTTCCACAACAAGTAGGTGCAGATGGAACTGGGCACGTGGACTGTGTGGCTGAGGTGCTTGGCTGGGTTCTTCCTACCCTGGCCATACGTAAGGAAAAGCTTTCTAGGCACATTGGGTGGGAAGAGGGAGAAGTAATGGGAGTGGAGGATGAGGGATTGTTGTTGGAGGTGTCTGTCTGGTGGACTTGGGGGCAGGTGCATGGGCTGTATGCTGTTGTGAGATGGATGGCTCTTGGGTGTCTAAGTGCTTGCTTTTGTGTACTTTAGGAGGGGGGACAGACACAGTGGGAAAGGACACAGGTGACGTCTGCATGGCTGTTGGGGAGGTGTCTGCCAGTGAGCTGTGTGTTCTGCTTGGTGTCGTGATGATGTAGGTAGTGGATGACAATGTAGTGCATGCAGGTGTGAGTGTAGACATAACTGGGTGGGTGGTGGAGGAGGAGGAAGAGTGGGAGATAGTGGAGTTTGTTCTGTCTGCAACTGGATGGTGTTTGTGTGAGTGCCTGTGGGATGAAGTGTGGTGCTTGTGTTTGCCTGTGACAATCTTGTGTGTTGTCCTGTGTGCATGCTTGTCTGGCTATGTCCTTGGGAAGGATTGGGGTTGAGGGGAATGGGACTGGTAAGTGGTAGTTGGAGGGGGGACGGTAGAAACAGGGACAATGGCTGCCATCAGAGAGGAGGCCAGAGCCTGGATCGATCTCTGTTGGGCCACCAATCCAGTGTGAATTCCCTCCAGAAATGCATTAGATTGTTGCATCTGGGCTGCCAGCCCCTGGATGACATTCACAATGGTTGACTGCCCTACAGAGATGGATCTCAGGAGGTCAATAGCCTCCTCACTCAGGGCAGCAGGGCTCACTGGGGCATGGCCTGGGGTGAAGGAGATGCTCACTCTCCTGGGTGAGCAGGCACAGGCAACTTGCTGAGGGGCTGCTTGGAGGGCGGTTCTGGTACAGAGTGGTGGCTGTACCTGTAGCTGAGGTGGTTACAGAAGTGTCTGGCACCACCAGGGAGCTTCCATCAGAGGAGGTATCTGAGTCTGAATTGTCTCCTCCAGTCTCTGCTGTGGTGCTCCCCTTGCCCTCTGTCCCACTGGTGCCCTCATCGTCAGTGGAATCTGCCTCCTGGGTCCTGTGGGATACAGCTCTCTCCGTCGCCGGTGCCTCTGCTCCTCCGCCAGATGATGCTAATGCACATAAAGACAGGATGACAAAACAAGAAAGGGGGGGAGAGACAAAGGATACACTAGGTCAATGGCTGCACCAACACCACCGTTGGCGTACACAGCGCCCTCACACAGAGGGAACAGGCCTATGCACTATGCATTGCACCACCACTGATATTGCTAGCCGCCAAGGCATGAGGGGGGGCACACACCGCCAACTGCAGCACACCTGGGACCTACACAGCCCTGACCAGTAGTGGATGCTAAAAAGCTAGGTAGGCAGGATTATCCCTTCAGAACCCTAGCCACAAGAGGACCTACGCTGCTATGTCAGGCCTGGCCTAGGGGAACCCACTAACACATATCCACCACCGTGATAACACCCCACCAGCCATAAGTGGTGATGTTAGCCACTGTACTCACCCCCTTGTGGCTGCTGTGATGCCCTCAAGCGCCCATCCAGCTCTTGATAGGCCACCACCAGTATGCGGGCCATCACGGGGGACAGAGTCCGACTGGCACTCCTTCCTCGTTGTGAGGCCATCCCCAGCTGGGCCTCTGCCATCTTCCATGCCCAGCGTCCCAGGTTCTCCCACCGTTTGCGACAGTGGGTGCTCCGTCTGTAATAGACCCCCAGGGTCCGCACGTCCTTGGTGATGGCACGCCATATACCCTTTTTTTGATGGACACTGAGCTGCAGAGGCAATACAGAAAGGAAAATACCATGAGACAAACAGTCCAGCCAGTTACACCTATGGCCCACCATACCCATTTATAGCACTATTGGAACACACATAGCCCAGGACCCAACGTGTACCAAGCCAGGAGGACAACCCTCCCCCCTTAGAAGGAGCCGTCACACACACCTCCATACATGCATGCCACATACATCGTGCCCATAGTATACTCACCTGTTGGTCTGGCGGCCCATACAGCAGTACGTACTGGGGTAGGACCCCATCCACCATTCTCTCCAACTCCTCCTGAAGTGAAGGCTGGGGCCCTTTCCCTGGTCACACAGGCCATGGTAGGTTCCAGACACAGGTCAAAGCAGCACATGCAGTGTAGGTCCTCTCCTATGGAAGGTCAGGTAGCAAGTGAGGAATCATATAGAAAATGGCAGTCACGTCTGTGGCGGTGCATACCATCACCACCGGCATAGATCACCAATGGCCACTGTAACCCATAGGGCCCAATATTAGCCAATGAGGATTTACACGGCGGTTCACGACGACCTCCCACCACGGCGCATAATCTCAGCGGAATTATCTCACTTCCACCTGTCCCTCCACACAGGATAGGTGGACACCATTTCATGGGGGGCAGCCCTATAGAATCATGCTGAGTCACATGAGAAATAGATACATACTGGACAAATCACACTGACCCATTACATGTTTACAAAATGCTAACTACTGTTGTGACTCCAATGTTCAGTTTGTGACAGCCTCCTCACTCTTGTGTTCCTTAGATACCTACCGCTGCGGATGAATAGGAGATGGAGACATACCCCTGTGTACAGCACCTGGTGGACTTGGCTACCCTGGGGGACAGGCACATTATACTCACCTATAGACTGGACAGGGCCACAATCACAGAGCTGTGTGCCCAGTTGGAACCTGACCTGATCTCAGCTATCCGTTATCCCACTGGGATCCCCCCTCTTGTGCAAGTGCTATCTATACTCCATTTTCTGGCAACTGGAAATTTCCAAGTGACAGTGGGCTTGGCAGCAGGAATGTCACAGCCAATTTTCTCAAACGTGCTGACAAGAGTGGTGTCTGCCCTGATAAAACACATGTGCAGCTACATTGTTTTCCCCAGGTTGAGGATTTGGCCACAGTGAGTTTTATGCAATGAGACATATCCCCAACATAATTGGGGTGATTGATGGTACAAATATTGCATTTGTCCCCCCGCCAGAATGAACAGGTGTTCAGAAATCCACTCCATGAATGTTCAGATGGTGTGCTTGGCGGACCAGTACATCTCCCACGTCGCTGCTAATTACCCTGGGTCTGTGCATGATGCTTTTGTCCTGAGGAATAGCAGCATCCCAAATGTGATGGGCCAACTACAGAGGCACAGGGTGTGGCTAATAGGTGAGCCCTGGTTGCCACCCAGTATATGTTGGTGTATGGGTATGGTGTGGGCCATATAGGATAGTGTGTGGCTAAATGTTGTCCCTCAATATTTGCAGGTGACTCTGGTTACCCAAACCTATCATGGCTCCTGACCCTTTTGAGGAATGCAAGGACAAAGGCAGAAGACATTTATAATAAGGCACATGAGTGAACCAGAAGGATTATTGAGAGAACCTTTGGCCTCTGGAAGGCCAGGTTCCAGTGCCTCCATCTAACAGGTGGATCTCTCTGCTACTCACCCAAGAACCAGATAGTAGTGACATGCTGCATGTTGCACTACCTGGCCCTCAGACGGCAAGTCCCTTTTCTGTAGAAGGAGGAGACTGGAGATGCCCCTGAGGCAGCAGTAGACCATGTGGAGAATGAGGATGAGGAGGCAGAGGATGAGGATGAGGACAACAGAACATCTGTGATCCGTCATTACTTCCAATGAAACACAGGTAAGACAGAGTTACTTTACATTTCAATGACTTTGGTCGTAATCTGTGTGGCAATGGCATGCTGATATTTCCCACTTCTATGCCCACTTACTGTTCCCTCTGGCAAATCATTTTGCAGATGTTAGTGATTTGACAAATACTCCTGGTGTGATCACTACAGCCAGCTACAGGTCATTAATCTATGCTCATTCTATGTACAGTTTATTTGCAATGTTTGTACCTGTTTCAAAAAATACGTATTTGAAATACATGATATACTCCAAATAGATTTTTGTCAAAGGGTGTTTATTAAAGGGGTAACGTATAGGGGGAAAGTGCCATTGAATGGGGTGATGATGGAGGAAAGTCCAGGGTATTGTTCCAGTCTGTTTGTAGCACAGGTGCATTGTCCAAGTGGACATAGAAAGGGGAGCAATGGCAGTTCAAGGTGGGTGACTGAGTGGGACACAAGGGGGACAATCAGGAGAGTCTCATTTCCTGGCAGGGCCTTGGCATGTGTCTCTGTCTTCTGTCTGGATCACAGGGAACATTTGCGGGGTGGTTCACCTTCTGAAGGGGGAGGGATGCTGGTGGCCTGTGAGTCCTGTGGTGGGGCCTCCTGGCCACTAGTGGCAGCGGGAGGTGGAAGACTGTTCAGGTGTTTGGATGGTGGTAGGGGCCCACTGGTATGAGACTGCCTTCCTTATAATGTTGGCCATGTCTGCCAGCACCTATGCTATGGAGATCAGAGTGTTTTTGATAGCCTGCAAGTCCTCCCTGATCCCCTGGTACTGTCCCTCCTGCAGCGGCCTTTTTTCCTGTATGTTGTCCAGGATCTGGCCCGTTGTGTCCTGGGAATGTTGGTAGGCTCCCAGGATCTCAGAGAGTGCCTCCTGGAGAGTCGGTTCCCTGGGCCTGTCCTCCCCCTGGTGCACAGCACTCCTCCCAGTTTCCCTGTTAGCCTGTGCCTCTGTCCCCTGAACCCTGTGCCCAATGCCACTGACCCCAAGGCACTGATTGTCTTGTGTGTGAGGTGTGGCCTGGAGACCCTGTAGAGGTGGACACACTGCTGATTGACGTGTCCTGGGGACAGAGGTGTGGGGACGCTGGGTGGGTGCTGTGGTGGTGTTTCCTGATGGGGGAGGCTCTGTGGTGGTCTGTGACTGAGCTTGGGTAACCAGCTGTCCAGTGGTCCCTGATGGGCCAGGTAGATCCTCCAGATCCTGCATACCAGAGTTACTGTCATCACTGTGGGCCTCTTCTGTTGGGGAACTGGATAGTGCTGGGACTTCCTCTCCGGTGACATTGGTTGGGGTACCTGTGGGGATGTAAATGATCTGTTTAGGTTTATGTGTATGACATATTGTACATCGCTGGCCTGCCCTCTATAGTGGATTTGCCCTGCCAGCTTTCACTTTTGTATGTTAGTGTATAGAGGTATTGTTAGTTCTTTATGCTGTGCATGCTTTAGTGATGAGTGTCCATGCAGGGCTGTGAGGGGTGTCCATGCATTGGTACAGCATACAGGGCTTGGCATTGGGATAAGTGAGATGTGATGGTGGAGTGTGTGGGATGTAGTGGAGTGATGGGACTGAGGGTGAGGGTATATGATGGTAAGCAGATATGGGGGTGATAATAGTAGAGAGTTGACTTACCAGAGTCCAGTCCTCCTCTGACTCCAGCCAGGCCCTCAGGATGCAATATTACCAAGACTTGCTCCTCCCATGCTGTGAGTTGTGGGAGAGGAGGTGGGGGTCCACCGCCAGTCCTCTGAATAGCAAGCTGGTGTCTTGCTGCTATGGAACATACCTTCCCCCGTAGGTCGTTCCACCTGTTCCTGATGTCATCTCTAGTTCTGGGGTGCTGTCCCACGGCGTTGACCCTGTCCATGATTCTCCGCTATAGCTCCATTTTCCTGGCTATTGATATCTGCTGCACCTGTGCTCCAAATAGTGGCGGCTCTACCCTGACAATTTCCTCCACCATGACCCTTATCCCCTCCGCTGTTAAACGGGGGTGTCTTTGTGGTACCATGGGTGTTAATTGAAGTGTGTTGGTGAGGGTGTGTTGGGTAATGTATTGAGGTGTGTGATGTGGAGTGCGTGAGTGGTGTATAGGTGTGAGTAGTGTGTGGCTCAAGTTGTGCAGTGGTCTTGGTGTCTCTCTGTTGGCAATGATTTGTAATTGTAAAGGGTTGTGGGTAATGTGGTGTGTGTTTTATAGTGGTGTTGGTGTGTGGGTGTGGTGTGTGTATGGGTGTCAGGTGTGTGTTGTTTGAATTGTCCAATGTGGTGTTGTTTTGTATGTGGGTGTCCATTGTGAACGCAACGGCATGTACCGCCAATAGTTTACCGCCATTGAATGTCCGCTGTGGTGATTCGTGGGTCATAATGTGATGGGCGTTGTTCTGTTGGTGTAACAATGTGGGTTTTGATACCGCCAGTTTATCACTGACCTTTGGACTGGTGGATTTCTGTATGTGGCTGAATTCTGTTAGATTGGTGTGTGTGTGTGTCATAATATGGTGAACGGATATCCGCCACCGCCGCAGTAAGTTGGCAGCCGTCAGTATTGACGGTAAGCGGTATTTACCACCAATGTCATAATAAGGGCCATAGTGTGGGTAAACTGTGCCAACAATGGGTACAGTCTAACACGTTAGCCGCAGTTAAAGAATATCTTAACACTCTTTCTGAAGATGTAGACTTCCAGGACTTTTTCCTAGGTCCTAGAAAACAACGCTCTAAAAGATTTGTATATGCTATGTATAATGAGATGTGGAAGCTTTCTCAAATCGAAACTGCTGCGTGCTTAAGGCAAATAGAGAAAAAGTAGAAAAGGCTTTAGCTGTTGTTAATAACAGCATGAACACCTTCTCCAACAGAATTTATATAGTGACAAACATAGGCCCTCATTCTGACATTGGCGGTAAGTACCACTTACCACCATGCTGACTGCCACCAACATACCGGCGCCACAGCGGATTACCGCTACCCATATTATGACACACACATGGCAATCCGTCACTATACAGCTACACACACAAGTCCACCAGCCCAAAGGTCAGTGATAAACTGGCAGTAGCAAAACCCACACCGTAACGCCAACAGAACTACGCCTACAGCATTATGACCCATGAATCACCGCGGCGGACATTCAGTGCCGCTGAACCATTAGCGGTACATACCGCCGTGCTCAAAATACACATACACATAAAAAACAACACTACAATGGACAATTTGAATAACACACACCTGACACCCATACACACACCACACCCACACTATAATAAAACACACACCCACACTACCCACAACCCTTTACGACTAAAAACAATTTCCACAAAAGAGATAGCAAGACCACAGACAAGACCACAGCCACACACCACCATCACCTATACACCATCCAAGCACCTTACATCACACACCCCAACACATCACCCCACACACCCTCACCCACACCACTCACACTACACCCATGGCACCACAGTGACACCCCAGGGTCTCAGAGGAGGAGCTAAGGGTCATGGTGGAGGAAGTCATCCGGGTAGAGCCATAGCTATTCGGATCACAGGTGCAGCAGACATCCATTGCAAGGAAGATGGAGCTATGGCAGAGAATCGTGGACAGGGTCAATGCCGTAGGACAGCACCCAAGAACAAGGGATGACATCAGGAAGAGATGGAACGACCTACGGGGGAAGGTGCGTCCCACAGCAGCAAGACACCAACTAGCTGTAGAGAGGACTGGCGGTGGACCCCCACCTCCTCCCCCACAACCAACAACATGGGAGGAACAAGTCTTGGCAATCATGCCTGGCATGAGTAGGAGGAAGACTGGACTCTGGTAAGTCAAATATATATTATTATCACCCCTACCCCACCTGCATGCCATCACAAACCCCCACCCTTACCCTCACTCCCTTCACTCCACCACCTCACACACACCCCACCATCACAACCCACCCCTCCCAATACCAAGTCCTGCATGTAACACCAATGCACGGACCCCCATCACAGACCTGCATGGACACCCATCACTAAAGCATGCACACTATAGCGAATCACCTAGCCCACCAAATAACTACTCACACAAGGCAAAGCTGCCAGGGCAACAACAACCATAGAGAGCAACACACCCATGCACAAGATGTCACACGCAGAAACAATAACACTGCATATACATCCCCACATGTCCCCCACCCAATGTCATCAGAGAGGAGGTGCCAGCAACATCCAGTCCCCCCCCCAGAAGAGGCCCACAGTAATGATAGCAGCTCTGGACGCCTGGATCTGGATGACCAACCTGGCCCATCATGGACCTCCGGACAGTCAGTTACCCAGGCACAGTCCCATACCACCACAGAGCCTCCTCCCTCAGGAAACACCAGCACAGTATCCACCCAGCGGGCCCATACCTCTGTCTCCAGGACACGTCAATCAGCAGTGTGTCCACCACTACAGGGACCCGAGGCCACCCCACAAACACAGGATGATCAGGGACCTAGGGTCAGTGGCAGTGGGCACATGGTTCAGGGGAGAGAGGCACATGACAACAGGGAAGCTGGGAGGACTGCTGTGCGCCAGGGGGCGGACAGGCCCAGGGTACTGACTCTCCAGAAGGCACTCACCAACATCCTGGGAGCATACCACCATTCCCAGGAGACGATGGGCCAGAAACTGGACAAGTTGCAGGAGACCCAGCGGCTGCAGGAGGGACAGTACCTGGGGATCAGGGAGGACTTGAAGGACATCAACACCACCTTGGTCACCATTGCAGCAGTGATGGCCCCTGACATTAGCCAAACCGATGAACAGCCTTCCACCTCCGCTGCCGCTAGTGGACAGGAGGCCCCGCCACAGGACCAACAGGCCACCAGCACCCCTCCTCCTGCAGAAGGTGAACCACCCTGCAAACGGTCCCTGCGATCCAGGCAGAAGCCAGAGACTATTGCCAAGACCCCCGCCAGGAAATAAGACTCTCCTGATTGTCACCCTTGTGTCCCACCCTGTCACCCTGTCCACCTTGAACTGCCATTCCTCCACTTCCTATGCCCCCTTGGACAATGCACTTGTGATCCACATGGACTGGACTCTATCCTGGACATTCCTCTACCATCACCCCAGCCCATTGCACATCCCCCTCTACTTATTGGCACTTAAATAAACACCATTTGAATAAATACAAGTATGGAGTCTGTCAAATGATTGAACTATGTATTTGTTTAACAAGCTTTAAACACTGCAATACAACTGTACAGTAATGTATACATAGGAATGACCTGTAGTTGTCTGCAGTCAACACACCAGGGGCGCTAGTGGAGCACAAATATCTGAAAATAGATATGCCAAAGGATACAGTAACTGGCCATAGAAGTGGGAAAATCAGCCTGCCAGTGACAATGTCAAGCACAAAACTGTCAATGAAAAGTGAAGTTACAGTGTCTTACCTGTGTGTCATTGGAAGTATTGTCATATTATTGCACTTCTATTGTCCTCATCCTCATCCTCTGCCTCCTTATCTTCACTGTCCACAGGATCCACTGCTGCCACACGGCCATCTCCAGCCTCATCCTCCTGCAGAAAAGGCACCTGGCGACGTAAGGCAAGGTTGTGCAACATACAGCATGTCACGATGATCTGGCAGACCTTCTTGGGTGAGTAGTACAGGGATCCACCTGTTGGATGGACGCAACGAAACCTGGCTTTCAGGAGGCCGAATGTCCTCTCTATGATTCTTCTTGTTTGCCCATGTGCCTCATTGTAACGTTCCTCTGCCCTTGTCCTGGCATTCCTCACAGGGGTCAGTAGCCATGAGAGGTTGGGTTAACCAGAGTTACCTACAAATATCGAGTGACAACTGTTAGACACACACTAACCATTAGGACCCACACCATACCCATACACCAACACCTACTGGGTGGGAACCAGGGCTCATCTATTATCCACACCTGGTGCCTCTGGAGTTGAGCCATCACATATGGTATGCTGCTATTCCTCAGGATAAAGGCATCATGCACAGACCCAGGATACTTTGCATTGACATGGGAGATGTACTGGCCCGCCAGGTACACTATCTGCACATTCATGGAGTGAAAGCTCTTTTGATTTCTGAACACCGGTTCATTTCTCCAGGGAGGGAACAAATGCAATATGTGTAACATAAATAGCCCCAATAATGTTGGAGATATGTCCCATTGCATAGAAATCAGCTTTCACTGTGGCCAAATCCTCCACCTGGGGGAAAACGATGTAGCTACGCATGTGTTTAATCAGGACATACAAAACTCTGGTCAGCACTATTGAGAACATTGGCTGAGACATTCCTGCTACCAAGCCCACTGTCACTTGGAAGGAGCCAGTTGCCAGGAAATGGAGCACATATCGGATTTGCCGAAGAGTGGGGATCCCGGTGGGCTGACGGATAGCAGATATCAGGTCAGGCTCCAATTGGGCACACAGCTCTGTGATTGTGGCCCTGTCCATTCAATAGGTGTGGATAATGGGCCTGTCCTCCATTGTTGCGAAGTCCATCAGGGGCCTGTACATGGGGGGATGTCTCCATCTCATTTTCATCTGCAGCGGTTGCAATCTAGGGGGCAAAACAGTGAGCAGCTGGTCAGTATTCCATATTTACAAACACTACACTGCATTGCATGTTGTGACTGTAACAGTATATTGTTGGATAGGCCCAAATGGTGCCTATGTGTACTGTGACGCAGTTAGGTGGCATGGCCTGCCCCCCCCGAAATGGTGTCCGCCTGTCCTGTATGGAGGGACATGTGGAAATGAGGTAATTCCTTCTGACGATGTGCGCCGTTGCGGGAGGCGGTAGAGAACCGCCGTGCAACTCCTCATTGGATACCATTGGGCCCTATGGGTTAGAGTGGCCAATGGTGTTGTATGCCGGCAGTGACGGTACCGACTGCCGCGGACGTGACTGCCATTTTCTATCTGTTCACTCACTTGCTACCTGACCTTCAGCAAGAGAGGACCTACACTGCAAGTGCTGCTGTGACCTGCGTTTGGAACTGACCATGGCTCGTGTCACTGGGAAAAGGGCCCCTGCCTTCACCTTTGCAGTGCTGGAGAGACTGGTGGATGGGGTCCTACTCCAGTACCGAATGCTGTATGGGCCTACAGACCAACAGATGAGTACACTGTGAGCATGATGTATAGGGCATGAATGCATCAAGTGTTGTGTGTGAGGGCTTTGTGTAGGGGGGAGGTGTGTGGAACGGCCTTGGGCAACGTGCTGTATGTATGGTGGGCAATGTCTGCGCGTAAGGGGATGTGAGGGCTATGGTGGGCCATGAGTGTAATAGGCAGGACGGCTCGACTGATACCTTTTCCTATGTGTATTTCTCTGCAGGTCAGCGCCCATCAAAAAAGGGCATGCCACCGTCAAGGACGTGCGGACCCTGGGGGTCTACGGCAGACGTGGCACCCACTGTCGGAAACGGTGGGAGGACCTGAGACGCGGGGCACAGAAGACGGCGGAGGCCCAGCTGGGGATGGCCTGCCAACGACGAAGGGGTGCCTGTCGAACCATGACCCCCCTGATGGCCCGCATACTGGCAGTGGCCTATCCGAAGCTGGATGGGCACTTGGGGACATCACAGCAGCCACCAGGGGATGAGTACAGTGCACCAATATACTACTTGCACATGGTGGGGTGGCACCCGGGTGGGGGATGTGGG
This sequence comes from Pleurodeles waltl, assembly GCF_031143425.1. Lineage (NCBI taxonomy): Eukaryota > Metazoa > Chordata > Amphibia > Caudata > Salamandridae > Pleurodeles > Pleurodeles waltl. The sequence goes on along the minus strand of NC_090444.1, from coordinate 1,400,930,890 downwards.
CCTGTTGGTGCCCCTAGGCCAGGCCGGACATTGCAGGGTAGGTCCGATGTTAGGCAGGGTCTGATGTAAACCTCCTCCAACCAAGGTAGTAGGCATCCAGTACTGGGCAGGGGTGTCTGTGGGTCTCAGGTATGCAGCAATTGGCTTTAGGTATCCCTGTCCATGGGCTGGTGACTAGCATTGTGACTGTTAGTGCATTTCCTAGTGCGTAGGGCTGTTCCCTGTGTGTGTGTGTGTGTTATGTACGCCAACAGTGGTGTTGTTGCCGCCATTGACCAAGGGTATCCTTTGTCTCTTCCCCCCTTTTTGTTTTGTCACCTTGTCCTTATGTGCATTAGCATCATCTGGCGGAGGAGCAGAGGCACCGACGACGGGGAGAGCTGCATCCCACTGGTCCCAGGAGGCTGAATCCACTAACGGTGAGGGCACCAGTGGGACGCAGGGCGAGAGGAGCACCACGGCAGAGACTGGAGGGGACAGTTCTGACAGTGATACCTCCTCCGATGGAAGCTCCTTGGTGGTGGCGGACACCTCTGTGCCCACCCCAACTACAGGTACAGCCGCCACATCCGTGCCAGCACCACCCTCCCAGCAGCCCCTCAGCGTGTTTCCCGTGCCCGCTCACCCAGGAGGGTGGGCATCTCCTTCACCGCAGGCACCTCAGGCCCTGCTCCAGTTAGCCCTGCTGCCCTGAGTGAGGAGGCTATTGACCTCCTGCGATCCACCTCTGTTGGGAAGTCAAACATTGTGAATGCCATCCAGGGGCTGGCAGCCCATGTGCAACAAACAATGCTTTCCTGGAGGGCATTCACTCTGGCATGGCGGCCCAACAGAGATCAGTCCAGGCTCTGGCCTCCTCCCTGATGGTAGCCATTGTCCCTGTTTCTAGCCTCCCCCCTCCAACTTCCTCTACCCAATCCCATTCCCCTCAACCCAAAACTATCCCAAGCACAAAAGCAGACCAGCATGCACAAAAGACAACACACAGGAGTGGTTCAGGCAAACACAAGAACCACACATCATCACACAGGCACTCACACAAACACCATCCAGATGCAGACATACCAATATCCACTGCCTCCACTGTGTCCCCCTCCTCCTCCTCCTCCACCTCCCTCCCAGTTGCGTCTACACTCACACCTGCATGCACTACATCCTCATCCACTACCACCATCACTATCACGCCTATCACTACACACCCCTCACTGGAAATCTCCACCCCCACATCCAAGCCCACGTCCTGTGTCCTTTCCCACTGCGTCTGTGCCCCCTCCTCCCAAAGTACACAAACGCAAGCACTCAGACACCCGACAGCAATCCACCTCACAAAAGCATCTAGCCCATGCACCTGCCCCCAAACACAGTAGACAGACACCTCCTACAGCCACTTCCTCTTCCTCCACTCCCAAACCTTCACCCTCTTCCCGCCCCAGTGTGCCTAAGAAGCTTTTCCTTTCCACCATTGACCTCTTCCCTACCACTCCTCCTCATCCTTCATGTCGGGCCAGAGTGGTCAGAACCCAGGCAAGCCAGTCCATGGCCACAGTAGTGTCAACAGCTACTGTAGGTGGGAGAGGATCCTGGGCACCAGGCCGCAACACTGAAAGGGTGCCTGCACCAGGTGCTCCAAGAAAGGGCAAGGAGGCACCACCAGCATTGACAGGGAAGGGCAAGGAGGCACCACCAGCTGCGACAGGGAAGGGCAAGAAGGCACCAGCAGCAGGGTCTAGGAATGGGAAGGAGGCACCACCAGCTGCGACAGAGAAGGGCAAGGAGCAGTCCCCGGCTGCTGACAGGAAGGGCAAGGGGCCTGCTCCAGCAGGCAGGAAGAACAGGAGGCCTGGTGCTGGGACTCATTCGGAGCCCCCAACACCAACCATGGTGGTTCAGCCATCCGAGGCTGCAAGGGAAGGGCTGGAGCCTCCCCTCACCACTGCCAGCGCCGCCACCAGCACCACCACTGCCACCACTGAGCAGCCGTGACCACCTGCGGACAGTGTGTAGTCCTACCTCCATGGGCTGTTGTGTGTCCTGACACCCAGGTGAGAAACTGTGACCTTGCACTCCCCAAGATCTGCATCACAGGGCACAATGCCCCCTCCAGAACCAGTGGAGAAGCCGTCCACTCACCCCATCCTTCCCAGGATGGAGCACACTGGGCACAATGCCCCCTCCCGAACCAGTGGAGAAGCCATCCACTCACCTCATCCTTCCCAGGATGAAGCACACTGAGCACAATGCCCTCTCCAGAACCAGTGGAGAAGCCATCCACTAGAGAGACTGTGGCCTTGACCTCCCCAGGACCAAGCAGTGGGCAAACCACCCACTTGAGAGACTGTGGCCTTGCACTCCCCAGGACCAAGCAGTGGGCAAACCACCCACTTGAGAGACTGTGGCCTTGCACTCCCCAGGACCAAGCAGTGGGCAAACCACCCACTTGAGATACTGTGGCCTTGCACTCCCCAGGGCAGCGCACAGGGCATGTTGCCCCCTCCAGGACCAGTGGTGTTGTACCATCTTCTGGCTGAGATGCCCCCCATCCGCCTGTCCCCCTGAGGTGCCTGTGTATTTTCGACCTGATGCCCCTGCAGTGTTCTCTCCATGTTGTTGCAGGAGTGAGGTGGGGCCCTGGCCTATGTGTTGAGGCCCTGTAGCCCACAGACATTGAGGAATGGGCAGTGTCCCTACATTTGTAAATATGTATATACGTTTGCATTTTGATGCACTTATTCATGTTATTTCATTGTATTAAACTCACTTTCTTCAATTCATTTTGTCCTTGCATTATTCCTGAGGGGTAAGGGGCGAATATGTAATGTTTGTGTATCTGGTTGTGTGTATGGTGTTGGGGGTGGAGGTGCGTGTGTTGCATGTGTGTGTCACTCTTTTTTTCCTCCCTCCTCCCTTGTGTGCTAGGCGGCAGTACTCACTGTGGTCGTCTTCGCTGGCGTTGATGTTCATAATGCAGCAGAAGGTAGACAAGCATCGGAAATATGTGCAGCTCGGGCTCCATGGCGTTGTGGTTGTTCCCTGAGTCTCCACAGGTGAGTCCTTTGACCTCTGTGCAGTGTTTCCTCCATGCTTTTGATGTCATTGATACCGCCCCAGAAAAGGTGGTGGATAGGCCAGTCGTAATAGTGTGGGCGGTACATTGTCTTCCGCCTGGCTGTTGGCGGTTACCGCTGTGGTGCTTGTTGATTCCGCCGTGGCGATCGGTGTGTTAAAGTGGCTGTCTGTCTAAGCGGTTTCTGCCATGGTCATAATTCCATTTTGGTTACCGCTGGCCTGTTGGCGGTATTACCACCGCTTTATCAAAGACCGCGAGGGTTGTAATGAGCGCCATATTGTCATCTGCGATAGATATTTTTCAGATGGGCATGTCCCGTTTATATCATGGACAAATTCAGCTGCGTTCCATCATGCAGTTAGGTTGGACGTTACAGACACTAAAAAATGGCTGAATTCCATGGAGATACATTAACGGTAGTAAATTGTTCACTGCTTTTAGTTTATCCAAATAACAGCAGACAGTGGCTAAAAGGGAAGCAAGTTTCCCCATGCTTCATATAGAGAAGTTAGAAAAGTTGCCTTTCACAGTGGCTAAGTCCTTCAACAGGACTTTCAAAAACAGGTTGCATTGACATCAGGTAGAGAGACTTATGCTTTGCAGATTGCGAGATCATCAGCTGAGATACAATCCCTATTAAATACCAACTTCACCAAGCACTTTGGAGAATTGGGTGGTCATTCCAACCCTGGCGGTCCATGACCGCCGGGTTGGAGGACCGCGGGAGCACCGCCGACAGGCCGGCGGTGCTCCAATGGGCATTCCGACCGCGGCGGTAAAGCCGCGGTCGGACCGGCAACACTGGCGGGCTCCCGCCAGTGTACCGCCGCCCATTGGAATCCTCCAAGGCGGCGCAGCTAGCTGCGCCGCCGAGGGGATTCCGACCCCCCCTACCGCCATCCAGTTCCCGGCGGTCCGCCCGCCGGGAACCGGATGGCGGTAGGGGGGGTCGCGGGGCCCCTGGGGGCCCCTGCAGTGCCCATGCCACTGGCATGGGCACTGCAGGGGCCCCCGTAAGAGGGCCCCTAAATGTATTTCACTGTCTGCTGTGCAGACAGTGAAATACGCGACGGGTGCAACTGCACCCGTCGCACAGCTTCCACTCCGCCGGCTCGATTCCGAGCCGGCTTCATCGTGGAAGCCTCTTTCCCGCTGGGCTGGCGGGCGGCCTGAAGGCGGCCGCCCGCCAGCCCAGCGGGAATGTCAGAATTACCGCCGCGGTCTTTCGACCGCAGAACGGTAACCTGACGGCGGGACTTTGGCGGGCGGCCTCCGCCGCCCGCCAAGGTCAGAATGAGGGCCTTGGTGTCCAGAATTTTCAACGCTTCAAGCACTCCCGGGATTGTGCATTTCTTTAAGGCTGTTTGTTTTGGATTCATGACCATCTTCCAGACCATCTTCGGGGTCATCCCCTCGGCCATCCATTCACTCTTTTCAAGTGTGTTTGGTGGCTTTCCAATAATTTTGACATTGATTGGCGGGATACTGCTCCTGTTTCTTCTGATTCGCAGTGGTTGTGTCTTTTCAGCTACACAAAGCAATGGAGCCACTGCCACCAGCTCAACTGTGCAGTGATCTCATGTTTCAGATCTTCGATGCTTCTTTGCTGGTGGAATTGGAGCGTGATTGCTCATCGGCATTCCGACCACTCCTATGGTGTGTGCAACCAGTCTTTCACTGCGTATGGTGCCTCTTCAAATATTTACCTATAGTGTGTCTTGCTGTTCCGCCAGTGCCTCCTGTGGACCAAGAACTGCTGATGTCCCCGGTGAGGGTTCATTCACGGTCGTGCCCCTTGAGACTAAGGCTGATTTGTGAGGCCTCTTATGAGCATTCCCTGTTCACTGAGTTGGCTCGTTACACTATGGTGGATGGCACTGCTGCAGGTGGACCTGCACAAGAGACTACATCGCACTAGTGCTCCGTGGAGCCATCTGCCCATCCTGTGATCGATATGACACCTGACGATGTGGCCTCTTTCTTGGGGTCCTTTCCATTCAGTGACTCTGGAGATGCTCTTCAAGATCATGGCTATCGAACATAACTTGATGATTGGCTTCTGATACCAAATTCAAAGTATATGTTTACTGTCCTCACTTTGGCCTGCTGTGCTTGTCATGATAATCTCTTGATATGATTTTAACTATTTATTTAAACATATTTTTAGAAGATGTTTTAGCTAGTTTTTATGCTTTTAACTTTTAGCCCAGAACATTTTTTAGCATTTGGATTCATTTTGCTTCGGTGGCGTCCAGATATGGTGTCATAACTGTTACGGCAATGGGGAGGGTGTAGTGAATCCTAGTTTATTTTAATGGGATAAAGAAGTTAGCTTAGCCTGTGGCTTGCAGACTTGTGCCCCTGTCACCCAGTGACTTTTATCTTAATTAGCCTGCTCTGATTTAGCACATTTATTTAATTAATTATTTTAAGATGGCTGCCTTGTTTTTACTTAGGCCCATGTTTTAGTTTGCATTATCAGTGTCATCGCCTAAAGGCGACAAGATCAGGTGACAAAGACTAACAAACTGTAGGTGTTCACTTTAGGTAGTTTCCCTCTTCATGCTTTCAAGGGAATTGTTTATATTAATTATTGTCCCAAGCATGCCTTGTTATCTATTGTTTGGGAACAAACTTCATCAGGGGTCCTAGTAGATCTGTATAAATACTCCTCACTTTAACAGATAGGCAGAGGGATTCCGGCCAGATGCCATCACTGCTATTGATGCTGCACGTCGCCTTGATACTGACCCAGTGTTCGTGTCCCTACGGAGTCTGAGCTCAAGACCTCATTCCAAAGTAACGAGGGTTGGGGGCTCTTCTCATGGACATGGCATTGGCAGATTGAGGTTTAACATACTTAGCTCTCTTTTAGGTTAGAAGTTAGGTTCACAATGCTAGGGTATTAGGACATATCGCACACTTCATGTTATTTCATGATATTGCAAGATGCTGGGGGTCTTTCTATTAATGAATCTTGTCTTTACCGTTCTATTTCTTGCACTGTTCATTATCCTAATCCTTGCAGCCCATTCACCTTATCGCAGATTGCAGTTTTGCTAAAATGAAACCTATTGAAAACTCTACTGCATCTTCTTCATATCCTGTGTGTGTGACTGAGACACGTTGTTAATGTGAGAAAGGGGTAATCTCTGTTTAACCACGACACTCCCTGAGATCACAAATCACCTTTTAACTGTTCTGGATTTAGGTGAGGTGCTGCTTGTGAGCAGGAAGGGTTGGGACAACAGTTGCGTTTTGTTGTAGGATTGGCATAGTCACCTACAGGCATAAGTACTGTCATCCTTAAACCAGCAGTCTTGCCTAGAGCAAGAGTCCAACTACAACACTACCTCTGGACTTGCAGGATCAGTTTAACTCACGGTTCCCAGTTCTCTAGGGATTTCAGTAACAAATAAGTAGTTGGACTTGTTTAATCTGAACTATAGATCCATGCTAGATAATGTTAGAACTTTACTTGCTAGATGGGCACTTCTCCCATTGATGTTAGTGAGGCGAGTGTCTCTTATAAAAATGTCAATCTTGCCACTATTTCTCTTTTTCCTAGTTTATGCTTAAAAGTCAATAAGGCTTTCTTTCAAGAATTGGACTCTCTCATTATTCCATTTCTTTGGGATGGTAAAACCTCCAGGGTGAATTATTTGATTCATCAGTTGGGCAAAAAATGAAGGAAGCCAGTCTTACCTAAATTTTTCGTATATTATCAGGCTGTGTGGCTTGATATTACAGTTTGCAGGGGAAGGACCTTGGACGGGTTGGACAATTTCTTGCTAGCTAGAATGGTCCAGGATGTTGGCATGGAGTTCCCATTTGTTTTGAAGAAGCCCAGGCTTCCGAAAAGGACAAGGTACAAGGTGCTTACAAACTATGAGGCCATGTTAAAGATTTTGTTTACAGCATGTCAAGTGCCGACCTGCTATAGGTTTATCCGGTTATGTGACAGGTAATGCTTTAGGCTTGCAAAACTCTAGAGCTGCGCTTAGTTTTTGGTATTCCCGGGGATATCATGTATTAGGTGATTTTTTTATTGGCAATTGGCCAATAACCTAGGAAGAGCTGCAGCATTCTCTATGGCCAGGCCTGGCTGATGAAGGTTGATACACTGAAACCGGTCCCAGGATGCTTGTTTCTGGTTCGGGAGGGACCTGACCAAGCAGTTCGAGCTGGACTGTTCCCATGGGGAACAGGGTCAAGACTGATTTGCATATGGCTGGGTCCAAACTGGAATGGAATGGCAAGTAAAACAAAACTGTTGGGTTTGCATAGGGCCAAGTTGCGTTCATTTTTGGTATGAGTTTCTGCAGATTTCCATATTTTGTCAAGCAATTCCCCTGTAGCAAGCGATATAGCCTAAGCCTTGGTTAAGGTTAGATTTTATACACAGTTGATGAGGGTGGGCAACTGGTATAGGACCCTTGGACAGTTTTCTAATTCCCCTTTGATAAGCAACTATCTAAATAAGGTAGAAGAGCGTACTGGTTGTCGGGTGACCTCGAGTGAGTAGAAGCATAGTTCAACGGTAGGGTATAAATTTCTTAAAGCTGCAAACTTTAAGAGGATGGGGTTCTTATGAAGATGGTGGGCTTATTATACTCTTGACGTAAACCGTAAAATGTTTCTGGGCATTCCAAATCAATGCTTTAGGTGTGCTCAGTATGACAAAGGGGACTGGCTTCATATTTTTTTTCCTCTGTCCTAAGTTGGCCCCCTTCTGACAAAAACTCTTTCAATTTTTTTGTCAGTCTCTACAAATTAAACTTGTCCCAGAACCCACACTAGTTTTATTTGGGGTATTCCAAACCATTGGAGAATTGGGTGTGCCTGTACACTATTTTATATCGGCAGCTGTTTCTGTTGCTCCGTCCTTGATACTTCAAAGTTAGAGATCCATTACTTTTCCTACAGCCAAGGTCTGAATGGACTAACTGAAGCGCACTTTGGCTCCTGAGAAAGCTTATACTCGATGGATGGAGATACCACAGGGGCATGTCGCTATCTGGATGCCTTTTGATATATTTTTTTCATTAGCACATACACGTAGTGTGTCAAGGAGTGGGTAGTGTTGAGGATGGAGACTATCACCCTTCACTCTAGTACAGCTGTCTGTACGGCTAAATTAATAACAGAAGCACTTTATGGCTATTATCCTTAGGCACAGCTAATGACATTGATTAGTACTATGATTATTCGCATAAATATGCACTTTAGTCCCTGTTAAAGATTCTTTGTGCATCAGCTTTACCATTGATTTTTGCTATTGCTGTGTTAAGAAGGATCGAGACATTCTCTATAGTCAGAATGCCACGTTAGAATGCATTGTTGCACTCTATAAACGGAAGCAAGTCATTTGAGTACTGACTATCATATGCTTGTTGTGTTTGTTTGTACTTATGAATATGTGTTTCATGGCAGTCTGTCTTGTATTATTTACTTTTGCACTTCAAATAGATGTTGGTAGTAATTCCTCTCTTTGAATTTAATGTTTCTTTTGTATTTGAAATGATGCCTTTTGCTCCGACTATAAATAAGAAAATAAAAAACACTTTAGCATTAGTTAGCAATGGTAAAGGGCACAGAGTCCTAAGGCCAACAAAAAATAACTTAGCAAATGTAGGAGGGGTGAAGGCAAAAAGTTTAAGGGAAGACCACCTGAAGTCTGACTGGTCTAACACATTTCATTGTTGATTTTGAGTGGAAAGAACATATGTTATTCCTTTCACTGCAAGATATTCTGTTCACAATGGATAACTTCTCTTTCCCATTCCCTTTTGCTTTTGGCCCTATTATTATCATTATCTCTGTGTGTTTGATAGAGGGCTGGAGGACATTGGGACATTCGTAATAAGGACAGAGCTACAGTTAGCCCCCCTGACACAGCAGTAGGCTTTTTAAGAATCTTTTAGCTGTTGTGGTAAACAAAAGACACCTTTCTCCATGCTCTGTTTATACTCTATCATATTTCATCATTTTTAGCATGTTTAATCATAACATTCATCTAAACACTCGTGCCATCTGAAATGCCATGATTTATGAGAAGAGTGTTGATGGTAGAGGGCTGAGTTATAGTTAATGTAGGATGTTCCTAGTGAGTTGACAAGATTCTGTACAGAGATGTGCAAGTTTTAGTAATTTTGTTGTGAATTTTAAAATATCACTTTAAATTACATCTATAAAGTTATAAGTATACCTTTCGAATTTCTAAGGTTTGTGTAGTTTAAATTGGTTCTGTATAGAAATAATAAATTAAGTTTTCGTAACTGTAACTAAGCTTTAACCTTAGAATTTGTCATTGCATTTATATGTTTTTAATTAAAAAAAAATTCTAACACTACACAAAGTCAATCCATCATTGTTTTTCTTTTTATATGTTTTAGTCAAAATTACTTTTTTGGTTACATTACTATGTCATCATTCAGACCATGTACAGTTCAAGATAACTATATGGTAATAATTACTATGAAGCACTGGGGGAAAACAAATTAATTGGACTGTGAAAAAAACCAAAGATGCTATGCATGTCCAACTAATATCTAACTAATTAACTTCATACATGTGAAAACATAGAAGACAACAACAGTAAGAGGAGATTTTTGCAAACGCCATCTCCCATACCACACCCCATAATGACAAATCTCCTCAATTACATACATACAACTCATTAGTACCATTTTCTGCTTTATAACAATAGTAACATCATAACTTAGGTCTTTGGATGTAACATAAGAAGGTAAGTGTCTTGTAAATTTGTATGCAGTCTGAAAAATAAGAGTAGTATTATTACAATCTGTCAAGCCTGTGTTATTCTTTAAGTAGATGGTGTGGTGTCCAATGCTGCAGTCTCTCCGTGATAAAAATTATGGCATTAGTAATACAAGTGCATCCTGAAGATAAAATTTGTGAGGCAGTAAAGTGAAAAATAGAAGTATTGATTTTATTGGTATAATTGACATTTTTGGTTAGCTTTGTTAAATTAAGTGTGGAGACAAGATCTGATTCACAGTTTGGACATACGTTGTTTTGCACAGATGTTGATATTAACATGTTAAATGGAATAGATTTGCAATGAGGTATTGATTCATTATGAAAATGAAGAGTTGTCTTTTGACATGAAATATTTTTTCTACAACATGTTGAATATATTGTTTCTGTATGAGTTCCTTTGTTTTTTTTTCATTATGAAAGGAAGTGTTTGAACCAGACTTTACAGGACGCATGTTTTATAATGGTTTGCAGTTATACTCCAAACAGCATTTTCTTTGTTGGAATGGTTACATTTTAAAGATGCTATTTTTCTCAATTGTTTGTTATTAATCCTTTTACTACAAACTTTATTTTGTGTAGAAACATTGGAAACATTTTTGATAGTCTTACCAGTACTAGTGTTTGTCTTTGGAAGTCCTCCTTCTTTTTTTTGAATTATTTTCTTTCTTTCCTCTTTGTAGTATAATTTCCTTTTTTGGTTCTGAAGATATTATTTTTAGGCATTGTGGTCAATTGAAATAGAGCTCTATTGCTTTCCAACAGTCAGCAGAGTCTCTATGGTTGTTGACGGCATCAACAGAGTCTCTATGGTACTTTTGAGATGCATTTACAAGAGTACTGCAGTATTCCATACACTTTTTTAAAACTATATAAATCAATTAAACTACTTTCCCCTACCTCTCCAGAGTTTGCTAAGCTACCTAATTTCTTCCTCTATATTCAGACAACAGCAATAACCTAAACTTTAGTGACACTCAAAGTACAGCCCGGCTGCCGCATGCAGCCCTCCTAACCTTTACATGCAACCCCATGAATAACAGCAGCATTGGGCTGCTGTTCACTCGGCTCAGCACTAATGTTAAAACAATGGTAAATAAACAGACAAGCCTTTAATTAAAGGTTAATTGAAGTTAAAGAAGGGAAGTAACTATATTGTCCTTCACCATTTAACTTTAGGAACACTTACATTTTAAAAGCCATCTTGCAGCAAAAGTGCAAAAATATGATAAGGTCTCAAAAATGCGTATTTCATTAATATGCAGCATAGTTTCATCTTAGTACATCAGATCATATGAGTGCATTGAGAAGTATTCTTTTAAGTGATAGTCTTCAAATATGAATTAGAAACATTTATTCCCCCGCCTCCCCACAGTGGCAACAATACCAATAGTAAACTAAGGGGCAAGGCAGTTGTTAGGTGCATGTGCACTCTTACGGTAGCCTGGGTTACTATTATACATGAACAACAGTATAGTTTATTAACCGAAACACTGGAGAAAGTTTTGCACTCTGCAAATCCTGAAGTCATGTATTTCAAGCTCCTCTTATATGTGATAATGAAGAAAAAGGAGGCAAAGTGAAATAAAACAATTGCTTAGTATCACACAGTTTGATAAAGTGGGGGAGCTGGGATTAATCCTAGGTTTTCTGGTTTCACATTGTGCAGTACAGCCACTAGATGTATATGCTTTGCTTTCCCTATACCCACCTGTAACGCCGCCTCACGACACAGCGTCTCTTTTTGCCTCTGCGGTAGGAACACGCTGCCGATCCTCGGAGCGCCGCTCCCCGTGTTTTTTGGTCACTTTGGGAATGCATACTGGGAAGCGTGTATTGCGCTCCCGGTCGCATTGCCCTTACCTACTGTGAGGCATTTTTCTTCTCCCTTGTCGGTGGTGGACTTCTCCTGGTCTTTTTCTTTTTCTTTTTTCTTGTCTCAGTATTCTGCCCTTTCCATGTTCATGTTGTGTCCATCTTGTCTTCTTCCTGTTTGTATTTCCCAGCATGCTCTCTTTCATATATACTGCCTTCTTTTTCCTATTCTTGTCTATGGGCTTTTTCCCAATTCAAGATGGTGTTCTTTTCATTTCCTGTGATGTAATTTCCCCTTTCTCAGTATATAAGCCATTCAGTCTTGCTCTATCTCGGGTTGCAAACGCTTCCCTTTGGTTCTGCTCTTCTCTCCTGTTCATCGTTCCTGCTTTTTGCCTTGGAGTATTTGTGCCTTGTTTTCTCCTGTTTTCAAGTCCTGTTTTTCTTCTTCTTTTTTTTAGGAGTTCCTGTTTGAGGTTTTTCCCCAGTTTAGTTTTTTTTTTGCCTCTGGGACTCCTTCTGGGGAGTACGGTCTGCTTTGGCATTCCCTGTCAAGCGGCACCGTGGCTACTAGAAAGGGTCGCCCCTATCTGGGATTATCCAGAACCTGTAGAAGACCCGGTGTGTTCTCCAATCCTGCATCCAGAGGTGAGAAGTCAAGTGCAGTTCTTGACAGATTGCAATGGCAAAAGATTCCACGTTGCGAGGCAGCCATGGAAGATCCACAGGGAGAGGCGGCAGAAAATGCTCAAGCCATGCTGCAGACAGTCCAACAACATACCCAAGAGTTACAACAATTACGGGCTGAAAACATTGCACTACGACAGGTCCTGTCTTCCCGGTCAATGGATATACCACCCGTATCTGCCGCTACCCCTCGATATTCAGGAGATCCTCTGAAGATAAAGGAGTTTTTGGATGCCCTAACAGTTTACTTTGCCTTTCTTCCACTTCAATTTTCCTCTGATAAGGCTAAGGTGGGCATTCTGATCAGTGCCTTGTCTGGTCCTGCGCTTGCTTGGGAGACTCCTCTGGTCTCTGCAGAAGATCCAGTCCTGGCTAATTATCCTGCTTTCCTGACTCTTTTCAAACAGATGTTTGAGAGGCCTGTGGTAGAAGCAGCAGCTGAGGAGGCCTTATGTGATATTCAGCAGGGCAATCAGGATGTTCTACAGTACATAACTCATTTCAAACAGCTGGCAGCTGAAACCTCTTGGGTGGAACACACCTTTATAACCTTATTCCGCCTAGGCCTGCGTTAAGAAATTAAGGATGAACTTGTACATTCTCCTCCAGCTTGTTCCTTGAAGGAATTGATGTATCAAGTCATGAACATTGAATATAGACTACAAGAGCGCAAGATGGAGAGACGTAGAACGCGAGTCCCATACCAGTCTGGTGATTTTCGTACCAGTAGTCGGCGAATGGACCAAGTTCCATCCGAAGCCTCTCCATCCCCCCCTGAAGAACCCATGCAGATTGATCTTGTCCGTGGTCCATTAACTGAATCAGAAAGGGAGGATAGAAGATGAAAGGGACTTTGTCTGTATTGTGGTAAAGCTGGCCATCTGATTCGTAGTTGCCCGGTACGTTCCTCAAGACCTGCGGGAAACGCCAACTCCCGTCCCTGTAAGGAGGAAGGAGATGGGAGGAGCTGAAGTACCATCGATATGTTCCTCCAGAGAAAGTATGTCCACCCTGTTTATCCTCTTGGTCAAGTTACAAAGTTCACAGGATCAAGAAGAACATCTCCTGGCGCTCATAGATTGTGGAGCCAGTGGAATCTATTTGGATGAGACCTGGGCTATGAATAAAGGAGTTCCCCGTATTCCTAAAGAAACTCCTGAGCAGGTACACACGGTTGATGGCTCTCCTTTAACCTCAGGTCCTGTGGTGGCCTCAACTCCTACACTTTGTCTGACATTTGGGGGGCATCAAGAACATGTTGCCTTTGGTCTTATAGCCTCACCAAATCACACCATGATTTTAGGAATGCCCTAGTTAACTCGACACAACCCCTATATCAATTGGGAAACGAGAACAATATCTCTAACGTCTTTGTTTTGTCAACAGAACTGTTATTCCACTAACTCCTATTGGTCTCCTAAAAGGTCCTGTCAGTCAACTAAGGATAATACTAACTCTATAAACATGATTCAGGGAGTTCCAGATTGTTATCAGGAATATATTGGGATTTTTCAGAAACCTAGTAATCCCACTCTGCCTCCTCATCGAATCTATGACTGTGCTATTCCATTAGTTCCTGAGGAAGTCATACCCTTTGGCCGAATGTATTCTATGACAGACCAAGAAAAGAAGGTGCTCAAGGAATACGTAGATGATAACTTACACAACGGGTTAATTGCTCCTTCTACGTCTCCTGCTGGGGCTCCTCTTTTCTTCGTCCCCAAGAAGACGAAAGATCTGCGTCCATGTGTCAACTTTCGCAAACTCAACAGAATAACAATTAAGGATCATTACCCATTACCCTTAATTAGGGATATATTGATTGCCATTCAAGCAGCCAAGATGTTCACCACATTAGATTTAAGGGGTGCCTATCACCTTCTACGGATCAAAGAAGGAGATGAATGGAAGACAGCTATCCATACCGTGTCATGCCTTTCGGATTTACCAATGCACCTTCTGTCTTCCAACGATTCATGGACTTAGTGTTCTCTGATTTATTAAACCAATATGTAGTAATCTATCTGGATGATATCTTGATATATTCCCGTGATCCTGAGCAACATACGGAACATGTACTGCAGGTCTTGGAAAGACTTAAGAAGAACCAGTTATTTTGTAAACCAGAGAAGTGTGAATTCCATAAGACCGAAGTGAAGTATTTGGGGTTCAGTATCAATCAACACAGAATATCCATGGACCCTGACAAGGTCAGCGCCATCTTAGATTGGCCTTCTCCAGTGTCAATAAAGGAAACGCAATGTTTCCTTGGTCTATCAAACTTCTAGCGTCAGTTTATCCCCAACTTTGCCCACCTACAAAGTTTCATTACACAAACAATTAAGAAAGAGAATCTGAAGAAGGGCTTCGTCTGGACCGAGAATGCTGAATGCGCTTTTCAAGAATTAAAGAAGGCCTTTACCCAAACACCCATTTTGCAACACCCTGACATTACCAAAATATTTATCGTTGTGACTGATGCCTCGGACAGAGCCATTGGGGCAGTTCTGCTGCAGAAACAAGACAACGATGGATTAGAAAATCCTATCTTTTATCTTTCTCATATCTTATCAGAAGCAGAACGCAATTATTCAGTACTGGAACGAGAATTACTTGCCCTCAAAGTAGCATGTAAGGAATGGAGGAATTTCTTGATGGGATCCAGAGAGCCTTTTGAAGCCAGGACTGACCATCGCAATTTACAATGTCTTCGGAGTCTCCAGTGTCGCAACTATAGTTTGTTTAGGAGTAACCTTCCGGAGAACCCTAGAGCCGGCCGCAATTTTCCAACCCCTCAATAGCGTGTTGGGCTTGTTGGGCCTTCACAGTTTAACAATGGGGCTCTCTGAACCGATCCTGCAGATGGGCAGTTCTGCATTACTGTACCTGGTAGTACGTGGCTTCAAGGTCCAGCTCAGCCAAAGGGGCCAGAAGCCCTCCACTGCCACCTCCTGCACGCCACTGTAATGTTCACTATATCCAATCAATGCATGGCTACCTTCCCAAAGGACTGTGCTGCTTGATTATAGGCCCTTCAGGCCCTTGCCAGGGATGTCTAAAAATGTTGAAGTGTGGACTCTCTTCCGACTCTCTAGGGTAGGCCCTCGACTGTAACTGCATACTCACTTCATGTCCAGACCCTAGCGGGCTCAGCCAGACCTGCAGTGCAAGCACATGCTCTCCTTAGCGCTTCTCCTGTCACTAGGGCTTCCTGGGTGGCACAGCTCCTCCAGCATACTACGCGTCCACTTCACTGCCTCATCCCACACCGCTGACCTCAGCAGTCTTGTTTTCCCCCGTTCACCAGACTCACTCCGGCATACAGGGCCACAGCATGTCACACCTCCTCGGTCCACCCAGCACCAGAACAGGTCGCATCAGGGTCCCGCCTTCTTTTTCCAGTCGGCCGCGCAGGTTTCACAGCCCTTAGGTGCACCAACCATCACCAGCTGGTGAAACAGGACCCCTCATCTCAACTCCACACACCTGGGACTGTTGCGATCGCAAATCCGGCATCTGGAGGGGATCTGTGTGGGGTGTACCAGCAGGATTACTTTGGGACCGGAAGTGGAGCTATTCACCTAGCATCTGCACCGGTCGGCATCTTGATCACGCCTCCAAAAATACCTTATAACTTAACATTTACTTAATCTATTTTCTTCCAGTACCCAAAAGAATCATCTGCACCAGATAATATGCAGTACTGCCAAATTTCGTTAAAATCCAGTTGCTGTTTTTTGCGCTATGAGAAATACAAATGTCCATGCAATATGCATTGGATTTGAAACCTGTTTTGGGACCTCACCCTTCCTCTTTCTACCCCGTGACTAAACACCACCAACATTTCTATACTCCCAAAACGAAATGGGGGCAGCAGGTCTTCAAAGTTTCACACACGTGACAGGTGCAAAGTGATAAAGGGACAGAAATCTGGAAATCCCCATCTCCGGTAACCCTAACTATAACTACACATTGGATATATCTATATATAGGTTTCATCCACATATCTTATGACATGGAAATTGTGCTGAAGCATACATTTGGACTTTTATAGCCTTCAAATACCACAGGTAATAAAGTATATGTTATGGGGGTTATTATGTGGCAGTACAGCATCCAAGGCATTTACTTAATACCCTAAACAGATGTTCCCCTCGTTGAAATTCAGCCTGCCACTGCCATTGTCTCCTGGTAACATCCTAAATTTAGTGGACAAAAAAAACGGCACATATGTAAGATGGTCTGGCTAAGTTGGATGTGCCTGCTTGCGTGTACCTGTCATGTCTGGGATCAATAATCAAGTCAAAACCGTACGTAGCAGAAACTCCTCTTCAATTTGTTCAAAGGGTGTCACTCTTTGTTTGAATAGTCTCTCTACTGAGCCCCTTATAAGCACATACTCCTCACAATCACATAGAGTGCTTTGATTGTGAAAGGTTGACTCTCATTTAGGCCTCCATTTATACTGTCCTGCTCCCACTTGCTGGAATAATTGCAAGGTCAACTTCCTGTTTTCCAGCGTTTCACAGTTTTCAAATAGTACATCTGGATTGTGACTCGGGGGCTCATTCTGAGCCTGGCGGGCGGCGGGCGCCGCCCGCCGGGCGGAAACCGCCAAAAGACCGCACCGCGGTCAATCGCCAGAAGATCGCCCGCCGGCCCAGCGGGAAAGCCCCTGCAACGAAGAAGCCGGCTCCGAATGGAGCCGGCGGAGTTGCAGGGGTGCGACGGGTGCAGTAGCACCGGTCGCGATTTTCACTGTCTGCATAGCAGACAGTGAAAATCTTTGTGGGGCCCTGTTAGGGGGCCCCTGCACTGCCCATGCCACTGGCATGGGCAGTGCAGGGGCCCCCAGGGGCCCCACGACACCCGTTCCCGCCATCCTGTTCCTGGCGGGTTTTACCGCCAGGAACAGGATGGCGGGAAGGGGGTCGGAATCCCCAGGATTCTCTAGCCCAGGGGAAATCCGGCGGGAAACCGCCGGATCCCCTTTTCTGACCGCGGTCAGAATGGGCACTGAAGCACCGCCAGCCTGTTGGCGGTGCTTCCGTTGCCCGTGGCCCTGGCGGTTTAGGACCGCCAGGGTCAGAATGAGGGCTCGGTGTTTAGTATTCACGTTTTGGGAATCGCTAATTTCATTCAAATGTGGATTAATTGTTAATTAACAATGCTGTGCTATTTTTATTAATTTGTGTTTTTGTGGGATTTCATAAATCAATAAACACAGTTTTTAATATTGGAGATCAGTTTGTGATGGATTTGCAACTCACTACCCCTTTGTACATCAAGCCCACAATATCTTGCCAGATCCGAATTATTGTTCTAATTGAAAATACAGCAGTGAATGTGCTGCACAATCACATTAGCCACAATAAGCTTTATTGGAGCTGTAGACCAATCAGAGGGCAGGAGGCAGCACAATTTCACTGCAATAACCTCTGATTGGGAAATGCTTCTACCCATTCATTGATGTCACTGTTAGTAGAAGGTGGTGTACTGGGGTGATTCTTTAATGAGGTGCTGGGGTGTTTGCAACCTTTATTTGCTGTCCCGTGGCTCTTAGATCAAAATATAATTTAAAATATAAAAATATTGAATGGTGTTAATAATTGAAAAGATTTTTTTTAGTGGCCCTGCTTTGGTACTTTTGTTTCAGCCGCGGGCCGGCTGGGGTGGGTCAAGTCACAGTGCACACTGCAGACAGGCCATGGGTGCAGAATCATAATGAGTGTGCCGGAAGGGGTGGGGCTTAATTACTGACAGCACAGCAGGCTGGGTCTACTGTGCCTCTAACTGAAGAGCGCATGTCAGGTTGGACGGGTGTTTGTTCGTGACCAAACTGACATGCACACTGGAGGTCTCTCCTATTTGCACAACTTAGTGAGTTGGGGATAACATTTGCAGCTCCCTCGGACTCTTAAGGAGCACTAGTTTTGCCTGCTCCAGCCAATCAGGTGCTGCTTTCATGCTGTTTGTTAATCTAAACACCAAGGAGGCAGCCTTTGGATTGGTTCAGGGATGCAAGTAGTCCTAATTTTAGTAGTCTCTTGAAAGCGCGCGCTGGAGGTTTGGATTCACAGAACGTGGCCAATCACTGTATGGCTTTATTTGAAGCCATGCAGTGATGGGCCATTTTCTGAGCCTTGCTATAGTCTTTAATGTATTCCTCTTCATGCCCAGCGCATTGCTTGAGGTGCGCAAGGGTTTAAAGGATGAGGGCGAGGCATAACTGAGAAGCTGAGGGAAAGTAGAATCCTGACTCAACCATGACTACAGAGTTATCATCAGCCCTCTCATCAATCAATTACACCTAACGTTCCATAAAAGAAGCCACTTTTTGTGCTGTGTTCTGCCTATGACATTGGCCACCCATCTTCAAAAGTCACACTAAATACAATAGTGGCTTATGAGTGTCTCCGAATAAACATTTTTTTTCAAACCAGTCTCCTGTGAGGCAGGAGCAAAAGTTTGTGCCTCTGACATTTGGAATTCATGTAATATAAATTATGTAGACTTTATTGATTAAAAACAACACACAGCCCTGCACAAAAACTGATGTCCTCTATAAAATAATTTATTTCAAATTGTCCTTGTTTTCATTGTTACTGCAATTTTACACCCTTCTCCCATTTTCCTATTTTCTACAAACATGACAAACATTTATAAATATGTCCACGCTCCATTGCCTCACCGATTTTGCCCTAGCTTTCAAGAAGTTTTTAATTTGTTAAAGTATAAGTGCCGGGGTTCACAATTGTTTTAGAAGCCCCCTGCTTCTGTATGCCTGAATACCAAGCTATCTGGTCTTGATTCCACTTCATGCCTCCTTTTATCAGCACCATACTCTCTAGCTCTGCATCTTTATAAACATTCTGTTCAGCGTCAGTTTAAACTATTCTTAAGCCTGCAATTTATGGGCACTGATGCTCAATGAGATGTGAGAGGTGTTCAGGATCATACAGAATCATACAGTTTTGCCAAAGTGGAAAAGCTGAGATTCGTCTCTGATTCCTCAGACCACAAATGAGCCATCAACGATAAGGGTGAGCACTAGTAAGTTTCCAAAAGTTCCCTTTGTTAGCGCATCTGACCTGAATAAGTAAACTTACAACGGGAAGCGAATAGGTCGATGAGTCTTTTGACTCACAATTAAGGTGTTCTTACCATAGCGCTAGTACATGCAGATAAATAATCAATAACCAATACATAATATCAATAATCAGCAACAATCAATTACAGTAGTAATCAATGGAGTCAGTAATTGCCACGCACCATGAGCTTTCAGTCATGAATAACCACACTTTTTAGTCAAAGTTAGAATATTTATTTCCCTATATTAACAGTGCTAAGGTCATGTAGATTAAACTCAAAATCAAATGAAACACATACAGAAACAATACTGGCTGTCCAAAGCAGCAGAAGAAACGTAATCTAATCAAAGCTTGAACTACAGCACATTCTAAGGTTGCGGTGCAAATTAATAAGAAAGTCAACTGCGTCAGAGTAATTACACACATTCGAATTCAGCAGAGAAATTCGTCAAGCATTATTCCCTATTAGTATAATTTAATTAGTAAGAATCCCTA
Source organism: Pleurodeles waltl (assembly GCF_031143425.1). Taxonomy (NCBI): domain Eukaryota; kingdom Metazoa; phylum Chordata; class Amphibia; order Caudata; family Salamandridae; genus Pleurodeles; species Pleurodeles waltl. Next base: position 1,400,910,955 of record NC_090444.1, on the reverse strand, counting down.
ACTAACACCAGATTAGCATCAGCATGTTTGGCTTCATGCAAAACAGTTTAGCAACATCAATTTGGAAAAACATCCAGCTATGGCTCTATCAAAACAGTGCAGTTGGTACCCAGAAAGGAAAAACAAATATGCCTAATAATCAACAGTCCAATTCATAATACCTATCCTCAATGTGGAAAAGCAAGCCGAGTCAGTCTTTGTCCTCAGGACATCAGTCGATCAGCAAGGCATCAGGATTCAGCATCAAAGTTCAGAAAATGCAAAGTCTTTAAGCATTAAAGTAAGCACGTCTCTTGTCTGGACGCAAAATGGGCAAGAATGAGCTATGGCAAATGTAGAATGCTTAAGGTAAAATGCAGAATGCTGAGCTAAATGATGCTTTCATTTCAGTGCAGTGTCGTTAAATCAAAACTAGTAAAACTATTTCCAAAATCCCCATTGGCCAGTCAATCGCATGTTCACACTTTGTCCAATAAAACTAAAACTCCAAATCTATGACTTCTATCACTAATCCGTTCACATATTGTTGATTGGTTTGTCCTGCTATGTCCTCAATGTCATCTGGCTTGTCAGGTAACAATATTGTTGCAGCTTCCACTCCAGTCAGTATCTCCATTGTTCTTCTCCTGAGAAAGTCAGTCTCACACGCATTACATGCAAAATGTTACATTAGGAAGAACAGCATCTTCTAGCAGTCGGTTCTCATGAGAACCTTCAGTTGTGAGCACATTTAAACAATGCGAAACGGGAAATCACAGTTTAATTCTACTTAAACGTTAAGAAATACAGTTTTGACAAGAGGACTGGCATGTAGGCCACGACATTCGCCAAATTAAGGCCTGCAATTAACGAAACTATTTCATAATGCATAACCCTTAATATGACATATTACTACATTAGTCAAATATATATTCAACATTTCACAGTTTTAAACTACCAGTAAGTACACTTTGTGAACATTGTCGACCACTCTTTGTAATCACATTTTCAAATTGGTGCATTATTTTTCTACATTATTATACTTTCTACGCAAATCCATTACTCAGAATACATGAACACTCATTAATAATTTTTTTGGTGTTGTAATTTTTTTTATTGTTAGTCGGAATCAACAATATTGTACATAGAACTATCATACGAGACACAAGTACTTCGCACATCATGAAGTCCAGCAGAACAGTGCAGGAAATTTCAAGCTTAAAAGAAGAGAAAGACACTTTGACATAAAGCAATGTCCAAAAGTACCAGGTTACAACAGGTGCATGTCCGAAGCACTAAACCGCAACTGAAATAAAATAGATGGAATGACCATAGTACAAGACTCCTCCTCTGTCCTTACCCAGACCCCATTTCAGAGCATAGACATAGAAGGTCCTAGAAGACTGGACATGCCATCACTAGCTGCCTTTCCTCTAAGTTTATCGAAGCTCCACTATCCATCTTCTAAGTTGAATATGGGAGGGCGGAGAGCATGAGGGTGTCTCATGGGAATGCTTAGTTATGAATAGGGAGCAACACTGTAAGCCCTCCAGACAGTAGACATGAGCTGGTGGCAGGAAAGGATAATCCGGACAGCCTATAGGGATGGAGGATACTCGTACCTAAAGGAGGGGGAGGAATGGGTACAGGACATAAAGGGAAAGGGACAAAGGGGGGATAGCATATATTATAGCGGGGGAGGATATGATGCCTATGGGTAATAGCATGGATTAGGTTGTTGCGCTGTAGCAAGGAGAGTATCTGAAGAGAGAGAGAAGTGTAAACAGGACAAGAGATACAGGTAAAGGGGAATATAGCTAAGGGTATAAGTAATAGTGAAAACAGGGGTGATAGAGAGGGTCAATAGTGGAAGTGAGAGGAAAGGGAAATGGAAGAGTGAGAGAGAAAGTGGGGATATAGGTGGTGGTAGTGTAGATGGAGGTGGTAGTGGTAGTGATCGAGGGGGGAATTGATTAGGAAGAATGGAAGGGGAAGGGTAGAGGACACATTTAGAGAGGGTAAACGGGAGTAATGTGAGTGGGGGGAATAATGGAGGAGATGAAACAGGACACAGAAGGGAAGCCGCTCACCTCTCGACACTCAATGAAGAACCAGGACACCATGGAGCCCGAGCTGCATGTCCTGCCCATGATGGTCTACCTCCTCATACACGAGGAATACCACAGGAGGCAGCGGCAACGACCACGGTGAGTACTGCACCTAGCACACAGGGGTGGGGCAGAGGAAAAAGAGAGTGACACACACATGCAACACGCAACACCCCCACCCTCACCCCGAACACCATACACACAAAGACATGTAGCAACATTACATCTACACCCCGTTACCCCCTGGAAGAACGCAAGGACAAAAGGAATTGAGTTCAAACAGTGATATTTTGAAATATGCAGATGAAGTTAACGATTTGGAAAATAGTATACACAAATATTTATTATATGTACTGAAGGTCGTACGCCGTCCCTTGCAAATGTCCATGGCCCACTGGGCCCAAAAATGTACTGAAGGCCGTATGCTGTCCCTTGCAAATGTCCATGGCCCACTAGGCCCAAAAATCATGGGCGAAGCCCACACTTGACTTCTGCCTCAAAACGGAGAGAACACTCTGGGGGCATCAGGTCGTAAACACACAGGCACCTCAGGGGGAAGGGGAAGGAGGGACACCTCCGCCGGAAGATGGTACTGTAGGAAAGTACCATCTTGCCTGGCATGTTACCCCCATTTTTACTTGTGTGCCAGTTTGTTTTTGTCTGTCTCACTGGGATCCTGCTAGCCAGGACCCCAGTACTCATAGTCTGTGGCCTGAATATGTTCCCTGTGTGGTGCCTAACTGTGTCACTGAGCCTCTGCTAATCAGAACCTCAGTGCTTACGCTCTCTCTGTCTTTAAAATTGTCACTGCAGGCTAGTGACCATTTTTACCAATTCTGATTGGCACACTGGAACACCCTTATAATTCCCTAGTATATGGTACCTAGGTACCCAGGGTATTAGGGTTCCAGGAGATCCCTATGGGCTGCAGCATTTCTTTTGCCAGCCATAGGGAGCTTAGACAATTCTTACACAGGACTGCAACTGCAGCCTGAGTGAAATAACGTCCACGTTATTTCACAGCCATTTTACACTGCACTTAAGTAACTTATAAGTCAACTATATGTCTAACCCTCACTTAGTGAAGGTTAGGTGCAAAGTTACTAAGTGTGAGGGCACCCTGGCACTAGCCAAGGTGCCCCCACATAGTTCAGGGCAATTTCCCCAGACTTTGTGAGTGCGGGGATACCATTACACGTGTGCACTACATTTAGGTCAATACCTATATGTAGCTTCACAATGGTAACTCCGAATATGACCATGCAACATGTCTAAGATCATGGAATAGTCCCCCCATGCCAAATCTGGTATTGGGGTGCCAATCCCATGCATCCCCGGGCTCCAGCATGGACCCCGGGTACTGCCAAACTAGCTCTCTGGGGTTTTCACTGCGGCTACCGCTGCTGCCAACCCACAGACAGGCTTCTGCCCTCCTGGGGTCTGGGCAGCCCAGTCCTAGGAAGGCAGAACAAAGAATGTCCTCTGAGAGAGGGTGTTACACCCTCTCCGTTTGGAAATAAGTGTTAAGGGCCGGGGAAGAGTAGCCTCCCCCTGCCTCTGGAAATGCTTTGAAGGGCACAGATGGTGCCCTCCTTGCATAAACCAGTCTACACTGGTTCAGGGATCCCCCAGCCCCTGCTCTGGCGCGAAACTTGACAAAGGTAAGGGGAGTGACCACTCCTCTGTCCATCACCACCCCAGGGGTGGTGCCCAAAGCTCCTCCAGTGTGTCCCAGACCTCTGCCATCTTGAATGCAGAGGTGTGAGGGCACAATGGAGGCCTCTGAGTGGCCAGTGCCAGCAGGTAACGTCAGAGAACCCTCCTCATAGGTGCTTACCTGATTAGGTGGCCAAACCTCCTCTGAGGGCTATTTAGGGGCTCTCCTGTGGGCTTCTCTGCAGATAACGAATGCAAGAGCTCACCAGAGTTCCTCTGCATCTCCCTCTTTGACTTCTGCCAAGGATCGACCGCTGACTGCTCCAGGACGCCTGCAAACTGCAACAAAGTAGCACGAAGACTACCAGTGACATTGTAGCGCCTAATCCTGACGGCTTTCTCAACTGTTTCCTGGTGGTGCATGCTCTGGGTGCTGTCTGCCTTCATCCTGCACTGGAAGCCAAGAAGAAATCTCCTGTGGGTCGACAAAATCTTCCTCCTGCTAACGAAGGCACCAAACTTCTGCTTCACAGGTCCTCTGGGTCCCCTCTCATTTTGATGAGCGTGGTCCATGGAACACAGGAGCTGGATGCAAGAGACCCCGATAGTCCAGTGGTCCATCTGTCCAAATTTGGTGGAGGTAAGTCCTTGCCTTCCCACGCCAGACAGTAATCCTGTGTACTGTGTGAATTGCAACTGCTAGGGCTTCTGTGCATGTTTGCAAGGAATCATTTGTGCACAGCACAGCCCAGTTCCCCAGCACTCCGTCCTGCATTTCTGAACTCGCTGAGTTGACCACCGGCTTCGTGGGACCCTCCTTTGTAGTGTTGAGACGACCGCAGGGCTCAGTTTTCTTGAACCTGTGTTCAAGTACTTCTACGGGTGCTGCCTGCTTCTGCGTGGGCTCTCTGTGTTGCTAAGCGCCCCCTTTGTCTCCTCCTCCAGGAGCGACCTCCTGGCCCTTCCTGGGCCTGGGCAGCACCCATTTTCCTTAACCATGACCTTTGAAGCTAGGAAGGCTTGTTTGTGGTCTTTTTGCGTAGAAACAACTCTGCATCCTCCAGCACACTGTGGGACATCTTCTGTGCAAAGGAGAAGTTCCTGGCTTCTTCTGTTGTTTCAGAATCTTCCGTTTATTCTACCCATAGGCAGCCATTTTGCACCTTCATCCAGGGTTTAGTGGGCTCCTGCCCCCCCTAGACACTTTCGTGACTCTTGGACTTGGTCCCCTTCCTTTGCAGGTCCTCAGGTCCAGGAATCCATCTTCAGTGCTTTGCAGCCAGTTGTAGTCTTTGCAGAATCTCCTATCATGACTTTAGTGTGTTTCTGTGGAAACAGGGTAACTTTACTCCTACTTTTCAGGGTCTTGGGGTGGGGTATCTTGGACACCCTTAGTGTTTTCTTACACTCCCAGCAACCCTATAAATACTACACTAGGCCTGGGGTCCCTAAGTGGTTCACATTCCACTTTCTTAGTATATGGTTTGTGTTGTCCCTAGGCCTATTGTATCCTATTATATTCTACAGTGTTTGCACTACTTTTCTAACTGTTTACTTGCCTGATTTTGGTTTGTATGTATCTTTGTGTATTTTACTTACCTTCTAAGGGAGTATATCCTCTGAGATATTTTTGGCACATTGTCACTAAAATAAAGTACCTTTATTTTTAGTAACTCTAAGTTTTGTGATTCATATGATATAGTGCTATATGATATAAGTGGTCGAGTAGGGGCTTTGCATGTCTCCTAGTTCAGCCTAAGCTGCTCTGCTATAGCTACCTCTATCAGCCTAAGCTGCTGGAACACTACTAATCTACTAATAAGGGATAACTGGACTGGACACAAATGCAGGCACACACCCACCCAACATCCATCCACCTCACAACAGTCTCAGGCCCATGCACCTTCACCCAAATTCAGCAGACGTACACCTCCTACAACCACTACCTCTTCCTCCACTCCCAAACCCCCTCCATCTTCCCGTCCCAGTGTGTCTAAAAATATTTTCCTGGCTAACATTGACCTCTTCCCTACACCTCCCCCTGTCCTTCCCCTAGGGCCAGGATGTCCAGATCCCAGCCCAGCACCTCAGCCACCAAATCCTCCAACACTGTGGCCTCAGCAAGTACGGTCACATCCCGGGCGGCATCCATCAGAGCTGCCAGTGTGCCACCTAACGAGGCCAAGGATCAGCCCATTCCGCCACCTGCCAAGGTGAAGAAGGTGCCCACATGCCGTAGGGAAAAGCTGCACCAACCACCCAGCAAGGTCTCCTCCAAGCCAAAAGGTCACAGTGCCAAGGGACCAGCAGCGACATCCAAGGTGGGGAAGGGACACAAGGCTAAGGGGAAGTCAGGACAGGGCACGGAGCCTCCGGCTGAGGGACTGGAGTCACCCCTTCTGGCAACCAGAACAGCAACCTGTACGGCGGTGGACACCGCCACCTGCACCACCACCTGCATGGCCACCTGCACGTCTATTGCCTCAGCAACGGTCCCCAGCATCATCCCCAGTGGGCAGCTGTCCAAGTCTGCAGGAGACGTCCTGCTGTCTCCCTCCACAGGTGCTGACACATTCACCTCCGGCAGCATCTCTGCCACAGACACCGCCCAACCACTGCCACCAGCCCCGCGACGTTCTCAGACAGTGCCACCACAGCCGACATGGCAAACATTCCCAGTGGACAGCCTTTCGAGGCTGGAGGAGACGTCTTGGACCCTGCACAGACTACATGAGGCACGACACCCAGCACTGTTTGTACCAGCAGGTGGCAGGCAAAGTCGCATCAGGGTGGAGTGTGTCTCTGCCTCCATGGAGTATCATGCTACCTGTTCCCAGGCAATCTCGTGGCACACACACCCACGTGAGGGAATGGGACCTGCCACACTGCATGTGAAGCACTCTGGGCACCAAGCCCCTCCAGAACCAGTGGAGAAAAGCATCCACAACCCCAGTCCTTGGCAGGATAAAGCACTCTGGGCACCAAGCCCCCTCCAGAACCAGTGGAGAAAAGCATCCACTACCCCAGTCCTTGGCAGGATGAAGCACTCTGGGCACCAAGTCCCCTCCAGAACCAGTGGAACATGTCTAAAACTTGAGAGACTGTGGCTTTGCACTCCCCAGGACCAATCAGTGGGCAGCCCACCCACTTGAGAGTCTTGAGAGACTGTGGCTTGTGTAAATGTAATGTTGCTGCATGTATTTGTGTTTATGTTGTGGGTGAGGGTGCGGGTGGGGGTGTTGCGTGTTGCGTGTGTGTGTCACTCTCTCTTTCCTCCCCCCTCCCCTGTGTGCTAGGTGCAGTACTCACCGTGGTCACCAACATGGACAGGACCTGTAACTTGGGCTCCATGGCGTCCTGGTTCCTCGCTGGGTGTTGAGAGGTGAGTGGTTTCCGTTCCACAGACGGTTTCTGCTGTGCTTTTGATGGAGTTGGTACCACCCCGGAAAAGGTGGCGGATAGGTCTGTTGTAATACAGTGGGCGGTACATTGTGTTCCACCTGTTTGCTGGCGGTTACCGTCGCGGTCTTTCTTTCTACCGCCGTGGCTGTCGGAGTGTTAATGTGGCTGTCTATGCTGGCGGTTTCCGCCATGGTCGTGATTCCATTTTTCTAACCGCTGGCCTGTTGGCGGTATTACCGCCGCTTTAATACCGCCCGCCAGGGTTGTAATGAGGGCCATAGTGCTATGTGATATAAGTGGTATAGTAGGGGCTTTGCATGTCTCCTAGTTCAGCCTAAGCTGCTCTGCTATAGCTACCTCTATCGGCCTAAGCTGCTAGAACACTACTAATCTACTAATAAGGGATAACTGGACCTGGCACAACGTGTACGTACCATCAGTACCCACTATAAGCCAGGCCAGCCTCCTACAGGTTCTCAAAGCCACAGTCTCTCAAGTCTCTCCAGTGGGTGGTTTGCCCACTGCTTGGTCCTGGGGAGTACAAAGCCACAGTCTCTCAAGTCTCTCAAGTGGGTGCTTTGTCCCACTGCTTTGTCCTGGGGAGAGCAAGGCCACAGTCTCTCAAGTCTCTCAAGTGGGTGCTTTGCCCACTGCATGGTCCTGGGGAGTGCAAGGCCACTGTCTCTCAAGTATCTCAAGTAGATAGCTTCTTCACTGGTTCTGGAGGGGGCCATGTGCCCAGTCTGCTTCATTCTGCCAAGGATAGGGATAGTGGATGCATTTCTCCACTGGTTCTGGAGGGGGCCTTGTGCCCAGTCTGCTTCATCCTGCCAAGGATAGTGATAGTGGATGCATTTCTCCACTGGTTCTGGAGGGGGCCTTGTGCCCAGTCTGCTTCATCCTGCCAAGGATAGGGTGAGTGGATGCATTTCTCCACTGGTTCTGGAGGAGTCATTGTGCCCAGTCTGCTTCATCCTACAAAGGATAGTGATAATGGATGCCTTTCTCCACTGGTCCTGGAGGGGGCGTTGTGTCCAGTCTGCTTCATGCTGCCAAGGATAGTGATAGTGGATGCATTTCTCCACTGGTTCTGGAGGGGGCATTGTGCCGAGTGATGCTGCACTTGGGGTGTGCAGTTCACATTCCCTCACCTGGGTGTCTGAGGCATGAGATTTGCAGGGAACAGGTAGCATGATACTCCATGGAGGCAGGGCCCGACTCCATCCTTCGGTGACTAAGGCTGCAAACAAGTGGTAGTGTTGGTGCTGGTGGGGGTGCTTCAAGAGGTGGTGGCAGGCTCCAGGCCGTCTCCTGCAGCCTTGGACGGCTGCCCACTGGGGATGCTGCTGCTGACAGTTGTTGTGGCAGTGGCAGTACAGGTAGTGGTGCAGATGGGGGTGCATGTGGTGGTGCTTGCGGCAGTGTCTGCGGCGGGGATGCTGCCGGTGCTGGCCGTGGTGCAGGTGCTAGTAGTGGTGGAGGGATACACCAGGCCGTCTCCTGCAGCCTCGGACGGCTGCCCACTGGGGATGCTGCTGCTGACAGTTGTTGTGGCCGCGGCGGTACAGGTGGCGGTGCAGGTGGTGGTGCTTGCGGCGGTGCTTGCCGCGGTACAGGTTGCAGGGCTGTCGGTGCTGATGGTGGGCACCAGTCCCTCACCTGGATCCTCTGAGGCCTGAAGAGCCTTGCCTTGGGTTTTCTTCCCCTTCCCCACCTTGGCAGATGCTGCTGGGACCTTGGCACTGGCAGTCTGAGTTTTGGAGGAGGCCTTGCTGGGTGGGTTGTACTTCTTGGCCGTGCTGCATGCTTTCCCCTTCTTCACCTTGGCAGGTGGTGGAATGGGTTGGTCCTTTGCAGGTGTCGGTGGCACACTGGCTGCCCTGACGGATGCCCCCTTTGATCCTTTGGGACTTGCAGGTACCACAGTGTCTGCCGACTTGGTGGCTGAGGTGCTGGCCTGGAAAATGGACACCCTGGCCTGAAGGGAAGGACATAGGGGGAGGGGGAGAGAACAGGTCAATGTTTGCCAGGAAAAGTTTTTTAGACACACTGGGATGGGAAGATGGAGAGGGTTTGGGAGTGGAGGAAGAGGGAGTGGTTGTAGGAGATGTACGTCTGCTGAGCTTGGGTGAATGTGCATGGGCTGGATGCTGTTGTGAGGTGGATGGCTGTTGGGTGGGTGGGTGCTTGCGTTTGTGTACTATGGGAGGAGGGGTCACAGACACACTGGGAGACGGCACAGGGGATGTGTGCATGGTTGTGGGGGTGGTGACTGCTCGTGAGGGCTGTGTTGTGATGGACGTGCTGGTGATGGAGGTAGTGGATGAAGATGTAGTGCATGCAGGTGTGAGTGTAGACGCTACTGGGAGGGAGGTGGACAAGGAGGAGGAGGGGGACACGGTGGAGGCAGTTGATGTTGCTGTGTTTGCATGGGCATGGTGCTTGTGTGAGTGCCTGTGAGATGAAGTGTGGTGCTTATGTTTGCCTGAGACACTTTTGTGTGGTGATTTGGGTGCATGCTGGTCTGAAGGTGTGCTTGGGATAGGCTAAGGTAGAGAGGATTGGGTCTGGATAGTAGAAGTTGGAAGGGGGAGGCTAGACACAGGGACAATGGCTGCCATCAGTGCTGAGGCCAGAGCCTGAAAAGCTCTCTGTTGGGCCGCCACGCCAGAGTGAATGCCCTCCAGGTATGCATTTGTTTTTTGCAAATGCCCTGCTACACCCTGGATAGCATTCTGTATGGTTGACTGCCCAACATAGAGGGATCTCAGGAGGTCAATTGCCTCCTCACTGAGGGCAGCAGGGCTGACTGGGGCAGGAGCAAAGCAAAACACAAACGCTGTGGGATAGCGTAACTGGATGGACGGAATGCGGAACCAATCAAACATTCACCCCCAGTCACAGATCTGGGTTTAATCCATCCATTATTTTGCTCACCATGCCACCCCAGTTTGAACCCAGCCATATGCAAATCAGCCTTGACCCTGTTCCTCATGGGAACAGTCCAGCCCGAACTGCCAGGCCAGGTTCTCCCTGGACCGGAAACAAGCATCCTGGGACCGGTTTCGGGGTTTCACCCCTCATCAGCCAGGCTAGCTTGAATCCAGTGGCACAGTGAGCCCGGGACCCACGTCTGGGCATACCCGGCGCACTTAGGGCAGCAAAAGCAAAGCAAAACACAAACGCTGTGGGATAGCGTAACTGGATGGACGGAATGCGGAACCAATGAAACATTCACCCCCAGTCACAGATCTGGGTTTAATCCATCCATTATTTTGCTCACCATGCCACCCCAGTTTGAACCCAGCCATATGCAAATCAGTGTTGACCCTGTTCCTCCTGGGAACAGTCCAGCCCGAACTGCCAGGCCAGGTTCTCCCTGGACCGGAAACAAGCATCCTGGGGCCGGTTTCGGGGTTTCACCCCTCATCAGCCAGGCTAGCTTGAATCCAGTGGCACAGTGAGCCCGGGACCTACATCTGGGCATACCCGGCGCACTTAGGGCGGCAAAAGCAAAGCAAAACACAAACGCTGTGGGATAGCGTAACTGGATGGGGCAGGGCCTGATGTGCCTGGGGGGAAGGAGATGCCCACCCTCCTGGGTGAGCAGGCACGGGAAACACGCTGAGGGGCTGCTGGGAGGGCGGTGCTGGTAGGGGGGGTGGTTGCTGTACCTGTTGTTGGGGTGGGAACAGAGGTGTCCGCCATTGCCAGGGAGCTTCCATCAGAGGAGGAGTCGCTGGCAGCAGTCTCACCTCCCGTCCCCGTCGTGGAGCTCCCCTCACCCTCCATCCCACTGGTGCCTTCACCCTCTGTGGATTCGGCCTCCAGGCCCATGTGGGGTGCAGCTCCCTCTGTCGCCGGTGCCTCTGCTCCTCCACCAGATGATGCTAATACACAAGGACAGGGTGACAAAACAAAAAGAGGGGGGGAGAGACAGAGGATAAAATTGGTCAGTGCCAGCAACACCACTACCGTTGGCGTTCACAACACACAGGGAGCCGCCCTATGCCCTAGGCCATGCCTATCCATTTACTGAGACAGTCACCAGCCCATGGGGTACAATGACTAACGCCAGCATCTGCTCACCTGAAACCCACAGGACCCTGCACAGTAGTAGGTGGCCACTTACACCATTGTGGTAGGAGTGCGCCAGAGCCTGCCCAACAAGGGTCCTACCCTGCCATGATCGCCCTGGCCTAGGGGCACCCACAGCCCACATCCCCCACCCAGCAACCTCCTAAAGCACGCAAAGTCAGCTTTCAGAATCTGTACTCATACCCTTGTGGCTGCTGTGATCCCCTCAAGCGCCCATCCAACTCCGGATAGGTCACCGCCAGGATGCGGAACATCACGGGGGTCATGGTGCGACGGGCACCCCTTCCACGTTGGGAGGCCAGCCCCAGCTGGGCCTCTGCCATTTTCTTGGTCCAGCGGCACAGGTCCTCCCATCTCTTGCGGCAGTGGGTGCTCTGCCTGTGATAGACCCCCAGGGTCCACACCTCCTTGGCGATGGCATGCCAATACCCTTTTTCTGGTGGGCGCTGACCTGGAGGGAAAAGACTGTGTAAAAGGAGATTACTCACCCGTCCGGACCGGCATACCCATTGCCCACCAGTTCCCACCCATGCCCTGACGCACATACACTGGCCACCTCTCATGCAGCACTCATGCCAGGATGCCTCAGCACCACCCAACATGTAGCTTACATCCACACAACTCCAAACATGCATTGCCCACTCATCATGCTCACAGTGTACCCACCTGTCTGTCTGGAGGATGTGTTCTGGGGTAGGACCCCATCCACCAGTTTCTCCAACTCCTCCGCAGTGAAAGCAGGGGCCCTTTCCCCAGACATATGAGCCATTGTCGCTTCCAGACACAGGTCACAGCAGCACTTGCAGTGTAGGTCCTCGCCTGTTGAAGGTCAGGTAACAAGTGAGTGAATAGATAGAAAATGGGGGGGACGTCCTCGTGCGTGTGTACCATCACCGCCGGAGTACATCGCCATTGGCTCCTGGAACCCATAGGGCCCAATGATAACCAATGCGAAGTTGTGCAGCGGTTATCGACCGCCTACCGCAACGGCTGTCAACGCCAGAGCAATTACCTCATTTCCCCTTGTCCCTCTTCACAGGTCAGGCATCCACCATTTCAGGGGGGCACAGGGCATGCGTCACAGCAGACATTGGCACGGCAACTGATTGTCGGATTCACATTTTGTTTCTGTAAAGTAATCAAATCAACATTAATGCAATATCTGTGGAAATATGACTCGCTGCTCACCATTCTCTTCCATAGGCTTGAACCGCTGAGGCAGCATATGAGATGGCGGCATCCTCCAGTGTACAGACCCCTGGTGGACATGTCGACAATGGAGGACAGACACATTATCATCATATACAGACTTGATCGTGCCACAATCCAAGAACTGTGTGCCCAATTGGAGCCAGATCTGATGTCAGCTATCCGCCAGCCCACAGGTATCCCCCCTCTAGTGCAGGTCCTGTCAGTGCTCCATTTCCTGGCAAGTGGTTCCTTTCTGTCTCAGCCAATGTTCTCCAACGTGCTTACCAGAGTGTGGTCTGCCCTGCTGAATCACATGTGTAGCTACATCGTGTTCCCGCAGGTGGAGGATTTGGACTCAGTGAAGGCTGACTTTTATGCCCTGGGACGTATACCCAACATCATTGGCGCCATTGATGGTACACATGTGGCATTTGTGTCCCCCCCCCCCGGAGAAATGAACAGATTTACAGGAATAGAAAAAGCTATCACTCGACAAATGTGCAGATGGTGTTTTTGGCAGACCAGTACATCTCCCATGTGAATGACAAATATCCTGGCTCTGTGCATGACGCATTTATCTTGAGGAATAGCAGCATCCCATATGTGATGGGCCAACTCCAGAGGCACCGGGTGTGGCTAATAGGTGAGCCCAAGGTCCCCACTGAGAATCAGTTGGTGTCTGGGTATGGGGTTGTCCCTAAGGGTTAGGGTGTATCTAACAGTTGTCAGCCTATATTTGCAGGTGACTCTAGTTACCCCAAACTCTCATGGCTGCTGACTCCAGTGAGGAATGCCAGGACAAGGGCAGAGGAACGTTACAATGAGGCACATGGGCGTACAAGGAGGATAATTGAGAGAACCTTTGGCCTCCAGAAGGCCAGGTTCCGGTGCCTCCATCTGACAGGTGGCTCCCTGTACTACTCATCCAAGAAGGTGTGCCAGATCATTGTTGCATGTTGCACAACCTGGCCTTGAGACGCCAGGTGCCTTTTCTGCAGGAGGATGTGCCTCGAGATGGTCTTGTGGCAGCGGTGGTCCCTGTGGACAGTGACAAAGTGGAGGCAGAGGACAACAGAACAAATATAATACAGCAGTACTTCCAGTGACACATAAGTAAAACACTGTAACTTCACTTAACATTTCAGTGATCTGTTGGACATTGTACATGGCAGCCTCTTACCCTATGTCTATGGCCACTGACTGTTCCCTTTGGATTCTCTATTTTCAGATCTGTGTGCTCCATTCTAGCTCCTGCTATATGTCCAGGTCCCACCAAAGGTAATCCTGTAGTATATTTCACTGTACATATATGTTGCAATGCTTTGGAAATGCTGTACAAATACATTTAAGATTCATTATACTGACTCCAGTATGGTATTTGATTCAAGGGTGTTTATTTATGTGCCAATAAGTATAGGGGTATGTGTAAGGGGCTGGGGTGGTGGTGGAGGGATGTCCAGGGTAGAGTCCAGTCTCTTGGTATCACAGGTGTATTGTCCAAGGGGGCATAGGAAGTGGAGCAATGTCATTTCAAGGTGGACAGCGTAACAGAATGAGACAGAAGGGTGGCTATCAGGAGAGTCCTATTTCCTGGCAGGGTTTCTGGCAATGTTCTCTGTCTTCTGCCTGGACCACAGGGACCGTTTGCATGGTGGTTCTCCTTTTGCAGGGGGTGCTGGTGACCTGTTGTTACTGTGGGGGTTCTCTTTTGTCCACTAACGCTGGCGGAGATGGAAGGCTGTTCCGCAGTTTGGCTAGTGTCAGGGGCCCTTTGTTGTGCCACTGCCTCCATCATGGTCTTGCCCATGTCAGCCAGCACCCCTGCAATGGTGACCAGGATGGTGTAGATTTTTGTTTAGTCCTCCCTGATCCCCAGGTACTGTCCCTCCTGCAGCCGCTGGGTCTCCTGCAACTTGGCCAGTACCTGGCCCATGGTCTCCTGGGAATGGTGGTATGCTCCCAGGATGTTGGAGAGTGCCTCGTGGAGAGTGGGTTCCCTGGGCCTGTCCTCCCCGTGTTGCACAGCAGTCCTCCTACTTCCCTGTTGTCCTGTGCCTCTGTCCCCTGAACCGTGTGCCCATTGCCACTGACCCCAGGTCCCTGATCATCCTGGGTTTGTGGGGTTGCCTGGGGTCCCTGTAATGGTGGACACACTGCTGATTGACTTGTCCTGGGGACAGTGGCATGGGCCCGCTGGGTGGGTGCTGTGCTGGTGTTTACTGAGGGGGGTGACTCTGTGGTGGTTTGGGACTGTGGCAGAGGAACCGACTGTCCAGAGGTCCCTGATGGGCCAGGTTGGTCATCATGATCCAGGCGTGCAAAGCTTCTGTCGTCACTGTGGGCCTCTTCGGGGGGGACTGGATGTAGCTGGCACCTACTCTCCGGGGACGTTGAGTAGGGGCCCTGTTGGGATGCAAATGCATTGTTCATGTATCTGCGTGTGCCATCTTGTACATGGGTGTGTTTCCCTGTATGATTGTGCTTTCCCTGTTAGCTTGCCCTTGTTTGGGTGGTGAATTTGTGGGCTGGCTGAGTCTCTCTACTGGGCATGCTTTGGTGATGGGTGTCCATGCAGCTCTATGGGTGGTGTCCATGCATTGTTGTTGCATGCAGGGCTTGGTATTGGAATGGGTGGGTTGTGATGGTGGGATATATGTGAGGTGATGGAGTGATGAGAGTGAGGGTAAGGGCAGGGGTATGTAATGGCATGCAGATAGGGAGGGGGGTGTAGTATTAAAAATTTTACTTACCAGAGTCCAGTCCTCCTGCTACTCCTTCGAGGCCCTCAGGGTGCATTACTGCCAAGACTTGCTCCTCCCATGTTGTTAGTTGTGGGAGGGGAGGTGGGGGTCCACCGCCAGTCCTCTGTACAGCAATCTGGTGTCTTGCAACAACGGAACGCACCTGCCCCTGTATGTTGTTCCACCTCTTCCTGATGTCATCCCTAGTTCTGGGGTGCTGCCCCATGGTGTTGACCCTGTCCATGATTCTCCGCCATAGCTCCATCTTCCTTGCAATGGACGTCTGAGATCCGAATAGCTGTGGCTCTACCCGGATGATTTCCTCCACCATGACCCTTAGCTCCTCCTCTGAAAACCTGGGGTGTCTTTGGGGTGCCATGGATGTGGTGTGAGTGATATGTGTGAGGATGTGTGAGGATGTGTGGGGTGATGTGTGGGGTGATGTGTTGTGGTAGATGCTGTGATGTGCGTGGATGGTGTATGGGTGAGGGTGTTCTATGCCTCTGATTGAGTGGGTGCTTTTGCTTGTCTCTCTGTGCTTGGTCTTTTTTTTTTGCTGTAAGGGTTTGTGGGTAATATGGGTGTGTGTTTTATATTGGTGTGGGTGTGTAGTGTGTGCATGTGTGTCAGGTGTGTGTAGTTTGAATTGTCCAATGTGGTGTGGTTTTGTAGTTGTGTGTGTATTTTGAGCGCAACAGTGTGTACCGCCAATGGTTTACTGCGGTTGAAACACCGCTGCAGTGATTTGTGGGTCGTGATACTGTGGGTGTATTCCTGTTGGCGTAACGGTGTGGGTTTTGGTACTGCTAGTTTATCACTGACCTTTGGTGTGGCGGACTTGTGCAGGTGTCTGTATAGTGGCAGATTTCTCACTGTGGGTCATTGTAAAGAAATGGCTCCCTGTTGCAGTTACCCCCCACTTTTTGCCTGATACTGATGCTGACTTGACTGAGAAGTGTGCTGGGACCCTGCTAACCAGGCCCCAGCACCAGTGTTCTTTCACCTAAAATGTACCATTGTCTCCACAATTGCCACAACCCTGGCACACAGATAAGTCCCTTGTAACTGGTACCCCTGGTACCAAGGGCCCTGATGCTAGGGAAGGTCTCTAAGGGCTGCAGCATGTCTTATGCCACCCTATGGACCCCTCACTCAGCACAGACACACTGCTTGCCAGCTTGTGTGTGCTGGTGGGGAGAAAATGACTAAGTCGACATGGCACTCCCCTCAGGGTGCCATGCCAACCTCACACTGCCTGTGGCATAGGTAAGTCACCCCTCTAGTAGGCCTTACAGCCCTAAGGCAGGGTGCACTATACCACAGGTGAGGGCATATGTGCATGAGCACTATGCCCCTACAGTGTCTAAGCAAAACCTTAGACATTGTAAGTGCAGGGTAGCCATAAGAGCATATGGGCTGAGAGTCTGTCAAAAACGAACTCCACAGCTCCATAATGGCTACACTGAAAACTGGGAAGTTTGGTATCAAACTTCTCAGAATAATAAACCCACACTGATGCCAGTGTTGGATTTATTAAAAAATGCACACAGAGGGCATCTTAGAGATTCCCCCTGTATTTTACCCAATTGTTCAGTGCAGGACTGACTGGTCTCTGCCAGCCTGCCGCTGAGAGACGAGTTTCTGACCCCATGTGGTGAGGCCCTTTGTGCTCTCTGGGGACAGAAACAAAAGCCTGCTCTGGGTGGAGGTGCTTCACACCTCCCCCCTGCAGGAACTGTAACACCTAGCAGTGAGCTTCAAAGGCTCAAGCTTCGTGTTACAATGCGCCAGGGCACTCCAGCTAGTGAAGATGCCCGCCCCCTGGACCCAGCCCCCACTTTTGGCGGCAAGTCCAGGAGAGATAATGAGAAAAACAAGGAGGAGTCACTGGCCAGTCAGGACAGCCCCTAAGGTGTCCTGAGCTGAGGTGACTCTGACTTTTAGAAATCCTCCATCTTGTAGAAGGAGGATTCCCCCAATAGGGATAGGAATGTGACCCCCCTCCCCTTGGGAGGAGGCACAAAGAGGGTGTACCCACCCTCAGGGCTAGTAGCCATTGGCTACTAAGCCCCCAGACCTAAACACGCCCTTAAATTTAGTATTTAAGGGCTCTCCCTGAACCTAGAAATTAGATTCCTGCAACAACAAGAAGAAGGACTACCTAGCTGAAAACCCCTGCAGAGGAAGACCAGAAGACAACAACTGCCTTGGCTCCAGAAACTCACCGGCCTGTCTCCTGCCTTCCAAAGAACTCTGCTCCAGCGACGCCTTCCAAAGGGATCAGCGACCTCTGAATCCTCTGAGGACTGCCCTGCTTCGACGACGACAAGAAACTCCCGAGGACAGCGGACCTGCTCCAAAAAGACTGCAACTTTATCCAAAGGAGCAGCTTTAAAGAACCCTGCAATCTCCCCGCAAGAAGCGTGAGACTTGCAACACTGCACCCGGCGACCCCGACTTGGCTGGTGGAGAACCAACACCTCAGGGAGGACCCCCGTACTACTCTACGACTGTGAGTACCAAAACCTGTCCCTCCTGAGCCCCCACAGCGCCGCCTGCAGAGGGAATCCCGAGGTTTCCCCTGACCGCGACTCTCTGAAACCTAAGTCCCGACGCCTGGAAAAGACCCTGCACCCGCAGCCCCCAGGACCTGAAGGACCGGACTTTCACTGCAGAAGTGACCCCCAGGAGTCCCTCTCCCTTGCCCAAGTGGAGGTTTCCCCGAGGAAGCCCCCCCTTGCCTGCCTGCAGCGCTGAAGAGATCCCTTGATCTCTCATTGACTTCCATTGCGAACCCGACGCTTGTTCTAACACTGCACCCGGCCGCCCCCGCGCCGCTGAGGGTGAAATTTCTGTGTGGGCTTGTGTCCCCCCCGGTGCCCTACAAAACCCCCCTGGTCTGCCCTCCGAAGACGCGGGTACTTACCTGCTGGCAGACTGGAACCGGGGTACCCCTTTCTCTCCATTGAAGCCTATGCGTTTTGGGCACCACTTTGAACTCTGCACCTGACCGGCCCTGAGCTGCTGGTGTGGTAACTTTGGGGTTGCTCTGAACCCCCAACGGTGGGCTACCTTGGACCAAGAACTGAACCCTGTAAGTGTCGTACTTACCTGGTAAAACTAACAAAAACTTACCTCCCCCAGGAACTGTGAAAATTGCAGTGTCCACTTTTAAAATAGCTATTTGTGAATAACTTGAAAAGTATACATGCAATTGAAATGATTCAAAGTTCCTAATGTACTTACCTGCAATACCTTTCAAACAAGATATTACATGTTAAATTTGAACCGGTGGTTCTTAAAATAAACTAAGAAAATATATTTTTCTATACAAAACCTATTGGCTGGATTTGTCTCTGAGTGTGTGTACCTCATTTATTGTCTATGTGTATGTACAACAAATGCTTAACACTACTCCTTGGATAAGCCTACTGCTCGACCACACTACCACAAAATAGAGCATTAGTATTATCTCTTTTTACCACTATTTTACCTCTAAGGGGAACCCTTGGACTCTGTGCATGCTATTCCTTACTTTGAAATAGCACATACAGAGCCAACTTCCTACAGTCATGATACCCGTAGTGGAATACCGCCGAGGTCACGGTATGTTGGCAGCCATCAGCACGGCAGTAGGCGGCATTTACCGCCAGGGTTGTATTGAGGGCCTAAATTTCAAACTGGCCTCCCGAGCTCCGTGGTCTCTGGCCTCAATTAATTCTGCCCAGTCCTCCAGTTCATATTCAATCTGCAGGCGTGCCTGCCACTTATTTTTGAGGGAAATTAGGAGGGGGAGAGAAAAAAGTTGCCGGTTCATCAGTGCCTGTAAACCTGATATAGCTCCCCGTTGGTGACCCCAGGTCTCCAGATAGTGGAGTATCTGGGTTTGGGGGAGTCGCAAAGGGAGGTTCCCCATGAGTCTCTCCAAACAGTGCCTGAGCTGTATAAAGTGCCACAAATGATGTGCCGGAAGATCGAATTCCTCCCTAAGTTCCTCAAATGACTTCAATCTGCCCCCTATCAGAAGATGGTCCAACCTCAGGAGACCTTTCGAACGCCACTCCTCCCATAGAATAGTCTTTTCCCCTATGAACTAGGTAGCCGCGGACGCATGGACCCCCAGACGAAGGCCCGAATGCGACAATCTATCTCTCGAAGAAGAGACAAGGTGTAAGAAAATGCCTCCTTGGCATGGTTACCCCCTGACTTTTTGCCTTTTGCTGATGTCAAGTTATGATTGAAAGTATGCTGGGACCCTGCTAACCAGACCCCAGCACCAGTGTTCTTTCCCTAAACTGTACCTTTGCTTCCACAATTGGCACAGCCCTGGCACTCAGATAAGTCCCTTGTAAATGGTACCCCTGGTATCAATGGCCCTGATGCCAGGGAAGGTCTCTAAGGGCTGCAGCATGTCTTATGCCACCCTAGGGACCCCTCACTCAGCACATGCACACTGCCTCACAGCTTGTGTGTGCTGGTGGGGAGAAAATGACTAAGTCGACTTGGCACTCCCCTCAGAGTGCCATGCCAACCTCACACTGCCTGTGTCATAGGTAAGTCACCCCTCTAGCAGACATTACAGCCCTAAGGAAGAGTGCACTATACTACAGGTGAGGGCATATGTGCAAGAGCACTATGCCCCTACAGTGTCTAAGCAAAACCTTAGACATTGTAAGTGCAGGGTAGCCATAAAGAGTATATGGTCTGGGAGTTTGTCAAACACGAACTCCACAGTTCCATAATGGCTACAATCAAATCGGGGAAGTTTGGTATCAAACTTCTCAGCACAATAAATGCACACTGATGCCAGTGTGGGATTTATTGTAAAATGCACCCAGAGGGCATCTTAGAGATGCCCCCTGAATACCAGTCCAACTCCTAGTGCTAAGCTGACCAGTTTCTGCCAGCCTGCCACAACCAGACGAGTTTCTGGCCACACGGGGAGAGTGCCTTTGTCACTCGGTAGCCAGGAACGAAGCCTGTACTGGGTGGAGGTACTTCTCACCTCCCTCTGCAGGAACTGTAACACCTGGCAGTGAGCCTCAAAGGCTCACCCCTCTTGTTACAGCACCACAGGGCATCCCAGCTAGTGGAGATGCCCCCCCTTCGGCCACTGCCCCCACTTTTGGCAGAAAGACTGGAGGAGATAAGTAGAAAAACAAGGAGGAGTGACCCACCAGTCAGGACAGCCCCTAAGGTGCCCTGAGGTGAGATGACCCCTGTCTTTAGAAATCCTCTATCTTAGTTTTGGAGGATTCCCCCATTAGGATTAGGGATGTGCACCCCTCCCCTCAGGGAGGAGGAACAAAGAGGGTATAGCCTCCCTCCAGGACAGTAGCCATTGGCTACTGCTCCCCAGACCTAAACACACCCCTAAATGTAGTATTTAGGGGCACCCCAGAAACCAGGAAGTCAGATTCCTGCAACCTGAACCAAGAAGAAGGACTGCTGACCTGAAAGCCCTGCAGAGATGACGGAGACGACAACTGCTTTGGCCCCAGCCCTACCGGCCTGTCTCCTGACTCAAAAAACTGCAACAGCGACGTATCTGACAGGGACCAACGACCTCTTAAGCCTCAGAGGACTGCCATGAACCTAAGGACCAAGAAACTCCCGTGAGCAGCGGCTCTGCTCAACAACAGCAACAATATTGCAACTTTTCTGCAACTTCTAAGGACTTCACTCTTCCCACTGGAAGCGTGAGACTTCACCATCTGCACCCGATGCCCCCGGCTCGAGATTCAGAGAACCAACATCACAGGAAGGACTCCCAGGCGAATGCGACCCACTGAGTAGCCTGAGATGACCTCCCCTGGACTCCCACAGCGATGCATGCAGAGAGAATCCAGAGGCTCCCCCTGACCGCGACTGCCTGTAACAAGGAACCCGACGTCTGGACCAAGCACTGCACCTGCAGCCCCCGGACCAGAAGGAACCGAACCTCAGTGTAGGAGTGGCCCCCAGGCGACCCTCTGCCTAGTCCAGCCGGTGCCTGGCCCGAGAAGCCCCCCTGTGCCCTGCCTGCACCGCTAGAGTGACCCCCGGGTCCCTCCACTGAATCCAATACAAAACCCGATGCCTGCTTTGCACACTGTACCCGCCTGCCCCTGTGCTGCTGAGGGTGTGTTTTGTATGCCTACTTGTGTCCCCCCCCCAGGGCTGTACAAAACCCCCCTAGTCTGCCCTCCGAAGACGCAGGTACTTACTTGCTGGCAAACTGGAACCGGAGAACCGCTGTTCTCCATAGGCGCATATGTGTTTTGGGCACCTCTTTGACCACTGCACCTGACCGGCCCTGAGCTGCTGGTGTGGTAACTTTGGGGTTGCCTTGAACACCCAACGTTGGGCTGCCTATGCCCAGGAACTGAGACTTGTAAGTGTCTTACTTATCTGACAAACTAACCGTACTTACCTCCCCCAGGAACTGTTAATTTTTGCACTGTCTACTTTTAAAATAGCTTATTGCCATTTTAACAAAAACTCTAAATGTTATTGCTCTAATTCAAAGTTCCTAACTTACCTGTGTGGAGTACTTTGCATTTTATGCATTTACTTCGAATCTTGAACTTATGGTTCTAAAAATAAATTAAGAAAATATATTTTTCTACATAAAAACTATTGGCCTGGAGTTAAGTATTTGAGTGTGTGTTCCTCATTTATTGCCTGTGTGTGTAAAACAAATGCTTAACACTACCCTCTGATAAGCCTACTGCTCGACCACACTACCACAAAATAGAGCATTAGAATTATCTAATTTTGCCACTACCTTACCTCTAAGGGGAACCCTTGGACTCTGTGCACACTATCTCTCACTTTGAGATAGTATATACAGAGCCAATTTCCTACATAGGGGTATTCGCAAAGGTAGCATGCCCAGGACGTATAGAAATCGCGGTAGAGTCACCATACGTACCGCCTGCACCCTGCCCCACCTAGAGAGGCGTAGGTGTGCCCATTTTTCAAAGTCTCGTTTCATACTGACTAGCAGTTGGTCCACCATTTTTTCCAAACCCCTGTTAATGTCAATGCCTAGGTAATGAAGACGTGACTGTTTCCATTTGACTGAGAATCCCTGAACTGATGCGCTTACTGTTACTGGGGATAATGGTGATGCCTCACTCTTATCCCAATTGATCCGGTAGCCCGAAAGAAGTTCAAATTCTGATAAGATAGCTCTGAGAGCCGGTCGGGTAAGTAAGATATCATCAGCATATAAATAAATGGTGGAGCAGCCACCAGGGACCGATATTCCGGAGATGAGACTGGAACTGCGAATTCTTGCCGCTAAGGGTTCGTCGGCTAGCAGAAGTAATAACAGGGGTACGGGGCAGCCCTGATGGGTCCCCCTCTTGATATGGAAGGTGCCTGATAGAAACCCGCCACAGTTGACCTGTGCCGTCGGGGAGTCATACAGCAAGCACACATTATTAATAAAGCTAGTCCCTAGACCAAAGCATTTCAGTGTTTCAAAGAGGTACCACCACTCTATTTGATCAAGCACCTTTTCGGCATCTAATAAGAGGTCAAGGGCTTCCTCACGTGAGTCCCGGCCGTCCAGATGGCGTGTAGTAGTGTACCTAAGTGGTTCCTCGAAGAACGACCGGGTATGAAACCAACTTGTTTGTGATGAACCAGGGACGGGATGACCTTCTTGAGGCGGGATGCCAAGATACCAGCCAAGATCTTGACATCTCCATTGAAGAGGGATATGGGACGGTAGCTACCACAAACAAGAGGATCCTTACCCGGCTTGGGTAGAACTATGATGGAGGCTTTGTTGGAGAGGGGGTGTAAAGAACCTTTCTGAACAGCCCCATGGAGAGCCTCATACAAGGCATCTACGGTATCTGCCCCTGTCCATTTATAGAATTCCGTTGGATACCCATCCTCACAGGGCGCCTTATGGTATGGGAGATTAGCTATCACCTGCTGTATCTCTTCCTTGCTGATGTCACCCTCCAGAAGAGCTCTGCCCTCTTCCGAGACATGGTATGTTCGCCTTCTCAAGACAGGCGGGCAACCGGTCTGTGTCCTCAGCTATTTCCAGGGTGTAGAGGGTTTGATAAAAACAACCAAACGCATCTGGAATTGCCTGAGGATGTGTAATAAGGGTGCCGTTGGCACTGTGTAAAGCCGGTATGGCTAATGCTGCCTCCCTTTGTCTGAGTAGGGCGGCCAACAGGTGGCCCGTCTTCTCTTCGTGTTCATAGTGGGGACCTCTCAGCCATTGTAAGGTGTATTCCGCACGAGAATAAAGGGAGTTGAGCTCTATTTTGGCTTGTTCCAGGTGGCGGCGAGTGGATAGAGAGGGGGCTAGAGCGTATTCACAAGTATTCTGGGCTATGCAGTCTTCCAGTTCTTTTTGTTGGTCGCGTCTTTGGGCATTGGAGATGGCCACATCTCTCATGAGCTGGCCTCTAATCATTGCCTTCGCCGCCGCCCACAGTAACTGAGGCGAAGAGACCAAACCTTTATTGTCCTGGAGGTAGGTGGCAATGTGAGATCTGAGCTGTTCCTTTCCCCTCTGGGTTGGTATCTGGAGGTTTGGAGATGCCAAGGTTTACGAATGGGTGAGGCCAGCCCCAGTTCCAGGGCCAATACTGGGAAATGATCAGACAGTGCGGCCGGTAGAAATTCAGATGTTCTAATCGTCTGCAATAACTGATGAGTGACAAGGAAGTAGTCTAGTCTGGATTGAGTCCATGGACTGTGGAAACAAAGTTGTATTCTCGGTTAGATGGATGGGTAAGACGCCAGTGGACGTCACCTAGGAGGGCCCGATCAGCATTATTGCCCGCGTCAAGACTACCTGATCTGTCCAGGACGGCATCCTGTACCAGGTTCCAGTCCCCACCCAGCATGTATTGGGAGGTGCCAATCTCTGTTAGTAGTTGATTAAGAGAGAGGAAAAACGAGCGTTTGGAACCCGTGGGAGCATAGAGTGTACCAACACAAACTGTGGAAGAGCCCAGGACAAGCTTATCGAGGACGTAACGCCCCTCCGGGTCACACCACATCTTAAGGAGCCTGAACTGCAGTGACCGACGAATGAGTATCGCCACCACTCATTTCCGCCCCGAGCCCTGCGCTTCACTATGCACGGACGGCGCTCCGCTAAGGAGCACTTTGCCTTCTCAGTCTCTGCGGAGTTTCTCAGATTCTGATGCGGAGAGGTGTGTTTCCTGCAGTAGAGCAATGTCAGTTCTTTTAGATCGGAGAAAAGATAGGACTTTTGGTCACTTGATGTAATGCGTCATGCCACGTACGTTCCAAGAGAGGACCGTTAGGGGGATCACCGATCCCATCATTGGGCTCAGTTGAGTCTGTGTCGGGGAGAAACGGGGGAGCTCTTGTGCGTTGATACAGCTAATGGAGGGGTAGAGTAGGGGTAGCAAAGCTCTTGCGTACTGGAAGAGAACAGGCGGGTAGGGGGGAACTGTAGGGGGAACCCTCGGTCAAGGAATAGGAGAGGGTCAAATAAGCAGAGAAGAAGGAAGAAAGAAAGGGAGGGATAGAAAAAGAAAGATAGAGAAAGATATAACATTCATGTGAGAGGTGGGGAGAGACGTGCAATCGTATATGATCAGAAAGGGAGAGAGAAAGAGGTGAGCGAATAAGATGGAAGGGGAGGGGGGGTAAGAAGCTATAACTACAGTAAGCAAGGCAATACCTCGCCACTGGAGGCCCTGTTAGACTGCAGGTCGGAACCTGTATGACCCACGTGCCGTCTGGGCCCCGGGGGAGGTATGAGGGGGAAGAGTAAGTGTGTATGCAGCCCAGCCGAACCACCCAGAAGCACCCGCAGACAAATAACGCTGGATGGTACATATGGAAATGAAAAATATAAAGCATGTGGCAAGATAGGATGCAGCGTGGAATATTACCTAAGGAGAGTGGGGAAGGGGATTACAACTCGGCCGATACCAAGACAGGTGACCGTATTGCAGTACCTACCGGAGCAGAGAGAGAGGGTGGGTACCACAATATACCATATTCAGGCTGATGTCGCCAGCATGATATCTCGGGGGTCATTACGGGGATGTCAGCGGTAGGCCCTGACGAGAGTACTAAGGAAGCGGGTCGGGGGACCCATAGCCACGGTGGAAGAGTGTGAAGACAGCACGGCAGAGGGAGCGCCTTAGATGAATAGGGTGGGCCGGGGGGAGATCGGATTAGATGCAGAGACCCCACTGCGCGCGCCATCTGAGCATCTCTCCACAACGGCAAGCGAAGGTGGGCGGGCGAGGGGGAGGGAGGCAAACCTCACAGGTGTCCGATGTTTACAGGGTGTCGGTTTTCCCTGGGGCTAAGTCCCGTGGTGGTCCACTGTGGATGCGGACCTACAGGGTAAATGGAAAAAGAAGCGCAAGGGGAGAGGGTACTGAAGAAGGTACTGAGGGCGCCTGGAGGCCAGATCGTGTCCCGCATCTAGAGGCAGGTCGCGAGGTGTGTGTAGGATGATTTGTACAGTACATACAGTGCTAATGATGAGCAAACAAACCTGGGTAAATTGCAACTTGAAACAGAGGTGAAAAGACTCAGATAAATCTATTAATCATGCTGCCTTTTCGGCGTTCCCGGCCATGGGGAGACCCCCAGGATGATAAAGTGCTCCCAGTGAAGCTGGCAATGAAACAGGCCTCGAATGGGGATGAATAACACCAGCAACAACACAAAAACAAGGGTACAGCGCTGGATCCACCCTTCCCCTCCCCATCCGAGGGAAAGTGCAATAATAAAAATAGGCTAGGATGACACTTAGCTGTCCAATGCGGTGTTGTCTGTTGTCGGTTGTATGGTAAAAAGTCTTCTGAGTGTTATCGAGTCCGGCATTACCGTTGTTCCTCGAGTGCTGGCTTCAAAGGAGATCGGGATTTGTCCCTCCCTTGGTCCTGAGTGTGGGCAATCACCACTTGGCGAGCATGATCCCTGCCCTCCT
The DNA here is from genome assembly GCF_031143425.1 of Pleurodeles waltl. Lineage (NCBI taxonomy): Eukaryota > Metazoa > Chordata > Amphibia > Caudata > Salamandridae > Pleurodeles > Pleurodeles waltl. Next base: position 1,400,884,841 of record NC_090444.1, on the reverse strand, counting down.
GCGATTTAAGCGAGCGGTCATAGACTCTTCCCCTCTTCTGCGAGGCAGAACAATGATGCTGTGACAAGAAGGGAGAAGCGGAGGGAGGATCTCCAGGTGTGAGGGTGTCAGACCTGGGTGTGCTGTGGCATATTCCATAAGATGTTGAGCGAGGCCGTCCAGGAAGGAGCCGAGGTCCGTGGGTTCAGTGAAGTCCCTGGAGTTTCCATTGCATGTTATACACATACGAGTAGGCTCAAAAAAGACCAAATTTAACGTCTAGGCTCCTGAGTTGCGGTCGGAGGGCTAAGAACGCCTTCCACTTCTCATTTGTTATCTTGGAAAACTACGCTACCACCCTGATCTCGTGACCCTCCAGGGAGTACAGACCTTGAGGTCGGGCTGTGGAGATAACCTAGCGAGCCTCATCATGACACAGAAAGCATGTGATAATGGGACGGGGTCTTCCAGAGGTCGCTTTATGTATAGGGCCAATCCTGTGCACTCTTTGGAACTCCAATGGCGGTGAAAAATCCAGGCCAGTGAGTTTCGGTAGGAGGTTTTTGAGAAAAGTTTTGATGTCGGAGCCATCTTTGAGGTCTGTAATGCTAAAAAAGCGAACATTGTCTCTGCGGCTCCTGTCCTCCAAGTCTATGACTTTTGCTAGTAGAAGCCGCAGCTCTGCGTCCTGGTCAGGCAATGCCGCATATGATCCTCCACAGTCGTGAGGCGTTGGTCCAGGTCAGTGACTGTTTCTCGGAAACTGGCTTAATCTTCCCATATGGAGGTAGAGGCAACGGACAGATCCGATATCTTTAAGTCCATTGCCTCCATGCAACGCCCCACCGTGGTGATTTCCTGTAGTATGCTGTCCGTTGCCTCTATTGTGCGGGGGTCAGCTGGCGAGGTTGTGAGACAAAAAGGGGCTGCCTGCACCACCATGGTTTTCAGTTGCGCGTTGGCCTTGGAGAATAGTAGTTGACGGGAGTGTTTGCCTGAAGACTTCCTGTTTAGCATTGCCCGGGGGGGTAGGAGTTCCTGGAAAAGGGCTGCTGAGTGTATTCGTGGCTACGAGAGCTCGTTCCCGCCGTGAGGGCAATGGTGTCTGCATTGCAGCCATCAGGGCCCCTAGAACTCTAGCCTCCGTGAGGGTTCAGTAAGGTAAACTAAACCCCAAGAGAGATGCCACTTGGGGTGTAGGGGTCTTGCGGCTGCTAGGGTAGTCCAAAACAAGAGACTGAGCTCTCCTCACTGGCATTAATCAACCGGGGTGGTGGCAGACCCCTCTCAGAGATCTTCTGGGGTCAGCTTGTGCTATCTCTGGGCCCAGGTCAGGGTTCCATGCCTGGTTTGGGGTGGGAAGGTAAAGGTCGGGAGGGTGGCGTCGTCGATGATGAGAGGAGCTGACTGCGTGAGTCCCGAGGGATATGTCTTCTTGGAACCCCGGTCACTGCTCCAATACAGCCAGGCAGTTGGGCCCCCACCCTCCACGATACCTCGCCGGGGATACCTGTTGCTTCTCAGTTGTAGGCTCCCTCCTGCCGGGTCCTGTGGGTCCAGCGTCTGCTCTGGCTTGGGGTGCACTGAGCAATAGAGTGCAGTTTCTTTCAGCTCACTTCCCAAACTCTCAGACCTTCCAAGGATCAGGGGGGAGCTCCACAGCCAGGTGGCCAAGGTTCTTAAAGCTTGGGTAGGTCCCAGGACAGCACCTGCGGTTGGTCGCAGTCTCTCTCCATCATCCGCCTCTCCTTAGGGCACCGGTGGAGCCTCCAACCGTGCCACGGTGCGCCGCAGTGGTTTGTGACGTCGACCCTCCTGCCTTTCAAAAAAGGGGGGGAGGCGATCTCATCTCGCCCCTCTCACCTAAAAATGCCAAAATTCCAGCTTTAGGATTGGATCCCAGGTCGTCTCGCATGAGGGGGAAGAAACTCTCCCGGCCGCCCGGCTAACCCCTGGGGCCCTCCGCCCGCGAGGGAAATAGAGGCCGCTGCTTAGCACACTGTGTTAGGCAGTATCAGGCTGCGGCATAACGGCAGCCGGTATGGCTGCTCCAAGTCTTATGGTCACGGATTTCCCTGAGCTACCTCTCGTGCATGTGCTCCCAGAGTAGCAGGTGGGCTCTGGTTGGCAGACGGTAACCCCTCCATGTCCCCCGATCTGGCCCGGCGCACGGAGCTCTCTGCTCAGGTGGCCATTCGCATCGGCAGCCAGACCACGCCCCCCTTTATTAATAATTTTTATTTACACACCTGCTCTAATAATCCCTCCTCTGATGACTATGGCCCTCATTCTGACCCTGGCGGTCTTTGACCGCCAGGGCGGAGGACCGCGGGAGCACCGCCGACAAGCCGGCGGTGCTTCAATGGGGATTCCGACCGCGGCGGTAAAGCCGCGGTCGGACCGGCACCACTGGCGGGGTCCCGCCAGTGTACCGCGGCCCCATTGAATCCTCCGCGGCGGCGCAGCTTGCTGCACCGCCGCGGGGATTCTGACCCCCCCTACCGCCATCCAGATCCCGGCGGTCGGACCGCCGAGATCCGGATGGCGGTAGGGGGGGTCGCGGGGCCCCTGGGGGCCCCTGCAGTGCCCATGCCACTGGCATGGGCATTGCAGGGGCCCCCGTAAGAGGGCCCCTACATGTATTTCACTGTCTGCTGCGCAGACAGTGAAATACGCGACGGGTGCAACTGCACCCGTCGCACAGCTTCCACTCCGCCGGCTCGATTCCGAGCCGGCTTCATCGTGGAAGCGTCTTTCCCGCTGGGCTGGCTGGCGGTCTGAACGAGACCGCCCGCCAGCCCAGCGGGAAAGTCAGAATTACCGCCGCGGTCTTTCGACCGCGGAACGGTAACCTGACGGCGGGACTTTGGCGGGCGGCCTCCGCCGCCCGCCAAGGTCAGAATGAGGGCCTAAATGTGTAATCACACTACAAACTACCCACAACATTTTTTGCATCAGCTAAAATTCTGTTAATTCAATCCCCTCATACTTTTGTTCCCTTTTTAAATTTTTTCTCTACAATTTTTCTCCTTTGCTTTTCTTCCCTCCTCAGATTATTCTTTGACCTTTTCAATGTAATCTTTTTGTATAATTTACACAATCCCCATACTCCAATTAGACAAACCACAATACTTAATATCCCCTGTACGATTTTCAATAGTATCCCATTCCAAATGTTGCTGAGCCAATATCCCACTGAAGCAAACCCTTTTCCAACCTTTTCCCAAACACCTGGTTCTTTCAGTTCTTTCAAATCAGCACTTTCATTAGTCAGATTAGTAATTAAGCCTCTAGTTTCCTCACTATTATCAGGAATATATGAACAGCAATGCCTGGAATTAATCATTCTACAGACTCCACCATCCTTTGCTAAAAGAATGTCTAAAGCAAGGCGATTTTGAAGAGTCGTAGCTCTATCAGCAACTAACTCAGTATCCATCAGGAGTATGGCCCATGAAGAATTTCTCAGCATGTTATCCACAATAGTAGTTACCACAAAAAGGTATGGGGTTCACCAAAGATGTGGAGCTAAGTTCACAAGAGATTATCCGTGGGCTCCTAGACCTCGCTGGGTTTAGAAAATGCGTGGTGTGGGTGCTGTGTGGGGTGAGGGAGGGAAGGGGGATTTCCTTTTACAGACTAGGTGGTCTCACACACTATATAGTGTCATGCTTCATCATTTGACCACCCCAGGTAGGATAGTACCACCTGAGCGGACTCAACCTCACAGTTAAAAGAACTGGAGGGAGTGCGTAAATATATTTTATCTGGAGATAATAGGATCCGTAAAAGGAAATCCCCCTTCCCTCTCTTGAACTTAGCTCCACATCTTTGGTGAACCCCATACCTTTTTGTGGTAACTAGGTTTTTTAAGAGGGAGCTAGTATGGGTTGTTTCCCACCTAGTACATGTTTCTAATCTCCCTCACAACTCTCTGGTAGTGTGATTATATCCACAATAGTAGACAACTTTCAAATCTTTATCGAATTCAGAATGACTCCCACTAAAAGAATCACTGCTCCAAATATATCTCCCACTATACCACAAGAGGACTCCCTCCTCTGTCTCATATGATGTAATTCAGTCACTTTCGGAAACTTCTTCAAATCATCCATTTGATAAATCTTTGGGAAAACTATCCCCAAATAACATGTCCCATACCATCCTCTTGGAAGACGGAAATAAGCATTCGGACCACAGATGTAATAAATCCCAGAAATCGCTGGGTCCTGTCCATTCAACATAAACGTCCATTTACTCTGAAACAAAAATGCATGCTTACATTCACTCGTTCCCACAAATAAAGTGTCAGTGCCTGATTTAGGCCTGTATATACAAAGTTTCCCTACATGTTGCGCATTTAAAGCTAATTTCCCTTGCATTTTAATTTCACTACAGGCATAATCATTCATGTAAGTCCTTTCTCTAAGCCTTTTTCTAACTTCTCCTTCAATGCTTTTCTTCTGTCATCTTTGTGATCTAAGAAGCTTTTCTCTAAAGGTGTAAGCAAGCATGTCAGATTATTCCTGTGCACATAAACTGTGCCAAACATCAATGTAGGTTCAAAGAAACCTCTAACTATTACTATGTCATTATCCCTAGCTATTCTACTCCAATACCTAATTATAGGGACAAACGAAAACACCATATCACAGTTTGAATAAAAGTATTGAATGTAATCCTCGTTATAAAATATTGTTAGTATCAGACTACAACTTATTCCAAAAGGTAATAGCAAGCTGTGATATGTACTCCTTCCTCAACTGATGAAGGAATCTGCGTACACACATAACAATTCCTCGCATCCATTGTCTCAAAAAAAGGTCGAAGACATTAGAAGAAAGTTCTCCTTGAGCATTAGTATCCCCATGCAAATACTTCTCATCCAATCTAAATCTTTCTGTTGCCGTAAGTGCAGTAGTCGTCTCAAAAGCAGAAGTATGGTTGGCTTCACTCTTATCAAGATCAGACATACCCACAATCAACACCATAAACAATATCCCATAAATAATCTCCAAACCAATACTCATATATTTACAGCGCCTCGTATTCCTACCCTGCTGGCTAATGTTACTCATGATCTGTAAAGAATCAGAAAGCAGAAGAACATTTTTTAAAACTGCAGCAAATATAGAAAATAGACAACTCTTCTTTCAGCAGTTATTTACAGCTTTCAGTCTCACTTCCAGGATCCCTCGTCAAGATCGGTGAGCAGCTTGTCAAAATCGGGTTTCAAAAGTCATATCAGGTTATCAGCGTCTCTTCTGGTTAATCTCAACAGTCTCTTTTTCTCAAAAATGTTCTCACAGATTGTTTCAATAGTTCAGTTCATCAGCTTCCTTCAAGTACCAAAATACTGACCCGGAATGTCTCTGTCAAAACAAAAAGACAAAATTCTTGCTGCCACTCATTGTAGTTGCATACGCCCATTCAGGACTTGCGTATCTACGACTTGCTATTCTCTTTCTTTTCAACTTTCGATCACCATTCAATTCTCCTTCACTTAGATCTTCTCTCCTGGTTGTATCGAATTTTTCCTCGATTGTTGTCTCAACAACCACTTCCTTTTCTCTTTCTACTTGCGACTCTGGCCACTTATCTCCTTTTTTTCGGTGGACCTTTGTCAGTGTTCTCTTCAGAGTCGAACTTGAACCTTCTCCTTGTTCTGCAGTGTTTTTTCTTGACGGACCTGCAATTGGTTCAGGAGGAGTTAGATCACAATGGCTTTGATCCACCTCAACTCTACCTCAACTCCTTTCCCCTCTGGGTCTGGCAATTGCTCTGTTTGTCTCTCAAGATCATCTGCTTCTGGGAAAGCCCTCCTCTGACTAGGCTTTTCTGCTGCCTCAATTGAGATAGGCTCTCCGTCACCCTCCTGGAGGTCTTCTCCTTTGCCTCTCACAGGAGTGACTGAACCTCCCTCAACAGGCTCAGATCCGGTCTCAGTTCCCCTTTGTTCTCTTTCTGGCCCTGAGACTTGTTTCGCTGTTGTTGATACTCTCAAAAACTCTTCTGTCTCATGATCCAGTGGACATGCCACTTTCTTCGTGTGACTCGCATGAATCCAGTTCGGAATTCCAGCACAGTTCACAGCTGTGGTAGTTGTCAGAACTACCTGATACGGTCCCTTCTAACGAGGCTCCAAACACGTTTTTCTCACGTGTTTCCGGACCACAACCCAGTCTCCAGCTCTCAGATTGTGTCCTGGGTCATGAATCGGTGGCAGTGTGGTGGCTTCTACCTGATGAGAGAAAGAGCGAACCACATCAGCCAGACCTTTGCAGTAGTCCAACACCATAACATCTGTAATGTTGACAAGTGCATTTGAAGGCACTGCTGGCAAGCTCATGGCTCGGCCTATAAGGATTTCATGCAACAACAATACTGTCTTCCTGCTGGGTGTGTTTCTCATTGACATCAACACTAACGGCAATGTGTCAGGCCATTTCAAATTTGTGGACGCACACATCTTTGCAACTCTTGCCTTCAAGGTACCATTCATCTGTTCCACTAGTCCTGATGCTTCAGGGCGGTAACTACCATGCAACTTCTGCTCAATGTTCAATGCTGTACACAGTAATTTAATTACTTTATTGTTGAAGTGACTTCCCCTATCTGATTCTACAGAGAACGGAAACCCGAAACGTGATATCAATTCCCTAAGCAGTAGCTTTGCTACTGTGAGACTATCATTTCTTCATGTAGGCTAAGCTCCAATCCAGTGACTAAAAATGCAAACAATCACCAACACATATCTCAAACCTCCACACACAGGCATCTCAATAAAATCCATCTGCATTCTGCTGAATGAACCTCCCGCTCTTCCAGTGTGGCTCAAATGAACCACTGTCCCTTTCCCCGCATTCAATTGTTGGCAAATGACATAACGATGGCAAACTGCTTCAGCAACCTGTCTAAACTTTGGGTAAAACCAATCATGTTTGAACAATCAAATAATTGCATACCTCCCAATATGTGCTTGACCATGATAGTACCTCGCTATTTGAGACAACAGACTATTTGGCAAAACCAATTGACCCTCTTCTGAAACCCACAATTCATCTTTCCTTTGCACACATTTCATTTTGCTCCATGAACGTTTTTCTTTCCTATCAGCATTATTTTGCAATCAGCATTATTTTGCAACATTTTCAATTCCTCCAAGGTGTCAATTACTCTCAATGCATAGCTTGTACAGGTTTCATCTTCTTCAGATAACATTTCCCACTTATCTTTGAATGATATACAGTTCAATGCGCAAAACCTTGCGACTTGATGCGCATATCCATTTCCCAATGATACAAAATCCCGCGACTCCAGCTGTGCACTACATTTCACCACGGCAATCTTTTCAGGCACTAGAAAAGCATATAACAATTCTTTAATTCTCTCACCATTTCTCACAGGTGAACCAGAAGAGGTCATGAAACTTCTCTGTGACCACAACTGGCCAAAATCATGGACTATTCCAAATCCATACTGGCTATCCGTATGGATTATAACTTTCAGCTGAGCAGAAGCATGGCGTGCTCTAGTAAGGGCTACCAGTTCCGCAACTTGAGGAGAATACACTCCTCGAAGCCGAGAAACTTTCAAAATACTTGTAATTGTGCACACAGCATATCCTGCTCTCAGTGTCCCTGCATTGTCTCTCAGACAAGAACCATCAACAAAGATAATTTGGTCATTTTCTTCCAATCGGGTATCTCTAATGTCAGGTCTTGGTTTTGTGCACAAGTCAGTTACTTCAAGACAATCATGCTCAACATCTTCCATCTTCTCAATTTTAACATTTTCATTTGGAAGTAAGGTTGCCTGGTTCAACACTGTACATCTTTTCAATGACACATTTGGTAACCCTAAAATACTCGTTTCATATCTGGTCAACCTTGCACCAGTCAAATATTGGGTTTTCGTCCTGATAAATAGAATCTCAGTAGAGTGAGGGACCCATCACAATGCCTTCACGCTGTGTAAGGCTTTGACCAACTGCTGCAACTGCACACAAATAATCTGGTAAGGCTGCTGCAACTGGGTCCAAAGTAGTTAGAAAGTATACTACTGGGCTGTTTACACCTCCATGGACATGTGTCACGACGGACAAAGAACATGCATCATGCTCATGACAAAACAATGTGAAAGGTTTCGTGTAGTCAGGCATACCCAAAGCTGAAGCCTTGCACAGACTCTCGCTCTATCGGTAAACGCTTTCATTTCTGCCTAGTCTAACATTATAGGATCCATGACTTCCTTATGAGTCAGCTTCTGCAATGGTTTTGAAATGACTGAAAAATGTAGAATCCATTGGCGACAGTGGCATACCATCCCTAAAAACATCCTGACAGCTCTCTGTGTGGTAGGGGGATTTATCTGCAATATGGCTGTAATCCTTTCTCTGGATATCTTTCTTGATCCCTTCTCAAACTGGTGACCCAAGTATTTCACTATTTTCTGACAGTATTGCAATTTAAGTGGAGACACTTTGTGATCATTCTTTCCCAAATGGTTCAATAGGGCAATTGTATCATACTTGCACTTGTCCCTTGTTTTGGATGCAATCAGCAAGTCATCAATGTACTGCAACAAAGTCAATTGGAAAGGCAATTCCAACGACTCCAAATTCTTTTTCAAGATCTGATTAAATATGTAAGATGACTCTGAAAGCCCTTGAGGAATTCTGCACCAGCAATAAACTCGATACAAAATTTTGAAACAAAAGAGAAATTGACTATCCTCATGAAGAGGCACAGAAAACAAAGCTTGTGACAAAGCAGTGACAGTGAACCACTCAGCATCACATGGAATCTGAAACATTATCACAGCTGGATTTGGCACCACAGGGCAACATTTGACCACAATCTCATTTATCTTTCTCAAATCCGGGACAATTCGAACGTTCCCACATGACTATTGCAAACCAATTATCGGTGAATTACAGGGACTGCTCAAAACTTCCTTCAAACCCCCATGTTTTACAAAGTTTGCAATTATCTGGGCAACCTTGATAAGGACATTTTGCGGCTTGTGGTACTGGGAAGTTGAGGAAAAACTGCATTTGGCTTTACAGTAACTTTAACTGGCTCAACTCCATTTATCAGACCTACTTCTTTTCCTGTCAAATCCCACACTTTCTCCTTAACCGTTTCCTGCAAATCAGGATGAAGCTCTTTCACAGTGAACATCGGGAAAAATTAAATCAGAGGGTACTCCTCATTTGTAGTTTCTCCCTCTCTGTCCCTCCCTCTCTGGGGCTTGGTCATCTTCATCATCACTATTCGTCTGAACCTCAATTCAATAATTTGAACAAGTAATCAAACATTTAGTTTTACACAGCAAGGGCCAGATGTATGAAATATTTTTGCACTCGCAAACGGTGCGAATCGGTAAATTCGGCAGTTTGCGAGTGCAAAAACGTGGTCTGCGATGCATGAAAGGCATTCGCAGACCAAAAATAAGAAATCGCAAAATTTGTGAATTTTTGCGGTGCGACCTGGTTTTGCGAGTCGCATTTTGCAATTCTGTATTTCCAGCAGGAAATTGCGAGGTGCAAAATGCGAATCGCAAAATCCAAATCGCAAATAGATGCATCAAAGAAATCGCAAATAGCGATTTTTCGCAGAATGGCATTTTTGCACATGCAAAATACCACTAAGTGAAACCAGGTGGTAACCAGGTGCAACCTATATAAAGAGGCCCAGAATGCCTCAGACTCTGTTCCACAATGGCTGCACTCTACGTCATGGCGAGGAGGATGAGGATCTTGGCAGGTTTGAGGAGAGGGAGGAGGAGACAGAAGCGCATTTTCAGAGTGCGCATTACACTATTTGACCTGACAGAGGAGGAAATATTTGAGAAGTATAGGTTGAACTCAGCCATGATACTTGATCTGATAGCTGAGCTACAACCTCTACTGCAGCACAGAACACTAAGGACACATAGTATACCCCCCCATGTTCAGGTATTATGTTCCTTACACCTACTCGCCTCAGGGAGCTATCAAGGGGTCATAGCAGCGGCTGGGGGGGTGTCACAGAGCACCCTCTCCAGATTTTTCAATGCATTTATCAAGGCCATGCTAAGCAAACTCCAACAGTACATCAGATTCCCCCACACCCCACAGGAAATACAGCAGACAAAAATTGAGTTTTATCAGATAGCACAGTTCCCCCACGTCCTAGGTGCCATAGATTGCACACATGTGGCAATATGTCCACCATCAGTCACAGAGTATGTGTACCGCAACCGTAAACACCAACATTCCATGAATATACAGGTGATATGCAATGCCTCCTATATCATAACTGATCTCGTGGCCAGGTACTCAGGGAGCACACATGATTCATACATCTTACGTCACAGCGGCATTCACACAAGACTGCTAGCTGGGGAGTTTGGTGAAGGATATCTACTAGGTACTGTCACTCTTTACACTGGCGCATAGATAACAAACCCATGTCAGATGGCTGAGTTACTCATCACACCTTCTGTCCCTTCCAGGAGACAGTGCCTACGCAGTGCGCACCTACATGATGACGCCCTACCTCAATCCCACAACACCAGCAGAACGGAGATACAATGCAGCACACAGGGCAACCCGCAACGTGGTGGAGCGCACATTTGGCCTCCTGAAGAGTCGCTTCCGTTGCCTCCACAAGAGTGGAGGGGCACTACAGTACAGTCCAGAAACCACATGTAGAATAGTGGCTACTTGTGCAATCTTGCACAATATAGCTACAAACAGGGGCATACCTATAGAAATCAGTGACACTGAATCAGTTGAGGATGACGATCCCATACCACCTCTACAGCCAGCAGACAGGACCAGTGCAGCAGAGGGAAGGCAAAGGCGTGCTGACATCACACACAACCATTTCAGACGTGAGTATGAATGACAAAACTCCACTGACAACTGTACCTGTATTGATAGAATTTTTTTACCTTACGTCAGGTAATGAATGGTGAAAAATGAAGTAAATAGGTGATGGCAAAAACTAGAATAAACAAAAGAACTGAGTCCCCCACTATTACATCATAGTGGGAACACCAGTGTCAATGCGGCAAGAGTCACTTCCTCCTCCCACGCACACCACTCGGGTGCCCAGTTGACTCACTGGCACCCTGAATGTCACCGTCAGTGGCAGTGCTGCGCCTGGCACTGCGCCGTCTGGTGTCTGATGCAGGTACTGCCACACTACTAAGGCTCGAACTGTCCTCAGTGTCCCCTAAGGCTACCTCACTGGGAGTGGCAGATCTCTGTCCCATGACTAGTTTAATCGCATTAGTGATTTGTACAAGGCCCTGGACCACATCCCTGCTGGTGTGTGCAGCCTCCACTTGGGCCGCCACAGCGCGACGGGCGATGAGTGCTGTGGAGTTTGCCATCCTGTTTGAGGACCTGCAGTAGTTTGCAAACATTGTCCTGAAGGGGTGTTCATGTCTGCGTCAGCTCACCCTTTCGTGGCGCAGCTCCTCACAGAGTTCACGCACTGCACTAGTAAGCTCCCTAGTGTCCTCAGAGGCCTGCACCTGTCCCTCACGCAGCTGGGTGATGTTGCTGTTTAGTGTGTCAAGTTGCCGATGCAGGCCCATCATATGTCTATTGTGGACTCTCAGGTTCCGGTCCAAACTCAATATTCTCCTGTTTTGCAGGCGCTGTTGCTGCAACATAGCAGCCTCAAGTCCCCCGAACAAGGATGGACCCTCACCTGCCTCATGCGGTTGCTGCTGGGACACTGTGGCACTCCTGCATTGTGCTGCATGACCCCTGTCCTCCGGTATCTGGCTGCGCCTGTCTGGTGCAGACGGTGTGCTTGGCCCCTCCTGCTGCACATCCGAGTCGCCACTGAGGTCTGGCAGTGGTAGTGGCCTGGGCCTGCGGCGCACAGTGGAAATGTTGAGCGACCCACTGGTGTTGGTGTCAGACGGCTGCTGGGTGTCCGTCTCCCCTACACAAGGACTGTGTGTGGCTGCTGGGCCTGGCCCACCTGCAACAACAATATGCAGCATGTCAGTTTTTGTATGTTACATTATCTGTCCGAAAATGGCAATAAAGGTACAGGTACTGCTCTACATGGTGTTGTGTGTGTTGTGTTACCTTGGGTGTCACTATGCTTCCTTACATTGTCATGGTACTGTCTGTACTAATTTGTGGACCGCAACTCCCATAATGCATTGTTGTGCTGCTTCTCAGATGTGGACTGGACTACTTCACACACTACTTCACATTACATGCTAATTCCTAAGGGGCTTTTATGCATGCACATATTGGGTTCACACAACAACATTGCACTTACCTTGGCTGGTACTCGGTTGAGCGGAGGTGTCGATATCTGTGACCCCTGTCACTGCTTCAGGGAGGAGTGTGGATTCCACCAGGTCCTCCAGTGGTGTGGCAGGTGGTTCGGTTGGTGGTCCGCCACCGGTGCCCCTGGCCTCTGCAAGTCTCCTTGCCACCCTCTCCTTTGCCCGGGAGCGCAGGTCGTACCACCTTTTCTTAATCTCCTCAATGGAGCGCTGTGCCACTCCAATGGCGCAGATTTTACCCTGGATGTCAAGCCATAGCCTTCTTTTCTCGCTCTCAGGAACCTGGAGTGATGATTTACCAAACAGGCGGGTCATGGCTCCTCACAACCTCTTCTGTCAGTACCTCCAGCTCCTGTTCACTGAACTTTAGTTTGCGCTTCCTCTCCTGCTTCTCCTGTGATGTACCTTGGGGCTCCATTCTGGCTCAGGTGTTGCTGCTCCTTCAGAGTGCTGCTCTCTGTGGCTGGGCTGCTCTCACTCAGGATGCTGGTTTGGGTGTGGCACCTGAAACTGCCTGGGATGAGTCATTTCCTGCTGGTGATGTCATCAGGCTCCTCCAGGTGTGCATTCTCGAACTTTCTTGGATTTTGCGATGTTTTTCTGAATAGCAAAAAAATCGCAAATTGCGAGAATGCAAATGGCGATTCGGTAAATGGGCCTCGCAAAGCACAAATAGCGATTTTGAAGAAATCGCTAATTCCGAATCACAATTTTGTTACATAGCCAATTGCAACTCGGAAATAGCGATTTCTTAATAATTGCATTTTGCGATTCGCAGGCCCCAGTTTTCATACATATGGCCCCAAGTCTCTTCCCAGTAGAGATACCGGACTTGAATCGCATACGAATTTATGTAATCTCTGAAAGTTGACAATTTTAACATGAACCGGTTCTGTAATCGGGTTGGTCAAATACTGATTCGCCACTCCTACAATCTGAACTGTTCTACCTGAAAGGGGCAAATTTGGAACTTCTGGGCTTCTTACTGTAGCTTCCGTGTCAACCAAGAATGAAACTCTGTGACCCATAACCTTTCCCTTCACATAGGGTCCTCTTTGATCTACTTCTAGGGAAGTTGCAAGCACACACGGCTCCTCATATGAACTCTCGCTCATCCAATCATCATTTATTCCACTGTCACTGTGTAACGGGAATTGGCGCACTGCATTATTATTTCGGATAAGCCTCTGACCTGTGACCTGGTGAGAAAGCATCATCTGTTGCTGTTCCATTGGGGCTTGAGGTATTTGAATTTGCTGTCTAGGTACCATGGGAACCTGCTGTTGCATTGGCTGCAACTGTGTCATCTGTGTATGTAGCATTTGCACCTGCTGCATGGGTTGAAAATTCTGCATTTGATTCACATTATTTTGAAAATTTGGATTAGGACCTCTCACTCGCGGTCCTCTCACATTCTGGAATTAAGTGATGTAATTACTCTGCTGAACGACACCTTCCTGCACCATCATTGGACACTCTCGTTTCCAAAGTCCAATGGCTCCACAAACGTGACATGGCAATAACTTATTCATTCCCTGCACATTATTCTGAACCCCTACAGTACCTAAGTCTAGACCACAAGTCATATTTCCTCCACGACCTCTCATTTGAAGCTGAAACATCATGTTTCTCTGCTGCTGCTGTGGCAACTGCTGCGGAAAATTCCCTTGCACCCCTGTTTGAGTTGCTTTAATCTGCATCACCATCGCCTTCTCTTTCAACTTTTTCTGCTTCAACTCAATCTCATCACTACAGTATTTCGCATACTGTAACATCTCATCAATCGGCTTTGCTTGCCAGCAAATCAAATTACTCTTAATCATCTGCCCAATTTCAGGTGTCAACCCTTCCACAAATCTGAACACAAAATAATTCATGTCTCTTGCCTCAATTGTCTCTGTACCACTGTAAAGCTTGAATGCCTGCACCAATCTCTCATAATACACATGTATAGACTCTTTTTCTTCCTGAGCTCTCCTGCCAATTCTCTGCCAGTCAATATTCTTCGGCGAAATTCTCGTTTTCAAAAATTCAATTACCTTATAGTAATATTTCATTACTCAGGGGATGGTGTACCTGTATTTTTGTCTCTCTCTGGCTCGCTTGTTGGCCAATCTACACTCCTCTTACACTCAATCCACAGATCAGCTGGAACCACTATCTCTAGTAATGTGTTCAAGTCTTCCCATAGGCACTTTGTGAGTTTCACGAACTGGCTTCTCTCTCAATTTTGGATAATCATTTGTAAATTATAGGATGTCACTTCTACTCCACGGGACATGTACAAAATTCCCTCCTGGAATCTCTCTCATTGGTAAAATGTTCACTGGATCTTTACCCTGCTGCACATTTGTAGTCAGTTCAACAGAATCCCTTTTTCTCTTGCTTCTTTTCTTCCCCCATCTGCCTTCCCATTTGTCTAATGCTTCCCAAGTCTGGGCACTTTGAAGCAATTCCTTAAGGTGTGCCTTTATTCCGGCAGATCTCAAATGTTCAAAATCTTTAGCCTCAAAATATATTCTGTAACTCCTTTTCAAATGCTTTGTTTTCTTTATTTCTATGCCGTACCTCTCTGCCAGGTCTGCTAATTTCTGATGCACATTGCTCACTTCCCTTGTAATGTTCGGGCACAAGTATCTCAATTCTGCCTCTTTGTAGGATTGTAACCTGTCATTACCCATAGTTGCCTCAATGAGTTTACCCGCTTCTGTGCTTAGCCTAGCATAATTCAAACACTCCTCTCCTTTAGGAGCACTCTGTGGGGTGTTCAGCTTGTCTAACCATTCAGTCAACTGCTGAGCTGTCAGTCCTTGGGGCGAAATGTTACTTGCTTTGACTGGTCTCATCTGCTGTGCAACTATATTCGGGGTCTGCAGTGTCAACAATTTCAAACTCTGGCTAACGTTTGACCCTGCCATAGTATCTGAAAGTGCTACAAATGGACTAAGGTCTAACAATGATCTTGATCCGCCAAAAGTCTGTCCCACTGCAGAGACTATTCGAGCATCTTCATTATGACCTCCACTCATTATACTCTGAGACATTGCTCCCTGTTCACCTACAGCCATTTTCTTCTGTGCAAATTAGGGTACGGCTGGACCAACAGTAATAAGTAGCGATATAGCATTTGGGGCCGTTCTGGCACTTACGCTCTGTGGGAGAGTAACTCCCATGTTCTGATTCATTATCAGAGTCATATCTGACTGTGTCCCTGTTACTGGAGTAAACCTTGGCATTACCTGCGGCTGCACTTGGGGCAGTAAGAATGGAGTTGGTTCAGTCTGAACCAACATTGGTCTCGAAAAAACCTGTTCCGTAGGCACCATTAAGTTCGAAGTCGTTTCCATAATGGGCACATCAGGATAGATTCTCTGAATCTGTGGCAGTTGCACCTGATTTTGCACTACAGGAGTAGTAGGCACATTAACACCACTCTGCATCGCATTCTGTGTCAGGCTAGCATTAACCTGTATCGTACTCCTTGTCCCATTAACCTGTGTCAGAGCTGTCGGGTCAGCACTGGTACTTGGACCACTCATGTGCTGTATATGGTGGTGGGCGATTTCTCAATAACTGTGTAATAAACTCATCATCTGATTCCTCCTCCACCGTTGAAGACTTTCTAGCCTCCCTACTCTCAGATGGGTTTCTGTTACTTTTCCTAGTAGCGTTCCTTACTTCCTTCTCATTGTCCTGCGTAATTGCCGGAAACAACTTAATTCCGCACAAAAAGTCTCCATCCTCCAAACTCTCTGATCACAGTCCCATCTAGCCTCTGTTAAAGTCTTTTCTGCCTTTCTCATTCTCCTCTCAAATTTCTCTTGCTGTTGCTGTTTGACTACTAGCTCCCAAATCGCTTATGCCTCAAACTGTGCTGGTCTCAGAAGGGGCTTCGATTCATATAGCTCCATCCTTAAATGCTCCAAAACCCTCAAGTTGAATGTTCCATTTGTAGGAAACGCTAAGTTCCCATCCTTCTCTGTCAATTTGCACCATTGCTTTGACCAAAGACATGGTTCGACACCTTTTTCTTCCATTACAATGTAAACTGGTATGCCTTCTGGCAGTGTAGCCTTGCCTACACCCGTTATAATATAAGTATCTCCACTTAAAGCACTCTTTAAAGCTTTGAAAAATGTAATCTTTCAGACCTTTTTGTTATTCAAAATCAAATCAGGAAGTGACTTTTAAACCAAAGATTCCTTTCACCTACTTTCTCAACCAATTGCCTCTCATAGAGGGCTGCCAATCTATGCGCGACCCTTCTCACTAACTGACCTATCCCAGTGCAGCTCCAATGACATCACACTCACACGTACTACGGCTGACAAAGTCTTGTCCTCCCAAACTCCGATTCACACAAACTAAACCAAAAACCAATCTGCTGGTTTACTACAGGAAAGGTAACACAATTGCTTCAGAAACCTTACGGATTTTTCACTGACGGCTCTTCCCACACTTACAGCTACTCCTTCTTTCTCGGTCTCCCTGATTCACCGGCAAAATTCATCCCACAAATTTTACTTTCAAATGATCAATGGGTCTGTCCTGGTGCACATAGGACATGCCAAATCTCAGTTTAAATTTTCTTTCACTCACTTTGACTCACACTCTGACTTGTTGACCACGCCCGATCAACCTACTAAACCAGACAGATTACAACATAAAACCAAGTGTCTCAAACACTTTTCAATATACTCCAGAGTCTTAGACCATGCAGAGCCCGTACATCAACAACCATGTGGACAGTATTTGAGCACAAAGCGCCACACACATTTGAAGTTCGACGACTTTCCTGCTCTCACACTGCGGATTATGCACACTATGTCTACAACTTCATTTGGAGGACGCAAACTCCCTGAACCCTCACAAACGCCACAATTCACCTACGATTTGCATAAGCTGTGCAAGCGCAACCTACTTCATTCACTCTATCACTAGAATGCCGAGAACATCCTCAAACAGTCATTAGAAGGCTCCAGGATTCTGGGAAAGTAATTTCTGGGCTTAAGGAACAGAATTTTCTCTCCAATTAGCATAATTGAAAAATAAAATCCAAATGTCAATACTAATGAACCTTCTCCTCCGTTACTATATCTGGACATCTACCATGGGCTCCTAATGAGACAAACCTTCACCTCTCTTTACCAACACTGTTAGCACCTGTTACTCTGTACCGGATGTCTATGATAAGGTCTTAAGGAGACTAACCATCAGACTGCTACCATCTCTGTTAGCGCGACTGACCTTAATAAGTTAACTTACAATTGGATGCAAATAGGTTGATGAATCTTTTGACTCGCAATTAAGATGTTCTTACCATAGCTTTAGTACATGCAAATCAATAATCAATAACCAATACACAATATCAATAATCAGCAACAATCAATAACAGTAGTAATCAATGGAGTCAATAATTGTCACACACCATGAACTTTCAGTCAAAGTTGGAATATTTATTTCCCTATATTAACAGTGCTAAGGTCATGTAGATTAATCTCAAAATCAAATTAAACACATACAGAAACAATACTGGCTGTCCAAACGGCAGAAGAAATGTAATCTAATCAAAGCTTGAACTACAACACATTTTAAGGTTACGGTGCAAATTAATAACAAAGTCAACTGCATCAGAGTAATTACATACTTTCAAATTCAGCAGAGAAATTCATCAAGCATTATTCCCTTTCAGCATAATTTCATTAGTAATGATCCTTTACTAACACCAGATTAGCATCAGCATGTTGGGCTTCATACAAAACATTTTAGCAACATCAATTTGGAAAACATCTAACTATGGCTCTATCAAAACAGTGCAGTTGGTACCTAGAAAAGAAAAACAAATATGCATAATAATCAACAGTCTAATTCAAAATACCTATCCTCACTGTGGATCAGCAAGCAGAGTCAGTCTTTGTCCTCGGGACATCAGTCAATCAGCGAGGCATCAGGATTCAGCATCAAAGTTCCAAAAACTCAAAGTCTTTAAGCATTAAAGTAAGCACATCTCTTGTCAGGACACTAAATGGGCAAGAATGAGCTATGGCAAATGTAGAATGCTTTAGGCAAAATGCAAAAGGCAGAATGCTGGGCTAAATGATGCTTTCTTCTCAGTGCAGTGTCGTTAAATCAAAACTAGTAAAACGAATTCCCAAATCCCCAATTGTTGCAACTTCCACTCCAGTCAGTAGCTCCATTGTTCTTCTCCTGAGAAAGTCAGTCTCACAAGCAATACACACAAAATGTTACATTAGCAAGAACAGCATCTTCTAGCAGTCAGTTCTCATGAGAACCTTCAGTTGTGAGCACATTTAAACAATGCAAAATGGAAAATCACAGTTTAATTCTCTAGGAGAGCCATTTATTAAACATTAAGAAATACAACTTTGACATGAGGACTGGCAAGTAGGCCAAGACATTCGCCAAGTTAAGGCCTACAATTAATGAAACTAATACATAATGTATAACCCTTAATATGACATATTACTACATTAATCAAATATATATTCAACATTTCACAGTTTTAAACTACCAGTAAGTACACTTTGTGAACATTGGCGACCACTCTTCGTAATCACATTTTCAAATCCGTGCATTATTTTTCCACGTTATTATATTTTTGACACAAATCCATTACTCAGAATACATGAACACTCATTAATAATTTTTATTAATACACCTGCGCTAGTACCTTCATTTGCAATAATGTGTATTTTCACATCGTTTTTGCCACCGTTGTTTGATATATATCAATGTAAACATCAGGTAGCAGATAACACTCTGCAAAAACAGTGCAATTCTCCATTACCTGTGGCAGCCTCAGATGGAGAGCGGAGAAAGCCTGAAAGGAAGGCGAAATCAGTATTAAGAGTTCCAGGCTTGAGGGGGTCTCCGTGTAGACATAAGGGGGCCTATATGGACCAATGAGTCCGCCGTGAAGTGAAAGACTCTGATTAAAAGGAAGAAGGTCCACAAGACAGGGAAGCAGACGAGCAACGCAGCAGGTGCTGGCATTGGGATGCTAAGTTTTTATTATTATTATTTTTTTATTTCCCTGGCTACCCTGCCCCCACTTGCCCCTCCCGCCCCTCCCACCCCTCCCCTTGAGATTTGTGGCAGCTTCCACTGCTCATAAATATCCTGTAATCTGGCTGAAGACGCTTTCTCACTTGTCCTGGGGATTGGTGCACCTTGCGCCTCTCGCCTCTCTTGTGTCACTTATTACAAATATGCATCTGCTTGCTCTTGAATCATTTTGCAATGAGCACTTTTGTTATGAGATCATCAATAAGGCATGAAGATCAAATCTTTCAGTTTGACCAGTCAGATATAGTGCAGAGAGAAAGCTGTGTGTGCAGGTAAGAACATTAAAAATCTTACTTGTCACACTGTACAATTTGCAGACTACAGTAGCTGTTGACCACATTTAATGACGTAAGATATCAGGCAGTTTTTAATGTGTTTAAATATTTTTAGACTGCATGTTCACATCTGCTTTATACACCATCTAGCCTTCTCCAACGTGCTTTGAAATGGTCCATTTGCTGCTCTTTTTAAAAAACTTTTCTTGTGGGGTAACGCCCCGCCCCCCCCCCCCCCCCAAAAAAAAAAAAAAACCTTTTTGTCTGTTGGGCTTGCTCGCTTCACTTACTTGCAACATGACACTCATTCACAACCTTTACGGCCCACCATTATCAAATGTCGCCAGCTGCCAGAGGTGGTGTATTTTAATGTAATTATGGTGTGAAATAGAAGTTGTTGTATAGCAGAACATCCCGAAGTTGTGCATATTCTGTCTAAATTTTCTCTCTGCGTTTGTAACGGAAAAGGTATATTTTCCAGCAATGAACAGTGATTGGTTTTTGATTTTTTGCCAACACGGAATTTTCCTGAATGGTGTGGGGAGAACAGAGTACTGTAAACAAAGCTTGCATCTCATGTAGCTTGCATCATCCAAAAAGGGCCATCTGTTTAATATATACGCATTGCAGTTTTAATTTCCGTTTATTATAAGTGGAGATGTACCACCAGGCACATGAACATTTTTGCTGACGCCACGTCAAAAAAGCTTATAGCAGCAGTCATCTACCTGAAACCTTTTGGGGCACTGAGTAGCATATTTTAAAACAGATTAGCCCTATAATGTTAGTCAAAAAATGATGGTATTTATGAACCAATGTACCATTTTACAGAGGGGATTGGGAGTTCACCACAAAAGGAATTGAACAGGATTATTGTACAGAGGTGTATTTTATTTTTTTAAATAATCATTAACTTCAGAAAAACATCTACAATAATTTTTACTAATATAATTAAACCTTGAACTCAATTCTAAAAAAATACACCCAAATTAAGGTTTTAGT
The DNA here is from genome assembly GCF_031143425.1 of Pleurodeles waltl. Lineage (NCBI taxonomy): Eukaryota > Metazoa > Chordata > Amphibia > Caudata > Salamandridae > Pleurodeles > Pleurodeles waltl. The sequence continues at coordinate 1,400,864,196 of NC_090444.1, read as the reverse complement.
GAACAGTTGCTTTGCTTTTATGTTATAACATGTTTTTATAGACCAGCATACAATGTTTTTCCCTGCTTTGCCGTGAGAGTATGTCCCCCCGGAGTGCTTGTTGAGCTGAAGGCGGAATGAGCAACTCTTATCCTATTCTGGTGTCTACCTTCCCTTCCATAGAGGGTCACTAGATGCTGTGTGGGAACAGAATATCGTGGCCTTCCAGAATATATGGACTGGGAGGGGTGATAGGCGTACCTGCCATCACTACACTGTGATCAGCACTAAATGGGTTCCCGGAGCTGGGTCTTGTAAAATGGATGGAAAATCGTGCTGTAGATGACAAGGAAGGGAATCAATGTTTGCCTCGGGCCTCTAGTAACAACGAGCTGCAGGTAGGCTGTGAGCTCATGTTTGAGTTTGATAGGCTGTTGTGCGGTCAGTGGAAGGCTCTAGGACCCTGACTGACCTCTGTCCCGTTACTGGGTCAGCAGATCCATGGAGATGGTCAGGTTGAAGGCTTTTGACCGTTCTGACCTTGTTGAATCTGTTGCTGAGAGTGAACCACGTGGGTTGCTGGTTTGTCTGTGGTCCTCCTGCTGCTCCCCTGCCTTCCCACCTATTTCACATTCAGAGTGAGGGGACAGCTACAGTCACCTTTTGATGCGCAGGACTTATTTTTGTGCTTGTAGCGTATTGTAGTGACTGCCTGCAATGCCATGTTATGATCCTTAAGCAGGCTTAAACACTAAGGGGGTCATTACGACATTGGCGGTAAAAGCCGCTTACTGCCGTGCAGAAGACCGCCAACACACCGCCGCGGCCGTGGAATTCCGCCACAGCTATTATCACCCACATCTCGGAATCCGACAAAATTCAGACACCCACACAAGTCCGCCACACCAAAGGTCAGTGATAAACTGGCGAAAACAAAACCTCCATCGTCACGCCAACAGAAATACGCCCACACTATCACAACACACGAATCCACGCGGTGGTCTTTCAACCGCAGTATTCCATTGGCGGTACACACTGCTATGCTCAAAATACACACACACATACAAAACACAGCCACATTGGACAATTCTAAATACACACACTTGATACACATACACACACCACTCCCACACACCCATGGCAATATAAAACACACACCCACATCACCCACAAACCCTTACGACCACAATTACAGAGAGAAGGCAAGAGAGAGACACCACCATCCACAAGCTAGCAGCTATAGGCACACAACACCATCACCCACACAACTTCCACGCACAAAACACCACACACCACTACATATCACCACACTTATCACCACACACACCACCCCACACATCACCTACACCACCCCATGGCACGGCAAAGACACCCCTGGTTTTCGGAGGAGGAGCTCAGGGTCATGGTGGAGGAAATCGTCCGGGTAGAGCCACAGCTATTTGGATCCCAGGTGCAGCACACCTCAATTGCAAGGAAGATGGAGCTATGGCGAAGAATAGTCGACAGGGTCAACGCAGTGGGACAACACCCAAGAAATCGGGACGACATCAGGAAGAGGTGAAATGACCTACTGGGGAAGGTGCGTTGTGGTCTCAAGACACCACCAGGCAGTTCAGCGGACTGGCGGCGGACCCCCACCTCCTCACCCACAACTAACAACATGGGAGGAGCAGGTCTTGTCGATTCTGCATCCTGAGGGCCTCGCAGGAGTCGGTGGAGGAATGCACTCTGGTAAGTCAAATCTTAACTATTACATCCCCCACTCTAACTAACTGCATGCTATCACATACTCCCACCCTCGCCCCCACCCCTATCACTCCAACTCCTCACAAATGTACCAATATCACAAACCACACATCCCAACACCAAGCCCTGCATGCAACAACAACGCATGGACACCCCTCACTAAAGCATGCCCACTGCACATACCCATACACCCCCTAAACCATCATCACAGAAGCCCCCACACAGGAATGCCAGCACTGGGGTACACGGTCACCCACCCATTCCACACCATGACACACACATATGCAATAATCATGCTTTTCCACCCCTGCAGGACCACTACCCAACGTCACCAGACAGGAGGATCCAGACATCTCCACTCCACCCACAGAAGAGGCCCACAGTGATGACAGCACCTCTGTCCACCTGGATCTAGATGGCCAGCCCGGACCATCGTGGGCCTCGGGACAGTCGGTTTCCCTCACACAGGGACAGGCCACCACAGACCTTCCCCCCTCTGGTAACACCAGCACAGCATCCACCCAGTGGGCCCATACCTCCGTCTCCGGGACACGTCAATCAGCTGTGTGTCCACCACTACAGGGAACCCAGGATAACCCACCACCCCAACAACAACAGGGACCTGGGGGCAGTGGTAGTGGGCACACGGTCCAGGGGACGGAGGCCCAGGAACACAGGGGAACTGGGAGGACTGCTGTGCGACAGGGGGCGGACAGGCCAAGGGAACCCACTCTCCACAAGGCCCTCTCCTCCATAATGGGAGCATAACACCACTCCCAGGAGACGATGGCAACGGTCCTGGCCAAGTTTCAGGAGACCCAGCGCATGCAGGAGAAACAGTATTTGGGGTTCAGGGAGGAACTCAGAACCATCAGCTCTGCCCTGGGCACCATTGTAGGGGTGCTGAAGGAAATACTCAACACCAGGAGGGACACTGTGGCACTACAAGGGGCCCCTGACACTAACATGGACGATGAACTGCCCACCACCTCCGCCGGCGCTAGTGGACAGGAGGCACCGCCACAGGACCACCACACCAGCACCCCACCCCCTGCAGACGGAGAACCACCCCGCAAACGGTCCCTGGGATCCAGGAACAAGACAGAGCACGATGCCAAGACCCCCGCCAAGAAATGAGACCACCCTGATCGTTAAGCCACTGTCCCACTTTGTCACCCTGTCCATATTGAAACTGCCCCAGCTCCACTTCCTATGCCCATATGGGCAATGCACCTGTGAGACTAATAGACTGGACTCAGCCATGGACACTCCTCCGCCATCACCCCTCACCATTTGACTTCCCCCTCCAATATTTTGTATGTAAATAAACACACCGAAAGCACCAAAAGGTCTGTGATTTCGAAATAGTGTATTTGCAATTACAGTGACACAATTTTCAGGAAATAGAAATGTCAACATACCTATGTCACACAACTCTAGTCCATGAGGAATCTAAGCAGATGACACACAGTCAGACCCACACCTGTGAAACCGTAAGGGAAAGTGACAACTCAGTGACCATACACTGGGTGAAATCGACAGACAGGATAGAGGTAGAAGTGTAAAAGTACTTGTAGTAGGCAGGAATGTATTCTCACCTGTGTTTCACTGGAAATAATGCTGGATGACTGAGTCCCTGTTGTCAATGTCTTCTTCCTCTGCTTCCTCCTCATCACTGTCCACAGGCTCCACAGCTGCCACAACACTGCCATCTGGACCATCATCCTGCAGAAAAGGCACCTGACGTCGCAAAGCCAAGTTATGAAGCATACAGCAGGCCACGATGATCTGGCACACCTTCTTTGGTGAGTAGAATAGGGATCCACCTGTCATATGGAGGCACCTAAACCTGGCCTTCAGGAGGCCGAAGGTGCGTTCGATCACCCTCCTAGTCCGCCCATGGGCCTCATTGTAGCGTTCCTCTGCCCTGGTCCTGGGATTCCTCACTGGGGTCAGTAGCCATGACAGGTTGGGGTAACCAGAGTCACCTAATAGCCACACACAGTGCCTCTAGAGTTGACCCATCACATAAGGGATGCTGCTATTCCGCATGATGTAGGCGTCATGCACTGAGCCAGGGAACATGGCATTCACATGGGAGATGTACTGGTCGGTCAAACATGCCATCTGTACATTCATGGAATGATAACTCTTCCGGTTCCTGTACACCTGTTCACTCCTGTGGGGGGGGGGGAACCAAAGCCACTTGGGTCCCATCAATGGCACCTATGATGTTGGGGATATGTCCAAGGGCAAAGAAGTCACCTTTCACTGTAGGCAAGTGCTCCACCTGAGGGAAAACGATGTAGCTCCGCATGTGTTTCAGAAGGGCAGACAACACTCTGGACAATACGTTGGAAAACATAGGCTGGGACATCCCTGATGCCATTGCCATAGTTGTTTGAAAAGACCCACCTGCAAGGAAATGGAGCACTGATAGCACCTGCACTTGAGGGGGGATTCCTGTGGGATGGCAGATTGCTGACATCAGGTCTGGCTCCAACTGGGTACACAGTTCCTGGATTGTGGCACGGTCAAACCTGTAGGTGATAATCAAATTTCTTTCCTCCATTGTCAACAGGTCCACCAGCGGTCGGTACACCGGAGGATTCCGCCATCTCCTCACATGTCCCAGTGGACGGTGCCTATGAAGGACAACAGTGAGCACAGAGTCAAACAACTCTGAATATACCAGTGGGACGGAGGGCAAGGGGAGCACCACGGCGGTGAGAGGAGCTGAAACCAGCGACACAGGCTTGTCCTCCGATGGGAGCTCCCTTGTGGTGGCGGCAACATCTGTGCCCCCCACTTCTACAGGTACAGCCGCCACCCCCCCTACCAGCACCGCCCTCCCAGCAGCCCCTCAGCCTTCGCCCCGTGCCCGCTCACCCAGGAGGGTGGGCATCACCTTCGCCCCATGCACCTCAGCCCCTGCCCCTGTCACCTCTGCTGCCCTCAGTGAGGAGGCCATTGACCTCCTCGGGTCACTCACTGTAGGGCAGTCTCCCATTTTGAATGCCATCCAGGGTGTAGAAAGGGAGTTGCAACAAACCAATGCATTCCTGGAGGGCATTCATTCTGGTCAGGCTGCCCTTCATCGAACCTTTCAAACTGGCCTCAGCACTGATGGCAGCCATTGTCCCTGTGTCTAGCCTCCGCCCTCCAACTTCCTCCACCCAGACCCAATCCCCTGTACCCCTGCCTATCACAAGCACACCTACAGACCAGCCTGCACAGACCTCACCACACAAGGGAAGCTCAGGCAAACATAAGCACCACACATCCCACAGGCACTCACACAAGCATCACACACATACAGACACAACAACATCCACTGCCTCCACTGTGTCCCCCTCCTCCTCGTCTCCCTCCTCCCTCCCAGTCTCGTCTACACTCACATGCATGCACTACCACTACAGCCACTACATCCCGCACCAGCACACCCACCACCACACCCCGCTCACGTGCACTCACCACCCCCACTACCATTCACACATCCCCTGTGTCCTCTCCCAGTGTGTCTGTCACGCCCCCTCCGAAGATACACAAATGCAGGCACACACCCACCCAACATGCATCCACCTCACAACAGCCTCCAGCGCATGCACCTGCACCCAAAGCCCAAAACTTACACCTCCTACAACCACCACCTCTTCCTCCACTCCCAAACCCCCTCCAGCTACCCGTCCCAGTGTCTCCAAACAACTTTTCCTGTCCACCCTTAACCTATTTCCCACCATCCCCCGTCCAACTCATAGGTCCCGTACTAGCACCTCAGCCACAAAATCTCCGGGACCAGTGGTGCCTGTTGTCACAGGTATGTGGAGTGCACCGGCCACCAGGCCAGCCAGTGTATCACAGAGCCACAGCACAGCCAGTCCCCCCCCCCCTGTGAAGAACCAGAAGTTGGCCAGTGCCCGGCGGGAGAGGGGGAAGACTCCAGCCAGCCAAGCCGCTCACAGGGGTCCCGGGGGGAGTGTGGACTCAGCTGTGACTCCTCCCAAGGTGGGGAAGGGGCAGAAGAAACCTGCAAAGTCTGGGAGGAGCAGCACGGCGGAGAAGACCGCCATCATCCCCGCTGGCCAGGAGGCCACCGTCAGCCCCATCGTCGCTGCCCAGGAGGCCACCGCCAGTCCCATCCCCGCTGCCCAGGAGGCCACCTCCAGCCCCATCGTCGCTGTCCAGGAGGACCCCGCCAGCCACAGCCCAGCTGCCCAGGAGTGCCCCGCCAGCCACAGCACAGCTGCCCAGGAGGGCCCCGCCAGCCACAGCCCAGCTGCCCAGGAGGGCCCTGCCAGCCACAGCCCAGCTGCCCAGGAGGGCCCCGCCAGCCACAGCCCAGCTGACCAATGAAGGACCGCCAGCCACAGCCCAGCTGGGCAATGAAGGACCGGCAAGTCAAGCACCGCTGAACAGGGCAAGGACCGCTGAACAGGGCAAAGACCCCCAACTCAAGCACCGCTGAACAGGGCAAAGACCGCCAAGGCAAGCACCGCTGAACAGGGCAAGCACCGCTGAACTGGGCAAAGACCGCCAAGGCAAGCACCGCTTAAAAGGGCAAGCACTGCTGAACAGGGCAAAGACCGCCAACTCAAGCACCGCTGAACAGGGCAAGCACCGCTGAACAGGGCAAGGACCGCCAACTCAAGCACCGCTGAACAGGGCAAGCACCGCTGAACAGGGCAAAGACCGCCAACTCAAGCACCGCTGAACAGGGAAAGCACCGCTGAACAGGGCAAAGACCGCCAAGGCAAGCACCGCTGAACAGGGCAAGCACCGCTGAACAGGGCAAAGACCGCCAACTCAAGCACCGCTGAACAGGGCAAGCACCGCTGAACAGGGCAAGGACCGCCAACTCAAGCACCGCTGAACAGGGCACGCACCGCTGAACAGGGCAAGGACCGCCAACTCAAGCACCGCTGAACAGGGCAAGCACCGCTGAACAGGGCAAAGACCGCCAAGGCAAGCACCGCTGAACAGGGAAAGGACCGCCAACTCAAGCACCTGTAGCCCATGAGCGGCAGGGGCAGTGACGCAACTGGGACATTCACAGGGTGAGTGATGCACTCTGGGCACCAGCCCCCCTCCAGAACCGGTGGAGACATGCATCCACTCCGTCTGTCCTGCACAGGATGAAGCACTCTGGGCACCAGTCCCCCTCCAGAACCAGTGGAGAACAGCATCCACTCCGTCTGTCCTGCACAGGATGAAGCACTCTGGGCACCATTCCCCCTCCAGAACCAGTGGAGAACAGCCTCCACTCCGTCTGTCCTGCACAGGATGAAGCACTCTGGGCACCATTCGCCCTCCAGAACCAGTGGAGAACAGCATCCATCCGTCTGTCCTGCACAGGATGAAGCACTCTGGGCACCAGTCCCCCTCCAGAACCAGTGGAGACATGCATCCACTCCGTCTGTCCTGCACAGGATGACGCACTCTGGGCACCAGTTCCCCTCCAGAACCAGTGGAGACATGCATCCACTACCTCTGTCCTGCACAGGATGAAGCACTCTGGGCACCAGTCCCCCTCCAGAACCAGTGGAGACATGCATCCACTACCTCTGTCCTGCACAGGATGAAGCACTCTGGGCACCAAGCCGCCTCCAGAACCAGTGGAGACATGCATTCACTTGAGAGACTGTGGCTTTGCACTCCCCAGGATGGGACAGTGGGCAATCCACCCACTGTAGAGAGATGAGAGACTGTGGCTTTTCACTCCCCAGGATGCAGCAGTGGGCAAACCACCCACTGTAGAGACATGAGAGACTGTGGCTTTTCACTCCCCAGGATGCAGCAGTGGGCAAACCACCCACTGTAGGGACCTGAGAGACAGTGGCTTTGCACTCCCCAGGATGCAGCAGTGGGCAAACCACCCACTGTTGAGACTTGAGAGACTGTGGCTTTGCACTCCCCAGGATGCAGCAGTGGGCAAACCACCCACTGTAGGGACTTGAGAGACTGTGGCTTTGCACTCCCCAGGATGGTACAGTGGGCAAACCACCCACTGTATAGACTTGTGAGACTGTGGCTTTGCACTCCCCAGGATGGTACAGTGGGCAACCCACCCACTGTTGAGACTTGAGAGACTGTGGCTTTGCACTCCCCAGGATGCAGCTGTGGGCAACCTACCCACTGTTGAGACTTGAGAGACTGTGGCTTTGCACACCCCAGGATGCAGCAGTGGGCAAACCACCCACTGTTGAGACTTGAGAGACTGTGGCTTTGCACTCCCCAGGATGGTACAGTGGGCAAACCACCCACTGTATAGACTTGTGAGACTGTGGCTTTACACTCCCCAGGATGGTACAGTGGGCAACCCACCCACTGTTGAGACTTGAGAGACTGTGGCTTTGCACTCCCCAGGATGCAGCAGTGGGCAAACCACCCACTGTAGGGACTTGAGAGACTGTGGCTTTGCACTCCCCAGGATACATCAATGGGCATTGAGCCACCTCGCGGATTTGGCATCGTGCACTCATCCGGCTGAGGTGACCCCGCTTCCCTCCCCCCTGAGGTGCCTGTTGTATTTCTATCTGATGCCCCAGCAGTGTTCTCTCTGTCATGTTCGGGTATCTTGTGTGGGCCTCGCCCATGTATTTTGGGCTCAGTGGTCCATGGACTATGAATGGTGCAATATCTGGACTACTAATTGTGATGTATATTTTATTACTAGTGTATATATATAAATATTTTTGCTTACTGATTTTTGATATATTACAATGGTTACAATCATTTCCTTTTGTCTTTGCATTCTTCCGGGGGTGTTACTGTAATGTATAGATATGCATTGGTGTGTGTGTTGTAGTGGGTGAGGGTGGGGGTTGGGGTGTTGCGTGGGAGTGTCCCTGTTTTTTCCCTCCACCCTCCCCTATGTCGTAGGTGCAGTACTCACTGTGGTCTTCGCTGCCGGTGTTGGTGCTCTTGGTAGAGGAGCAGGTAGACTAGCGCAGGGAGAATATGAAGTTCCGGCTCCATGGTGTCCTTCTTCCTCGTGGAGTGTGTAGAGGTGAGCGTTTTTCCTTTGAAATGCCTGTTTCCGCCGTGTTTTTATCCGCGTTGAATACGCCCCGGAAAAGGTGGCAGATTGGCGTGTCATAATAGTGTGGGCGGTACATTGTCCTCCGCCTGTCTCTTGGCGGTGACCGCCGCGCTGTTTGTTTCTACCGCCGTGGCGGTCGGAGTGTTAAAGTGGCTGTCTTTGTTGGCGGTTTCCGCCACGGTCGTAATTCCCAAATTTTTACCGCCGGCCTGTTGGCGATCTTACCACCGCTTTAACACCGTCCGCCAGGGTTGTAATGACCACCTAAGCGTGTGGCCCACATCTGCTGTACTTCGAAAACCATAATACACGAAAATGTGAAGAATGAAATGCTTGAATTAATCTCAGACACTGCTACTTACCCAGGGCCACATTCCAGCCCACCATTTTTTGCCTACTGTGCCACTCAAAACAGGAACCAAAAAACAAAACAGCAATTGAAGATTCATTCTTCACCCAAAAAGACCCAATAGGAGCAATCTAGCCTGAATATCCAGGACAACACCTCACAAACAACCCCAGTCTCTGTTTAGCCTTATTGGCTCTCATAAACAAGGTGCAACCTAAGTCCCGTGGCACAGCAAGCACATGACTCAGATCTGGGCATACCCATTGCACTTCCTCCATCCATAATTGTTTGTCCACCACGCTATTCAAGATAAGGGTCGTTCTTTGGAAAATTACACTTCACACTACTACAAAATGAATAGTTCAGCCTAAGCCACCTGGACCTGTTCCATCTAGATGAGACTGCAAGCAACCCCAGAATGTATTTTTTTTTTGGGTCCCATCCGTGCTTTGCAGTCTTAGTATGGTTGAATATTCAGTATGGAACTCAGGTCTGGGTATACCTGTCACACTTAGGACTTCTCGTTCAGAAAAACAAATACGTTGTGGGTGGCATGCCTGAATAACATATCACTGGTAACAATTTAGGATGCTCTCCAGTTTATCCTTTTTTCACACTATGTCACTCAAGACTGTAACCACTCATACGGAAAAAAAGACTTAGGGCCACATGTAGCAAGTTCCGAATTTGCGATTCGGAAATTGCAAGTCGGTGCGACTCGCAATTTCCGAATCGCAAATTCGGATGCAGAACGGTGTCTCAGACACCGTCTGCGATTCGCTATGGGGTCGCAAAGACCCACCTCATTAATAATAATGAGGTGGGTCACATTTTGCGACCCCATAGCGAGTCCTTGCACTCCATGTCTGTGACTGCTTTTTAAATAAAGCAGTTTTTTTTATTTTGCAGCCCGTTTTCCTTAAAGGAAAATGTGTTGCAAAATAAAAAAAATACCGAAACCATTTGGTTTCGTTTTCTCAGAGTAGGCAGTGGTCCAATGGACCACTGCCTGTTCTGAAAAAACATTTTGGGCAACATTCACAAAGGGGGAGGGGTCCCATGGGGACCCCTTCCCTTTTGCGAATGGGTTACCACCAGTGTGACACTGGTGGTAACTGCAAATTGCTTTGCGACTGCATTCGCGGTCACAAAGCAATTTAGCATAGCGATGCGAGTCGCAAATAGGAAGGGAATACCCCTTCCTATTTGCGAGTTGCATTCACATTTTGCGAGTCGGTACCGACTTGCAAATTGTGAATGTGCATAGCAAAAGGCTTTTTGCATGGCGCAAACTGCACCATGCAAAAAGCTTTCTACATCTGGCCCTTAGTCCTTCCTCTGTAGGAATAGTTCCGCTGCATTCGCCAGGCCAGGGGTCCCCTCTAGATGGAAACATGCAGTAATCTCAAAAACAAAGAAAATGTTCAATGCTGACAACAAGAGACTAATAGAATAGGAGCTATAGTTCATGATGTTGTTCTCGGCAAGGCTCCAAGTCATGGCTGAATGATTTGGGGATGCCTGATCAGAGTTCTCCTGGTAAACAACTAGGACCAAGACAGAAATCAGGGTGGCTAATGCTTATCCCTTTGGAGATGACTGGTTTGACTGGCCTAACTGTATGCCAACCTGAAAGTAGCATCAATTCTATTGGCACTGATCTTGAGGAATGAAAGAGTCCAAGGGTGGCAGACTCAATAGAAGATGTAATAGTTGTGGAAGCACTGGATGATAGTGACCAGTGGATGATAAGTCAGGGAAGGGGCAATGGTATGGGGGGGCAGTACTGTGACATTCCAGCTCTTTGAGCCTATATGCCACTGTTCCACGTTGTTGATGTGAACCAAGCTAGCCAGATATTGTGGTCATGTTTGATTGTGCTTGCTGGAGCAGGTCACGAGGGAGGGTTGTACAAGGGGAAGAAACTGCTCCTGTGTATGATGTGAGATTTATTGCCAGTTCTCACCACAAATGTTGTTTGACGTAGGTGCAAATGGAGTGAAATGACGAATCACCATTGAATGGTATACTGTTTCTCTTATTGTATCCAGAGGGATGTAGTTATTTACTTCAAAATGAGTTGAGGTGGCAGATACTTGGGCCCAGATTTATGAGGGCCTAGTGCCATTCCAACACCAGATTAGTATAATTGTTTTTTTGTTAATGTAGCTTTGGAAGGCCAAAAACGCCACACCATACTTTCGAAGTTGTAATCCCTTGCGCCACATTATGCCTGAGCCAGGCATAATGTATGCGGGGGGCATCTGGTACTAGGAGGGGCGAAAACAATAGAGCAAATCAATCAATCAATCCATTTATAAAGCGCACTACTCACCCGTTAGGGTCTCAAGGTGCTGGGGAGGGGGCCGCTACTGGTCGAAGAGCCACGTCTTGAGGTGTTTCCTGAACGTCAGGAGGTCCTGGGTCTGGCGTAGGTGGAGCGGTGGGGAGTTCCAGGTCTTGGTGGTGAGGTGTGAAAAGGATCTTCCTCCTGCAGTGGTGCAGCGGATGCGGGGGACAGTGGTGAGGGCGAGTCTGGCGGAGCGAAGACGGCGGGTGGGAGCGTGGAAGGTGAGTCTGTCGTTGAGGTAGGCTGGACCTGTGTTGTGGAGAGCTTTGTGTGCGTGGGTCAGGAGCTTGAAGGTGATCCTCTTCGATACGGGTAACCAGTGCAGGTCTCTGAGGTGGGGGCGTGGGACATTGAGGATGAGGCGGGTGGATGCGTTCTGGATCCGATGCAGCTTCGTTTGCAGTTTGGCCGTTGTCCCTGCATATAGAGCATTACCGTAGTCCAATCTGCTGCTGACCAGGGCGTGGGTGACAGTTTTCCTGGTCTCTACGGGAATCCACTTGAAGATCTTGCGGAGCATTCGGAGAGTGTTGTAGCAGGAAGAGGAGATTGCGTTGACCTGATGTGTCATGCTGGGGGTGGAGTACAAGATGAAACCCAGGTTGCATGCATGGGTGGTGGGCGAAGGTGCGGTACCTAGGGAGCTGGGCCACCAGGAGTCGTTCCATGCTTAGGGGTCGGAGACGAAGATAAGGATCTCTGTTTTATCAGTATTTAGCTTGAGGCGGCTTGATTCCATCCAGCTGGAGATGGCGTGAAGTCCATGTGGAAGTTGATTTTTGCAGTTGTAGGGTCTTTGGTGAGGGAGAGGATTAGCTGGGTGTCGTCTGCATAGGAAACTATGTTGATGTGATGGGTCAGTGCGATGTTGGCGAGTGGGGCCATGTAAACATTGAAGAGTGTTGGGCTGAGGGATGATCCCTGGGGGACGCCACAGATGATCTCGGAGGCTTCTGACAGGAATGGCGGAAGGCGGATTCTCTGGGTTCTGCCGGTGAGAAATGACGAGATCCAGTTGAGAGCCTTGTCGCGGATTCCGGTGTTGTGGAGTCGTGTACGGAGGGTGTGATGACATACTGTGTTGCAGATAGGTCCAGGAGGATGAGTGCTGGGGTTTCGCCTTCGTCGAGCATGGTCCTGATGTCATCCGTGGCAGCGATGAGTGCTGTCTCGGTGCTGTGAATTTTTCGGAATCCGGATTGGGTGGTGTCGAGCACCTTGCAGTCTTCCAGGAAACGGGAAAGTTGGGAGTTGACGATTTTTTCGATGACCCTGGCTGGGAAGGGAAGGAAGGAGATCGGCCAGTAGTTTTTCGGGTCATCTGGGTCCACCTTGGGTTTCTTCAGTAGGGCGTTGACTTCTGCGTGTTTCCAGATTTCTAGGAAGGTGGCTGACTCGAAGGAGCTGTTGATTGTGTCGCAGAGGTGGATGCAGCGGTGGTCTGTCCAGCCGAGTTCGGTGGTGTGTCTGAATGAGACGTGGCTGCTGGCAGAGAAGATGGGGTCGAGTGTGTGGCCTGCGGTGTGAGTGGGCGATGTGACGAGATGTTTGAGGCCGAGGTTTGCGAGTTTGACCAGCAGGTGGCTGGTGTTGACGTCGTTGTTTTCTAGATGGAAGTTCAGATCGCTGAGGAGGATGTAGTCTGCTGAGGCGAGGGCCTGGGCGCTGGAAATGTCGGCGATGGTGTCTCAGAATTGTGGTCGGGGGACCGGGGGTCTGGAAATCTAAGAGAATTCTTTGCATCATTTTTATTGGCAATTGTAAGAGCAGGCATTATGTTTTCAATGGGCCTCTGGGTGCTTTGCAGGATTAGCGTCAATATTTTTATTGTTAAACCTGCAAAGCACCGGACTAGCGTAAAAAATTATGACGCTTGTCCCCTTGACCACCGCCATGGTGTGCTGTATTTTAAATATGGCACACACATGGTGGCATTAGGGGGCGCTAAGCGGTGCAAGAAAAGTGGCACAGCACTAGGTGCAGCCCCACTTTTTATTAATTTTCCCCTTTGTGCATTAGGGATGCAGGCAGTTTTCAGACTGCCGTACATATAAGAGAGTGATGCTATGTTATGTATTTGTAATGGGGTTTTAAGTTAAATAATTTTAGGGGTAGCGATGTGCTCTTTATGGTACCTGAGGTTAGAAAGTTTGGGACAGGAGCGGTGACTGGCTGCATACACATCCTCTAATGGGACGTTAATAACCTTAAAGACTTTGTAAAATGTGAAGTAACTGTACAGATGCTGGAAATGCACATGCCAGGTTTTGGCCTGCTGCAGTAGACCCATCTGGTTGGGAATGAATGTAGCTTCATTGGTAGGGGAAAATTTAAAAGCTAGTTTGCTCTGGCTACTCAACTGGGTATACGGTGGTTGTTACCATGCTCTTGAAATCATTTCCCTTTATGCTAGATAAGGGGTAGTTATTGGGTAGAGAGGGCCGCTTTGGGAATGAAGACAAGGTAACAATTATGAGGGTCATTCTGACCCTGGCGGGCGGCTGGAGCCGCCCAATGGCCGCTCCGCGGACAGAAGACCGCGGAGGCCATTCTGGCTTTCCCGCTGGGCCGGCGGCCGACCGCCAAAAGAGCGCCCACCGGCCCAGCGGGAAAGGCCCTGCAACAAGGAAGCCGGCTCCGAATGGAGCCGGCGGAGTTGCAGGGGTGCGACGGGTGCAGTTGCACCCGTCGCGATTTTCACTGTCTGCAATGCAGACAGTGAAAATCTTTATGGGGCCCTGTTAGAGGGCCCCTGCACTGCCCATGCCACTGGCATGGGCCAGGGGCCCCACGACACCCGTTCCCGCCATCCTGGTTCTGGCAGTGAAAACCGCCAGAAACAGGCTGGCGGGAAGGGGGTCGGAATCCCCATCGCGGCGCTGCATGCAGCGCCGCCATGGAGGATTCTCCCAGCCGGGGGAAATCCGGCGGGAAACCGCCAGACCCGGCTGGGCGACCGCGGCTGTAAGAATCCCCACTGAAGCACCGCCAGCCTGTTGGCGGTGCTTCAGCCGGTCTCCACCCTGGCAGTCATAGACCGCCAGGGTCAGAATGAGGCCCTATATCTCTCTACATCAACCGTTGTCTACAATGGGTAGCATTTGATAAGTTGGGATCCTCTATAGTGAACACCTCTCTGGCAGTCCTGGGAATTGACTACAATGAAATGATGAACAAAGAGCTGGGTAGATCCCCAAACAAAGATCTGGGTAATGCTGGCACCCAGGGCATCACAACTCTCTGTAGAAATGCATAGATGATTTGTTTTCAAGGCTGCACAATATTTGTTGCCAACCCCTCTGTTAATTAATTCATAGAGAGAAAGTAACTCCCCCTTCAAGTTGGTAATGGCTTCTAGATTAGACAAAACAGGGACCAAGATAGGTGGTTACTGAATGCTTGGGAGCTACAAGTCTCAGTGACACTGGATTTCTTGGTTGTGACTAATGACTGTACTTTGTGGTGAACATGAACTTAGTTCACTCAAGATTCATGATTTTATAGGAGACATACAACTGGTCCTTTCAGGACGGTCCATCTCCAAGAATGTGGCTAAACATTAAGATAGGTACTTAGTCCAAACAATGTTAAAGAAGGAATTAGCAGACTGGGAAAGCATAAGTGTGACAGAACCTCAAATTGCAGTTAAAGATCAATGGCGGAAAAGAACCATGAGTACCATACCCTTTTCACAAATAAAGTCAGGACTTGTTTTTCTCAGGAAGTAGGACTGAAAGTGTTGCAACCAATGTTGTTGAATTTGTGTGCGAGGAAGTAGTACCCTTAAATTATCCATGCTAATGATCTTCAATCAAAGGAAAGGGCCACTATCATTACAGCTTGTGGTCACTGACTGTATTCAGGCTGCACACACACATCAAAAATTCACCATGCACTGAACTACATTTCCTAGTGGTCCATAGATAATTGTGCATATAGGGAGATCTTGCATTTTATAGTGTAACTGAAGTTGTGCATGATTTGCAAACAAGCTTTGAACTGTTTTGCATGCTTGTTTGAACTCTAACGACTTGGGTTATATGTTCTGTGACAGAACAGGACTAAAACTAAAAGCGCATTTCATATGTATAGAAAAATTAATGGATACAATGGCTACATATTAGATTTAAAGAATATAAATAGTGTGGTCAGCCAAATGATGTTAATGAAGATTTCCGATTACAGCAGTCAAGTAGAAACTCTGTACATCTTTCACAAGAGCATGTATATCAATGCAGCGTGAGGTAGTTATTCGAACATGAAGAAATATGTGCATGAGTATTTGTTTAGCAAAATATTTATGTCTTTTTATTTTTAGGTTTTAATAATTGCCTTTACCTTGTCAAAGCATCGAGAGTTGGTTATACAGAGGTGTTGAAAAGTAGATGATTGGTAAGGGTGGGTAAGTACCTACACTTAGTAATAGGCCACTAACCTCCACTGAGGTCCAGTTAGGTCCCAATAAATTAAAGCCGCTCAACCATTGTTAGCTTGGCAACGAGTGACAAGTGTGTAAAGCATTTAAAACTAAACAATAAATAAGTAAAACACAAAACAAAATAAAAATCCAACACCAATTTATAAAAATAGATTATATTATTATCTTTAAAATAACACCTAAACAAATAAAATCGGATAAGGGGAACGAGAGATCTGATTTTTTTTAAGAATTAGGGGGTCATTCTGACCTCGGCAGTAAAAGGCGCTTACCGCCGGTCAGAAGACCGCCATAACACTGCCGCAGGTGCGGGAAACCGCCACGGTCACTCTGACCCGCAACAGGCAAACCGCCAAAAACCCGACATCCACAAAAGTCCGCCACACCAACGGCCAGCGAAAATCTGGCGATGACCAAACCTCCACCGTCACGCCAACAGAAATACGCCCATTCCATTCCGACCCACGAATCCACGCGGCGGTCTTTCAACCGCGGTATTCCATTGGCGGTACACACCGCTGCTGTCAAAATACACACACTCTTACAAAATACAGCCACATTGGACATTTTGAAATACACACACCTGATACACATACAAACACCACTCCCACACACCCAACACAATATAAAACACACACCCACATCACCCACAAACCCCTACGACCACCATTTATTGACTAAGGCCAGAGAGAGACACCACTAGCTAGTACAGAGCATTCACAGGCACATAACACCATCACTCACACAACTTCTAAGCACAAAACACCACACACCACCACACTCACCACACTCATCACCACAAACACCACCCCACACCTCATCCACACCACCCCATGGCACCCCAAAGACACCCCAGGTTTTCAGACGCTGAACTCAGGGTCATGGTGGAGGAAATAGTTCGGGTAGAGCCCCAGCTCTTCGGGACACAGGTGCAGAACACCACCTTTGCCAGGAAGATGGAGCTATGGCAAAGAATAGTGGACAGGGTCAACGCTGTGGGTCAGCATCCACGAAATCGGGACGACATCAGGAAGCAGTGGAACGACCTACGGGGGAAGGTGCATTCCATGGTATCCAGACACAACATTGCGGTGCAGAAGACTGGCGGCGGACCCCCACCTCAACCCCCAGAATTTACAACATGGGAGGAACAGGTCTTGGCGATCCTGCATCCTGAGGGCCTTGCAGGAGTAGGCGGAGGAATGGACTCTGGTAAGTCTAATCTCAACTACTTCATCCCCCCCACCCACCAGCATGCCAAATCATACCCCCACCCTCACCCCCACCCCCATCACACATCCTCCTTGCTAATGTCTCACCATCACAACCCACCCATCCCAACACCAAGCCCTGCATGCGACCACAAACCATGGACACCCATCACCTAAGCATGCCCACTGCACATACCCATCCCCCCCCCAAACCACCATCACAACAGCCCCCACAAGGGAATGCCAGCACTGGGGTACACGGGCACCCACCCATTGCACGCAATGGCACACACAGAAGCAATAACCATACTCATATACCCCTGCAGGACCCGAATGCCACGACACCGCCCAGGAGGGTCCAGAAATGTCCATTCCACCCCCAGAAGAGGCCCACAGTGATGACAGCAGCTCTGTCTCCCTGGACCCAGATGACCAGCCCGGCCCATCGGGGAGCTCGGGACAGTCGGTTCCCCCCAGACAGCCACAGGCCACAGCAGACCTACCCCCCTCTGGGAACACCAGCACAGCACCCACCCAGCGGGCCCATGCCTCTGTCCCCAGGACACGTCAAGCAGCGGTGTGTCCACCACTACAGGGCACCCAGGTTAACCCACCACCCCAACAACAACAGGGACCTGGGGGCAGTGGTAGTGGGCACACGGTCCAGGGGACAGAGGCCCAGGGACACAGGGGAACTGGGAGGGCTACTGTGCGACAGGGGGGGACAGGCCCAGGGAACCCACTCGAGGCCCTATCCTCCATCATGGGAGCATACCACCACTCCCAGGAGACGATGGCCACGGTCCTGGCAAGGTTCCAGGAGATCCAGGTACTGCAGGAGGAACAGTTTATGGGGTTCAGGGAAGAACTCAGAAATATCAGTTCCGCAATGGGCACCATCGTTGTGGCTCTCAATCAGATTGTCAGCACATTGCGGGACCATGTGGCACCACAAAGGGCCCCTGTCACTAGCATGGACCAAGAACAGGCTACCACCTCCGCCGGCGCTAGTGGACAGGAGGCCCCGACACAAGAACAACAGGCCACCAGAACCCCACCCCCTGCAGAAGGAGAACCACCCCGCAAGCGGGGCCTGAGATCTAGGAAGAAGACAGAGTAAGATGCCAAGACCCCCGCCAGGAAAGGATACCCCCTGATTGTCATCCCACTGTCCCACATTGTCATCCTGTCCAACCTTAAACTGCCTCTGCTCCACCTTCCACAGGCATATGGACAATGCACCTGTGAGACTGAAAATCTGGACTCTGCCATGGACATTCCTCCACCATCACCCATCACCGAATTGCAACCATTACCCAAAATTGAGCACTTTAATAAACACACTTATTGCACAAAAATAATCTGGAGTCTGCCTGTATTTTTGAACAAATGTATTACACAGAACCGTGCCAAAATGTCTAGTTACATTGTGATGACAACATACCACTGTCACACAGCTGTAGTCCATGGGGAAACAAAGCAGAGGTCACGGAGTGGGGCCCACATCTCTGAAATTGGAAGGGAAAGTCACAACTCAGTTAACATACACTGGGGGGAAACTCAGACAGTAGAGAGGCAGGGGACTTTAAGTAAATGTAAAATGCGGGTGTTGATTCTTACCAGTATGTCATTGAAAATACTGCTGTATTACTGTGTGCCTGTTGTCTGTGTCGTCCTTTTCGTCTTCCTCCTCTTCACTCTCCGCAGGCTCCACAGCTGCCACAACACCACCATCTGGACCATCCTCCTGCAGGAAAGGCACCTGGCGTCGCAAAGCCAGGTTGTGAAGCATACAGCAGGCCACGATGATCTGGCACACCTTCTTTGGTGAGTACATTAGGGATCCACCTGTCATATGGAGGCACCTAAACCTGGCCTTCAGGAGGCCGAAGGTCCGCTCGATCACCCTCCTAGTACGCCCATGGGCCTCATTGTACCGTTCCTCTGCCCTTGTCCTGGGATTTCTCACTGGGGTCAGTAGCCATGATAGGTTGGGGTAACCAGAGTCACCAATTAGCCACACACGGTGTCTCTGAAGTAGTTCCATCAAGTAAGGGATGCTGCTATTTCGCATGATGTACGCGTCATGCACTGACCCAGGGAACTTGGCATTTACATGGGAGATGTACTGGTCAGCCAAACAGACCATCTGGACATTCATGGAATGATGACTTTTTCTGTTCCTGTACACCTGTTCACTCGTGCTGGGGGGGACCAAAGCAACATGTGTCCCATCAATTGCACCAATGATGTTGGGAATATGTCCAAGCGCATAGAAATCACCCTTCACTGTAGCCAAATCGCCCACCTCAGGGAAAACAATGTAGCTCCGCATGTATTTCAGCAGGGCAGACAACACTCTGGACAACACCTTGGAAAACATAGGCTGAGACATCCCTGATGAAATGGCCACTGTTGTTTGAAATGGCCCACTTGCCAAAAAATTGAGTACTGACAGAACCTGCACTAGAGGGGGGATCCCTGTGGGTTGGTGGATGGGTGACATCAGGTCTGGCTCCAGCTGGGCACACAGTTCCTGTATAGTGGCTCTGTCAAGCCTGTATGTCAGTATGACATTTCTTTCTTCCATTGTCGACAGGTCCACCAGCGGTCTGTACACGGGAAGATTCCTCCATCTCCTCGCAAGTCTCAGCGGACGGTGCCTAGGAAGGACAACATGGAGCACAGAGTCAAGCAACCCACAGGTACGTTCCCACAGCTTGCACAGTACACGATTCTCAATGCATTGAATGGCTTGTATGAGTGTTGATGCAAGGCCTAGGTATGTGTGACGCAGTAGAAATTAAGATATGGGGGCCCTTGAAATGGTGGCTGCCTGACCTGTAAAGTGCGACAGTGGGATGTGAGGTCAATGCGCTGGCGTGGCACACTGTGGCGGTAGGCGGTCGAAGACCGCGGCGCAAAGCCGCATTGGTTAACATTGAACCCTATGGGTTTCAGGAGCCAATGACGATGTGCCCCGGCGGTCGTGGTACGCACCACCGCGGTACGCACCGCTGCGGGCGTGACCGCCATTTTCTATCTGCTTAATCACTCGATACCTGATCATCCACAGGAGAGGACCTATACTGCAAGTGCTGCTGTGACCTCGGTCTGGAAGAGACAATGGCTGCTGCGACTGGGGAAAGGGCCCCTGCCTTCACTTCTGAAGAATTGGAGAAACTCGTGGATGGGGTCCTCCCCCAGTATGCGCTACTCTACGGTCCTCCAGACCAACAGGTAAGTACACTGGGACCATGCTTTGTGGCCAATGCCTGGGTTGAGTGGGGTGAATGAAAGATGGTGGGGAGGGGAGCGAATGAGGCATGCATCAAACGACAGATTAGAGCATGTGCCACATGGCAAGGGTGGGGATGGGGGGCCACTCACATCGAGCATGCAGAAGGTGATGATTTTTTATTTTCTCCCCCTGTACATGTCACATAGGTCAGCGCCCATCAGAAAATCGACATTTGGCGTGCCATCGCAAAGGACGTCCGGACCCTGGGGGTCCACAACAGACGGGGCACCCACTGCCGAAAGAGGTGGGAGGACATCCGCCGCGGGAGCAGGAAGACCGCGGAGGCTTTGCTGGGGATGGCCTCCCAACGTAGGAGGGGTGCCAGTCGTCAATTGACCCCCCTGATGTCCCGGATCCTGACGGTGGCCTACCCCGATTTGGATGGGCGCGTGAGGACATCACAGCAGACACAAGGGGGTGAGTACAAGCACATTCTGCGTATTTTGCGCACATTGGAGGTGTCTGGGTGGGGGAGGAGGGCTGGGGGTATCCCTAGGCCAGGGCGATTTCTGTAGGCTAGGCCCCTTCGTTAGGCATGGCCCTGTGCCCCCACCCCCCACCTCTGTAGGTTGCCTAGTACAGCTATTCATGGCCCTGTGTCACCTATGTGTGGAGTTGTCGTCCATAGGCTTGTAGGCCATGTCCCACGGATTGAGTAGTGTACCCCAAGTGCGCAGCGTAGTGCAGGGGGCTTCTGTGTCTGTCCTCTCCGCCAACGGTGTCGCCAATGCATGCACTCAACATGTCTTTGTTTCTCCACCCCCCCTTTTTTTGTGGTCTTCCTGTTCATTTGTGCATTAGCATCATCAGGCGGAGGAGAAGTGGCATCGGAGCACGAGGGAGCTGCATCTCACATGGCCATGGAGGGCCATGCAACTGACTCGGATTTCACCAGTGAGACGGAGGGCGAGGGGAGCTCCACAGTGGGGACACGTGGTGACACCAGCGACACAGACACGTCCTTGGAAGGGAGCTCCCTTGTGGTGGCGGCAACATCCGTGCACACCGCAACAACAGGTAGAGCCGCCACCCAGCGCACCAGCTCCGCCCTCCCAGCAGCCCCTCAGCGTTCGCCCCGTGCCCGCTCACCCAGGAAGGTGGGCATCTCCTTCACCCCAGGCACCTCAGGCCCTGCCCCAGTTACCCCTGCTGCCCTCAGTGAGGAGGTCATTGACCTCCTCAGGACGCTCATTGTTGGGCAGTCTACCCTTTTGAATGCCATCCAGGGTGTAGAAAGGGAGGTGCACCAGAGTAATGCATACCTGGAGGGCATTCATTCGGGTCAGGCTGCCCATCATCGATCGTTCAACGCTCTGGCCTCAGCACTGACGGCAGCCATTGTCCCTGTCTCCTGCCTCCCTCCTCTAACTTCCTCAACCCAGTCTCACTCCCCTGTACCTCTGCCTATCCCAGACACACCTACAGACCAGCCTGCATACACCTCAACACCCAAGGGAAGCTCATCCAGACATAAGCACCACACATCACACAAGCATTCACCCAAGCAACATCCACATGCAGACATGCCAACAGCCACTGCCTCCTCTGTGTCCCCCTCCTCCCTCCCTGTGACATCTCCACTCACACTTGCATGCACAACATCTTCAGCCACTACGTCCATCACCAGCACACCCACCAGAACACTCCGCACACGTGCAGTCACCACCCCCACTACCATTTACACGTCCCCTGTGTCCTCTCCCAGTGTGTCTGTCATCCCCTCTTCCAAACCACACAAACGCAGGCAACCACCCACCCAACAGCCATCCACCTCACGACAGCCTCCAGCACCTGCACCTTCACCCAAAGACACCAGACTTGACTCTCCTACAACCACATCCTCTTCCTCCACTCCCATACCCTCTCCATCTTCCCATCCCAGTGTGTCTAAAAAACTTTTCCTTTCCAACCTTGACCTCTTTCCTACAACTGACCCACCCCCTCCATCTCATAAGACTCCAATCAGCACCTCAGCCACCAGAAAACCTGGACCTACAAGGACAATACTCCAAGGATTTTGGAGTCCACCACCTTCAAGGCCAGCTACTTCGGCTAGCAGTAAAGAGATGGCCAACCCACCCCCTGAGAAAAAAGCCAAGAAAGCCAGTGCCCGGCGCAAGAGGCCACAGACAGGAGGCTCCAAAAGCAGTACCCTGGCACCGTCAGGAAGTGGGGTGCCACCTGGCACACCGCCAAAGGGAGGAAAGGGCCACAGACGAGCAGGGAAGGGTGGCAAGGGCAGCACGCCCGACAAGTCCGGCACCAGGCCAGCTGCCCAGGAGGGCCCCACCAGCCCCATTCCAGGTGTGCAGGAGGACACCCACGGGCCCGGGACGGCAGCACAGGAGGGCCCCGCAAGCGAGAAGACAGATGTGCACGAAGGGCCCGGCAGCCACATGTCAGGTGGCGAGTGAAATCCATGTCATGGCCGGATCTGGTGACCTGGACACACATGTCAAGAACCACTGAACAGGGCCCTTCAAGTCAAGCACCGCTCCGCTGGGCACCGTCGTCTCTGCACCGCTCCGCTGGGCCCTTCATCTCAAGCACCGCACCGCTGGGCCCTTCAACTCAAGCACCGCTCCGCTGGGCACCGCCGTCTCTGCACCGCTCCGCTGGGCCCTTCATCTCAAGCACCGCTCCGCTGGGCCCTTCATCTCAAGCACCCCTCCGCTGGGCCCTTCAACTCAAGCACCGCTCCGCTGGGCACCACCACAGTGGGCAATCCACCCACTGTAGAGACTTGTGAGACTGTGGCTTTGCACTCCCCAGGATGGCACAGTGGGCAATCCACCCACTGTAGAGACTTGTGAGACTGTGGCTTTGCACTCCCCAGGATGGCACAGTGGGCAATCCACCCACTGTAGAGACTTGAGAGACTGTGGCTTTGCACTCCCCAGGATGGCACAGTGGGCAATCCACCCACTGTAGAGACTTGTGAGACTGTGGCTTCGCACTCCCCAGGATGGCACAGTGGGCAATCCACCCACTGTAGAGACTTGAGAGACTGTGGCTTCGCACTCCCCAGGATGGCACAGTGGGCAATCCACCCACTGTAGAGACTTGAGAGACTGTGGCTTTGCACTCCCCAGGATGGCACAGTGGGCAATCCACCCACTGTAGAGACTTGTGAGACTGTGGCTTTGCACTCCCCAGGATTGAACAGTGGCTATGGAGGCCCCTCGTGGATCTGGCGTCGTGGACTCATCTGGCTGAGGTGCCCCCCTTCCCTTCCCCCTGAGGTGCCTGTAGTTTTGCTATCTGATGCCCCTGCAGTGTTCTCTCCATTGGAGTCGGGTATCCTGTGTGGGCTTTGCCCATGTGTTTAGGCCCATTGGCCCACGAACAATGGCTGATACCCAATTTGGACAGGACAATTTACATATGTATATATAGTTAGAGATCTTTGATATATTTTTTTACTTAGCCGTACAATATACTTCAAATTTCATGATCATTTTATTTTGTCTTTGCATTCTTCCGGGGGGGCTTGGGGGTGTCACTCTGAGTTGTTGCTCTGCATTGATGTGTGTGTTGTAGTGGGTGAGGGTGGGTGTGTCGCGTATGTGTGTCCCCGTAATTTTTCCCCTCCCCCCTCCCCTGTGTCGTAGGTGCAGTACTCACAGTTGTCTTCTGCGCCGGCGTTCGTGCTCCTGGTAGAGGAGCAGGAAGACAATAGCTGGTAGGATGTGTAGTTCGGGTTCCATGCTGTCCAGATTCCTCGTGGAGTGTGAAGAGGTGAGGGTTTTCCCTTCGTAATGGCTGTTTCCGCCTTGTTTTTATCGGCTGGGCTACCGCCCCGGAAAAGGTGGCGGATTGGTGGGTTGTGATAGGGTGGGCGGTACATTGTCTCCCGCCTGTCTGTTGGCGGTGACTGCCGCGCTGTTTGTTTGTCCCGCCGTGGCGGTCGGTGTGTTGAAGTAGCGGTCTCTGTTGGCGGTTCCCGCCAGGGTCAGAATTCCATTTTTTTTACCGCCTGCCTGTTGGCGGGTTGGCCGCCGCTTTAACACCGACCACCAGGGTTGGAATGACCCCCTTAGTGTTTTGTAGTGCATAGAAATGAATAGCGCCAATCTGGTCATCTGGTCGCACCGCGACCGGGGCAAAGTCAAAGTTTAAGGCCGACCGCGATGAGCCCTACTCGGCTAACGCAAACGGAAGGCCTCAGTCAAAAGTTTACCTTCGGACTTAGTCGTTTTCTTAAAGATTTTCTTCAACAGGATGAAGTCACCAGTGCGATCCGACCTCCCTAGAGCCCTTCCCCAGATACGCGTTGAGGGAGCCATCAGTGAAGATTTCTATGTTCGGATTTAGACGAACCTGAATCTTGATCCGAAGTCCCTACACCCCTCTTCAGATACACTGCTCGGGAGGTCCCGGTCAACTTTCTAAGTTCTGACTTAGTCACATTTTCGGAGATTTTCCCAGCCTTTCAGGCCGGGTCGCAGTTGAGGCAAGCTGGCTAAAGTTGCAGTGGCGGGTCGGTCCCTCTATAGGGCTTTTCCAAAAACGTCTCCAATCTTCTCCAAACTTCTGGATCTTCTTCCAGAAGGTCTTTTAAGGTTTTTTGGGAGTCCACAGCTCACCCCAAGGTTACAGAAGCTCTGGGTCGCTCCTTGAGGGTGTGGACTACAACTTCCAGAATGCACCTGGCTTTCACTCCAAAAAGGCCACTGTAAAGTGGTCAGCTGGCCGGTTTCTTCATGATCAGAGGCAGGGGACTCCGGTTAGCAATTTTTCACCTGTAGCAAAAAGGGAGTCCCTCCTTGAACCAGTTGAAGCCAGGCAAAGTCCTTCTTGTGGTGAAGCCCAAATGTGCAGCTGGTGAAGTCCTTCATGGTGCAAGGTCCAGGTGCAGGTCAGGGGTCCAGCAGGGCAGTCCTTCTTCTTCTGATGTTCTTCCTTGTAGGGATCGGAGGTGTGGGTTCAGCTCTGCATATTTATCCTTGCTCCTGGGTGAAAAACAGGGGGGTCCTGGTTCTCCAATCAGATGGAGTGCCCTATCCCCTGTGATAACCACTTCCGGGAAAGTGTGGCAAAAATCAATTCCACGAAGTAACATTCTTCAAAAATCTATTATGGCTGAAACTGATTTTTGGAGGTTGCATCTGGCTGAGCCCACCCACTGGTGTAGCTAAAAATCCTAAACACACCGCTCTCCTGTTCTCTCCTAATCTAATAAAGAAGGCACCTAATTGTCTGGGGTTGCAGAATGTGAGGAAGGTGCTGGGTTGCTCCAAGTGTCCTTCCCTGCCTTTGGAGACCAGTTTGGCAGCCCTCCCCCATCCTGCTTCTCCATCTACTGAGGTAGTTCTCCTCCCCAGGCACATCCTTTGTGTTCAGCCCAGGCCACTTCACACCTCATCAAGGTAGCAGGCCACATCCGCCAGAGACTGGCCAATCAGAGAAGGGCACTACAGAGCTGAAGTTGGCAACTTTTTAGGTAGAGTTTAAAAACTCTTTACCTGAACTAGTTATATTAAATCCAATAATTGTAAATTGTGGGATTTAGCATAATAAGTAATTTGATACCAAACTTGAGGTATATGACGCTTAAGGGGACTTTGATAATTAAAATAAAGTCTCCCCATTTTAGCCGATGGAGGCCATTCACTACAGTGAGGGAAAAACAAATTTGGCTTTTTTGCCTCACCAGGGCTTATAAAACTATTTTATAAGGTCCCTGCTTATAGTTACATGGCACCCCACCTTAGGGATCTTAGGCCACACCTTAGGGGTGACTTGTATGTAAACATAAGGTAGTTTAGGACTTTGGAAGTACTTTTAATTCCAAAGTCAAATTTGCATTTAACTTTAATTTGAAAGGAGCCAGCAAGGCACGCCTGCCTTTAAAATGACCCTGGGCACCTTGCACCTCAGCAGTGCACCTATGGGTGCACTACCTATGCTGGGGTCCCTAAACCTACATGCCCTACCATATGCTAAGGACTTATAGGTAGGTTGACATAGCCAATTATAATTAGCATAATTTGCATACTTATTTTATATAGAGCACAGGCCCTGGGACTGTTTAGCAGTACCCGGGGCACCATCAGAGTCAGGAAAACACCAGCAAAAATTGAAAACTGGTGGCAAAAAGCTAGGTAGCCTCTGCAATCAGCCCTGTTATTTTTAAGTTTTCTATTATCATATTACATTTGCTTTTGGAATCTCTTTATCTTGTACAGATTCACTAAGGATGACACTGGTAGGGAAAGACTAGGGAATGAGGCAGTAACACAGGTCTTTGGGGTTTATTACAATGTCTATAAAGTACAAGACCAGATAGATAAGGCAGCATAAAGGATCAATTTATTTGGGCAATTCTCCTACTGGCCTGTAACATGTGAACACTAACCAGTTTCTTTCTTAAGGCTATGGGATCATGTAGGAGTGAGATGCTATCCCAGAAGAGAGTTCCCACTGGCACCCAAACACTGTCACTACCTGAACCAAATCCTGTGTAAAGATTCATGCTGCACCAGTCCTCAGGGAAAAAACAAAAGTGGATTGAGAAAATAAAAATGATGTTGTATAACCTGGTCCCTGTCAACGTAGATCCTTCACCTTGATTCCTTCGCAGGATGCTAGTGGAAATGTGTATACATGCATCTATAAAAACAACAGAGATTATGTAAACTATAGAATATTTCTAACACAAGGTCCCCTTTAACAAACACCATCCCTAATATCTAGCTTTCCAAAAACGTCCCACTTTCCCACTTAAGGTTACAAGGAAATAACATGGGGCTTCAGTAACTTCTAGAGGTAAACACAAATAATGTACCCATGAGAGACCTTTCAGGGATAATGTCTGTTTTTAAGTAATCACCTTTTGGAACCACCTTAATTTCCAGATTTATCACCCAGGGAATGTATTTACAAAAATCTAAATTGGGATTTATATATTTTTTCCCAGGAATCCTTCCGACTTTTAAGGCCAACAGTAGATGCAGACTGGTTCATGGGAATATTAAATCAAAGTCTTCAAAATGAAAGCCAAAAGTTAAAATAGTAATCACTTAGTGGTTGGAAAATGCATGTTCCATCAATTTTCATAATGTCCTTGGGGGTGGGGCTAACTATTATGCTGTGAACATCATTGTTGAGCTCTCCTTGCCTGACCCGGGCCCTTTTTATTAATCCTGCCATATCTTGGGCCATTTACGGGACAACACTCACTCTATTGCGCCCTGGGGCCAAAAGGCGATAGACACCTTGGTCTCCTGGATGCTCCCTAGAAAGATCGCACAGTAATCACGCCCTGTGCCGGCTCCGCTGCTTAACCATGGTGCTGTTGTGGTGCACTGCTTGAGCTGATGGGAGTGGCATGGCCCGCCCGGAAGAGTCAGGATGTGGTGGTGCCCCAGCCTGGGGCCTGATTGTTCCAAGAATGGTGCAGAGGAGGCTTGCAGCCTTGCTGTTCCCCTGCCGCCGCTGGGACCTAGAGGATTTTGCTGCGAGCATGGATTATGGCTCCTCAGAATGGGGTTCTCCATCAGGTGTGGGAGGCTAAGACGCACCTCCCTGTGAACACCAAAGCAACCTTGGGTCCAATGAGTGCCCCGAGTGACTAAGTACCTTGTTGGGCTCTTGGGGCTACAGGAGCTATGGGGCCCCACTGAAAGGACTCAGACCGGTGCCCCCAGATGTGCCCTTCTCAGCCGTGCCTGTGAGGTTACCAAGAGGCAGACCACCGACGAAGTAGTGGTAGGGGCACACAATAGACTGTGCAGCCCACTGCAACATTTGCATCATTTACTGATAACTGTAGGATTGGGTTGCCGTCTGAGGGGCTGTGACCCTGCAGGACCCCCACTGGTGTGCCTGGAATCCGTGGTTCATCTGTGGTGGGCCTGTACCAGGGCTATGATGTAATGGTGGGGGGCATTGGGACTTCGCATCCCCTCTTCGATGGATGTACTTCTGAATTGGACTTGGAGGCCCTGGGAGTGGGCTCTGGTGGTATATAACTGTGCCTGGACGTAGGAGCTGTGGATGACTGAAGTGAGGGAGGAACTGACCTTTTGATTGCGCACATTGTGACCACCTACCTCTAGCCCTGAGAACTGTACCACCTCCCTTCCTCTACATGGGCTCTGCTGGGAGCTCAGTGTAGAAGGCACTCTACCATATGGCCCTCATATTTGTCAAATCCATGAGTCTCTCCTCCCCTTGTAATTGACTGCGGGACTAAAGTGAGACTGCTGTTGCACCTATGGGGTGTACTACCAAGTCTCAAGAGGGCCGCCTTGCACCCTCTCCTGTAACAGTGGGTGTGGGTGCAAGCAGAGCTGCTGCACGAGAGAAGAAGAGTGAGTTCAGGAAGCTGCAAAGCAGACTGCAACAACTGTAGGAATTCGAGCGCAGAGGATGGGATGTAGATGACCTAGAGGAAACCCAGAAAGGGGTCACAGAGCACTTCAGGGAGGAATCTAGGAAAACCATCTTCCAGACCAGAACAAACAATCTTGAGAAGGATGAGAAATGTAACCCTGCCCGCACCCGGCTGGTAGAGCTTCAGGACCCAAAGGGTAACCTCTAAAGTGAGAAAAAGAAGGTCATGAGAGTTGTGACAAACTTTTATGGCGAACACCGAAGGCGTCAGGAAGATCCCAGATGGACAGATTACTGGAGGGCATCACAAAGACACACTGCGTCAGGAAAAGAGAGAGGTTCTGAACGCACTGTGACCTTGAGAGCTGAGAGAGTGACGGTCTCCCAGGGGAACTTTACGTCAAACTGTTGGACCTGATCGGCCTGGACTTGCTAGACCTCTATGAGGAAAAGGTTAGTAAGGGCAGTATCTCGCTATCCCAGCGTGAAGGCATAATGCTTTTGTACAAGCAGAAAGGAGAAAGAGAGAGGACCTGAAGAACTAACTGTAGGCCCATCTCACTCCTCAATTTGGACTACAAAATCCTAGCAAACCCTGACCCATCCTGCAGAATACCAGGTTGGCAAATCGCAGACAGTTTGCTCCCAGTTCAGAACACAATTGAGTACATCAAGACCTGAAACGTTCAGATGGCTTTGGCCAGTCTAGACTAGAAAAAGACATTTAATGATGTCTCCCACGAGTTCATGGGCCGGACACTCAAAGCACTGGGACTGAGCGACTTCATTTGTGACGTGGTGACCACAATGTATAGAGATATCTCTAGCATGGTGTTGGTTAACAGATGGGAAACCGACCTCTTTTTTGTCCTTTTGGGTGTTAGGCACGGCTGTCCACTCTCACCTCTTCTGATCATTTGTGTTATAGAGCACCGTACCAAATGCATCACACAGAACCAGAACATCAGAGGAGTGACAGTAACGCCAAGCAATGGGAAGGGCAAAGTGAAGTGCTCCCTCTACACGGACTATGTCTTGATCTACTGTGTAGACAGGCATTCAGTGAAGGAACTGGAGAGGACTTCCATTGAGTTTAGAAAGGCATCAGGACCGAAGTTGAACAGCGCCACGTCAGAGACCCTACTCTTCGGCCAGAAGGCCCCCACTCGAGGTTCAATGCCATTCCTCATCAATCTGGTTTTCATGAAGATCTTTGGAGTCTGGTTTGGTAGACAAGGTGCAGAGGAGAAGACATGGGAGGAGAGACTGGCAAAATGAGATAGAAGCTTGGACTCTGCAGCTTCCAGAACCTGACGATCTAAGGGAAGTCTTTGGTCCTGCAGAACGAGACCCTGCCAGTACTCCACTCGCTCAAGTGTGGCCAGTGCAGCCATGAACAGCCAAAGTAATTACAAGAACAATCTTCTACTTCGTGGAATTTCAAGATGGACAGAACTAAGAAGACACTGTAAATCGAATTTGAGCAACTCTTTGAACTAGAGGTCCGTCTTAAGAAGCGTGATTATTGAGCTTATCTTACGAGTGTGCACACAGAGTGGGATAGGCCAGGTAGGTTGTTGGTATGGTTAAACAACTCAGATAAACAAGGGACTTTGAATTGGTATATAGTCAGGTGGAAATTAATATGATTTTATTGTCTTGCAATTCCAGTCTGTACAATTGTTGTGTTTCCCCAACCCCTGTACAATTACATATTGGCAGCACTTCTGAAGAAGCTACCGCCAGCAATAGCTGAGACATTGGGTGGTGAAATCACGATTCAGAAGGTGAGGAGGCAAGTAAGTCCCTCTGAAGGGGCAAGATGCTGGCCTGCCTTTAGAATTGTATGGGTTGTACCAGGGCACACTTTCACCCGCCCTCACAACCATATCCATACTATATAGCACTGCTCAAGCCAAAGGCTAACTCCCCCGGACAATGGGGGAAGTGCTCTTAGTACCCCTCGTCAGAAAGGGCAAAGATAGCACACTAGTTACCTCCTATAGGTAAATGTGGACTATAACAAATTATGTGGACTATAACATTTAAAAAAAAATCTTGGTCACAGTCATCCTGCTCCACCTGAGGCCTCACTTGAGCACACTTGTCCACAATGACCAAACGGGTTTCAAACCCAAACGCAGCACAATCCCTAATATTGATCCTTGCTCTGAGTCATTCACACTCTCCTGCCAGACCAATCTAAGGTGCTTGTGCTCGCTATTTATATGTAGTAAGCTTTTGATTCCGTGAATGGGATATTCTCTATGCCACAATGGTCAATATGTGGTTTGACAGCAGGTTCCTAACATGGATGTTTCTACTTTATACAGCCCCAACAGCTCGTGTTGATCTTGGGGTGTCATATCAGCACCCTGCAGGATTGTGTGTGGCACCTGCCAAGGTTGCCCACTATCCCTAGTGTTCTTTGTGCTAGTTGTGGAACCACTAGCACTTACACTCCAGACTGGCCGTCACTATCATGGCATACTGATTTACTATTCTCCCTTGCATGTTTCCCTTTGAGCAGATGCCCTATTGCTGTATCTGTGAAGGGAAAGACCAGATGTCCAAGGTGCGATCTACGCTCTGGAGCATTTTGGCCACTTCTCTGAGCAAACTGAGATAAATGTAAAGCATTCCCTCTCCACGCCCAAGCGACAATCATAGTCCCTGAAGAAGTGGCAGGCTCCTTCTGCTGAGAGTGAAAATATAGCACTCGGTGAATTACATCATAGAGGGTAATATCTGGTCAGCGATGTCCTCTCTGCGTGCCTCCACAAACTTTTGGCTGACACTCCCTTTATTGGCTCTGGGACAGATTGCTTTACTGAAGATGGTCCTTTTACCTTGATTGCTCTATTATTTTGCAGCGCTCTCAATTAGATTGCCAAAGTCCATCATCCACTTGATGGATGGATTACTGACTGATCTAATATGAGGTACTAGCTGCCGCAGACTGGCTTTGTCCAAAATTCGGCTTTCCACTAATAGTGGAGGTCTAGCAATCCCTGACTTAGAACAGTATCACCTGGTGGCACAACTGAAATCGGCTAAATACTGGTGCCACTGCAGGTGGATGAATATTGCTCCAGAATCAAGCTTCCTCTCTATCCACACCAAATTACTGTCCATATTACTACACAACTATGCTCACAGATCCTCTGATGACAGCAGATTGCTCATGGATACGTTGCAGTATGTCTTGCAGAGTGTGCTGCAGCAGACACAAACAAAGATCCCCTATGCAAAAGACCTGAAATCATCTCTGTTATTGCAGACCGCACAGAGGTAATTGGACCGTGATCCAGGAGTGGTGGGGGGGAGCATGCAGACAATGAGAGATTGGTACACAGTTGGGAGACTCCCAGGCTTGCTGACCTGGTTGACAAATAAGGCCTATCCCTCTTTAGCTTCTTACTGCATGTGGCTTTGGCGCATGCCAGCATGGAATATGGGGGAGGACAAACGGGAACCGGCCACACACAAAGCTCTTGCACTGATGTGTACCACCTCTGGGCAGTTCCATGCCATCACTTCTATTTACAGTGCTTTACTGACACATTACCCACTCGACGAGACAGATGGGCAGCTCACACAGCGCATAATATCTCAAAGGTGGACTGGCAGCACATTTTAGAGCACACCCCTTGCACGTCACTCAGTGCCCAGGTTTGCTTGATTCAAGTATACTTTCTCAATAGGGCATACTTAAGTACTTAAGCCCAAAACGTGTTAATCTCACGACCCCAGAGATAAAGGGAAACCTGATCCAGAGGTTCAGAAGTTGGAATAGACTTCTATCTTATGGTTTGAGCTTGTGCCATTCTGTCACCCTACTCAGATCCAGTGGTCCAGTACATTAATATATTGCTACACGACGTAGTATGGAGCTGTCCCCGATGGCCTGCTTGCTGGGCCTCTTCTCAAAGTCTAAAATTAATAGGATCTCCTCAAGGTTTGGGGACCTGGCCCTGGTCTTAGCACAGTGCCAGATACCACTCTACTGGAAATCACCCAAAGGCCCCACACTCCATGGGAGAAGCAGAGAACTCTCATGCTAGGGCGTACTACTGAGGACTGAAGGGCAAAATGGGTTGAGCAGTACAGAACATGCCCAGGCTTGGGATCAGATTCTTCAAGTTTGATCCAGAATAAATGATGAGGGGCACTTGCTCCCACTATCAGAGAGCGAATCCTCTGGGGAGGACTAGGCCTGCTCTTTTCTGTCCCCCACCATTCCCCCTGCCTTGTCCTTTAGTGCTTGGGGCCCCCTGTGCTGCATGCTGGCACGTTAGTGAGGGTTCCGGGTGCACTGCCTCGCCCTCCACCAGAGGCACTGAACTCTGATACTACTTCCGACCCCACTCTAGTGTTAAATTGATCATTGGTTCCTGTTTCTTTCAATTAACTTGAACGGCACATGTACACAGGTCCACACCTGTCTCTGAGTCATTTATGTATAAAACTGGAACTGATCTGTATGCTAGAACAAGCTTACTTGAGTAACACTGTGTGTTGGGGATATGTATCTGTTGTTTGAAGATTGGGCTTAATTGTGATGAATTCTACTATATATTCCTTTGCTCTAATACTGTCAAAGTGGTGTCCCATGATATCAGCTATGTATACACCTTTGTCTATTGTGCTTCATCTTAATAAAATATGTTAAAAAGGGAGGTCTGTGGTGGCTGATGGTTACTTCCAGACCACCCAAAACAAATTACACATTGTCTTCAGTTTTCAGGTTCTTCAGAATCCCAATTACAGCCGCAGAGACTAAGAGTATCCAGAATTTACTACATTATACAGCATTATTTAGTGTACACAATATCACATTTTATGAATAGTCCACTGTTACAAATGTTTTTTACTTTATGTCTTACAGGGTACCATGGTGTCCTCCTGAGCACCAAAAGTGCAGATGCTGAGCAGCAGCCAGTGGGTAAAATGTGCAGGCACCAAGATTCAGGACGTGCCAGGAAAGATGAAAACGGGAGCAAGAGAAATCAGGCAAGTAAAATCAGGTCTGTAGAAAACCAATAGCAGGCACCGTGTGGCTCTCGGGTGAGGCTTTTGTAATCAGTCACGCCCAAGAACCACGGCCCAGTGGCGTAACATTATTGCACTCTGCCACTGTGCAGAGGTGGCGGACCCCTGGCCTGAGAGCTCCTGACAGGGTCACGAGCGCCCCCAATGTACTTTGCAGGGGACCCCCTCGAGTTTCATTAAGCCACTGCAATAGCCTTGAGGTGCACTGGCTTCCGAGGATGTGGCTCCAACGCATAGGATGTGGCCACATCGTGCTGTGTGCCGGAACACTCCCTCTTAGATCATGGCTGCACCGGCTCGCTCTCAATTGAGCAGCGTCAGCTGTGACACGGCACTGGGTCATCAAGACAGGGATCCCTTGGAAGCAGATATTACTGTCAATTATGTTATGGATGCAAACGCAGGACAGAAAAGTGCAAAACACGTATTTTTATAGACCTTTTACCGAAAATATTAAACTCTGTTAGAACGCACGTGCACATTATTTTTGTAGCAGTGAAAAGAGGCTTACTTTCCAGATTAACTGAATGCGACAACTGTGATGCTTTTATATAAATGAGATAAACCAAGAAGAGACAGTACCTTGAACCATCAATCCATCTTCCTTTGACACATGGAAGTTAAGATGCTTGACAAAGTGTTAGTAAATGGAGCATTGAGGTTTTTCAGTGGCTTAGTGCACATGGATCATAGCAGATTCATGGCCAGTACAGCCAGTACACTAAATCTACGTATAATATGTATGTATCTAGACACTAGCAAAAAGCCAGAGTTTTGCTGCTGTAGAGGCTCGGAGAGTAGATTCTTGCAGTACCTTGGTGACATGCTCCTTCACCTTACAGACCCAGGGTACACCTCATCCAGACTGTTATATATAGGAAATATGGCAGAAATTCCTGTGCTTGCATTAACTCGAAAAAAGTCAGATTACTGTTGCCAGTACAGTACCAGAATATGGTAACCAAAATATTGCCTGACAAAAATACTGTATCCTAAATATTGTTTACAAACAAATCACTCAATTGGGTTTAATATGAGAACATCTACCCCCAATGGGATAGATTGTTGTAAATGATATTTTGTACACAATAATTCTGTCAGACAATATTTTTGCTAACAGTAATCTGCTGCACAGCTACCGTTCCCAATCATGATTGGGAGGCAGACCCATTAATGACCTCCCATTCTGGCTACAATTGATGAATTTGAGTATGTGGGCACGATGCTTACTAATATAAGAGGAATATTTTGGGACCAAATCCTCAACGTGATGCTGCTTAAGTTCAGAGGAGGTGTGCAGCACTGGCGTAGACTCTTCCTCTTACTCCTGGATCGGGCATTTGCATTCTAGATTGTAATCTCCCAGGCTTCAGTCTGTTTTAGAGAGTACACCATTCTTGGTACCAAAGACTACTATGACAGAGTGAGCTCATCTGTTAGGACCTTTGTTGTGGGACAAAGAGACCCCTTGGATCTTCTTGCATCACAATGTAGGAACATGTATATTAAAGGATTTGCATTCCCTAAAGTCAGATATTATTATTGGACTTCACAATTTATTATTAGGGTTGAATGAGAAATGTTACCTATATCGGCTACAAGTTAGAGAGCTCCCTTGGACCAGCTGACAACAATGATAGTGGGCGTGCAGACTTGCAAAGTGGCCACCTAATTGAGGGTGGAAATGAAAGTGGACAGCTATGAATCCACAGAAGGCAGGGGGAAACTTTAAAATATCTCAAAATTAGAATGATTTTAAAAATGGAACACTTTGGTCCATTCTAAATTCAGTGGGACTTGATGGTATGAAATCATTCAAGCAACTACAGACAAATATAACATGAATGGATCTCACTGATTTAGATAACATGCAATCCAAGAATGTAAAGTCTTGTTTATAAGACTATCTGAGTTATTGCGCAGAGAAGCTATGGTGCTGTTGGAACACGTCACTGGGGACCTATCTCCATGATGTAGTATTTTGATGATCCATAGCCTGGACTGTCTGGGTCATCTCGGGATCAAGTGAAAGGTTGACCAAGGAACAACAAAATATCCAGAATGAGAGAAAGTGACGATTTACCCAAAAGATGTTGTAATTAAGGTTAGTTTGTCGAAAATTCAAATAAAACCATGCTAGCGTATTACACAAGATTGAGGCTGTGGCTGTTGGCCAGAGTAGCTCAATCATATGTCTGTGGTGATTTCGGGAAGATGGCACCTATCTCCACATCATTTGGACCTGTTCTAAGTTGTAAATTATCTTTGACAGTGTTGGGGAGATGTTCTCAGATATAGAGGGCCATATACTAATGGGGCAAAGATAACTTACCCAAACACCACAGATCATTTGTTAGATTGGGGTTGGTTGTGGCCTTTTTAGGTGTTGCATTGAGGTAGAGTAGCCCAAACTCAGATATGGAAATGTGGTTTAACTAACCCAAATTAATATATGGCAAGTGAGAGGGCAGTCTATGAAAATAGAGGGGAGGCCTCAGACGTTTGGGAGGTGTTTGGATCTATGGATCACATACTTAGGCCATGGATAATAACTGGGAAAGCACAACATTATTGCTTTTCATTTAGATTTGTCTTGATATATTTGAAGACCATTTAATAATAGGGATGCCATCTGTTCATTTCTCAGCATCACCTAAGCCTACTGTTGGAGCTGGAATATCCCTTGAATGGTGAATGAGCTGTATTTGTTCCCTTACTGCTGGACTGCATGTAAAACTGGTAGCTCAACTTTTGTTTTGGCCCTAGCTTCACTTTAACCCAGCATGTGCTGAGAGGCCTATTCATGTCTTTAGCAGTGCAAGGTCCAGGACCTGTGTTCCTATAGTAGTCAGTGGACTACTGTACACACCCTGAGTGTATCACATTAAACAGTGGCAGGAGCGAACCAAGTTTTTCAATGTATAATGTGACCAGTCCTTTTTCTTGCAGCAGTGTGAATGCAGTCTACTCACACTATTTATGTAAAATTCCACAATGATGTGAAACCCACAACCATGCGCTGACATCCCATGCACATGTTGAGTGCTTGTGTGTGTGCATGTTTGTGTTTGTGTGTGTGTGTGTTATGTGTATGTGTAGTACTTGTATGGTAATAGGACTTAGGGGGTCATTCTGACCCTGGCGGTCATAGACCGCCAGGGCCAACGACCGCGGAAGCACCGACAACAGGCTGGCGGTGCTTCTGGGGCCATTCTGACCGTGGCGGTAAAGCCGCGGTCAGAAAAGGGAAACTGGCGGTTTCCCGCCGGTTTTCCCCTGCCCCAAAGAATCCTCCATGGCGGCGCTGCTCGCAGCACCGCCATGGGGATTCCGACCTCCTTCCCGCCATCCTGGTCCTGGCGGTAAAAACCGCCAGGAACAGGATGGCGGGAACGGGTGTCGTGGGGCCCCTGGGGGCCCCTGCACTGCCCATGCCACAGGCATGGGCAGTGCAGGGGCCCCCTAACAGGGCCCCATAATGATTTTCAGTGTCTGCTTTGCAGACACTGAAAATATCGACGGGTGCCACTGCACCCGTCGCACCCCTTCGACTCCGCCGGCTCCATTCGGAGCCGGCTTCCTTGTTGAAGGGGCTTTCCCGCTGGGCCGGCGGGCGGCCTTCTGGCGGTCGCCCGCCGGCCCAGCGGGAAAGTCAGAATGACCACCGCGGTCATTTGACCGCAGTACGGTCTTCTGGCGGTTCCCGCCAGGCGGGCGGCTTCCGCCGCCCGCGGGGGTCAGAATGACCCCCTTAGTGTGTTGAGTAAGTCTGAGTAATGAGACTAGAGGGATCCATTTTGGATGCCTCTGGTTAAGCATGGCCAAGAAAGAGAATTAGGACAACGTCTCCCAAACAACAGAAGTGTATTTCCTGCATTGTTGTTGCAGAGGATGGAGACCAATACACTAAAGTAAAGAAGATGGAGACAGAGCTCCTTTTAGAAGTTCTGTGGGGGCCTTGTAGATAAAGGACTGCTGATTAGTTCTCCATAAGCACTGCCGTTTGACAGAAGGTAGGGGTGAGGGCTGTGTCTGTAGTTTCTATTGTTCAGGGTGAGAAAGTTTATAGGCCTTTTGCCTGGCTTTGATTACTGCTTCAAGAAGGCTGTTGATAGCTAGGTGCAGAAATCTCACACTTCATTGTGACCATGTTTTGGGACACTCTTTGGAGCCAGCCTCATTGCTTCCCGGTTTGTGAGCCATCACTCTAAATAAAGGCCATCTCTGGAAAACTGGCTAGAAACAACATTTGAAAGAGAACCAACACACACCAGTTTTGAAACCACAAATAGTGGATCTACATCCCCTCTAGAAAATTATTAAAATTGAATCCAGATCACCCCAGTTTGTTCCAGTTCCAAGTTCTTCATAACTAAAGAAGTAAGCATACCACAGAGTACTTGAAGGGTTGGTGTCTCCTTGACAGCCATTCTCCCTGAAGAAATGGGACATGGTCTGAAGTCTGCAATTTCTGGTGAAAGAGTTAAGGGTCTACCTAGTGGCCTGTCTGCCTTCTAAGAGAAGGAAGGCTGTCTAAGAGGAAAAACTGCCCAAGGGGAGAAGCAAGGCAGGTGCCCAGTGGGGGACCAAGCAATATGTGTGTGAATGAGTTCCTCAAGTCTCCCTAAACAGTTCTCATCATGAACCATACATACTGGTCTACAAAAAGCAACCGGTGAGTGAAACTGGAAGTACACCATTAATGAAAACCTGGTGCTGCTGGAGCTCAGGTGCTTCTTCATCACTGTAGTATACACCCTCATGCACCTAGAGACTGCAGTTGCCAAAACCTTCTTCAAAGTCAAAATCAGCCAAACCAGTATCTATGCAGTACTGATCCTATTGAGGCCCCCATTGTCAAAAAAGAAAACCTGTCAGAAGAAGCTGCAGCACAGCAATCAGCAAAGTCTTTACATTCTCAGTGATGCCTGCACTGTAACCACAACAGAACCAGATTTGCCGCCAATGAGTGACCAATGCAAGTATCTGTCCACAGCCACCAGGACTCCAAATACTGAAAGCAGGTTACCTCAAGGCAGCAGATCATTTTTGTATGAGAGATCGAAAAGTGGATGGAAACCTGCTGCATGAACTGAAACGTTTCTATGCTAATTTTGCCCTGAAGTAAAAGCAAATCTAATTGTTGGTGTATATATGGCTTTGGGGCACTGAATGATCCACCTGTGCCTATCCAGAGCCAGGTCCCCACCAAGACACTTAGGGGGTCATTCTGACCCCGACCGGCGGCGGAAGCCGCCGGCCTGGCTGGGACCGCCAGAATACCGCTGCGCGGTCAAAAGACCGCCGCGGGTATCCTGGGTTTCCCGCTGGGCTGGCGGGCGACCGCCAGAAGGCCGCCCGCCAGCCCAGCGGGAAACACCCTTCCATGAGGATGCCGGCTCCGAATGGAGCCAGCGGAGTGGAAGGGGTGCGACGGGTGCAGTTGCACCCGTCGCGATTTTCAGTCTCTGCATGGCAGACACTGAAAATCATGGTGGGGCCCTGTTACGGGGGCCCCTGCAGTGCCCATGCCATTGGCATGGGCACTACAGGGGCCCCCAGGGGCCCCACGACACCCCATACCGCCATCCTGTTCCTGGCGGCCAAAACCGCCAGGAACAGGATGGCAGTATGGGGGTCGGAATCCCCATGGCGGCGCAGCAAGCTGCGCCGTCATGGAGGATTCCCCAGGGCAGCGGAAAACCGGCGGTACACCGCCGGTTTTCCGTTTCTGACCGCGGCTGTACCGCCGCGGTCAGAATGCCCAAGGGAGCACCGCCAGCCTGTTGGCGGTGCTCCCGCGGTCGTTGGCCCTGGCGGATTTTACCGCCAGGGTCAGAATGACCCCCTAAGTATCTCAGACAGTAGGAACTTGATTAACAGGAGGTTTACTCTCAAGGGTTTAGTCCAAATACTGAAACACA
This sequence comes from Pleurodeles waltl, assembly GCF_031143425.1. Taxonomy (NCBI): domain Eukaryota; kingdom Metazoa; phylum Chordata; class Amphibia; order Caudata; family Salamandridae; genus Pleurodeles; species Pleurodeles waltl. The sequence continues at coordinate 1,400,824,470 of NC_090444.1, read as the reverse complement.
ATTTTAACTGTGTATTCTATTTCCCTTATTGCTTTGTGTTGTTTTGAGTAAAGCTGTGTGATCAAAGTACTTTCTTTTCCTAAAAAGACTAGCACTGGAGTAGAAAATATGGTAATGTGTCTTGCCCCTGTACTAGCTACCTGAAAAGACTGTGACTGCTCGTCCTCTCTACCTTGAGAATGAAGTGTGGAAAGGGTTGTACCTGTCCCAGTTTCAGAGTCATAGCAGGACAGACCGCAGAACACTGGTGGCACAACCTCAACCACAACGATTGGGGGCCAGTAACAGCTGTCTGCCCTGTGACCATCGAATGGAGTTTGACACCTATGTTGTGATTATATTATACATTCTGTATTGTCTATTGTCTATAGTCTCATTATAATAGTAAGATGTCCCTGAGAATAGTAAGATGTCACTGGGATGACTATTATAATGTTGGGCCACCTGTTTTGAATAATGCAAACTCCTAATAAAAATATATGTAAAAAAGTGAATTCCAAATATCTCTATATTTTAATTGATGCTGCCTTTTTATTTCTTTAAATGTTTGCCCTTCCCCTCAAGCCATAGTTGATGCAAGATCTCTGTTTCAGCTTCTAAACACTCACACAAATTCATGAAAATTGTGGGCAATAATTGTGCGTTCCCTACTAAGTCCAAAGTGAGTCCTTTCTTCATTGTTGCCTCCAAGAGTATCTTCCTGGTTGTTACAGTGCTTTTAATAGTTTGGCTCTAGTCCCACTTCCACATCCAATCAGAGTTGTGATTACATACTAATTTGATGCTGTGTAGCCATACCTCATTCTGCCATTGCCACATTACCTATTATCAGTTCTTTCATTTGATTAAGAATACACAAGACAATGATACTGTCTAAAATCCAGAAAGTCACAATCTCCAACCATTTGGAAGCTTGATGTATTGCAACAGAAATTTTGTTTTTTTTAGATATTCCCCACAAAATACGTTATGCTATGTTGTTAAGTTGTGTTGTTGTGTTATGGTGCTATGTTGTTGTGTTAGGTTATCTTATGATGTTGTGTTGTGTCACGTTATGCTATGTTGTGTTATGCTATTGTTTTGTGTTGTGTTATGTTGTGTTGTATTATGCTGTTGTGCGTTGTTATGGTGTTGTGGTGTTATGGTATGGTGGTGTTATGGTGGTGTCATGTTGTGGTGTTGTGTTATGCAAATTGTTAGAGCACACTATCACCCTGGAGGGTAACCTGACGCTCAGCATGAGTGAGTCTAGCCAAACCTAGGGCCAAAAAAGCCACGGCTTCAGCTTCTTGTGGAATTCAGGAAATGAGGAGGAGGCTCTTAATGGTAGTGGCAAGTCGTTCCACAAGCAGGGTGTCTGGAAGGTTTGTGAAAACAGATACAATTGTTGAGGTATGCTAAGCCAGTGTTATATTGTGCCTTGAAAGTGTGGGTGAGGAGTTTGAATTGTACTTATTTGTGTATGGGGAGCCAATTGAGCACCTTCAGGTGTGGTGTGATGTGAGTGTGGCATGGGAGGTTGAGTGTGATTTTGGTTGCCGAGTTCTGAATGGTCTGCAGTTTTCTGTAGAGTTTTTTTGTTGATTTACTCATAGAGGGTATTCCCGTAGTTCAGCTTGCTTTTGACAAGGGCATACATGACAGTTTTCTGGTTGCTAATAGGGAGCCATTTGAAAATCCACCACAGCATCTTCAGGGTATAGAAGCATTAGATGGTGACGGTGTTGACTTGGGCGGTCATTTAAATTTTGCTGCCAATGACAATCCTGAGGTTCTTGCCATAGTTGGAGGGGACAGGTGTCTTTCCTAGTTCTGTTGGTCATTAGGTAGAGTAGCATGGTGACTTGCTGTTCCCAAAGATTACAATTTCCGTGTGTTGGTGTTCAGCTTCAGACAGTTGTCTTCATTAACTGGGCTATTTCATTAATGCAGGCAGTGAACTTGATCCAGTACCAAGCATCTTTTCCATGAGGGAGGGAATGCGTTGCATGTCTTCAGGGTAGGAGAGGACATTGATGTTGTGACAGTGGATGATGCTGGCTAGAGGGATCATGTATCCATTGAAGAGGGTCGGGCTCAGGGAGGACCCTTGCAGAACTCTGCAGATGAGGTTGTGAGCCTCTGAGGTGTAAGGGTGACTGACTGAGTCCTTTCAGTTTGGAGGGAGCAGATCCATTTGAGTTTGTTTCCTTGGTTTCTGATTTTGAGTAGGCATTAGATGAAGATGGGGTGGAAGACGTGTCTCGTCCATGTATAGTCATGCAGATGTCATTCATAGTGGTGACGAGGACATTTTCCTTACTGTGGTTGGGTATGAAACCAGACGGAGTGGTGTGGAGAAGTTGGTGGTCATTGAGGTATTCATAAAGCATATGTTGATAAACGGTCTCAAGGACCAGGAATGATATCAGGAAGATCAGTCTGTAGTTAGTAAATGTTGCAGGGCCCACTGAGGGTGTCATCAGCAAAGGTAGGACAGTTGCATGTTTCTAAGCATCTCAGAAGGTTGCGGAGGAGGTGGAGGCTTTTAGAATGGGTGTGAATATGGAACTCTTGGGTTGCAGTCCTCTGGAGTAGGCATGGTGGGAGCAGCAGTCTGAGGGGGGACCTGAGAGGATTGACTTCATGGTGGTGGCAGTTTCTTCTGGGGGTGGTGATGAGTTATGTGGCTAACATTAGTACTTTTTCTAAGATCGGAAGGTGCTTAGTGAGGTCTTCTGGGTCTGATTGCAGGTTGTAGTTGCTGTAAATGTTGGTAATTTTGTTGAAGAATTGAGAGAGAATTCTGTAGAGGTCCTGCAAGGAGATGATGGAGGTGGAGGGGGCTGCTGGTGAGATCCTTTACAACACTGAAAATATGTGTGGTTTTGTTGGTGATGGTATCAATGTGGTCCGCCAGAGCAGCACGTTTGGTGGTTCAGATCATTCGGTGGTAGCATTTCACAACAGATTTGAACATGTTCCTCTCTGAATTTTCCTAGCTCATTCTTCATAAATGCTCCAGTTGCTTGCAGTGGTGTTTCATCAGTCTGAGTTCCACTGTGTACTAAATGGCCTGGGATCTAGATCTTTTTGTGTTTCTGTGCTTAAGGAGGGTAAGGTAGGTGGTGCAGGAGGCAATCCATTTGTTCAAAATTCTTGATAGCTTTAGTGAGGCTATTGCTGTGTTTGGTTCGGTGGGTGTTCAGAGTAGTATTCCAATCCTTGTCAGTGATGATGTTCCACTTTCTGCAGGCTGGTCTGGTGGTGGTATTAAATACAAAAGAGGGACAGGGAGATTACTGGTCCAGTGTACGGTCTCCCAAGTAACCTGGTCTGGTGGTGGTGCATGTGGCAAGGGTGTGATCTGTCCAGGAGACTGCTGTGGGCTCCTGGACTCAAATGTTATAGAAGGTGGTGAAAATACAGTCCAGGAGGTGTCCAACGACGGAGGTAGGTTGCTTTGCATGTTGGGTGAGGGTCAAGCTTTCAAGGTTGTATTTGTAAGTTAAAAAATAAATGGACAGTTTAGGCGAAGCAGACATTGTAAGGAAATGCCTCCTTGGCATGGTTACCCCCTGACTTTTTGCCTTTGCTGATGCCAAGTTATGATTTGAAAGTGTGCTGAGGCCTGCTAACCAGGCCCCAACACCAGTGTTCTTTCCCTAACCTGTACCTTTGTTTCCACAATTGGCACACCCTGGCATCAAGGTAAGTCCCTTGTAACTGGTACCCCTGGTACCAAGGGCCCTGATGCCAGGGGAGGTCTATAAGGGCTGCATCATGTCTTATGCCACCCTGGAGACCCCTCACTCAGCACAGACACACTGCTTGCCAGCTTGTGTGTGCTGGTGGGGATAAAATGACTAAGTCGACATGGCACTCCCCTCAGGGTGCCATGCCAACTTCACACTGCCTATAGGTATAGATAAGTCACCCCTCTAGCAGGCCTTACAGCCCTAAGGCAGGGTGCACAATACCATAGGTGAGGGCATAAGTGCATGAGCACTATGCCCCTACAGTGTCTAAGCAAAACCTTAGACATTGTAAGTGCAGGGTAGCCATAAGAGTATATGGTCTGGGAGTCTGTCATGCACGAACTCCACAGCACCATAATGGCTACACTGAAAACTGGGAAGTTTGGAATCAAACTTCTCAGCACAATAAATGCACACTGATGCCAGTGTACATTTTATTGTAAAATACACCCCAGAGGGCATCTTAGAGATGCCCCCTGAAACCATACCCGACTACCAGTGTGGGCTGACTAGTTTTAGCAGCCTGCCACACACCAGACATGTTGCTGGCCACATGGGGAGAGTGTCTTTGTCACTCTGTGGCTAGTAACAAAGCCTGTACTGGGTGGAGGTGCTTCTCACCTCCCCCTGCAGGAATTGTAACACCTGGCGGTGAGCCTCAAAAGCTCACCCCCTTTGTTACAGCACCCCAGGGCACTCCAGCTAGTGGAGTTGCCGGCCCCCTTCGGCCACGGCCCACTTTTGGCAGCAAGGCCGGAGGAGATAATGAGAAAAACAAGGAGGAGTCACTGGCCAGTCAGGACAGCCCCTAAGGTGTCCTGAGCTGAGGTGACTCTGACTTTTAGAAATCCTCCATCTTGTAGATGGAGGATTCCCCCAATAGGATTAGGGATGTGCCCCCCCTCCCCTCAGGGAGGAGGCACAAAGAGGGTGTAGCCACCCTCAGGGCTAGTAGCCATTGTCTACTAACCCCCCAGACCTAAACACACCCCTAAATCGAGTATTTAGGGGCTCCCAGAACCTAGGTAACTAGATTCCTGCAACCTAAGATGAAGAAGGACTACTGACCTGAAAGCCCTGCAGAGAAGACGGAGACACCAACTGCTTTGGCCCCAGCTCTACCGGCCTGTCTCCCCACTTCAAGAAAAACTGCAACAGCGACGCGTTCCCCAGGGTCCAGCGACCTCTGAAGCCTCAGAGGACTACCCTGCATCTAAAAGGACCAAGAACTCCCGAGGACAGCGGCTCTGCTCCAAAGAAGAAACATCTTTGCCACAAAGAAGCAACTTTGAAAGAACACACGTTTCCCGCCGGAAGCGTGAGACTTTGCATTCTGCACCCGACGCCCCCCTCTCGACTTGTGGAGAACCAACACTACAGGGAGGACTCCCCGGCGACTGAGAGCCCGTGAGTAGCCAGAGTTGACCCCCCTGATCCCCCACAGCGACACCTGCAGAGGGAATCCAGAGGCTCCCCCTGACCGCGACTGCCTGCTTCTAAGAACTCGACACCTGGTAAGGACACTGCACCCGCAGCCCCCAGGATCTGAAGGATCCGACCTCCAGTGCAGGAGTGACCCCCAGGTGGCCCTCTCCATTGCCCAGGTGGTGGCTACCTCGAGGAGCCCCCCCCCCTTGCCTGCCTGCATCGCTGAAGAGACCCCTAGGTCTCCCATTGAACTACATTGCAAACCCGACGCCTGTGTGCACACTGCACCCGGCCGCCCCGTGCCGCTGAGGGTGTACTTTTTGTGCTGACTTGTGTCCCCCCTGGTGCCCTGCAAAACCCCCCTGGTCTGCCATCCGAAGACGCGGGTACTTACCTGCTGGCAGACTGGAACCGGGGCACCCCCTTCTCCATTGAAGCCTATGTGTTTTGGGCACCACTTTGACCTCTGCACCTGACCGGCCCTGATCTGCTGGTGTGGTAACTTTGGGGTTGCTCTGAACCCTCAACGGTGGGCTACCTTGGACCCAACTTTGAACCCTGTAGGTGGTTTACTTACCTGCAAAACTAACAAACACTTACCTCCCCCAGGAACTGTTGAAAATTGCACTGTGTCCAGTTTTAAAATAGCTTATTGCCATTTGTGTGAAAACTGTATATGCTATTTTGCTAATTCAAAGTTCCTAAAGTTCCTAAGTGAAATACCTTTCATTTAAAGTATTGTTTGTAAATCTTGAACCTGTGGTTCTTAAAATAAACTAAGAAAAGATATTGTTCTATATAAAAACCTATTGGCCTGGAATTGTCTTTGAGTGTGTGTTCCCCATTTATTGACTGTGTGTGTACAACAAATGCTTAACACTACCCTCTGATAAGCCTACTGCTCGACCACACTACCACAAAATAGAGCATTAGAATTATCTCTTTTTGCCACTATCTTACCTCAAAGGGGAACCCTTGGACTCTGTGCATGCTATTTCTTACTTTGAAATAGTACATACAGAGCCAACTTCCTACAGACATTTTGAAAGAGTTAGGCCCATATTTATACTTTTTGACGCAAAACTGCGCCGGCGCAGTTTTGCGTCAAAAATATTACCGCCGGCTAACACCATTTTGGTGCGCCGTGCGGGCGTCATATTTATACTTTGACGCACGGCGTCGCAAACAACAGGTGGGAGTCATTATTTTTGATGCACACCGCGGCGTCAAGTCGTAAAGGAAAACGACCGTAACGCGGCGGAAATGACTGTGGGTCGAATTACGACACCGCAAACCGGATATGCGCCGTTTTTTTTACGCAATAGCGTCAAAAAACACATCGAACACAGCCATGTCACCAGAGGAGAGCCAAAATGGATCCCAGATGCCACTACAGACCCCAGGAAGATGACAGCAGACCAGGAACCAGCCAGGAGGACCCACACAAGAACCAGGACACTTTTAAGAAGAAAAGAAAGTGTCGCTTCAGTGCAGAGGAGCAGGAAATTCTGGTTAAAGAGGTGACGGAACACCAGCACCAACTGTTTGTCACATCAAAGTTGCCAATCAGTAGGAGAGAGGCTATATGGCAACAAATTGTTGACAAGATAAACAGTGTGGCAGAAGTACGCAGAACAGTCATCGAGTGCAAGAAACGCTGGCATGACTGCAAACGCAGGACCAAGGAAAAGATTGCCAGGAACAGGAAGGCAGCACTGCAGACTGGAGGGGGGAGTCCAGCTCACCAGGAGGCCCTGGACCACATGGAGGAGATGGTCGCAGCCGTCATCCCTGAGGAGATCGTCACAGGGATTCAAGGACAGGACAGCGCAGACTACCAGGACACAACGCACATGCAGGGTAAGTCGCATGGGGAATTATAATGCAATAATGTCAACTGTGAGCATGGGGGGGATACCGACCACTAAATGCATGAAAGTCATCTAATACATGGAGTGGCATGGGTAAAGTCGCACGGCATGGGAGTATGGCCCGTTCTGAGAATGGGGGCATGCTGTCATGCCAACGATGGAGCAAAGGGAAAGCCACAACAGGAGGGAAGGCCACTACGTCAAACTGACATCCTGGCACTCGTCAGCCAACATACCTCCTACATTAACTAGGGCCCTATTAGCAATCCTCTAGCCAAACCGACAACTGCACTGTAACTGCGACAACAGTTGCCACTACCACCTCTGATCTGTGTGCAGCTCAAGTAGCCAATGGCAGTAACCTCCCCATGGAACATACACACCTAAATTAGGGGGTGAGGATGACATCTGCAACAATCTCCTGAAACAAGACAAAGGCCCCAGTACACTCAAATGTCAATGCCCATAGTTGTCACAAACATCAGCCAAAGTAAACAACAATAGGAGCGACACAGCACTAAGGACACACCCATGCTGCATATGTCAGGGTCCATCCTGTGCCTGGGTAACAAGGCAACATCAACAATGTCATACTGCTCAGACAACAGCATTGAGGAGGGGACACATGTAACTGGTCACTGAAATACACCTGCGCAGTCAGAGGACGAAATAGGACACTGATACGACTATCAGGGCAATCCAATGTAACACACATTACTTAACATCAGCAGGACCCATTAACAATGTCAACATCCATATCAGATCATAACATTGCCATGCATAGGATATGCAACATGTCAATTACATTTAAGTCGATGTGAACGATCAGGGATTGGGTCCTGATAGTTAAGTGTGCTGCCAGGGCCATCAGAACACCCACAGCCAGTGAAAGGTCTTACCATGAGAATGGATATACACGGAGGGTCGAGTAGGACAAGAAGGTGGCAATTCTCTATTTGGCATAAAGCAACACCTAGAGGCGATGAGGATGACAAGTCTGATAACTCAATAACATACATGTGACACACAGGTGGGCCATAGGCCTGAAACAATGCCCATCTGAAGGACTGCAGATATTAATACAAAACAAGATCACAAAGTGAATTCATCAAAAGGCAGGCACGCCACGTCAAAATTGTCACAACACAGACACACTAATTGTACCCTGTTTCATTGCAGAGGAAGATGGATCTCCTGCCGATATGCCTGTCCCAGATTTCCCTGATGACATGGATGACGAGCCGATAAACATTCCCCAGGAGACTATCCAAAAGGTCCTTGAAACCCTCCAGACCCCACCTTCAGTCACAAGGAGGAGCACAGAACAAGCAGCCATCGCAGAGGATCCACCCACCACCCCAATTGTAAGACCTGCCAACTCCGTCCATCCTGGAAGTGTTCATTGATGGTGCAGTGACGGAAGATGTATGAGTCATGTACACTCCCAGGATATTTAGCCACGATGTTGGTGATCAATCCTTGGTGATCGACTATGGCCTGCACGTTGATGGAATGTGTGTGCTTCCTGTTGCGGTAGTTGATGGAATGTGTGTGCTTCCTGTTGCGGTAGAGGTGTTCAGTTGCAGCAGGTGGCACAAGGCGTACATGTGTGCAGTCGATTGCACCAAGGACATGTGGGAAACCACTGATTGTGTAGAACCCCTGTTTAGTTTCCTGCTGCTTCTGCAGTGTGTTAGGGAAGCAGATGTGGCGGGTGTCAGTCGAATGATGGCGTCCAGTACTTTGGGCAGAAAGGCAGAGAATGATGTTTGTGATATTCCACCAACCAGGGCACCTGTTGTTTGAAAAGAGCCACTTGCCAGCATATGAAGTACGGCAAGCAGCTTTGTTTCTGTTGGGATGGTGCGGGGTGTCACCAAAGTGGGGGCCAATTGCTGTTCAATGTTTCACAGCAGCTGCTGAATGGCCTGCCAGTTCAACCGGTACCTCTGTATGATGTCATGTTCCCTGAGGCCCTGAAGGGTTGTTCTTGGGCGGAATATCCTCTCCTGCCTTCTGCGCTGCCTTTGGGGTCCCTGCTGGTGTTGTTGTAGCTGCTGTTGTTGCTGCTGGGCTCTGCGTCTGCGTGCACGCTGGATTAGAATCACATCAATAGCTCCCTGTTGCTGCTCTGCTGTTTGTTCTGTGTGTTCTGATTAAATACAGGTGTGTTTGCCCTATTTTAACACCTGACCTGACCCAGGCGTTATTTTTTTACGCTAATCATGCTGTGCGTCATTTTTGCCCGAAAGCATAAATACAACGCACGGCCCTTTAAGCCATTTTTTGGACGGGAACGCCTACCTTGCATATAATTAACGCAAGGTGGGTTGCCGCATCCAAAAAATGACGCACACAGCGGAATTTTGTCGTCCGTGGGCTCGGGCGTCAAAGTTTAAATACGGGGCAACGTTTGCACTGATTGTGCGTCAAAATGTTTGACGCACAATCGGCGCAGAGGGAGTATAAATATGCCCCTTAGTATTTCCCCATTACCTCAAATTTTATATTTCTAAATCTTTGTTGACTATTAATTATATGATCACAATTACATTTGCTAAATATTGAAATAATATTAGGACTAAATATTCCCAAAATTCATGCAACACCTCCCTCTCACAGAAATTCACATTGTCAACCACTTGTCCAGACATGATTTTGTCCTGCTAACTCTTAATTCTGACACAGTTCTACATTAATTGAGCATTCCTAAAAGACAAGTAATTATCCTATATGTTTTAGCTGCAAAGTAAAGTATGTAATCTGCATACAAACAAATCTTGTATTCTGTCCATCCTGCTGAATCAACTTAATCTTTAAATTCTTCCATATTGCTCTAGGCAGCGGTTCCACAGACAAATCAAATAGCCATAGGAAAACGGGCACCCCTGCTTGTCCTTTTTACTGTTCAGTCAGCCAATATTTTCCCTGGTGTCATGAATGTAGCCACTGAATTTTTTTCCATAATGCTCATACTGTTTCTATAAATTGGATTTCAAAAGTCTTAGGGTCCACAACTTTCCAAAGAGATCCTACTGTAATACTGTTAATACTATTAAAACCCTTTTCCGCATCAATGTTTAATAAAAATATGATGTGTAAGTTTGGCCCAAATTTAAACTTTGATGGCTAGTACTCTGGCCATCATAGCGATGGTGGATATTAGACCTCCCTGAGCAAATTTACAGATGACTGCTTGCCCAGGGTCAATCTCTATACTCTATCATGGCAGTTCCCGACAAGGCACAAAACATTTAGTGGCCGGCTGTTGTCAGTTTTGATGTTTGTACACTAAACCTAAAATACCTTTTTGTTTTTCAAAAACAAACTTCCACAGTGGGAATACAAAAAAACTACTCACCCCAACACCTTTGAAGTTTTCTCCAAGAGTGTGGGGGTGATATTTTTCTGTCCATCATCACCAAATTAATTTTGTCTGGTGGCGACAGATGGGGGAAGAACACCTGAACGTCCAGTCTAAACAAAGTGGGTGGTTTCATTGTTTTATTCCAATGGCAGTCAGAGGTAACTTTCAGTTGAAGGCGCCAACCGAGGCTCTGTTGACAGAAATATGATTGTCCACCCATCTCTAAATTAGGTGGATGGACTGTCAGAATGGCGGCAGATCCACAAATTGTAAATCAACCCCTTTGTTTGTAACTGTATGTAACAAGTCCAAGACCAGCTTTATATTGTTCTGACCGTGTTTACTTTTTATAAACCATTTCTGTTTTTTGCGAGCACCCGATGAATCACTCTGCTTAATGTGATTGCCCATATTGTAATCAACATTGTATAATAAGCCGACTTTATCTAATGAGATAGGGCTACAATTTACACTACTCGTCATAGCCCTTCTCTCCTTTGGAATAACCACAATCAAGGTATTTTTTATTTTTGAAGGAAGCATTTGTAATCAACATTGCTGTTTAACATTGAACCAAAAATTAAGGAAACATCTTTGAACATCTTTCAAAAAAGATAAGTGAACTACTTCACACACCTCTGAACTGAAAATGATAGGTCTAGGCTTCGAGATCTCTCCTTTAACAATGTTGGCATATGAAAAGAGGAGAGTAACTCATCACAGGTGACACATGCCATTCTCTTGTAAATGTTTGTAAAGAAAACCTATAACACACCCGGAACTGTTTCTAGATTTAGGTACGCCCTTTATTAAGGTTTCTTGCACTGTCGTCTAATTTGTCATCCTTCAACCTTAAATTTCACGTAGCCAGTATTTTACCTTTTGTATCACCTTTCCGAAATCTCTGGCACGCTCTAAATAGAGCATACTCTTTTCAAAAATATGATTGCTGCTACCTTGCAGGAAAAAAAGTTGTCTTGATCTTCCTTCAAGTTTGCTTTATAATCTTGTAATCTTTTCAACTAAATATACTCTTCTGCTTTTTATGGACTAGACTGCAATAGGATTACAATGATCTTTGAACGTGTTATCGGACTATTGTAAAGCCAACAAGCTGCCTATTAACAAGTCCAAAACTAAGATTCTGGTTTTTGCCACATTAAAATCAGGTATGGCACCTGGTATATAAATGAGCACAAAATCAAAAGAGTTGATTCAATAAAATATTTGGGGGTCTGGCTGTACAGCCATGCCCAGCAAGCCTCACAGATTGAATCTATGACATCACTGGACAATCCTCTCACTTTTGCTTTCCAGAGCCTTCATAGCTGCCTTTCTGTCTGTCTGTTATTTGCAAAGTAATTGAGAGTAAATTGATGCCTACTTTGGAGTGAGGATCCTTTGTATGCAAGGACGCTTATCCCCCTAGCTGGTTCGTGCATAATGTTATTGCTCTTCCACAGGGCATGGCACAGGCACACATTTGCCTGGCAGTTTCTGTTTTTATATCTTCTGCTTGTTATACCCATTGATTCTATTATGATGATTTCCAATGATTTTAATTAATCGTGCAAATAAGTAAAGATCTTCAAATTGTACTCTTCTGCTTCGAATTTCCATATATTTTGGATTATGCTTCCTCAAATTGTGGCCTTCCACACCATGCATATATCTCTAACTGTATGAAGTTGCTTTCCAAAAATGATTTAATTTCCACTTTCAGTTTTCCAATAATTTAGTGTCTGAAAAGAGTAAAAGTGTCCGCAGTCTATTTGCACATTCACATTTTATAGGACTATTGAGATGGGAGCTGGGGTTGGTCAAGTATTAAATTAGTATAATACATTTGTGCACAGATCAGAAGTTGCAGTGAATTCTTGCAAATCAGAAAGTGAAATATCCTTAAAATGGACCTATGAGGGTTAGAAAAGAATGGCTAAGTTTAATGTAAATCAACAAATACAATCTGTGAAACCGAATTGGATTTAAAGATTATTACTACTGTCATGACATAAGACAATTATTCATCTTAAAATATATCAGAGCAGTTATATTGGTCAAACCTCAAATAGCTCTAAAAGCCATTTTGCAGGAGGTTGTGTGTGACAAATTGGGTTTCTAGTCAGCAGAGGTATACATTCTTGTCCAAGTAAGGACCACATTCCTAGTCAGAGTAAGTCACTAGACAACCTAAATTATCCTGTGCTCACAATCTGGTAGCTTGGCACAGAGCAGGCAGGCTTAACCTAGAAGGCAATGTGTAAAGTATTTTTGCAATAACTCATACAGTAATGCAATAAAGACACCACATAAAGTACTCCAAACCCATTTAGGAAAATAGATAATACTTATCTGAATCAAATAAGACCAAAACGACAAAAATCCAATATGCACAAGTCAAGTTATTAATTTTGAAAGGTTTAAATGAGTCTTAATCCTTAGGAATCAGTGGATGTATCCTTGTAACACACAGTACCTGGGATGGTCACAAATAACGACACGTGGGCTGCAGAGGAGGAGATGCATTGAAAAATAAAGCACTGCGTTTGATTTTCTGGTGCGGAACAGACATGACGTTGTGTCTTCGCACGCTGCAAAGTGATGCTTTGATTTCCAGGAGTGCAGCCTTGTTTCCTCTTTGTGATGCAGGGATATTTTGACGCCCAGGGACAATGCTTTGAAAATTCTCGACACGCTGGTAAGAAGGAGCAGGTGCTGCATTGATCCTGTAGGTGATTTTTCAGCCATGAGGCATGCGCTGTGTCGATTTCTGCAGGCGTTGCATTGATTTTCAAACACACAAGAATTTTTTTCTCTTTGGTGAAGTCTTTGTGGCCCTGAAATTTCAGAACAGAAGGCAAACCATTGGAGAGCACCTGTGGGGAAGGCAGAGTCCTTCCAGAAGAGTCAGGGGCCAGCAGACAGCAGGGCAACAAGCAGGGCAGCAGTCCTTCCAGAAGAGCAGTCCAGATGAGTCCTTTTAGCAGCCAGGCAGTCCCTATGACAGAGTCCAGTTGTAGATCCAGTAGTGTCTGATTTGGTGGGGTCACAGACTCAGTACATATATACGAAAAAGTGCCATTGAAGTAGATGAAACTTCAAAAAGTGGTTTTGAAATGCACAAGTTCCCTTTCAACCCAGCCCTGTCTGACAGGAGCCCTGTGGGAGGTTATCAGTCCTTTGCATGAGGGCAGGCCACTGGCTTTTGAAGTGTAAGAGAGAGCCCCTCCACCCTTCATACACAGAGAAACCCATCTGTATGAAGATGAATGCAGATGCAGATGAGTGTCCTGTCTTTATGGCTGTCTGGGTGGAATGCACAAGGGGACCTGTCAACCAGCACAGACCAGACGTGGATTGGAGACAGGCTTTAAGGCACAGATGGCAGTAAGTGCAGAGAAATGCCTCCTTTCTAAAAGTGGCATTTCTGAAATAGTAGTGTAAAATCCAACTTCACCAGTAAGTAGGATTTCTAACTGCCATTCCAACCATACTAAATATGACACGTCTATTCCTCTCAGACCAGAAATTACCACTTAAAAGCATAGAAGGGAATCTCCAATGATGACCTATTAGAGGAGCAGGCTTCACAGAAGTGAAAAATGACTTTGGGAGTTTTTCACTTCCAGGACATGTAAAATGTATAAGTACATGTCCTGCCTTTTACTTACATATCCTGCCTTATGGGTTACCTGGGGCCTACCTTAGGGGTGACCTATGTGTAAGAAAAGGGGAATTTAAGGCTTGGTAAGTACTTTTAAATTCCAAGTCGAAGTGGCAGTGTAACTGCACATACAGGCCTAGAAATGGCAGCCCTGAGACATGGTTAGGGGGCTTCTTATGTGGGTGGCACAATCAGTGCTGCAGGCTCACTAGTAGCATTTAATTTGCAGGCCCTGGGCACCTCTAGTGCACTTTACTAGGGATTTATAGTTTAATTAAACATGCTGATTGGGTATGAGCCAATGTTACCATGTTTAGGGGAGAGGGCACAAGCACTTTAAGCACTGGTCAGCAGTGGTAAAGTGTGCAGAGTCCTAAAACCAGCAAAAAATAGGTCAGAAAAAGAGGAGTAAGGCAAAACATTTGGGGTGACCCTTCAGAGAGGGCCATTTTCCAACAGTGTGTAGTTTCTGCTCCCCTTCAAGGAAGTTTGGGAAAATTTTTAGTAAATTATGTTTTAAAGCATATTTTGTCAAATGTTTCCAAGATTACTTCACATACAATTATATAAAATGTCTCAGTTTTATTGATGAATATTATTATTTTTTGGTCTGGGAGCTCCCACACAGTGGACCACAGAATCGGAGGCAGTGACTTAAGGTGATCACCAGATGTTCTTCAAGCTCATGTCAGGACCTGGTGGTGGCTAGTCAGTGGCTGCATTGTCCAGCTCATTACTGGCTCTGCCATTTAAAATACAGTATAGCATGGACATATTACGAGTGATACATTTTAAATTATGCACGTGGGCAATTGAGTTGGTTTATTTACAATACCATGCATCTAGCCACACCATACAAATCTGGCATTGTCTGTCACACGTCAAGTGGCCTAATATAGTTCACTCTGGCCCAATGTTTGAAATGTGGCAGCTTGTGTTTTAACTGGTAGGCTATCCTATGTGTCCCTGCAGAGTAAACACATTTTAAAACGCTTTAATCATTGTGCTTAAAACAGATACATAATTGACATAAAAATACTTTGTGGTCCTCATTCTGTGATGCCCAGTAATTATAGGAGAGATACTGAAGCTGGTGTTAATCATTTCACTACAGTATCCCAGTAGTTAGCAAGAGTTTACAGAGCTTCATCATTTCCTGAATTCCTGCCTCAAGTTCTCCAGATTGAACACAGACTTAAAGAAAGGAGTATAGAAAAAAATAAAAAACAGAGATTCACTTCTACTATTCTTCCTTGAGTTTTTAGGTGGACCCTACTAATCCTTTGCCCGATGTACCTGATGAACCAATGCATTTTAGGTCCACTAAAGGCCCATTGTCTAATTCCAGAAGGGACTGAAGACATAAGGGATGCTCTCATTGCGTCTATATTGTGTAAACTGAAATCACTGAATATAGGACTGTACTGTTTAACTTTACAGGCCACAGGGAAAAGCCATATCTAAACCTTTGCAAGGGAGAAATGAAAGGAAGACTTTTCAACTCCTCAGGTGGGTCCAATACATGCTTGTTTATATTGGATTTAATTTTTCAAGTCCATCTCTGTTCCAGGTTTGTTAAATTCCTGTGCTGCCTGAATATATATGTACTTGAGTTGTGCCCAGAGACTCCATATTCCGTTAAGGAAGAAGTCTTCTCTGAATCATGTACAAAGTACTGATGGATCTCTATTGGCATTGGGTCAAGTGATCCGCATGGTTACTCTCTTAGGGGGCCAAAAGGCCGCCCGCCAGCCCAGTGGGAAACACCCTTCCACGATGAAGCCGGCTCCGAATGGAGCCGGCTGAGTGGAAGGGGTGCGACGGGTGCAGTAGCACCCGTCGCGAATTTCAGTGTCTGCTAAGCAGACACTGAAATTCAAAGTGGGGCCCTCTTACGGGGGCCCCTGCCATTGGCATGGGCACTGCAGGGGCCCCCAGGGGCCCCACGACACCCCATACCGCCATCCTGTTCCTGGCGGCCGAAACCGCCAGGAACAGGTTGGCGGTATGGGGGTCAGAATCCCCATGGCGGCGCAGCAAGCTGCGCCGCCATGGAGGATTCCCATGGGCAGCGGAAAGTCGGCGGTACACCGCCGACTTTCCGTTTCTGGCCGCGGCTGTACCGCCGCGGTCAGAATGCCCAAAGGAGCACCGCCAGCCTGTTGGCGGTGCTCCCGCGGACCCCGGCCCTGGCGGTTTTTACCGCCAGGGTCAGAATGACCCCCTTAGTGTCTTTAGGCAATCATATAAAGAGATGATTGCCTTTGATGTGCTCACCATTTCAAACTATGCCACAGTACTTAGGATATCCTGGCTGGAACAAAACAGTCTCTACATTAATTGGGAGACCAAAGGTCATCTCTCTTTTCTCCCAGTTTTGCAGTGACGATTGTTATGCAGACAGGAGCTGTTTTCACCAGGGGTACAAGAAATGTCTGAAGACCAGTAAGATTCCACTCTATCCTAGACCTTGCCTATTCCTATGGCTTACCAAAAGTCTCTTGATGTCTTTCAGAAGTGTATTTCTGTGGCTCTCTGTCGTCATATGGATTTTGATCATGCCATCATTACTATACCTGGAGCCCGAGAACCTCAGTACCAACAGTGTAAGGATCTCAGGAAAGGACAGATGAAGCCAATAGCTGTGGCTGTGGGTTTCACTCACCTGTGCTGCCTTTTATCATTCACTTGTGCTCTTAGCTGCTGCTCCTTGCACCTCTAGCTCCACAATGGCAATCACTTGCCCGAGGGGTTTACAGCTGCCTTTTAAAGCTGCTCTTCTGCTACTTCAGTTAAGATTTTCAGTTCTGTTTCTTCCACTTTTGGATCATGGCAGTTTTTTACTTAATTCCTTTCTGGTTTTTCCAATCAGTTCTGCTTCCTGCCATGTGCTGTTTGTTGTCATTTCCCTTTCCTGATTTTCTTTTTTACTTTTTAAATGTTTCAGTCTAGTTGGAGGCAGTGTCTCAACAGAGCTGTTCCTTTGCTTGTTTCCTCACTCCCTACACTTTCTGATACTGAATCCTTGCTCTTGAGGGATTCCACTATCGGATTCCAGATTCCTGTTTTTCTTCAATCCTTTAATGTCATCACCTAGCAAGGAGTTTTTTTACGTGTTGGATTTTTCATCCTGAGATGGTGGCAGCTTCTCAAGAAACTGTCTACCACATTTTCCAGTGTGTAGCTGCATCATGACGTCTGGAAACAGTCACACCATGACGTCCGGAAACAGTTGTCCATACATCAGATAGCGGACGTCCCGGGGTCAGATTATGGGTAAGCATCCAGACCTTATCAGACACAGAGGATAAAGCAAATTCTAGAAGACCTTGTTTTATTTGTTTCCTTGTGGGCATGTTTGCCAAATATAGTTAATTAACATTAATTGCCTTTACTGGAAGAAGCTAAAGGGGTGCTTGTTTTTCCAAGTCCTCTCAAATCTTGCCTTACTTTGGTCCAACTCAGGCAGGTTTTGTGTAATTTCACAGCATTATTTATTACAATAGTGAATAGTGATGTGAAGAGCAGCCACCAGTCAGAGGGCTGTTACTGCTCTTTGTAGCAGCCTGCACAAGACAATAAATGGGTTACATCACAGATGCCAAGTTCAAAAATATAAATCATTCTCTCACAGTCTCATGAATGCATGTGTGCTTGTATTATGGGAATGGGAACCACAGAGTCATGGATATTTACCATAAACCAGCCTCTACATTATCCAGAGAGCAGCTCTGTTGCCCTGAGGTCCGACTCCCCACACTACTGACATTATACTGTACACTATAATCTGCCAAAAGGTGTATTTTGTTTTCTCTCCAAACACAAAGCCTGAAAGAAAACTAATTTAATGTTAGGAGGGCTAACTGCAGTGCACCAGGATCAGAAAAAATTGATCCTTCAATTTGACAGCTGATCAGGGGTAACCTCTAATGTTCTTGGGGTGGAATTGCATCCACTGCTGGCAGGGCTGATTAAAACATAAGGCATGTGGAAAAAAGACCAAGCAGTGCTCTCTTCTGATGGCTTTGGTTGCATTATATTCCTTTGTCTAGTTATTCTTTACTTTTCCCAGGTCATGACCCTTTAAGCTCCAATAGTGCATAACATATACATAATAGGGTATCAATTGTCATTTGTCCTTACATCAAGTTTTCCTCACATACATCTTCCAAATTTTGATCACCATGAAGGTTTAGTTAGACCTTGTATTTCCCTTACCCTTACACAATCGGTCATATTCCAGTCTGTTTTCAAGGGAAATGTGTAGGTCTCACCTGTATGTTGCAAGATATATTATTAGCTTATAGAGGACATAGAGTCCACCCATTGCGTACCATTATTTGGCGTCATTGTCACCCTCATTTGCTTGCTTCTTATTGGGCAGCTTTGATAGACATTCCTTCCTCTTCTTGAGTTTGCCCTCCCCTGGAGAACAGAAGCATTAGTCGTGTGCTTCCACTGCTCATTTTTCAAGCTGTACTTTTTTCTTTTTGTTTAAGTACTCTGTGCATGTGTGTGTTTTTCCAGCTGCCTCTCTCGTGTACTTCTCCACCTCAATTGTCTGTGTGCTTCCCCATTCTCTCCCGCCCACATGCAGGAGGAAATGGGTTGTCCATGTGCTGCCCCTGCCCACTTACTCTCCGTTATCAGATTGCTTCTGCCTTCCATCCAACCACCATTTTTTACCAGGTTGCTTCCCCATCTCCTCCTGTCCACCCTCAAAGTCAACTAGCTTTCCCCACTCCAGCTGCCCACACTCCACTGTCTGTGCTGTCCTCCATTCCCCACCCACCCACTCTCTTTTGTCAGGTTGCTGCCCCGCCTGCCTAACATCTGCTGTCAGCTTAGGTCCTCATCCCCTACTACCCACACTCTGTTATGAATGTAATGCCCCAGCCCCTCCCACCTATCTTCCATTTGCAGCTTGCTACGCTATCCCTTTCTGCCCACCCTCCATTGTCACTTTGCTACTCCACCCTGTCCACCCTCCCCTCATTGTCAGCTTGCTTCCCCATAAATATCCTGCCCACCCGCCGTTTTCTGCTTGCTTTACCATCCCCTTCTGCACAACCTCCTTTATCAGCATGCTTCCCCAGTACCTCCTACTCACCCTCCGTTGTCACCTTGCTTTCCCAACCACTCCCACCCACCCTCCACTGTCATCCTGCTTCCCCAGCTCCTCCTGCCACTCTTGCTTGTCAGCTTGGGTCCCCATCCCTTAACACCCACCCTCCGTTGTCAGCTTAGTGCACCAGACCCTCTCAGCGCCCCATCCACTTTCGCCCACCCTCCACTGTCAGCTTGCTCCCACTGCCCCCTCACCCACTCTCCATTGTCAGCTTCCTTCCCCAGCCCCCTGCACACCCTCTATTGTCATCCTCCTGCCACAACCCCTCCCTTCCACCTTCCATTGTAAGCTTGCTGCCCATCCCCTCCCGCCCACCCTCTGTTGCTTGCTTCCCCAGCCCCTCATGCCCTCCCTGTGTTGTCCATTTGGGGAATAAGCCCCTTCTGCTCACTCTCCCTTGTTCGTCTCTTTCACCATTATTTATTGTGTGTCCTCTTCTTCAACTTCTGTCCTTCTCTCCTGCCCTCCCTCAATCCCTCATTGTTGTCTCATCCCCCAAACCACTTCCCCATTTGTTTGCCCTTTTTTTAATTAAAGAATGTGCATTAGCACTGGCCATGTCATAGTGCTTTTTAAAAATTATTTTTAGCCATGCTACACAGCACCAGCACTGCTGTACAACATGGCTAAAAATCATTGCCAACGTGAATATCTCTCACAGCTCAGACCTATTTGCTTTGCCAATATTTGTTCATAGTTGTTTATAGGCTCAGTCTTTCATTGCCTTCAGCTGTCCCTCACATTAGTACTTATAAATATCAGGTAACACAATCATCCCTCGGACACCATCCAATAGAACATTTCAGTGGTTGTCCGTCAAGTTAAATAATGTAATTAATCATCTTGTCGCGAGTCTTCTCTCCAACAATATTGGGAGAGCAGGAGAGTTTTGAAGGTCTTCTATTAAGATGCTGTTGCTAATTTCTACATGTATTGAATCAATCTTTCTTATCATCTAGGTTCTTGCACAATCTAACAATATTTTCCACCTTTTGGGGGCATCGACGCCTCACCCTTCACTTGGAAGACTACTGGTTTCTGCTAATTGTTACAAACTGGTGAATATGTCCTGTTTTCTTGAATAAATCTAGGCACTGAGAAACAGTAGGTCTTCCAGATAAAAACCAAGAGATCATTGGCATATTCTGTCTTCGCCTTCTCTTGGCCACGTAAAATTTTACATGGTTTGAACGTATTGTTAACTATTTGCCTCAAAGCAAACAAAACCGGGCGAAGGGACAGCTGTTCCTCTCGCCAAACAAATTGACTGCGATAGCAAACTATTGGTCCCAGTATGTGTATAAACCCCACAAACAGCTCAGGGATTCTGGGCTGAGTCCGATCTGTTTTATAAATCAGAACACTAAGACCCTCATTAGGGGACTTCCAGAATAATCCCTAATATTCTTCTTTCCTGAATTATCATTGTTGGTGGTCCTGTTAATTCAAATATGCAGGGAATAATAGCAATCAAAAAAGTTTGGAGTATTTCACTCACTGTTCCGATTCCTCTGGTATTTCACCCAGAAATCTTGAGGTGAAATAACACAAAGCTCTGGTATTCCCTCGAAATGTACAGTTCGAATTGCGGCAGTAATTTGCATTACCATTCTCACTGGAATCATCAGACTGCTCTAAAGAGGGCCAGAGTGTCACCTCAAACCGAAGAATCAATTGCCTCAATGGTATACCATGTCACGTGAGCAGCCATCTGAGATTTAACCTACTGGACCATCTAGCCATGATCTTTTGATTAATCCAGTTAGACCAAGGTCGTAACTACATCAACAGGCCATTGGACAATATTTTCATTACTGTTGAGTGTATAATGAGCTGAAATAACGCAGACACGCAGGACTCCCTAAAGAGGTGAGTTAAAAGAATTGTGTTTGTTCTGTTATTTCCAGCTGTAAAAAAACTGGACTATAATTCAAAGTAAGGTGAATCCCTGGTGATGAATTCTTTAATTGTTTTTTCCACATATTGTGATTAGTGTTACCAAATGCAGATGCAAAAAGTATTGACTGCTGATCCTCCATTACCTCAGCTAGGAAGCAAATAAATTCTCTTTAACTCTGGCCACGGATGCTTTGGTACCTCTTCCAAGTGTAAATGGTGATTAGGTGTTTTTGTGGGAGATTTTGAGCTTTCATCAGTTCTTGGATTTAAATGCCAGTGTTTTCAATAGGTTAGGGTAACTAGGAGAATATGAGAAGTGCAGTTGGAACTAGGTTAATGGCTTTTGCAGAAGTTCATTTTATTCGAGGTTTTATGATAGCTTGCTTGAGACAACCTACTATCGTTTACATTATTAAGTATGGGCTGATTGCAGAGCAAATTCTGAGTGCCATCATCGTGGTAGATCTTTTAATGGTGTACTTTGAAATTGTCTCATTCCGGGTGGAAGAAGCTTTATCTTTACAAAGAAGATATATGGTGTTTTGATGGAAAGTCCATGTAATGAAGTGAAAGGATTTTACTGTGTTGTTTGCTTCATACTTTTGTTGTTTGTTTTTTGAAGGATGCTTTGGTCTGATTCGGTAATTGTCTTTAATGAGGCATTCTTGTAATTTAGCATAGAATGTGTGTTATGTTTTTTCACTGTGTTTTTCTATTCTTCTCAAATCGCCCATAAGTCTCTCAGTGCTAGCAAGACGGGACCCATTGACAGCCATCTCACACATTAACCCAGTAATTGTTTAAACATTAGAATCTTCAGTCTGTTACGATAGAGGGTCACCTGAGAGATAGACCTTAGTTCAGCCAAAGGGCGTTCCCAGTAGGTTGTTAGCTTTCAGAAGAAATGTTCCTATAGAATGATCTTCTTGAATCTTGGAACCACCCTTTTTTTCACCGCTGCCGAACTGAGGAATATGCTGGACTGACAGGCAAAGACGTGCATGAAAAGCAGGAAGATCATAGAGTGCCTGTGACATTAGAAAGTATCATCCTTAGTACCATTGCTTGTACTGGGTGCCAAGAATATGTGCAACATGGTTAAACCTAGTAGCATTGATGGGCAAAAATTGCCAGCCCAGCAGCCTTGTTTTGTACCATCTACAGCTTTTTCACCAGGACCACAGACATTCCTAAATATTCTGCATTACAGTCATTTGGCTTTGACCGAATGAGGTGTGAAAATACCATGCTGTGCTCTTCTAGAGGTGGAAAGGCAGTATGTTTCTCGTTTTCTGTAACTGGAAGATACAAGTAGATAATACTGTCATAACTGGACAGTCTAGCTGCAGCCTGGCATCGATCTTCACACCTAGGTATTTCTCTGTTTTCGTGGGGATTGGCCAGGGAGTCATAGGTGCTGGATGAAGGCCTGAAAGCCAGGCATCAGCCCTCCCGCCAACCACCAGATCCTTAACCTTATCCAAATGTAACTTAAACTAGTTGCTCTCCACCCTTTCTCAGATCTCCAGTACACATCTTTAAAATGCTAATGCCACGGCAGCTCCAACTTCCCCTTTATAATTGTATAGCTAGAGGCCATTGAAGCAGATAAGGGCAACTAGTGGGGCTACATACATTTTAAATAAGAAGGATGAGACCACAGAACGAAGGTGCACACTACATGAGAGTAATATCTCTTTTGGAGGGAGGGATGGTCCCCATTTGCGTACAATTGAATGAAATGGCCTGAGCCAGCCAAAGGCCTGGTCTCTTAGTCCAGCCTCATTCAGCCTTTCCATCAGGAGGCTGCGGTCGGCTGTGTAAAATGCCCATGGTACATGGAGATCAGGGTAGACACTGATGCCCTTTGTCATTATCCATGGTTCAACTAAGGTGGAAACTATGACTGCCTCAGTACTGCTGTTGGGCTGAAAGCCTGCTTGGGCCTCATCCAAATTATAGATCTCCTCAGAAAAAACAGGAAGGTGTTTAGCAAAGATGTTTAGCAATATGATGTTCTGACAATCTGCTACTCCGTTTTCCATTCTTAAAACATCTACTTACTATAAGTAAATCACCCCGTAAACTCTGAATTAAGGGCAGATTCTGCCTCCACCATAGTAACTGTGTTCTGGTGCACATACAGTATTAAGCCGTGCGTTAACTTGCAATCTCTCCTTTCAGGTGCAGACACACCTTTAATGATGCATTGAACATAATGATAATTGTTTAACGCACACAACACGCAAAATAAGCCTGGATAAAAGGGACACATTCTTCACGTCGGTGATTCACATACACTTTTTATTTTAATTTTTTTTTTTTTTTAATGGTGAAATACACTCCGGGCCATATGTACGAACACTTTTTCCCATAGACACAGAATGGGTAAAAACCTTTGCTACATCTGGCCCTTGGTTCTTAAACCCTTCCGCCAATGTGCACTTTCAGGCCTTCTATATATCAGGAATTAGGAAACAGACACTTCAAACATCTTTGTTTACAATATTTAAATAAACTGGAATTGACAACACTGCAAAGTTTGCATTTAAAAAAAATTAGGTAAAATTACACTTATATTTTTTAACAAAATGATAACAAATGAACACAGCTGAGAACAAAAAATAATGAATCATAGTGTGAGGGTGACGGCACTTTGGTGGACTCCGGTCAATAAACATCCATTATTATTGACCTGTTTTCAGTCGTCACACCTAGAAGAGTGGTGAAAACCACGGTTGTAGCTCTCTGATAGAATCCTGGAAAGTTGGAAGCTCCATTGCAAAGACAATGAAGTGGCTGGCACAGACCTTCTGCTCCAGGATCCAAATGTTTGTCTTTCTGGTTCTCCATTTTTAATTTAGGACTTTCTACCCTCAGTGAGTGAAATGTTCCTATAGCATTGTAGACATTTTGCCTCAGTCTATACCAGTTGTTTAAAAACGCCACTCGGATTACAGGTCATCACTTTCAACTCAGGTCTGTAACTCCCTATTGGGGCCTTTACCAGCCGTAGAAGCTCTATGGAGTGGGCTATAATGCTAAAATATGCACTGACTGCATTATGAACCTTTAATGTATTTACTTTACTCCATTAAGATATAAAACAAATGGCAAACTGAGACTTAGTACCAAGAAACCGAATACAGTACTGAAGACTACCCTGTTGCGATTTTTGCCAAGTGTGACACCACTAGGACGACACTATTCATCTCTGTAGTTACACAAGAACAGAGAGCGAGGTTCTGTTTGTGAAACAGTGAGAAGTACAAGGCCCATATTACAGAAAGGGTGCTATATCACACATTTAACTAGGTGCCCCTAGCACAAACAGGGACAGTGCATTTGGTGACTGATAATGTGCTACCCCTCAGGACAGGCACAAACTTGTGAGTGCCCTGGAGATAGTGGATTAGTGAAAGGTGGAGCAACACAGTGCAAGTGTACATAGATTGCACTTTCAAGAGTGATAGAGCCAGCGACTGTCTGCTGGGGGATGTCTGGGGTATGGGGGTGGTACAAGGGTTCCCCTTTTCCCCCTCCAGGGGGGCACTGCCAGGGAGTGCTTAGACTACAAGCCATGTATTTTAGCTCACAAGTAGTGAGCCTTCTGATTGCCTCTTTGCCTCCATCCATAATGCTGCGTGCAGAGGTCTTCAAACTGGGGGGCGGGCCCCCCTTGGGGGGCCTCAAGTGATCACAGGGGGGGCGCCAAACTCTGGCCAAAAGAAATATTAAACAGATAACATGCCTTTGTTTTAAGCAGAAGCATGTTATTGCAGTTTTTAAAAGGTAACAGTACTTAACTGCAATGTTTAAATAGGTATAGACCTATTTAAACATTGCCATCTTTCTAAAATAATTGTGAAAAATTCTGAGGGGGGCCCAATGCTTTTTTTTTTTTCAACTGGGGGGGCGTGGCATAAAAAAGTTTGAAGACCACTGGCTGCGTGGATGCAGATAATACTGTGTGGATGCAGTGGCAAAGTCATTCCCTCATTTGCTTGGGGCCACCATGCAGTGTGAAATTTGCAGAGAAAAGATTGTTACATTTTATATCACTCTGTTGTCTCTGTGGTGGTAATCAGTATGATGCAAATATGGAGAGCCAGGAAATTGCTGACTTATACCTGGATTCACCAGGGGCTTAGCTTGGTCAGCAAGACTGGGAGGGTGTGAGCTTCAGTTTTCAACACTTACCCTAGCAAATGACGTGAAAATACATTATGTGACAAGCAAGCAGTCTGAAGGGAGAGGAATGTGGACTGGTAGGAGTACTAAGTGAGAGAAAACACAATATTTTCAAAAAAAATACGTTTTTGAAACACAGAAAGGGCAAGAGTGCGTCTGCATTTTTGTCTGGATGTATGCACAAATTGCTGGTGAATCCAACAGACAACTCACCATTCCTGCCTGAAAGCACCTATACCCAAATGTTCACCAGAAAATGCATCTTAAGTGGGTATAACACCTCAAGCACCCCTGGCATTTGATGGACCGCAGACCTTAGCACCTTCTATGTAAGGCTTGGCCTTCCACACTTTTTGGGCTTTTGTGCAGTTTCACTGGTTTTGGAGCCACGTGTCAGCCACAATCTGACGGATCATGGTGCCCATCATTATGTATTGGCACTGCATTCTGGGCAGTGGGGTCAGTGGGAGTGGAAGTGGGTTTGAGCTTTTCAAGGCCACTGATATGGCACAATGCAGGGTCATGTCATAATAGTTTATATTGTGACTGGAATTGTGTTTTCTAGCAAAGCTTTTTATCACAGAACGTAATCACCGTAGATGAAGGACAGCTAGGACTGCTGACTTTGGAAATGGGAAACCATGGTTGAGTCCTTTAGGCAGCTCAACATCCTGTGGTTCTGAATAAATCACTTAGGGCCTGATTACTACCTTGGTGGGACGGATATCCCGTTCGCTGTATTACAAGTTCCATTATATCATGTGGGACTTGTAAAGCGGAAGGCGGGATATCTGTCACTTCTGTGACGGAGTATCTCATCCGCCAAGGTCCTAATCAGGCTCTTAGTCTCTCCTTGCGTACGGATTTTTTTTTTTTTATCTGACCTTGTATACTGCATTCTGGTGACAGGCGTGTATCTTAGTCACAAACATTGGGGTGTAACCTTCAGATTTCCGACAATCACACTAACATATCCAGTTAAAATGTATTAATACAACAAGAAGTACACGTGGGGAAACTAAGGGGCAGTGAAGAAGGAGAGAAGTGTGGATTGTTAGGGGTACTTAGTGGCAGGAAACGTAATATTTTGTGAAACCACAAACGTTCTTGAAGACCTTCAAACAAATGTGGCGGAGGAAAGAGAGAGTAAAAGTGTTTTTTTGTCTGTGTGCGTATTTACAAATCAATGCCTCACTATATCTGGCTGAGACCACCTGTACCCAACTATTTACAACATAATCCATATATTAGGGGTTGTAACACCCAACTCACCCCCTTTGAAGCTATGCCCCTGTCTGAAACTCATGTAAAGTACTATACTGCCCTATTTAAAACTGCAAATAAATAAATAAATACACGTACAGGCACTTTGGCCCGAATAACGAGTTGGGTGATTTTACTGCATGGTAAAACCATATGCAACTCATGTTACTTACGTTAAAACCGCCCCAGTACTGTGCAATTAAATGTAAAACCTAGTGAAGTGGAGAATATAGATTTCCCCCTGTTAAGAAAAAAGTGGCATGAGACACGGCTACTGAAGTTGGAGAAACTGGTTCAGGTTTTTCAATATTTGTGGAAAGACCTAGCACTAACAATCAGGCAAGCGAAATTGCAATCAAGCAATGCAAGCATGCGTTGATTTCTTTCCACCTGAAAGCCGTGTGTTTTATGAAATCCCAATACTGGGTGCTTATAAACGAATGCAGCCAAGGGCTCCATACTCCTCTTCTGAGTCATGATCAATCAAGTTCAGACAGCCGCCTTGCCCAAACTGTAAAACTGTTGTGGCTGCTAGCAGTTTGTGAAATGCAGCTGCCGAGAGTGGCATCGTTTATGTGCAAATAGTGTTGCAGTTATGACACTTTTAACGTCAAGTCCTTGAATTTCAAGACAACGCACTCCTTGGAAGAAAACTCACCTCTAACAGGCACACACTGAATAATCCTATCCAACATAGGACCCCTTGAAACGGTAAGCAGAGGGCTGACCGCAAGGTCCGAAAATCCCCTTCCCTGATCCAAAAACACAAGACAGCCACGGTCCTCCTCCCACAGTCATATTCACTTACTGAAATGCTCTTTCTCCACTTGCAAAACGGATCTCCTTCATATGGCACTAGCTGATGCCAAGGGGTACACTGAAGTTTGTGCTTCTATTCGACTGAACAACCTAAGCTGGAAGACTGACTGACTGATATTTCAAAGTATCACATTATCCTTCAAATGTGGTAATGCTAGGTCTTTGAGTCATCTCCCTGGCCGCTGCCTCCTCTTGGGACATTTATTTACAGGTAATATAGATGGGAACTGGTCATTGGCAGGCTTCAGGGAGATCTTGAATTCAGCCACAACCTCTTCTTCCTGACTCATTCTTTCGATCTAGGGGTTCTCTCCATTAATCACAAATGCTAAAAATGTAATATATAGAGACATATCTCTGTCTTACCTGGGTACAAGCCTTCATATGCGGCCCCTCGTGAGAAGACTTCTCTTGATCCCTTAGTGCTAACCAAAATACGCCCGTGTCATCCTGACATTTCTATAGAGGCAACTGAAATGTGCACCTTCACTCAATTCAGTGCCTACACAAATTCGCAAGGCATACTACATGGGTTTGAGACTGACGTCTGAGCTACCCACAAAGAGAAGGTCCTCTGTGTGAGATGATCTTTTTGACCTCAGAGGTCAACGCATCCCTACAATGCTGAATTCATTGGTCACCTTTAACATTTTTAGTTGTACTTTAGATCACCTACAGTATATAGAGAGCTGGACAAGCTTTCTATAACACTGGTCACTTCCCTGGTCGGGTGGAGCCCTTGGAAGCCGCTTTTGAAAGCCCAAGGCCGCTTCTGGTAGCTCTGTCACTTTCCCCAGCTCCCTGAGGTTAATTGCAGCAGGCACTGGGAGGCTTCGAGAGAGAGAGAGAGAGAAAGAGAAGAAGGGAGGGTCAAGGCAGAGTGAAAGCAAACAAAGAGAGAAAGGACAGGAAGACAGAGACAATGGAAGGATGGAAAGGAAGACATTGCACAAGGAGACTAAGGGAATGTGGCTGGTTGGTACATTTTTGCCAGGGCTGCTTTTGGTTCCGAGTTCACCACTACCCCACCTGAGTTCTATGATCACTGTCCTTCATATATGAAATTCCTAGTGGTGGTTATGTCAGGTCTCACTGACTACTACTATCTCACCCAACCCCCACAGACCCCTCCAGCTCTTGTCAATGTTTCCAATGTTCTCATTGTTTCTCCACTGCTCATTTAGTATGAAATATTTATAATATAGCAATCACTGCGTGGGTTGCAAAAGAAAAGATCTTATAATTGAAGAATTCTCTGAAGCAAAAAAGTCACCCCTTTTGTTTATCTTTCACATAATCTTGTATGTCCATGAATTGCATGGTAACGCAAGATAGATTTATAAGGCTTAATTAGCTAGGCAAATTCCTGCTAGGGGAAGAGCCATAAACTCTAGCCTGGAGCTGTATCTCTGCTCTCATACTACAATTGCTCTCCTGCAGCTGCTGAAGCCTTTTTTTAACTCTGTTATAGAATTTGCACCCATCACAGTGACTGCAAATGAAGACCAAATTTTCACAACTTGTCTGAGAAAAAGAACATTATTGCGCTACTCTTAAGTCCCTTCCTACCAAATCTCAGTAACCCATGCTGAAGAAACATACCTCCACTGGACTATTAATTAATTGATTAATAGATTGATTGAATTGATCTAAATTTGGGTTTTAGATCATATCTTGTGCAACTTTGGGATTATCAACATGGAGCAATCATAGAGACTGGGTGGGAGTTTCTTTTTTTACATAACAAAATCTCCAAATGTCTCCTATGTATAAAATTTTAATGGAAGCATTACTGAAAGTCAGGACAAATAGCACTAGTAAACTGAACCTAGACAGCTTCTGTGAAAGCGAAAACAGGTTAAGTGGTCAAGTGGTCAGTTGCACCAGGGAGTTAATATCAAGCCTCTAACCTTCACTGAACACAAACTCACTTAGTTTCTTCCATGAAATCGACCTCTGTTTCAAAGAAAAAAATGCCAAGAAAACTAAGACACCATGGTACTAACTCTCCCCCTGAAGAATGTGAGGCCCTTCTTACTGGAAAATGACTTCAGAACAACTGTCCAAACTTAGGGCCTGATTTAGGTTTCGGCGGATGGGTTACTCCATCACAACAGTGATGGATATCGCATCTGCCAAAATATAAATCCCATAATTTCCTATGGGATTTATGTTTTGGCAGATGAGATATCCATTACCCTTGAGACAAAGTAACCCGTCTGCTGAGACCTAAATCAGGCACTTAGTCCTCTTGCACCTGGATGGAGTCAACACCCTGTTCTATGGCCTCCCTGGCCTTATAATAGTTCCCTTGAAAGGCACCCTAAATGTGGAAACATGTCTTATTAAAGGCTTAAATAATTTTTTGTGTAGTACTCCAACTCTGATGGAACATCACATGCTCCTCTTTTAATCCAGCATCATCCTAAAAATAAGCTGCATCAAGTACAAGGCCACCAGCACAGGCACCCTCTCCATACATTGAAGAGAAATTAACTTTGTCTGTTGGACAGCGCCACAACAGAAGCCAGGACATCACGAGGTACAAAACATGAAACCCATTAAAAAAAAAAAACTTTAAAAAGCATTTATTGTCTATGCTCTCAGGGTGTTGAAGTTAACATCAGAACTACCCCAGCCCTTCTGCAGTGTAACAACAAGCTCAAGACCCACTCCCCAGAGAATGCTACATATCCACTGGATAGGTTTCATTATCCATAGACATCCTGCTTCACAGTAAACAATCCTCAATCACAAGTCAGGACTCCCAATCTACAATGCTCTTTAGCTAGATTTGCACTCTGCACATATATACATACATATATAACACTGGAATCTGTACAGGTGTTAGTTCCTCTTCAATAGGCATTGCCTGAGTTGCCTGGGCGGGTAGCCGTGTTAAGGATTTCTCATCTTTCTCATCTTTCTGACACAGAGTCCCTTAACAACTACATTGTAATGGTCAGTGTGAGACAGGACTACTTTGAGGATTACAAAAGTCTGGTGATGCACCAAATATAAAGGTGATGATGACATTGTCTTTGTACAAGGGGCTAAACATAATCTTGACTACACTGTTTACTTGTAGATTGAAGAATAACAATGTCACCTCCCCAGAACATCATGTATAAATCTTCAACTGCGCAAAGTAAGTGAAAAAATGAGGTCTAGTTCACCCGCCAGTGGTCGAGCATTGGATGGAAATGGAACAACTGCTTTACCTATCCAACAACAGACTGATGCATCCGAGCTATTTACAGCCAGGTCCTTAGTTACAAGTATTTACAACAAAGTGAATAACATAATGACGATTTACCAATGACTTAGCAAAAATCTGTGAATTGAATAAAAGTAATGTATAATTAACTATGAAAGAAAACAGCACAAGTCCACTTCTAGAACGAATGTATGGTCATATGCCATTACCCTATCAACAAATTGTGGAAATGGTGGAAGGAGGAACAGTGAGATCCATGATCCCACTCTGCAGAGAGGAGAAATGCAATCTCTCCAGCAAGCAAACATGGAATATCAGCAACAGACCTAAAACTAGAACGCTACCCTGTAGAATCGTGGCACTCTGGCAAAAATGTGAACATAATGACACCCTACGCTAAAAACAATTAGAAAAGCTGTTTTGGCAGCTAACCAGTCAACAGACAAACTGTTTGCGAGTGCAGAATGTACAGCACACTTTATTCAGCTATTGATGTTTTATATAAAGTTATTTAGGCTACTAAAATAATCTTCCAGTGGCGATGAAAACTTAAAAATGCAGAATACTGGCATCAGAGAAAGAGAAGAGACAGAAAGGCAGATGCTAAACACATTTATTTTTGTCAGTGGATGGAATGAGAACAAAATACCAAAACAGTACATGGCTAGACAATCAATTTACAAATCTGTTGTAAATTCAAAAACTATTATCCAGTCATGTACTGAACATAACTATGTAAAGATTATATATTTTTGATCTTCTTCAACTGGCTGACAAAAATGAATATTTTTGGCATTTGCCTTTTTTCTGCCGGTATTACTGCGTGATTTTCTTTACATGTTTTCATTGCAAGAAATGTATTTTATCAGCCCTGATATTAGAATGAGGGACTCAGCACTTCAAAACATTATGATAGCACTTTCTATCCCCCAAAAAGGCTTGCATTTCTTAAAATTCATATTGAAATATATAAATATATTGCTACTTTTTGCCGATTGGCGCAACGTTTTTCTCAATACTTTAAGCCTAAACCACCACAATTGACACACTGTGGGGCATATTTATACTCTGTTTGCGCCGGAATTGCGTCGTTTTTTTTGACGCAATTCCGACGCAAAACTAACTCCATATTTATACTTTGGCGTTACACGCGTCTAGCGCCAAAGTCCATGGAGTTTGCGTCATTTTTTTGTGTGGACACCTACTTTGCGTTAATGAGATGCAAGGTAGGCGTTCCCGTCTAAAAAATTGACTCCGAGGCATGTGCGCCGTATTTACACTCCCGGGCAAAATTCACGCCTGGGAGTGGGCGGGTCAAAAAAAATGACGTACGGACGCTTTTGCGCCGTTTTTTAGCGCCTGGACAAGGCAGGCGTTAAGGGACCTGTGGGCTCGGAAGGAGCCCAGAGGTGCCCTCCCATGCCCCCAGGGACACCCCCTGTCACCCTTGCCCACCCAAGGAGGACACCCAAGGCTGGAGGGACCCATCCCAGGGACATTAAGGTAAGTTCCGGTAAGTAATTTTTTTTTTTTTTTGTAGCATAGGGGGGCCTGATTTGTGCCCCCCTACATGCCACTATGCCCAATGACCATGTCCAGGGGACAGAAGTCCCCTGGGCATGGCCATTGGGCAAGGGGGCATGACTCCTGTCTTTGCTAAGACAGGAGTCATTTCTATGGGGGTTGGGAGTCGAAAAAAATTGCGCAAATCGGGTTGAGGCGAAAAATTTGCCTCAGCCTGACTTGCCCCATTTTTTGGCGCCCAAGCTCCATATCCCCCTACGATGGCGCTGCCTGGTGTACGTCGTTTTTTTTCACGCACACCAGGCAGCGCCGGCGGCTAACGCCGGCTAACGTCATTGATTAAATACGGCGCCCGCATGGCGCTTCAGAATGGCGTTAGCCAGCGCTAATTTTTTTGACGCAAAACTGCGTTAGCGCAGTTTTGCGTCAAAAAGTATAAATATGGCCCTGTGTGTTTCTAGTGGCACACAACTAATGTCAGCATGAATAGTGGTCTTGCAACAGTGGAACAAACTGTACGGAAAAACAACCATTATATTATCTCTGAAAGCAACAATAAATCAAAAGGTAGAATGTCATCCTATAAAAAGAGCACAGGCCTAAACATTCTACAACTATGATTGCATATCACACAAAGGTCACCATAAAATCCTGCCTTTGGTCTACATCATGGGTACTCACAAACTTTTTCTCTGGGGCCAAAATTGCAGTATGGTTTGCGGCCGAGGGCCGCACTGAAGTGACAGCGGGGGGCGGGGCTTAGAGGGGGCAGGGCTTAGAGGGGGAACAATCACCCCACCCCCTTTTTCAAAACAATGCCCCTACCCCAGTAACACACACAGCGCGCACACATACAGCGCCATCTGCTCTCACCCCTACCCCAGTAACCCACACAGCGCGCACACATACAGCGCCATCTGCTCTCACCCCTACCCCAGTAACACACACAGCGCGCACAC
This sequence comes from Pleurodeles waltl, assembly GCF_031143425.1. Lineage (NCBI taxonomy): Eukaryota > Metazoa > Chordata > Amphibia > Caudata > Salamandridae > Pleurodeles > Pleurodeles waltl. The sequence continues at coordinate 1,400,791,403 of NC_090444.1, read as the reverse complement.
ATACAGCGCCATCTGCTCTCACCCCTACCCCAGTAACACACACAGCGCGCACACACACAGCGCCATCTGCTCTCACCCCTACCCCAGTAACACACACAGCGCCATCTGCTCTCACCCCTACCCCAGTAACACACACTGCGCCATCTGCACACAGCGCCATCTGCTCCCACCCCTACCCCAGTAACACACACAGCGCCATCTGCTCTCACCCCTACCCCAGTAACACACACTGCGCCATCTGCACACAGCGCCATCTGCTCTCACCCCTACCCCAGTAACACACACAGCGCCATCTGCTCTCACCCCTACCCCAGTAACACACACAGCGCCATCTGCTCTCACCCCTACCCCAGTAACACACACTATGCCATCTGCATACAGCGCCATCTGCTCTCACCCCTACCCCAGTAACACACACTGCGCCATCTGCACACAGCGCCATCTGCTCTCACCCCTACCCCAGTAACACACACAGCGCCATCTGCACGCAGCGCCATCTGCTCTCACCCCTACCCCAGTAACACACACAGCGCCATCTGCTCTCACCCCTACCCCAGTAACACACACTGCGCCATCTGCACACAGCGCCATCTGCTCCCACCCCTACCCCAGTAACACACACAGCGCCATCTGCACACAGCGCCATCTGCTCTCACCCCTACCCCAGTAACACACACAGCGCCATCTGCTCTCACCCCTACCCCAGTAACACACACAGCGCCATCTGCACACAGCGCCATCTGCTCTCACCCCTACCCCAGTAACACACACAGCGCCATCTGCTCTGGAAAGCTGTTTATATATTCTGCACCATGGATCAGAGAAACACCTCTCTGAAGATGAAAAGAGTCCTTAAAAGCTAACATAGATCTACCTTGTAGCATTCCAAATTAAATAGTTGTATTCCCTCATCAACCCTGGACACAAGTGCTGTAGGAGCTAGATAACCTCATCCACACTGATCCAGCCCTTAAGCACCAATGACCAAGGATTGTTTTTGCCAGCAACTAGGATTAATTACATTACAAGAATGAAGTAACCTATCTTTTGTTCCATTTATGGAGTTTCACATCAAAATTCTGTCATAATTCTATAGAACCATGATGTTAAGTGCCAAGAAAGCAAACTACACATATCTACATCCTCACACAGGGCAGTCAAAATTGCTTTTTTCCAGGCAGAGGCACCATAGTGGTGAAATAGTGAAGGAGAGAATAAATACATATTGTCCCAAAGATATAATTCTATTTGCAAAGGTCCCTACAGTCGACTTAGCCATGGCCAATAAACTCTGTAGTAGTCAACCATGTCATTTCTACTGATACAGGCGCCCCTATTCAGGTCTGGAGCCAACAGGACTGAATAAACGTAAACCTGTGCCTGGCTGAGAGTCTGCATGGAAAAATAGGAATTCCCAAAATAGGTAGTGTCTGTCTCCCTAAGGAGAAATAAAAGAAAGAACAATAGTGTAGGGGGTTGCTTTATTTGTTTAGCATTATGGAGAGGAGAACCTTACATAAAAAAAAATTGATGAAGGCGAGACGGGTCTCTGCATCCAGGCTGTGGGTGAACAGTTCATACCTCAAGTATGGACTATGATGATGAACTGGTAGAGGAAGGTATGTCTTTCCATCTCACACTCTCTTGAAACATGTTCATTGTTTTATCGGATTTACATCAACGGAGGAGGGGCAACTGCACAGGCATTAGTACACACAAGGACATGACGGGTTACATGAGCAGCAAAACTGTAGTGCCCAGTGTGAGCATTGCATGTTAGACGGGGGAAACCCTGGCGGTCTTATTATTTCCATTGAGAACTGGATCACATTAATGTTAAAAAGCAACGTATTTGGTATGAGTCCAATTCTTCGGTGTGTGTATGCCTGCTTGGCGGAGAAGTAAATGGCGGTAATCTGACGGAAAACACTCCTGTTTGTGGCAAATGATAAGCCTATCTTTGGATTCTGAGTGAAAATGAAAGCATACCTTAAATTACAAACCCTAGTCCTTTCCCTATACATAATAATTACGTATTCGATCAGAAGTGCCACATGTAAGCCAATATACCTTGCATATCTGCACATCCACCATGGTTATCTCAAAAATGTCTTCAGAGGGGAGCACAGAATGCAGCTCATGCTGTGTCCTCCAATAAGACTGCTAGAACCATCTGCAAAGGCACTTAGTGATACTGCGAGGTAGAACAGCATGCAAAATTTATAATTACGGCCCTCCTTACAAGTTGGATGGAATAGGGCGGGGTATTTTCCAAATGTGGTAAGTACCATTACCCCAGTATGAGGTATTTACCACATCTGTTAAATACTTTCTATGCTCAGTTTTTACAGGAAATGAGGTATAATATGCAGAATCATTTTGAACACACCAAATTCCTAATAGTTTGCCTTTTTATTTAGCTTGTTCGCTTGATGAATTTCGAAACATTTGATCGGCTGGAAATCTATTAGAGAAAAACAGAGTGTGATAATTAACAAAAAATTGCAATTGTAATGCAAACAAAAGTTGGCACAGGATTCAGAGTTTAGCCCTTAACTTGTGATGATGGCCATAGGCTCTTCAGTTTGAAAACTGTATTGCAGTATCAGTACTTAAAATTACTTTGGGCAGTTGCAGGCACTAATACTGCATGTGCTAAAATCGCAAGCTGACTCATAATCTTGTCAGACGTCTTCATGGAGGATTTTCAAGTGCAAACTGCACAGATTTTTCCATTTTTTCACCACCTCACTTGGATCGAGGGCCTATGAGTTCAACCCTTATTGACTTATCAACTTTCAAGACCCTACCTTTAGAGCTTTGGGAAATGTATACTCGCCTCAGCACCTTTATACTATTGCATAACAATGAGGAAATCTTCAGCAGAGGCTGCCGCAAATCACAAAGGGGGGAACGGGGTGGACTGGGAGAGGAGAAAATAAAAAAATTTAAAAAATGAAACTTACCTTCACAGATGTCGTAGCCTCGGCCGTCGCACCTCTTCCGCCGATGTGGTGTCCCAGTGCTCAATGGGACACCAGCACAGGCTCCCCAGCAATCCTGGCACTGCTTTCAAACTAAACTTAGCATGAAAGCAGCGCCAGAATTGGTCTGAGTGGCTTGGACTGCTGCTCTGACACACCCTACTAGGGTCTGTGCAGTTTCTCCAGGCCAGGTTAAACACAGCCGGGCTGGAGAAACCTAAGTGCGCATGTGTGTTTGGCAGGCCGGAGACAGCCGGCCAAACACACATGTGCACTTAGGCGCTCTCTCTCCTCTCCCCCCTCCCACCTCCTGTGGCCCAGCTCCGCATCTCCCGACACTGCTGGCTGAGCTAGCTGCATAAAAATAAAACAATAGTCAACTATCGTTTTTAGGTCAAGCACGGAAGCGCTCTGGCCTGTTGTAATCTGTCTGTGGCCTTTTAATTACACCCACTGCACGCCCATCACTATCACTCGTTCATGGCTTGCCTTTCAAAAATCCTTTGTTATCATTGTTAAATGCTTTATGTTTGTCCCTTCTTGGGGTGGTTTTGTTACCGCCTAGGTCATCAACCCTGTTATATTCATAATTGCACTTTTTCCAATACGTTTGACTGCGAGGAAACTTCTTTTTGCTTTTGTGTCTCTCCTTCACGCTCACGCTTATGGCGGCCGTGGCACTTTGAATCGGCTCGATTTTGTCAACTGTTTTACTTTTCATTTTCAAATTATGTGGCAAGAAAAGTCCAGTAAGGAATTTACAAAGTTAATAGCTCTAACTCGAGCAAACGCGAGACCCATTGGATTGGAAATGCTTGTATTTATCTGCTGCTGGTTCAGACAGGGGGGGACGCTCCTTCGCCATTGAGAATAGTCGCCCCTGGAAATCTTTCCTCCTTGTTCCTTAACTAATCAGCTATATATTAGAGCGCTCTAAGCTGCTTGAAGGTTCCACATGCATGTGACTTCTTGTTCATAGATTTGGTTATACATTATTTTGACTCACGAATAAGGGTCGCCACTTGCCTGCATAGCACCGTTTGTTACATATTAGCCATAACAAGCATTCCCAGAAGTGGGTCATTCTTAATGTCACTCCCAGGAAGAATGTAACTATGTGCTGGAACAGTCCAGTGCCATCAAAGGCGCCACTTGACTGGTTCCTGTCAGAGGCTCGCCTTTGCATTGCAGAACGTGCTGTCTATCAATGATACCAGACGGTTTAGCATTTGTTTTTTTAAATCATTTGAGGTGCGCAAACGGTGTTGATAAGAAGGCCTTGTCTTAGAGCAGTACCGTGTTAGAGTTAAGAAAAGGTTCTGTCTTAGCATCAGTCTTAAATTGCCCCAGAAATGTCAGGTAGGGCCGTGCATTTTGAAAGACTGGTTAGAGAGGCCAGACAAATACGAGACACACTTCTTTTAAAAAATCAGTTATTTTTAACAAATCAGTGTTGATTGTACGAAAACCACAAAGTACTACATTGTCTATGCACAAAATGTGCATTCTTCCTGGCAGGAGGGATGCTCTGAATTCCTCCGGAGCCCCTTCGCACACAGTGTGAGGTGCAAGTCGCACTCCTTGTGCATCATTTACTACACATTGAAATAGCCCTGGACAGTGCAGGAAGGGTTACACAAACGTGCACATTGCTGTCATTCAGACTTACTGCCTTTTGCACAGCCTTTTTCAATATCTTCCATTACCGGGATTACATTTTCCTCACGTCTATTTCAAAATACTTTATTTACTGCAACTATGAATTACCGTGACCTGCCTTTCTCCATCTTCCATCATCCACAGTTCTATATGTCATAATGTGTAAGGGTACTGTCCATCCTGTGAGAAGAGCTGTGCTGGTCATGACATGTGGGAGCATTTGGGGCCTCATCTACAAGGAAATGGTGCAGCGCAGTGCCACAAGCAATCTTGCTGCGCCAAGCTACATGCGCCGTCTTTTAAAGAATACAGTGCATACCTGTGTTTTCCCATGTGTGGTGCTAAATTAGCTGTCTAGCGCCAATGCAGCCACTCTTGCGAAATGGTTCAAGGATGGCTGCGTTGCTGGGGAGATTGTTTTTGTGCAGGAAGTGACACCTTCCTGCACAAAAACAATCCTTAATGGTGAGTTGCTCCTTTTATGTGTGCTGCAGAATGCAGCACACCTAGAAAGAGCAAAAAACGAGTAGTAATAAAAGTATTTCTCCTCGTTGCGCCACTCTAAAGACTCCCCGGGGGAGGCGTTAGTTTTTGGTGCTGCCTCAGGTTTACGATTTCTCGTAAATCTGAGGCAGCATCAAAAAGCAATGAGTGTTGCGTGGGTACGTCCACAGCAGCACCCATTGCACGCCCCTGACCTGCAGAAAACTGCGTAAGACAGGAAAAGTGTCTTAATGCCGCTTTGTAGATATGGTGCACTGCACAGCACCACTGGAGCGTCACAAAAAGCGCTTCTCTGGTGGCGCTAGGGCCCCGTAAATGAGGCCCTTGGTTTCCCCTCTAAGCCACTGACTGGACAAAATGGAGGTGTGACTGCGGCAATGTCGTTCAAAGCCCCACCTAATACAAGATCTGCTTCTTTAGCTGTAATGCTTTACTTACATGTAATGCAAATGAAAAATCAAATTACGTCTCCTGAGAAGAGTAAATAATATACCTGAACCAGCAGCCAAAACGTGTGTGACAAACAAGAGCGAAACAGCGTTTGCCTGCGAAATGCAAATCCGTCACATACAGACTGTGTCTGTAGTGCGTGTGAAACACTCGAGCTAATGTGTGCGCAAACCCAGGCTCTCTTTATCAATGACTCTGAGAAACCCTTTACTAAAATATAGGTTTGATCTCTACTTTGTGCGGCAGATTTGAAAAGATTAGTCTATAAACAAGCCACGTCAAAGACTGCCACCGAAAAACAAAAGCAAAAGAAATGTTTCTTTCAACACATTAGATAGCCCAAGCACGATTTCGTGGTACAAAACACCAAAATTAAGTTACATACTTCTTTGGATTTCCTAATTTAATAGGCAGTGTGAAACAATGGAAAGGTAATTTAGCATACACATTATCCGTTCATTGTTTAATTCTGATCCAAGTACTTAAGAGCACTATTCTGTTTTCTTACGTCATACAGACGTATCCTGTGGCAACCACGGGTGGACTGAGTTGCAGCAGAACGAACGTGGCGTTCTTGTTTACAAAGCATCAGCAGCCGATCCGTCCTGGAGGCTTTCATGGCCACCGCTTTCACGGCTGGTGCCAAGAGAACTGATGACATCACCTGGGATCGACAATGTCTACTGTAAAATAAATTAACGTATAATGGAAAGAAAACGACTAGAATCAAGACTGTTCCACATTGCCCATGTGCAGGGCGGTGCTGCCTTCCCCCTTGAGACAGATTGTGTCATTTTGTTACCGTGTATTGTATGACAATGTCACTGTTCTGAACTTGAGGGGGTGTCATGCTAGTGAGAATTCTTCCGCTGGTGTCCGGATGCAGCCTCGAAGACAGGCACCAGTGAGCCACTGAAGCGGTGTTCATGCTGCTTGTCCTAAAGATTCAGCAAACATTGCTCTCTTCATCTGGAGTTCAGCCGTAGCTGGTGGACGACGATGCTCTCTGGAAATAATAACATAACAAAGGCAAAAGCAAGAACATGTTAAATACTTTAATTTTTTTTTATTGTTTATAAATAGCAAGAACACAGTTTGATACAGCGTTAATAGACAAAGGGTGATAATTCCCGTACATTGTAGTTCGGAAGCCGTACAAACTTCGTCTCGTATGAAACTGGGTAGACTAGATATTTTCAACAGCATTTACAAACAGTGATTAGATGGTGGCGGCTGGAAGGGTAACTAACAATAGTGATGGAGGGACAAGTACAGCGGGGGGAAGGGGTGGGTATGGGGCGCAGGTCGTGGGGCATTATGCTATTAAAGATGACATCGTACACTAAATGTAGGCCGCGTTCCGGGGCATGCTCGCCTCTTATGGTTATAAGACCCCTGAGCGTGGCTTCCCCCGTCGTTGAGGGTCAGTGTATTTAAAGGGTCCGCAGTGCACTCGCAGGCAGTATGGAGGCAGGAGTCTTCCTTTGGTATTGCAATTTCGTCTCACAAGGACCCACGCTGAAAGGTATGGGTTGCAAAAAGGGGGGGAAGGGGAGACTGAGGTGGGTTGTGAACTGCAAAGGACGTCTGGGAGGACCGTGTATGATTGTATCACTTGGGCGGTGCTCCAGAGAGGGGGGGGGGGGGGGGTGCAGGAGCCAGAGGAGGATCTGGACAAGGAGAGGGAGGTTAGGTCACGGAGCAGGTGTTGTGTTAAATACTTTTTTAAGTAAGTAGTGGAATGTAGATGTTCCACCTCAAACACAGTTTCAATTTTAAGCCCTGGATTTAATGCCTACTCATTACTGGAGCGCTCCAGCAATATTCTCGAAGTACTTTATCTAATTTGGGGGAACTTCTTAAATCTACAGAACCTCCCGCCCCGTTTTAAATCACACCACAAGTATTAAATTGTGATCAAAATGTGTTCCTCGCCATGAACCAAAAGGAGTTGCACTGTGCCCCTCTCCACATCATACTGTATAATTCTTATTTATAAAAAGACCAGGTAGGGAAATGGTATGCATTGTATGACTCTTAGTTTTAAGTGGAGCACACAAAAGGCGTGTCATCCGGTTAGGTCAGAGCATGTAGAAAGTACGTAATTCTCTAGAGTCATACAGTTCGCGCATGCATCGTGGTTAGGACACAACACACACAACGATTAAAGCCTGAAACTAGGTTACGACAGTGGCAGTCAGTAAGTTATCAACACCTCCTAAGCTGACAATATCTAGTCTGGCACACAGCACTCTGGAATAGCTCAGTGGTTGTACAGACAGATTTGGTAAAATGGAAGCATGGTGGTAGCAGAGGCTCACTCAACAGGCACAGGCCACTGCAGATGGGTGGAATGGGCGATTAATGGAAAGAAGAAACAAAATGCATGAAAAAGAAAATAACATCCTGTCTACTTTCCCCCTAAGTCCACCAGAAGGATGGATAGGCCATGATTTTCATCTGAGCTTGCTAAATGCAAAATAGAACTATGTCACATAGAATGCCAGTGGTGTAGCTGTTATTACAAGGAATTGAAAAGGAAATATTTTGGAAAGGCTAAAGAGTCCCACCAAAAAATCAAAGTAGTTAAACAATCATATTTCTCTTATCAGCTACTGAATGCTCATAACATGTTCAAGAAACTATTTAAAATTGTAAATGAGTTCCAAGAGCCTCTGCTTAGAACATCTTCTTCGGATCAATTGATCTCTAATAATTTTTGGCCCATATCATTGCTCCCTTGTTTATCAAATTGTCTGATAAATTCATTTTCCTTCAACTATAGGTCTTTGTGGAATCCAACAACATTCCTGAGCCCTGTCTGGTGGGGTTTCCAGCATGTAGCAACACTGAGATTTTAGTAGTCTTAGGTTTGGATGATCTACGAAGACGCATGTATGCAAAAGGTCTAAGAGCACTTGTGCTACTTGACCTTCTGCAGTATTTGATAAGATAGACCACAGAATCCTAATCACAAGATTCAGAAGAATTGTCATTAGTAGTACAGTTCAAGGATAGGTAAAATACTTCATCTTATCGTCAGCAAACGTTAATGGTAAATCCATTCTCTTCTCAGTTTGGAGGAATTGAATGTGGGGTGCATCAGGGTTCAATTCTTACACTGTTGCGCTAATAGGGGTTAGCGGCTCCATATACCTTTATTTAGGTGTTTATTTTGAGACTCTTACAATGGATCGTGAAAAACTTGCGGCTGATCTGTTTGGTGATTTGGGTTCCAAGCAGACAGCACACTCATCTAACATCAATATAGGTACCAGAATTGGTTTGAGGGACAAATTTATAAGACTAGAGAGGCTGAAAAAGCAAGAGATTTCTAAGTGGTGGGATGGGGCCACTTTGAAACACTATGTCAAACTCAATAGAATTCCAAGAGGTTTGAGATCACACATATTTCCTACATTTGATGACTTGGACCCGGATCTATTAGATGCTTGGGAACAGGAATTAATTTTGAGTTCCATGAAACTTATGAATATCCTAATAGAAAATTCGGAGAGGAAAGTTAATAAATTACAACAGGAAATCTTAATCTTGGAAACTGATATTAAAGATATGCACATGGAGGAGGCAACTTCTAAAAACTACAATATATTAAATCAGATTGTGAGTCAACATCAATTAGAGGTAACACGCAGAAAATCCCGCAAACTTAAAAGGGACGAATTAGATTACACTAGAGGTAGAGTTTTTACTTTTTCACGGAGATATGATCACTTAATTAAAGATAATGAGGAATTAAGTAATAATTCTGCTTAGGATAACTTTGTATTAGACAATTAGTATGCAATGAACTTTGATTATATGTGGCAGGGTATAAGTGTACACAGAATAATTGTATACTACATAGCCTTCTCCATTTGCCTGTATTGAATTATCACATAGTTGTCATGATAATTTTTAGAGGATAAAATTGTTACCTGTTTATATCTATCCATCTTAGCCAGGTTTGACGGGAGAGATTGGAACCAGGGCACATTTGTTTTGTGATTTTTGGAAAACTTTCTTAAATTATTGTTGAAAGCGATATACTATCATAGGATATCTTAGGGTTACATTGATTGTGTGTACAAAGTATTGGACTTTTTTGACTCATGTTTTGTTTTAAAGTACAGGCATTAATTTGATCTGATCTAATATACTTGTGGTAGTAACTTGGATGAATTTCATCTTTCCAAGATGGCGCCCGTAATCGGCCAATAGATTGGAATGTACACTGACGAGTCGCGCTTGCGTGTTAGTATAACGCGCGTCAGCTTAATAGCAAGCTATTTATTGACGTAATTTTATTCAGTCGGGTTTCACAGAATGGCCGTTATGATCGGAACTGCTAATCGCAGCTCCGGTCCATATAGGAAATGAACACAAGGATCAGGTATATAGAATAATAATATGGGTGCTATACGGAATCGTAGATGTTGTGTAAATTGTTCGTAATTTGCTCTGTGGAGCTGATGGTTTATTCAATATTACTTCTATTATCAGAGACGCTGCATATACTCATTTATAACTGCACATCGACATGGTCGGATGGCCGTAAGTGGGTAGGTGTTTTGTTGCTGACACTAACAGGCACCGGACTTTTATTTTTATTTTTAGTTTACTATTTGTTACACCTCGTATTTTATTTTAATTTCAGAGGATGCGGCACATGATTATCGGGAGTTAACATTATAATACGTTTCTCTTATTTGAATAGAGGTATGACAATTTTCACTGGGGTTTACACGTGTTGGAGAGACTGTTGTTAGGCTTTTGATATATTTTAATTTTGGTGACACTGAGATGAGTCATATATAGAGTAGATTTACTTCTCACTGGTATTTGGTTGACTGTGGGTGTTGCCTTGGTTTTCCTTTCCCTCTCGTCACACTGGGCTGAGATGTTTGTGAATTTCACTATGGAAACACTTGTTATAACATTTATTATATAATTAATTCATGGACTTGGATTTTGTATGTACAGTAATGTACAGTTGACAACCTATGCTCTGTGGTCTGCTGTAGTTTTTGCAATGTTAACCATTTTCTGATATACAATACATGTTGATATGTTTGGATATGTTTTATTCTTATTTTACATATATTTCATATGTTGGGTTCTTTACAGCCTTGATAAAGTCACGGGGAGTACCCACTCCCACGACGAAACACGTGTTGGCTGGTGTTGGTGTTTGTTTCACTGTTTCAATAAAGGATGGACTCGTCAATCAACTCGACCTTTGCTGGACTGAATCAATTCAATTTCTCTCAGTGATTGGTCTACTAATCATTAAATTATTCTATTGTGCTTTGTTAGATTTCTTGTATAATACTACATTATTATACATTGAGTCCCTAGGTCTTTAATTATTTAGTAATTATAGCTGTGTTTTTCACAGCTTACGGGGGTAGGGGAGATTCCTCTGAGGCCGGGAGCACCAACGATACAGTATTCTGTTTTTTGTTAACTTTAGATTGGTACTGTTGTGAGCGCTTTTCTTTCCCCATTTAATTCTCCCCGTTGATACTATTTGATATATAATAATAGGGGTTAGCGGCTCCATATACCTTTATTTAGGTGTTTATTTTGAGACTCTTACAATGGATCGTGAAAAACTTGCGGCTGATCTGTTTGGTGATTTGGGTTCCAAGCAGACAGCACACTCATCTAACATCAATATAGGTACCAGAATTGGTTTGAGGGACAAATTTATAAGACTAGAGAGGCTGAAAAAGCAAGAGATTTCTAAGTGGTGGGATGGGGCCACTTTGAAACACTATGTCAAACTCAATAGAATTCCAAGAGGTTTGAGATCACACATATTTCCTACATTTGATGACTTGGACCCGGATCTATTAGATGCTTGGGAACAGGAATTAATTTCGAGTTCCATGAAACTTATGAATATCCTAATAGAAAATTCGGAGAGGAAAGTTAATAAATTACAACAGGAAATCTTAATCTTGGAAACTGATATTAAAGATATGCACATGGAGGAGGCAACTTCTAAAAACTACAATATATTAAATCAGATTGTGAGTCAACATCAATTAGAGGTAACACGCAGAAAATCCCGCAAACTTAAAAGGGACGAATTAGATTACACTAGAGGTAGAGTTTTTACTTTTTCACGGAGATATGATCACTTAATTAAAGATAATGAGGAATTAAGTAATAATTCTGCTTAGGATAACTTTGTATTAGACAATTAGTATGCAATGAACTTTGATTATATGTGGCAGGGTATAAGTGTACACAGAATAATTGTATACTACATAGCCTTCTCCATTTGCCTGTATTGAATTATCACATAGTTGTCATGATAATTTTTAGAGGATAAAATTGTTACCTGTTTATATCTATCCATCTTAGCCAGGTTTGACGGGAGAGATTGGAACCAGGGCACATTTGTTTTGTGATTTTTGGAAAACTTTCTTAAATTATTGTTGAAAACGATATACTATCATAGGATATCTTAGGGTTACATTGATTGTGTGTACAAAGTATTGGACTTTTTTGACTCATGTTTTGTTTTAAAGTACAGGCATTAATTTGATCTGATCTAATATACTTGTGGTAGTAACTTGGATGAATTTCATCTTTCCAAGATGGCGCCCGTAATCGGCCAATAGATTGGAACGTACACTGACGAGTCGCGCTTGCGTGTTAGTATAACGCGCGTCAGCTTAATAGCAAGCTATTTATTGACGTAATTTTATTCAGTCGGGTTTCACAGAATGGCCGTTATGATCGGAACTGCTAATCGCAGCTCCGGTCCATATAGAAAATGAACACAAGGATCAGGTATATAGAATAATAATATGGGTGCTATACGGAATCGTAGATGTTGTGTAAATTGTTTGTAATTTGCTCTGTGGAGCTGATGGTTTATTCGATATTACTTCTATTATCAGAGACGCTGCATATACTCATTTATAACTGCACATCGACATGGTCGGATGGCCGTAAGTGGGTAGGTGTTTTGTTGCTGACACTAACAGGCACCGGACTTTTATTTTTATTTTTAGTTTACTATTTGTTACACCTCGTATTTTATTTTAATTTCAGAGGATGCGGCACATGATTATCGGGAGTTAACATTATAATACGTTTCTCTTATTTGAATAGAGGTATGACAATTTTCACTGGGGTTTACACGTGTTGGAGAGACTGTTGTTAGGCTTTTGATATATTTTAATTTTGGTGACACTGAGATGAGTCATATATAGAGTAGATTTACTTCTCACTGGTATTTGGTTGACTGTGGGTGTTGCCTTGGTTTTTCTTTCCCTCTCGTCACACTGGGCTGAGATGTTTGTGAATTTCACTATGGAAACACTTGTTATAACATTTATTATATAATTAATTCATGGACTTGGATTTTGTATGTACAGTAATGTACAGTTGACAACCTATGCTCTGTGGTCTGCTGTAGTTTTTGCAATGTTAACCATTTTCTGATATACAATATATGTTGATATGTTTGGATATGTTTTATTCTTAATTTACATATATTTCATATGTTGGGTTCTTTACAGCCTTGATAAAGTCACGGGGAGTACCCACTCCCACGACGAAACACGTGTTGGCTGGTGTTGGTGTTTGTTTCACTGTTTCAATAAAGGATGGACTCATCAATCAACTCAACCTTTGCTGGACTGAATCAATTCAATTTCTCTCAGTGATTGGTCTACTAATCATTAAATTATTCTATTGTGCTTTGTTAGATTTCTTGTATAATACTACATTATTATACATTGAGTGCCTAGGTCTTTAATTAATTATTATGCTCTTTAATATCTACCTGTGACTGTTGGCTAACATACCTCACCAGATGGAGACTGGATTCTTCAAGGACACTGATGATGCACAGCGTACCAGTGTGTCACCTCACTGAAGAACAAAGTTTAGACAGTCTGATAGTCAATTCGTCACCCACAGATGGATATCTGCTAATTATTTAACCGGAATCTAGCTAAAGCAGTGGTATTTCCAAAAGCCAAAAGTACATATAAATAACTGGCATTTGCCAGTTTCTCTTACCCATTATCCTGCTGCAGCTACCATTATGCGCAATCTTGAAAGTCACATTTACTCTAAAATGGGTCGAGACCCACGTCTCAGAAATTAGCAAACATGCTTTTTTGACCTGAAAACTCGATGAGCAATAAGTCTTTTCTTGAAAAAGATTTTAGAACTTGTGTGGTCAATACACTGATTCAGCCAAGTATAGACTATGGAGTACCAAATTTTTAGAGACTCCGAAGAAATTGATTTCCCACTTCCAATTTATAAAAAATGCAGTCGCTCATCTTCTAAGCAGGTTAAAGAAATATTATTCAATTTTGCCACCCCTCAGGAAATTATATTTACCCTGGTACAGAATAAAACCTTATTAAAGGCAAAAAAATGTTGCCTGCGAATCACCCTATACAAACAAACCAGAATTTCTTGAAAAAAAGAAATCCTATTATAAAGTCAGAAACTGTTTCAATCAAATATTTAGCACTTCAAACTAGTCATCCTGGAGGTAAAAACCTGGAATACCCCTTCTCTTAAACTATGCTGTCAAGCTCCTAAACTGAATATAGGAAATTAATGAAAACCTATATTTTTTTACCTACAGGAACTTTTGCACATTCTAGTTCTTTAACCAATGGAATCTATTGGACAAACATTTTCACAGTCCTACAACACCAAACGTTGGTGAACGCCACCATTTAAAAACGCTCTAACCATAACCATAACCCTTTGCTCTGGCTTGTTTTGCCATTACCCCAGTTTTATACATTAAAGAGGTCCCTACAAACATTTTATAACTTATCTCTTCTCCCACTTACAAGCAACTCTCACTACCCTTTGGGTACATCAGAATGAAAAACTCATCACTGAATGATATGGGTTTATACCCGGTAGAGGCACAGTTGAGCAGAGTTCAAATTTTCACCTCCTGATATATAAATACACAAGTGCAAAAGGGGTTTTTCTCCACTTTGCCTTTATGGGATTCAGCTCTGCCTTTGACTGTGTTAACAGAGATAAGCCTTGGTCTAACCTTGGGTCCTTGGGGTGGGCCAGGTTCTTGTTTTCTTTATGAGAGACCTACACAGTGGCCAAACAGGGGTGGTTAGATACAGACCCAATGGGGAATGCTCTCAGTCCTTTGAACATGCCTAGTAGGCAACGCCGTTGCCTGACATGTCTTAGGTTGGATGTTTTCCAAAGGGGGCATGGTATACACTTTCTAACTTGCCTGTTTGTAACTGTGATAACTTCTCGATTTGTGACACCCTGCATATATTATTTGTTTGTCCAAAGTTTTCAAATCTCCGACACAAGTATATCAGGCCTCTTTGAATTCCTGAGCATTTCAGACAAATTAGACCTGCATATCTCATCTTACAGCTGCTAACAATACTTAAATTGTGTTTTTTCCCGTTTTCTTTCCAGTGTCCTATCTGTAAGCCATTAAGTATTGGCATTTCAGGATCTAACCCAGTAGGACAATGATGGCAATTTTAGTCTAATCCTAACACTGATTTTTTGTTTTTATTTGATGTATTTTTAACTGATGCATGGTTAATGCGGCACATTGTTGTTTTATGAAATGTACGCTTTCATGATTTTATGAAAAAATGAATAAAGTTTACTGAATTGATTTGAAATCATCACTGGATAGTAAACACTGCTGACATAAGTTGCTAAGAGGATGCCCATACATCCTGCTTAACTTCATCCTCTTGCCCCCCTTTCAAAATAATTGGTAAACAAAGGAATCTCAAAGAGACCTAAAGAATAAAGAAAAGTTCCTCCCACTTATCTGCAGTGATACAACTAGATGTAACTGCAAGAACATATGAATGCACCGAACCAGAAAAGACATTGTAAGTCTCCGAACATGTTTACATTTAAAGAGAGAGAAGGCAGTAATATAGAAGTTTCACTTAACCACCAAATCAACGCTATGATTAAGGATCAATTAGTAAATTGAAATCCCCACATCAGAGGTGCAATAATTGGTTCTGAAAAAACAAGTGGAAAATCAAATGTAGATGAGACATAGGTTTGGCGATCAAACATTGTATGGAAGTGAAAGCATTAGCAAAGCCATAAAACTTTCCGACTGTAACAGTCGAGATTCAGTTTACAGTACGAGTCACTCCTCAGATAGTCTAATTACAATTTGAAAACACAGCAAGATTATAAAAAAGGCTATGGGGCATATTTACAATCCCCTAGCGCCATCTTGTACCACCATAGTGTCATTTTATTTAACGCTAAGGCAGCGCTAAGGTGGCTTTACCCCCACGCCATATTAACAAGCACTGCACCACTTTGCGACCCTTTGCGCCATAATATGCCTGCATCAGGTATAATGTATGCACGGGGCATTCTGACGCAGGGAGGCCCTAAAAAATGGCACAGTGAAATTTACAACATTTCACTGGACCATTTTGTCAGTCATTTTTACTGCCTGCTCAGAGCAGGTGTTAAAGACACACTCATTTTAATCAATGGGCCTCCCTGTGCTTTGCTGCACTAGCATAAATTTGTGACACTAGTGTAGCAGCAAAGTGCTCCAAGAGCATCAAAAATGTTGCCACTATTGTCCTAATGACCGCCATGGTGTGCCGTATTGTAAATATGGCGCAACCATGGTGTTGTTAGGTGGGACAGGGGTGACGCAAGAAAAGTGGCGCATCAGGATTTTCTTGTAAATATGCTACCTATGGGCATATTTCCAAGAAAGTGCTGTATCCGTCCCGATGCGTCACTTTTCCTGCATTTAACATCATAGGCTCTCATTGTTAATAATGAGAAACAGTGCCTATGACTGTTTCAACCATTCCAGCCCAATATATAAAAAAATGGCAAGGGGACATAAATAACGGGATATAAAACAAATCAAGCAGAAATTATGAAGGTGCCTGAATTAAACTGGGCAATATGTGCATAGCCACGGTGCCGAAACAGAGGTGACTTTAGCACATATAGGGCCAGATGTAGGAAAGGATTTGCAACTCGCAAACGGCAAAAACTGCCGTTTGCGAGTTGCAAATCGCATTTTCCTATGCAGAAATGCATTCTGCGAGTCGGACCGACTCGCAAAATGCATTTCAGAATCGCAAATAGGAAGGGGTGTTCCCTTCCTATTTGCGATTCCTAGTGGTATGCAATACCATTTGCGACCGCATATGCGGTCGCAAATGGTGTTGCAGTTACCATCCACTTCAAGTGGATGGTAACCCACTCGCAAATTGGAAGGGGTCCCCATGGGACCCCTTCCAGTTTGTGACTGGACCCAAAAACATTTTTTCAGGGCAGGGAGTGGTCCAAGGGACCACTCCCTGCCCTGAAAAAATACCGAAACTAAAGGTTTCGTTTTTTTTTTTAAGTGCAGCTCGTTTTCCTTTAAGGAAAACGGGCTACACTTAAAAAAAAAAAACTGCTTTATTTAAAGCAGTCACGAACACGGAGGTCTGCTGACTACAGCAGGCCTCCATGTTTGCGAGTGCCCATAGTCGGTATGGGGCCGCAATTTGCGACCCACCTCATTAATATTAATGAGGTGGGTCATTGCGACCCCATACCGACTCGCAGACGGTGTCTGAGACACCGTTCTGCATGACATTTTGCGAGTTGCAAATAGCGAGTCGCTAAGACTCGCTATTTGCAACTCGCAAAATGCTTCTTTACTACATCTGGCCCATAGTTCTCATAGAAATAAACAAATCTAGGCATATTGGCCTAGTGGATTTCAGAATCCCTGCCAAATTAAAGTATAAAGTTATCTATCACTAAAGAACAAAGAAACAGTAGAAACATTGGGATAAGTGCCTAACTTGATCGTAATCCATGGTAAAAGACACTTGGTGAATGGAAATGTCAATAAACTCAAGGGAGTGAAAGGAAGTGTGAACAACAAGATCCTGTAAAAGCTAACAGATAGAAGGGATCTCACATGATATTTTCTTAATCACAGAATTACCCAAGGTAGCTCGAACCCAAAACAATGCAATTGAAAAGGATTACATTATCTAAAGGGGAGATCACATTGACTCCAATAATCATTCAAAATCGATCACTGCCTTTCCCCAATGATGTGTGTAGGAGAACAATGAATATAACTATCCAATCTTGTCAATTAAATAGATGGAAAGATAAAACAAGAGAGGAACAAGGTAGGGAACTACAATCCAAGGCAGAGCAGGTTGCCTGACACTTCAGTCCATGTCGCCGATATGTCAAGCTACCCTCTGACCTATACAGAAAAGTTAATATAGACCATCAAATTGAGATCTACTCCCTCTTCATCCTTCTTCCTTTATTTCATTATAATACATAAGATTCTGTAATCCCAGTATAAAAAAGTCTCTAACTTCTTTAAAATAGGCAACTTGTGACACACCCATCGCCTGTTATAAAGAAATGACGTAGCCATTCAACTATAATAACTTGATTTGTAATGTCACAATGCTGCTTCTAGAGTCAGCAGTCAAGGAAAAAGACAGGTCAGGTCACAGAGCTTAATTAAAGCAGCTGTTTAAATAACAAAAAAAATGCTTTTCTTTCTTCTGCTCTGTGTTTTTAGCTGTACAGTGACAAGCAGTAAGGAGATACTTATGGGAACATGTTTCTTTTTTGCATCACTTAGGTAATTGTAGAAAAGTTAGAATCTTTCTTCATGTTTCTTTATTTATTCTTCATGTTTGCAAACATGATCCCTCTTTCATATGAATGAGCTGCACACCCAGGATGTAAGTGGATTGTGGGAAAGGTGATGGTGTGACCATATATTATGAGGAATAAAGTACCCCTCTGCCATTCATGATCAGTATATTGCAAGTCATCTCAGAGTTCCATAACCTTTTAAAGGAACTCGGTCTTTGGCCATGTTCCCCTGTATGGTCATGGAGCTCCTCAGTGACTTGCAATAACCTTTTAATGTACAACACGGGGTACTTTACCCCATGTGCTATATCCATCAGTTAGGAAAAGACAGTACTTTTCCAAGTTAAACGTATCTTACAGATGTTTTGCATTTTCATACTTATTCTAAGCACTAAAAGTTTGAAAGCAAAATTATTTTGAAATAAATACTAAAGCTGAACAGGTAAGAACATACTTAAACCTCAAAAGTGCAGTTTTCTGTAAACCTTCAAACACCTCTCTTCCATTGGAAATTTGAGCTTATGATATATAATTATTAGAAAATATATTCATAGTTATCAAAACCTGTTTTCTTTTTTTCTTTAAACCTCCAAAATCTTCTTAGCAAGTAAGAATCTGTCCAACTACATATTATTGTATTATGGTGTAACACATGGTCCTGAGCTGTTTGTTTTTTGTTATATATATATATATGTATATATATATATATATATATATATATATATATATATATATATATATATATATATGTATATATATATATATATATATATGTATATATATATATATATGCATATATGCATATATATATATATATATATATATATATATATATATATATATATATATATATATATATATATATATATATATATATATATCTTACTCCTTATGGGACATGACTGATAAATCTTCTGAAAACTCTTGTAAACGTCTGCAAAAAGGTAAAGTTCTCTTCCAAGGTTTCCCAGCTATCCCATCTTTGCTGAGTGTTTTAATTTAGCAAGCTGTTTTCTTAGAATGCATCCGCGAAACATATTCTTACACTTTTATAGACTCTGCACTATGTTGTACTTTATAAAAATGTCAGAGTCTGTGCATGGGATGAAAACAGGAGAGCTTGGAAAAATAAGGTAGTAACTGCCTCTTTGTGCTTCAGAGATCAGTGTTTGCAGGAGATTTATAGAGTTGAGAGAGCACAACTTGGCTGTGCCATTTTGCAATCCAGAAGAAGAAATGAAATGTACTCAATAAAATAAATAATGTGTGCTTAAATGTATTCATGCAAACGAAGAGAGCTGAAGGTCATGAAAGGAAGTATATCCTTAAGTAGAAATGTAGAGTGACCCTATGCAAATCACATGTATGTAGTATTATTCGGTGTATAAATATTATGATAATCCACTTAAATGACATTTCTATAGTTATTCCCAATTCATAGTACTTATGTGAAATGTACGCATAACCATGTATTTGAATGTGAATTGAGATCTGTATTAAGTTAGTTGGAGTTGAGGCCTGAAATCTTTTTCTGTGTTTAACCTTCAGTGTGGAAATGTTGCTCTTTCTGCATATTTCTCTATTTTCAGGTGTGTCTGCAGAAGTCTTCAGTTAATAAAAAGCTTATTGTTATTTGTAGATTAAGGGGTATGGGAATACAGGTTGCCAAGAAAGGGGAGTGTTAAAGAGGGGTTGTGAGGAACAACTCCCCTCCAGATTCCTGGCTACTGAGACTGATCGAAGGTCGTCCTAATGCTTGGACCGAAAGAAGAAAGTCTAATGAGAAGATACCATTCACAACTGTGTACAGACCATGGAAAGTTACTGGCAGTGATGTAAACTCTCAGAATTTCAGTGGGATAAGAGTGTTTTAGCTAGTTAGCGATTCAGATTCCCTTTTCCCTTTAACTAGAGCAGACTTTTAAAGACTGAAGGTCTGATTTACAGTTTGGCGGATGGGGTTACTCAGTCACAAACGTGATGGATATCCTGGTCATTGTATTACGATTCCATAATATCCTATAGACATCACAATAAGGCAGATGGGATATCCGTCACGTTGGTGACGGAGTAACCCCATCTGCCAAACTTTAGTGTAGGCTCTCAGAGAGGTACAGACCACTTATTTCCATTGCTTTGGCTAATGTAGCTAACATCTACTGACGCTTCTGTGATGCTGACACTTTTGAATCATTCCCTATCACCTTAAATTAGAGAATTCTTGGTTTCCTACATCCTAAAGATTCAGTGGTTAGGCAGGAGAATCAAAGCTTGGATTCTGAGCACCAAATATTGGTTCTTATGTTCTGTATTGCTGCTACTGAGGTATTGGTATGTCTCATGTTAATGAGCTTTAACCTGATTTAACTCTTTAACTCACCTTTGGCAATTCTGTATTTGTATAGTATGTTTTTGAGACTCATTTACATATGCTTAGCTTTGAACTTGTAATAAACCTTTTGAAGTTTGATTTAGCCTCCAAGATGCAATGTGTGACGAAATGGGTTGCACTGTAAGTTGATTTGAATTGATTGTGTTTCTCCTCACCCCTCAGAACTTTCAAAAAGATTCATCGGATCCAGAAAAGTAGTAAGAGTGTCAGATGCTGGATCAGATGTAGCGACGATGATGATTGCTCATTGGAAGTGAGGAGAAGTAGAATCCTATTCTAGATTATATAGTCCCCAGAGTCCAGTCCCTTGAGCCCATGTCCAGACCTTTCAGAAGAAAGACATATTGGTGACGGAGGAGTATCAATAGGGTCGTAAATTGCAGCAGTTCATGTTAGCTTGCGGTGGTTGTAAGTTTGGGTGATGACTCGTGGAGATATTTTGAATGTTGCATGTCCTAGTTGCGACAAACAGCCTATTTTATTTGTCACTACTGCAAGGGCAGCTCCTGTCATAGGTTAGCATTGGGAATTCCCTTATATACTTTTAAGGAGTAATACCTGATCTGAGAGGAGTAGCGTTGCCATGTTTGAAGTGTTACTGCTTACTGGTGTAGTTGGATTTTGCATTGCTATTTTAGAAATGCCACGTTTGGAGAGCAGGCATTTGTTGGTGCTTATAATTCTATGTGATTTGCAGCCTGACTCCAATCCACATCTAGGTCTGAATGACAGTTACATTTTGTGCATACTTTCCAGACAGCCACAACTCAGGAAGGGCTGGGTGTGACAGGGGAAACATCTGCATTCGTCTGCATACTGATAGTCTTTATGGGCTGGGAGAGGGAGAGGTTGTTCATACCTTACATGTCAATAGGTTGTGACCTGCCCTCACACAAAGGGCAGGTCACAACTTACTGATATCTGGAGCCAGGGCTGGGTTGAAAAGGGTTTATTGTACACTTGAAAGGGTTCCTTTTAAGTCACCCCCTACATTAAAGACTTTTTTGAGTATAAGTACAGGTGCTCTTACACCATGTCTTCAAAGCACATTTTGGATCAGGAACTGAACCTCTGTCAGAAGGACTGCTGCCCTGTTTAAAGGATTCATCTGGACTGCTCGTCTGCTGTTGCCCTGCTGCCTGCTACGTGCCGGGTGGCCTAAAGGACTCACTGGATTTCTTCTCTGTTGTTGCCCTGCTGCCAGTTGCTCCCTGACTCTGTTCTGCCAAGGGACTGTGGTGCTGCCAGGAGAGATCGCCATTAGAAATACTGGTTTGGTAACGCTGGTCTGCCTGCCTTCTGCTGCCTGCTTTGTGTTCCATCAAAGTGTTCTCCTGGGGGCCAGCAAAGGGCTAATGTTGCTTGGCTGCTCCCAGGTTCAAGGTGTGCCCCAGCACTTTGTCCCAGGGATTAGAGTGTGTGTTTTCACCCAGTGCTTGAAAAGCACTGTGTTCGACTGAGGGGAGCCCATAGATGCTACTCCCTGTTCCCTGGGCAAAAGTGGCGTGCAATTTCCCTGTCCGGCCGCAACGTGGTGAGAAGAGTGCTGCACGCAGAACCCTCCTTTTGGTACAGTGACCAGCACTTCCCTCTTTCAAACTGGCTAAGTTCCTGCTGATCTCAGCTGTGATCTTTCATGGCTGTAGCGTCTACGGGATGGCTCAGAAAGGCATCGCCCTAGTGCCTTAGTGATGGGGCGGCGTGTCCCAAAGAACAAGGATTACCAGCGCCCTGCTGTCCGCCGGAGCCGCCCAGTGCTGACAATGCCCATCGCCTCCGGAGGGCTTACCCGATTGCACCATATTCCTGTGGCCCACTGATAAACTATCTATGCCTGGATTGACCTGAGCGCGGCAGATTACCTCCCATTCGCAAGACTCCAGGTACTGTGGACGGCCCGGTATTGTTGTGGATGCACCATGTGCTCGTGGGCAGCTGCCTTGAGCCATTTTTGCACACAGGGGCCTGAGAGGGGTCTCCCGGCTACAACCTTCCGTGTGCATTCCCCCCTCCATTTTGATATAACTTGATATAACCTGGGTGCCATTTGTCTCACTTGTGTGGCGGGGAAAAACCTTGGTTGAGGTCCCGATCACCTCTAAAACTCTTGCTTTATTCAGGAAGGCGCAGTAGGGGTTTTTAATAAGAAATCACTGTTTTACATATAGAAGGTGTGCAGGTGTTTCTGCGGCCTAGTATTCCTACCTTGTCTGGATAATGAGTAATGTTTCAATACTTGCATAATGTGCACAATTATCATGCTTCATGTATTTATGGTGACACTTAGGGATGTATGTGTTTTATAGCATGTTGTATACCGTTTTGCCGCTTGTGTAACCAGGATAACAAGTACTATTTCAGTAACTGCATGCTATACACTGTACTTATGATTTATGTCATTTTTGGTCTAAATATGTGTGTGTATATATATAAATACTAAAGCTGAACAGGTAAGAACATACTTAAACCTCATATATATAAAATATTTGTTTCTTCACATCCACCAATGCCGCCGAACAGCTTGAAGGCAGGTGGCATAAACCTAAGGTGGACTCATGTAATATATACCAACAAACAAAATATGCATTTGTGGGGTTATTGAAAGATTTTATTCCTTAGTAAGTAGATGCATTTTGGCAGATGCCTTTCTCAATGTTCACTTGACATTAAAAACACTCCTGTGTCAATTTTCATTTAAATAATCCAAATGCGCCCCTATTGGCGAATAATCCATTGGCGCAGAAGAAGGACTGGCCTTCTAAAGTTGAGTACGCAATCCACGGCTACCATGTGAACACGTAATTTACTGAATATCACAGCACTGGTGTTTTGAATAATTTTAAATAAATGGACTGATGTTCCCCACATCGCACAGTAATGTTGTTGATTCAAAGAGTCCAAACACCCCAATACTGATATTTCTCACATGTACATGGTTACTGTTCAGGCCTCCTGCTTGTCAAATGTCAATTTAAGAGCAGCTTTTCACTGTATGCACAGGGCAGCTCATAACTCCTCACATCTACAGGAATGTTCAAATTCATCTTATTATCCCTTGCCTGCCACAGACGTTCTCATATGGAAATCCTTTAGTGCACTGCTGCAGGAGTTTAGCCCGATGGCATAGGCAGCTGAGAGGTAATGAGATGAATTTAAACATTGCCTTTCTAGAGCTGAGAGAAAGTCTCTGTTGTGACCCTGCACTGGGAATGCCTGAACAAGTCATTTATACTTTTCTGCAGTGACAGGGAGGGCTGCGCTTTTTCAGGGCTTACACAAACCATGGAAATGCCAAGAGACCTGTGGCCGATTATTCAGTTTTGTTACATCCTATAGCTTCTGCACTGCCTGGCTGCCTTAAAGCAATACAGCTGTCAGCACAAATATTGAGAGATGTGAAAATATAGTTATGGGTCACCCATTAACTGTGCAAGTTCCTCACTCTGTTGAGTTGTAGATGACAGAGACCAGAACCCAGAACTTGACAAGCAGCTGTCTGACCAAATATGAACATGTCATATTGGGTGCTGAAAATGTGCCTGTCAAATCTGTGGTGTTCTGAATCCTTCTACCCTATTACGTGTACCTGGTCATGAGACTGATAATAAATATAAAGTGGACCATGACTGTCTCGATGTTACTGAACTATGCACCAAGCTGAGACCAGAAATACGAGATGAACCATTGCCTGAAACTGACTTTGTCCTTTTTGTTGATGGTTTATGTTTATGAGACACTGAAGGACGCCAGAGAGTGGCTTATGCTGTATGTACCCTTTCAGGAGTTATTGAAGCCTCCTGGCTTCAAGGAGTATTCTCTGCACAAGTGGCTGAACTGATTGCTCTTACTATGGCATGCTGTGTCTCTGATCAATTGAAAGTGACAATCTTTACCAATAGTCAATGTGGATTTGGTGTTGTTTATGACTTCGGACAGTTATGGTCCCAAAGGGGGTTTATGACGTCCTGTGGATCTCCGATCTGGAATGGCGAACAAGTGAGAAACCTTCTTGATGCATTGCAGATGCCTGAACAAGTTGCAGTGGTCAAATGTCCTGCACCTCGGTCTGGAAATGACCATGTGACCTTAGGCAACAATTAATCAGATGAAGTTGCCAAGTACTGTACCCACAATGTCTGTACCTTTAATGGGGAATATACTAATGAAGGAATGGATGAGACTAACTACAATCTTTAGTTGACTGCAGCTGATACAACACTGGCAGACATCGCACACACCCATGGACTCAATATAATCTCTTATGCCAGCAATGCATTGTGTGTCAACAAAACAATGTTGGAAAGAGGGCTGCAGTTACATTAAACCACACATGGAGATAAATAAGGCCTTTTAATAGTATGTAGTTGGATTTCATTGAGATGCCTGTGTGCAATGGGTTGAGGTATGTCTTGGTCATTGTGTGTATCTTCTCACGTTGGGTCAAAGAGCAACCAACCAGAAGGAATGATAGTCTCACTGTAGCAAAACTGCTGTTGAGGGAACTCATTCCAAGGTTTGGCTTTCTGACTTATCTGGAATCAGATTGCGGGACTCATTTCAATAATGAGGTCCTGAAACTGTTGTGTGCAGCACTGGCAGTGGAACAGAGATTACACTGCAGCTGTAGACCTGAGAATTCGGATTTTGTCGAGCAGGTGAATCGAACACTGAAATCCAGACTGACAAAAGTGTGTGCTTCAACATCTCTGAAATGGCCTGATGCTTTGCCTCTTGTGTTGATGAGTCTTCAGAATGTACCTGATCGAAAGACTGGATTGTCTACCACACAAAATCATCATGAGGAATGTGTTGAGCTAATGTTAATGGACCTCACTACTCCCTTGGGACCTGCACAGATAAACTCCGACCCCTCCCCTGTAAGCGATGCATGATCGCAACGGCGTGCACATAATCCAATACACCAGACATTTGAATACATGGGCGGTACTGGTGGACGCCCCCTGCAATTTGGCGACAGATGTGCCGGATGTACACCACATAGGCTGCATGTGTGGAGTCAACTTGTCGAACTTCTATGATTGTATAGTAACTATGATAATTATGCTTTGTAGGTACATGGATATGTTGTGCCTACACCCTTCCCTTCCTATATATTTTATGTTCTGACTTGAAGTTGCATGCAAATCGTGGATCAGACGTGCCTTTATGCTATTTTATGTCATCTTACCAATATAAATGCAATAAATAAATATTTTAAAAAATGAGGAGTGTGTTGAGATTGCCAATAACTGCTGTGAATGCACCTATGAACATTACAGAAATTGATCATCCTCGATTATTGCAAGGGATTAGCTGTTGTGGAGCATTCTGTATCTCATCAGTTTGGAGCAGTTACAGCCTCTCCGCATCAGGATCAGTGCCATGGTCTCAGTCATGGTGACTGGGTCTTAGTGAAGAAACATATTATGAAGACATGCCTGGAACCCTGGTGGCGTAGGCTGTATCAAGTCATTCTGGTCACAACGACTGCTGTGGATTGTAGAGGTCTCCCAACTGGATTGATGCTTCCAATACTCACAGAGTTGAATGTCCCCTCGAAACAACAACACCTGTTTCCGAAGAGCCAGTGGTGAGAGAGAGGTGACAGGTGTAGGTCAATCAAGCTGTAAGGGACCAACGTGAGCCAGAAACAGCACTCAGTCAGTCTGAGTGGAGTCTTGAGCAAGCTACTAATGATGCTGAAGCAGGAGCAACTGAACCTTGATCTGTGGTAGTAAATGAGTTGAGTTCAAAGTCAGACCCTGACAAAGGTCATAGTGCTGGAAAACAGTGAGTGGAAGCTGAAGACGCATGACCCAGAAGGCATGAAAGAGAGAAAGTGAGCTTGCCTAAAGAGCGTGTGCTACAGACGATTCCTGAAGATACTGCAAACTTTGATTTAAGCAAAAGTGAGGATGAGGGTGCAGCTGAGGTCTAAAAGAAAGAAAATGCCCAGTCAGATGTACTCTTCACCTGAATGGACATACTTTGCTTCGAATGACGGTGATACAGAGTTTTTGGAGTATTGGAGTAACAGCACAAATTTGATTGAACCACCATGAACTGAGCATCTTATTTGAATTATATTTTGAATTCTTGTTTCTTTCAATATATTTGAACTGTATAGTTATTAGAGGCATTCACTTTGACTTTGATAGGGATTCAAGCAGAATACCTAGGCTTGAGGAGAAGAAGAAAAGAGGGTTACCTTTGAAAATAACATGGAGTATAGCTAATGAAGTCTCATGAAGCCTGTACATACCTGTTATTCATTGCTTGAAATTTGCTGTTTAGCACAGTTGAAATTTATGGATAGAAAGATCTCTGTTGCTGCTAACTTTCACCCTACATAGATCTAATTGTAGAGAAGTCATAGAAGCAAATCAGAAAAGTAGACACAAATACATAATAGGCTTAGCATTACTTGTTTCCTTTAAAGTCTCAGTAGTGTTATTAATAGGAATATTTTCATCTACCCCCGCAGTAGAGGAGACATTATACTTCAGTGTCCCCTAGCATACAGTAAGACCTAGAATTAGCAACACCTACAAGTTAGATGAAAAGGCTTTACATGTAGATGATTCAAGGGAAGATTATTCTACAAATGTATATTTTAGGTAACTCTATGAATATGTTGATACAATGGATGCAAGGGATTGCTATGTATGCACTCAATTGCCTGGATTGGCTGCAGAGGGGATTACATACCGTCACATTCCTGTGATTTATGGGATTACCTGTAGTCTTTTGTTGAGTTTGTTTTATGGGTCAATACATTATCAATATTATTTCTCAAATGTTGATTTAATTATTTGAGAGATTCCTATAATTAAACACCTGAATCCCTGTCCTGCCTCTCTAGAGTTGAAAATAATTTCAAGATTCTTTAAACCTGTTACAATATTAGACAAAGATTATGTACATCGGCACAATCTGACATGTATTTTGACGGAGGTTGAGAAGAAATTTCTAAATTTAATTGAAGACAGAAAAAGAGAACAGGAAGCTTGTTCAAAAATAGACAAATGTTTAGGAGCCAAAATAAGTAGACAAAAGAGGAGACTGGACATCAGAAAGCTGGAAATTTGGCTGCCTTGACACTAGACTGGAAGCGTAAGGGGAAGATTGTGTCTTTGGATGGAGAGATCTGAAGTGGACAATATAATTGTAGGAAAGAGTGAATGTGTCATCTCTTTTGAAGTGCAAGGGAATTGCAAGTTGTACTTGGATAGGGAGGATTCTGTTATTCCAGGAGTTAACTCAACTTGTGGAGACATGCTTATTTCAAGTTGCCCAAGCGATACTATGATACATGTTATGTAAGTGTAGTGTACCCAAGATTTTTCATGTAGAACATCTTGATGACCCTGTTTGGATGAAAGATACTAGACCTAAGGAAGGTGTTTGTGCTGGAGAACTAGTAGGTGATATATTCAGTACCTGTTTCCATCTGTGAGAGTGATTCTAAATGATTTAAACATTAGGAGGCTGTCTACCATAGTGGATAAACTGGCTACTAGTACAGCTGGAGCCTTATTGGTTGTAGACTCTGAAATGGTTTAACTATAAGACCTATGTTGTTGCACAATTCACTTGCATTATACATCTTACTCACAAAAGAGGGCGTGGTCTGCTGGATTTTTAAAGTTCAGCAATGCTATACATATATCCCAGACAAGAAAAAGGTTTTGGAGTGCTATTTTTAGAATATTTCTGGGTTGATGAAATATTTGAAGAACTTGGAAGTGACTGGTGCTTAGGAAGCGATTGCAGATAGATTTAATGCTATAGGCAGGTGTTTTGAAAAGCTAGGACGTGGAGCTGTGGGTTTTGTTCTAAAGCCTTTGTTGGTTATTGCCATATGTGCAATAGTCCTGCTAGTGGGATTCCATATTTTCCAGATAATGAAGATTGGGAAGTTGAGGAATAGGAAGAGGGTAGATCTTGAACTGGAGGCTAGTCAGTAAATATTATAATGATATGAAACATCTGGGGGAGTCTAGATGAAAACTGATGAAAATGGCAAGGTTCTAGAGAGCATCATTCGAGAAGTAAGTAAGTTTGTGATGACTTAATATGTAATTGAGGGGGGTTAGACAACATAAATTGGAAGTGCCATTATGCATTCCAGAAGAGGAAATTAAATGTACTCAATGACATATATTCATGCAAATGAAGAGAGCTGAAAGTCGTGAACTGAAGTATATCCATAAGTAGAAATCTTGAATGAGCATAAGCAAATCACATGTATGTAGTATTATTCAATGTATGAATATTATGATAATCGAGTTAATTGACATTTCCTTAGTTACTCCCTATTTATAGTATTTATGTAAAATGCACGTATAATCATGTATTTGAATGTGCATTGAGATCTATGTTAAGCTGGCTGGAGTTCGGCCTGAATTTTTTTTGTGTGTTTAACCTTCAACGTGGACATTTTGCTCTTTCTGAATATTTCTGTAGTTGCAGGTGCATCTGCAGAAGTCTTCAGTTCATGAAAAGCTTATTGTTATTTGTAGAGAAAGGGGTATGGGAAGACAGGTTGCCAAGGACGGGAAGTATTAACGAGGATTTGTGAAGAATAACTCCCCTTTGGATTCATGGATATTGAGGCTGATCCAATGTTGTCCTGATGCTTGGACCGACAGATGAAAGTCTAATGAGAAGATAGCATTCACAACCGTGTACAGACCATGTAATGTCACTGGCAGTGACGTCAACTATATGAGTTCCGGAGGGATAAGAGTGTTTTAGCCAGTTAGAGATTCAGATTTCCTTCGCCTTTTGACTAGAGCAGACTCTTAGAGACTGAGAGAGGTACAGACCTCTGTTTCTCTTTGCTTTGGCTGATGTGGCTTTATGCTACACACATCTCTCTTACAGAAACTTCTACTGAGGTTTCTGTAGAGCTGACACTTTTGATTCCCTCCCCATTACCATTAAATTAGAGAATTCCTGGTTTTCCTATAACTCATTAGATTTGTTAGACTCCTATAGATTCAATGGTTAGACAGGAGAATCAAAACTTGGATTCTGAGCACCAAATATTGTTTCTTATCTTTTGTATTGCTGCTATTGTAGTATTGGTATGTCTGTTAGTGCACTTCAACCTGATTCGATGGTCTAACTCACCTTTGGTAATTCTGTATTTGTATCGTATGTTTTTGAATTTAATTTACATAACTTTAGATTTGAACTTCCGAGATTCAATGTGCTACCAAATGGGTTTCACTCTAAATTGATTTGAATTGATTAATGTGTTTTTCCTCACCCCTCGGAACATTCCAAAAGGTTAATTGGATCCAGAAAAGTAGTAAGAGTGCCAGACGCTGGATCAGAGTTAACGTATGTGCAGTAGATGGAAAAAAGATGTGCAGTAGATGGAAAAAAGAAACCCACAGACTCTTTCTGTGCTTCTACCGTGCAAAGAACTGAATGATAACACAGACCCTGAAAACAAGCACTACCACGCACTGTTTACACAAAATAATATTGCCTATATTTAGCAGTTAAAAACATGGATTTGTTTTCGAAACACTGCATATTCATGTTTTATGCAAAACAACATCTTGCATTTTGAAATAGGAGCCACTTCATGCTCTTAGAAGAAGCTGATTCACTTCTCCTATTCTAGTCTCTTACTGTGGAAGCAAACACTTCAATGACAGTAGTTGATGTTTTAATATTGACTACCAACATATAGTCAATGTAAGTAAATGTGGGGTCAACAATAGTAAATCTATATTGCAGTAGTATTCTTTCCTGATAAAATGTTGGAAGGTAAGTCAATATTATTGACCTTGAGATTGTGACATACAAACCTCAGTAGTAGTGGAGACACTGACCTTGAGCAGAGCAGGGCAGTAAGGGGGCTTGAAGGAGGCACAAGAGAAAAGACAAAATCTGATAACCGCAAATGTGAAGTCAATCTGGGGTGCCACCGCAGGGACAGGCGTACCAAACGAATGAAACAGAAAATTAGTGCAAGTGCATAGGAAAAGTCTCTGTAGGTGGCAGTGACCCACATAAGTAGGCAATGCCTACACCATGCGGAATGCCTTTTTGGAGTTAGAGAAGCTACAGAAAATGAAAGCCAAAATTAGCCTTCACTGCTGCCTGTGTACTGGTGCCAAGGAGCATCATCTCTGCCACCCAACCCTGCTTGGGGTGGAGCATAAGTATTTTCTAATGCAATGTCGGCTATTTTTACAAATAATAAGTAAAGTCGACTGTTTTTCCACACCTTTGCATGATAAACAAAATCATACCTATACCACCTGACGTAATGTTTTACAAGTGAATCAATCAGCCGATAGACTTTATCATTGGCCTGTACTGTATTAAACAAAAGCTATCCTTCAAGGAAGCCATCCGGTATGCCTCATAAAATTACAAATATGTATTGACAAAGCAATGTTCACCCTTCCTAACAAGAAATATCACAGTGTGAATCTTCTACCTCTCAGGGTTTGTCAGAGGAAGTAACCAACAACAAACTATTTACTTATAAAGTTAAGCTGTGAGATTTTTCATAACAAAATATCTCTCTTCAGGCTTTTACACAGTATAATAATGATACATACTTAAAACTAGTTGCTTTAACATATGTGTTTTTCAATAAGTGAACCCTATTGCCTTTGTCAGAATTTTTCACAGTAAACAGATCTATGGTATCTGACAAACACTTTCAAATGAACCAGTCTGGACTATAGACAATATCATTGGCTTTTCACCATAAAAACGTAGTAGTTATTCCCAAAAGGCTACTATCAGGCATACAGTCAGAAAATTACAAATATGTACAAAATGACAGTTGACAAAACAAGGTAAAACTCTTCCAGATACGGCCTTGTAAGGGCTACCATAGTGCAACTGCTTCTATATCCAGCTGGAATTATCACCTAAATGCATGCCTACTACAGTAACTATCCACCCTTAAAAATATGTTGGCTTTAACATAAGCCTTTGACAATAATGTGCAGGCCTCTTATCTTTGTCATAAATGTTATTAATAAACAAATCAAACATACTGCATCAGACGAGTGGCGTAATGAAACTGGAGGGGACCCCAGTGCAAAATACAGAGAGGGGTCCCACCCATGCTCCGGACCCAGTCAGGAGCTCTCAGGCCAAGGGCCCACCACCCGTCAACAGTGCTGTAGCGGCTATTGTTATGCCACTGCATCAGACCTAATTATTCACAATGAACTGATCAGGCCTATACCCTTTATCATTTGCTTGTTGCTATAACAATTTCAGACCTATTACTCAGCATACGCTTTCTCACAAGACAACCATAAGGCATGCAGATATACAAATCACAGACATATACAAAATTACAGTTGACAAAACAATATACAATCCTTCCAGGAGAGCCTAACAAGGGGGGGTCACAGTGAAAATATTCTACCTCTACACTTTGTCAGAAGAGGTAACCGACATCAAAATATCTTTGTGTCTTATGGTAATCCGTGAGACTGTATGCATCAAAATACATATCTACAAGCTTTACCGCAGCATAATTATCATCCACTTCTGAAGGCCTATTGGCTTTAAGATCAATTTTTCTCAGTGAATAAGTCAAGTCCAATGCATTTTTCTCACCTTTTTGGGATGAAATGATCATACCTGTGGCATATATCGTGGCGTCATTGTCTTGTCACCATAACAAATTCAGTCCTACTGTACTGAGTTTGTGTTCCAAAAAGGCATATAAAGCACTTTTACAGCAGAAGCACATATTTTAGGCCTAATCAATTGCTGCAATTAAGGGGATCGACATGTAGGTGGAGTCAAAGACCCTCCCCTCTTTATACTTCTCAATTTCTCGCAGTATGACCAGTGCAGCGCTCTCTGATTTGCTTACAGAGCACTTTCTAACTATGTCAGCGGGAGATCCAGGTGCACACAAGGTAAACCTCTAAATGCAAACCAAGACCAGTAGTACTCTTTCTGCTCACAGGAAGAAACTAAATACATTTGTTATTTCCAAAAACAAATAGCAATGAAGGTTTACCTCACACTCCATCCATTTATACAATGCACCTAATGAGATGCAGATTTTTGGAAGAATCCTGGAGAGGGGTAAATTATGTCTAGTCATATACAGAGAAGGAGTATTAGTCTTGTCTATTAATTGATTTGCAGTAGTTTCATCGATTTCTAAATATTCTTGGAATAATGCAAAATTGCATGTATAAACAAGCATTGGCAAAGTCAATAGGCCTCCCTTTTGCTGCAATGAAGACTTTTTTCCTATGTCATACAGCATTGTCCAAAAGAGAAACAAATGCTTTTTGCTGAAGCTGTGCAAAAGCACAAAAAAGGTGCCTGCATATGTGTCATGATGCTTTGGGCGCCTATTGTGAAGACGTATAAGCACCCAGGAGTCATCACTATCTCGGTAGAGTAAATATAAAAAAAATGTCCAAAATTGTGTATTTAAGAAAGGAGCAGTTTTCCCTCCTCAAAAACTGCAAAAATGTTTTTTTTTTTTTTTACAAAAAAGATGCAGTGTCTGCACCAGGAGGGGATGAGAACAGCAGAGGAGTGGGTTGGGGAGAAGTCAAAGCGAAGAAGGCAGCAATGGGGAGTGAGGGAGGTGTGGGGGATCAATGGAGTTGCTTGAAATAGGGAGGGAGGAAAAAAATAAAAATGAGACTAAAAAGAAGTTTAACAGGGAGGGGTAGGGAAAGTAGTGGAAGAGCTGATGAGAGGAAGGAGGGACAACATGGAGCTTGTTGAGAGAAAGGCATTTGAGGGGGGAAGCAGCACATTAAGGAGAGAGCAAAAAACACACGCAGCCCCAGAGAGCGTTGAAGGAAAAAGAAAAAACGAGTAGTTACCGGCATGAAAGTAGTGAAGGATACAAGATTTCCAGTTAGTACATTGTAAAGAAGAATTACTCCAGAGGCAGGGCAAACAGATTATGGGGGAAAATATCTAATAAGAAACAGGGTAATAAGATAGACAAGAAAGCCAAACAATTAAGTGTAAGTGAATGATCAAAGGTCCTCTATATGTATATATTTTAATTTTTGGTGGAAACAGGGCTTCAAAAACAGACAGCTAAAAATGAAGGTGAGACCTAAAAGGAAGAAAAGATTGATTTTGAACGCCATTTTTATGTGATTAACGAATAAAGTGCTGATGTGGAGAAGTGTTGCACAGTCCTGGGGAAGTGTTTCTTAATGATGGAGTTATTTGCTCATGGGCACTAATCCATTTTAGTTAATGAGTTAATGATAACAGGTACCACCCTCCACCTCCCTGAAGCAGGGATACCTTACAGTAAACTGAAGTATAGAGATTCTATTGCCTGCTGTTGCATAATTGATTTCTAACAGTGGTTATGTTTCGCCCATAAAAGTGCACACTCATCCTCGGTTAGCTTCAAACAAGTGCCTCTAAACTTGCTTAGCTTGAACCCCTGCAACCAACCAATTATGTTGCTTTTCTGTAGCTTACTGAAGGACGTCTTCCTTTTCAAAGTTCTCTATTGTTTAATTTTGAATATTAAAAATTGCAATTAATGGTAATTTCTAGCTCCTGCATTTGTGCCATAGTGTGATTTTTAGGTCTCGCTTAGACAGCACATGCACTGTCTCTTCAAGACATATTAACTTACAGTGGGCTTAGAGCTTTCCCATTATTTACCATTAGTTGGCTTCATTGTCAAACTGATTTGCTTGCTTCTCATTGGTCAACTGCTGTAAACTTCCGTCTTCTTCTTGTGTTTGTGCGCCCCTGGAGCATCGATGCATTACGTGTTTCCTTCCATTGCTACATTTTTGGGAGCTACTTTTTTCTTTTTTGACTAAACACTCCACAAGAGTGCATGCTTTTCCCAGCGGTGTCCCTTTTGTGCTTAATTTTCCTTCCCCTCCTTGGTTTCTTGTTGCTTTCTCTTCGTCCTCGCCCCCTTTTGTGTTGTGCTCGACCTCTTGTGCACCCCTCCCTCTTCTTTCTCCTGTGAGCCTGTCACTGCCTTTCTTCCCAATCAAAATGCTCTTTCCCTGCCCAGCTATCTTTTATAGCCTCGTGCCTCGGTAGGCCTTTGCTCACTTCAGATTTCCCGGTCAACGCATTCCCTGCTGGGCCCAATCAATGTTTTATTGCCCCCAACTGCCTTCTCGCTTTCTTCCCCTCCTGCTTACATTTTACTGGATATTGCTGTCTCCCATCCAACCCTCTTTTCCAGCCTCACTTCTCTGCGTCTTGCTGCCTGCAGACTCCCGTGCCTCTGTGTTTCGCCTCAGCCTTATTTGCTTTTCATTTTATATTTACCTCCCGCACCCAACCACGCATGTTTTTCACCTGGTACTGCTGCAAGCTTCTTATTTAGCAAGTACTTTGTGGCATAGTGCATTGTTTATACATAGTTAAAAGCTTTCTCTATAATTTCAATCAGCAGTGCATACAATTTTAAGAACAACTGAGCACAATACAATTGGAAATAAATGTTACGAGGAAAGGATTCTTGAAAATAAGGATTTCAGTAGACCTTTGTGTGTTCTATTGCTGCTCACAGCACCATTAGTATTGCACAGACATCACTGAGCAATACCTGCAATTCAGAGAGAATTCACTTAAGAACATGAATTAGTGCTTTGCTATTATTTTACAGCTAACTACATGAATAAACAGTAGTGCAGTGTATATTTGACAGCATCCCCTGAATTAATGAATGCATGTGTGGTGTGAGACCGGGTGACCGAGAGCTGATAACATTTAACACATGGTGACGCCCAGTCAGGCAGTGGCGAGCACCCACTGAGTGCTTGCTGTTATCCCTTTCCCCACCCCAGTCATCCTCAGGTAGCTCCTGACCTTCAGCCTTTTTTCTTTCAAGTGCCTGTCACTTTCCTGCCTTCTACTTTTCACCCAGCTGTCTCTCTCCTAAACAGACCCCAAGATTGGAGGGCACTTCCATATGGAGCATTATGATTTTGTCAAGGGATCAAAACAAGGGGGGTGATTCTCACCCTGGCGGGTGGCGGAGGCCGCCCGCCAGAGTTCCCCCCTCCAAAATACCGCTCCGCGGTCGAAAGACCGCTGAGGGTATTTTGGGTTTTGCACTGGGCTGGCGGGCGACCGCCAAAAGGCCGCCTGCCAGCCCAGTGAAAAACACCTTCCCACGAGGACGCCGGCTCAGAATTGAGCCGGCGGAGAGGGAAGGTGCGACGGGTGCTGTTGCACCCGTCGCGTATTTCAGTGTCTGCAAAGCAGACACTGAAATACAAAGTGGGGGCCTCTTACGGGGGCCCCTGCAGTGCCCATGCCATTGGCATGGGCACTGCAGGGGCCCCCAGGGGCCCCACGACACCCCATACCGCCATCCTGCCGCCAGGAACAGGATGGCGGTATGGGGTGTCAGAATCCCCATGGCGGCGCAGCGAGCTGCGCCGCCATGGAGGATTCTTATGGGCAGCGGAAAACCGGCGGGAGACTGCCGGTTTTCCTCTTCTGACCGCGGCCAAAGCGCCGCGGTCAGAATGCCCTGCGGGGCACCGCCAGCCTGTTGGCGGTGCTCCCGCCAACCCTGGCCCCCAAGGTCCATGACCGCCGGGGTCAGAATGACCCCCAAGGTCTCTGTGTGGAGTTCCTCTTGTATTTGTTGTGCTTTCACACGTGGCAGCCACACCACCGTCAGTAAAGCTGTCCATTTTGCAAGCTGACTTCAAAAGTACTTCTCACTGCATGTTTGGCATTGTGAGGGGAAGTATTTAGTTA
This sequence comes from Pleurodeles waltl, assembly GCF_031143425.1. Classification (NCBI taxonomy): domain Eukaryota; kingdom Metazoa; phylum Chordata; class Amphibia; order Caudata; family Salamandridae; genus Pleurodeles; species Pleurodeles waltl. The sequence goes on along the minus strand of NC_090444.1, from coordinate 1,400,755,007 downwards.
CCTAGTGGAAGAGTAGATTATGAGCCCGTGGGTGCTGTGGCTACCGTATGGAATAGTGCATTACCATCTTGTGGTTGCTTTATCTAGATGATATGGTCCATTTCCAGCTTGCAGCTGCTGACTACTAAACGGAATGGTGTATTACAATATCTGCTCCATGCCGTTTCTATGCCCACCTTGTGAACATCATCCTAGCAGTTTTCTCCACCCTCAGTCAGCCTGCCTCTTCCCTCCCTTCTGCCGCTGCTCCTCCACGGAGCACAAGAAGGCAGCCTGGTGATGCTATGGACGGTGTCCTGCTTCACCTTCCTGTGCTTCCCCCCTTTCTAGGTGTCTGTTGTGAGACATGTAGTCAACTTACAGAGGGCCTGGAATCTGAATATTTCCAGCTGTCTTCCTAAGGTACTCTTTCCCTCTCCATGCTCTGTCACAGTGTGCTTCTCCCCACCCCTGGTGATGCTCTTGCCCTTGTGTGCTCTCCCATCCACGTTGGTTTCTCACCTATGTGCCTCTACTCCCTCCTAGCTCCACACTGCCCCCCCTCCTCGCCTGTTAGCAACCCACGTCCCCTTCTTGTGCCCTTCATGTTGCATGTTGCTTCAACCCCTTCCCTTGATGCTTCTGCACTTTCTTTTTGTTGCCGATCCAAGTTGGTTTGCCAAATAAAAAAACAAAGGGCCTGATTTAGAGTTTGGCGGATGGGGTTACTCTGTCACAAACGTAACAGATATACTGGCTGTCGCATTACATTCCCATTATAGCCTATGGAGATCGCAATACGGCAGACAAGATATCCGTTACGTTTGAGACGGAGTAACCCATGTGCCAAACTCTAAACTAGGCCCAAAATGTCTGCCTCATTATGTAGGCCCATGTAAACATGATGCCTACAAAATGACACTATGGGGGTCATTCTGACCCCGGCGGGCGACGGTTGCCACCCGCCTGGCGGGAACCACCATTTGGCCGCACCGCGGTCAAAAGACCACTGGTGCCATTACAACCTTCCCGCTGGGCCGGCGGGTGCTAACATTGTTAGCGCTCGCCGGCCCAGCGGGAAGGGGGCCTGCAACACTGAAGCCAGCTCCGAATGGAGCCGGCGGTGTTGCAGGTGTGCGACGGGTGCAGTTGCACCCGTCGCGCTTTTCACTGTCTGCTACGCAGACAGTGAAAAGCAGGCTGGGGCCCTGTTAGGGGGCCCCTGCACTGCCCATGCCAGTGGCATGGGCAGTGCAGGGGCCCCCAGGGGCCCCAGGACACCCGTTCCCGCCAGCCTCTTCCTGCGGTGAAAACCGCCAGAAACAGGCTGGCGGGAAGGGGGTCAGAATCCCCAAGGCAGCGCTGCTTGCAGCGCTGCCCTGGAGGATTCTCCCAGCCGGGGGAAATCGGGCGGGAAACCGCCGGACCCGGCTGGGCGACCGCGGCTGTACCGCTGCGGTCAAAATGACGAATGAAGCACCGCCAGCCTGTTGGCGGTTGCTTCCGTCATTCGCGACCCTGGCGGTCTATGACCGCCAGGGTCGGAATGAGGGCCTATATCCTTTTTTTCCTATTTAGCCATACTAAACTGTCTAAAAATACTGACAAAGCAAATTGGACCCAAAAGCGAGACCTAGTGGCTTTGCTAATGCTTGTTGTTACTTTGCAAGTGTTACATTCGCGTTCCATTTACATTAGAATTCAAGCAGCGTTATTTCTGTTTTTCATAATAACCCTACATAAGAAGTAACGTTCTGCCACCAGATGGCACCCTCATCAACAATATCACCTATGAGTGCCTGAACAACTACAATTTAATCTTTCACAATCCAGCACTGGATAAGTTTATTTTGAAACATCAACAGTAGAACTACCTTATTTTGCATGTTACATTATTATTTATTTAATTACACCCCTCGACAGAGGATTTACTTTCACCTATATATAAAATAGAAACATCTACAAAATGAACTCGAGATTACTTTATACGATGTGGCTTACGAATGACGTGCAAAGGTAATTTCCCGCACTTGAGTATTCTCCCTGATAGCAATGGAAGCCGAAGTAAACTATGCACATCAGTCTGCCAATTGTCCTGCACCACAACCCCCTGGGTGCCACTTAATACTAGTAAGGTGCGTCGATTTCTGCACTGTGTACTGTGTAATGTGTTTCGTGCTTCTGTCTCCACGGCCTCTGATGGAAGGACGTACCTTCTATAAATCAGTGTTTCTTTAGCCACACCTGGGTTGCCCTGTTCAGTGCTGGAAATCACATAATACTGGTTAGATTCCATATAATATTTTATTGATGACTTAGCAGTGCCTCCGGGGCTCCAGCCTCTTTCTCCCGTAGAGTCCAGTTTTTCCAGGGGGTGGCCCCATGAACGTCATTTAAGGGTCGCCTGGGGTCGAAACTGCGACCCCTGGCTTGCCATTTGCGACTCCTGGCATTGTCTTTGCGACCCCTGGCCTCACAAGTGGCAAATTCAGTGCCAGGAACACAGTGGCAGCTCCTCCTTATGGAGGTCAGATGGTACTTCACTCTCTTTGTTTTCTTTCTATTTTTATCACACTAATAGTGAATAATAGTTTATTTTTCACTGTTAGTGTAATACAATTGGAGTGAAGTTAGCTTGATATGTCCTTCCATTGCAGCTGAGGTGACAAAAAATGCTGTTAAATATATGCTGTGTGCGTGCTTGCGGGTGAGTGTGTGTTTATGGGAGTCAGAGAGTATGTAAGTGTGAATTTGTGTGTATGTGTAAGCATGTGTGTGAATGAAAGTGGAGGTCCAAGGGCATGTGATGTCACTTCCGCTACCCCTGGCATTTTGGTGAATTGAGGCCCATGAGTGGCCCCCTCTTGCTGTTAGTTAGACCCACTACAGGATAGTACATCCGAGATAGGCCTTTCTGATCCAAGGATGTGCACCAAACTGGCATTTTGGCACGGCAAAGCCAAATAACGTTTGAGGTCAGATTAGGACTCTTCGGTCCAGAGTGCTTAAGACAGACACAAGAAAGAGATGTACCCCTAAAAAACAGCTCTCAGGGACCACCAAACTGGTGCATGATGATATATGACTGTAAATGGTGCAGGCTCTGGACTAGACTTGTACTTCTGGTTGTCCCAATAAAATATCTGTCCCGGATGCACCAGTAAATGCGTGTGTGCTATTTTAACAGTACCATTCATTGGTGCATGCTCCGCATGCAAGCTTACGTTCCCTCACAAACTGCCATCTTACAGGGCAAAAAACGATTTTAAGATGTGGCACAGCAGGCGCCTAAAGTGTTACAGAAGCCATCTCTGCCCTGCCTGGCTTGCCTTCTCTGGGCCAATGAGGTGCAATAGGAGCACCTTTGCATTAGTGAACAAACAGGAAAGTGTCCGCCTTGCCACACTCGAGTGCCTGAAAGCATCAAGAAGTTACAGTTCATGCTGGTGCTTTACCACAAGTTCATACAGAGACTGCTTACCATAGAGTATATAGAATACCTTCTGCATTTGGTGGAGGGCGCTCTTTGCAGCTCAAATGTGTTAAACATAGAAATGCCCTTCAAACCTACATGCATGCGTCTGTCTGATATCAGGCTGTCCTGGCCTAATTGGGTTAATGGCATCTCTCTTTGGTGCTGTGTTTCTCATTTGCATCTGTGTTTCTATTATCATGTTCCATTAGAGCACTCAATATCCATTTGATACTAAGACCCTCATTATGAGTCTGGCGGTCACTTGACCGCCAGACTCGTGGTGGCGGTCCGAGCACCACATTATGATCACGGCGGTCATGCCTCAGTCGGACTGCCAGCACCACCAGGATTAGTTGTCCCGGCAGTCTGGCAGTTGTGGTGGTCCTAATCCGCCAGGGCAGAGCTGCTGGGGATTGTGACTTTGTTCTTTACTAGCGATTTCATGAAAAGACTGGTGGAGAACGGGTGCAGGGAGGACGGGGGGGCCCTGCACTGCCCATGCACTTGGCTTGAACAGTGTAGGGGCCCCACTGGCCAGCACCGTCGCAATGGTTTCCCGCTTGTAATCGAGCCGGTGGCAGTGAAGTAGGATGCAGGGTGCACCAGCACCCTGGCCAGCACAGTCGCAATATTCACTGTCTGCTTTGCAGGCAGTGAACATTGCAAGGGTGCTGGTGCACCCTGCATCCTACTTCACTGCCACCGGCTCGATTACAAGCCGGAAACCATCGTGACGGTGCTGACCAGTGGGGCACTGGCTCGATTACAAGCTGGAGACAAAGCTGTAGGGTGTTTCCCGCTAGGCTGGCGGGTGGAAACTCAGGTTTCCGCCCGCTGACCTAGCGAGAAACTCGTAATGGGCCAGGCGAGGAGGTAGCCACTATGGCGGCAATCTCCCTTTCAGAACTTCGACGGATGGGCAAAACCGTCCTTCGAATTCGTAATTAGGCCCTAAATCTCGAGTCAAGTGAGTAAGGTCATTTGGGGGCCATTGGGCAGGTCAGGGAAACTGGGGTCCCATCAGTAGTGCTTGAAATCATTTACCACTGGGATTCATCATACTATAGTTCTGCAAACTGGGCCAAGTGCAACTCCTTTTGCATCTGACTCTCAGGGTAGCCATGACGAGCAGTCAAATACTCAGGGAGGTAGTTGGGGACAACAGCTCAGAACTCAGCAGTCAACCAACAGCCTCAATAATCTATTATCCTGTCAATTGTTTACCTTTTTGTAAAAGAAAGTATTTTAATCACCCTGCAAAACAAAATATTTTGTGTTCTTATTTTAGTGATGCACTGCATCTGCTGTCCGTAGCCTCACCCAGTTCTAAGATATCTCTCATGCCTGCTGCCTCTGAGGATGATGTGTGTATAGGTGTTAATTAAGCACACGTGCAGATTACTTCTGGTAATGGCTCTCACAACCGATAATAATAAGGCTGACTGCAAGCACGTACATTCAAAGCAAGGGTAAGGGGTGCATGACTTGCAGGCCAACATGGCTTTGGCTGCACATGCCCCCACCAGACGTCGGCAGTGTTGTCCAACTGCTTCTAAGTAGTTTGGTGAGGGGGGCCTGGACCAAAAATAGATCAGGTCTTCATCTGAGATTCGTGAGTAAATAATTGAGACATATTTGATGACATAAGTAGTAAAGGATTGTGTCCTTTTGTCCTCCCTGCAGATTAGCAGCCATATTGCTGCACTTTCGGCCATCCTGCAGAACTGGATTTTGTTGATATCCAAATGAGCTGGATATGTAATTTCAAGAAATGAACATGGAGAGAACACTCATACAGTAGCATAATTCATAATTCTAATAACATGTTGGAACAAGACAGCCCAAGTGCAACACTGCCAGTTGGTTCCATCAACCATGACGAATGGATACCTATCCTAAAAGCAATATCCGACATGAGCACTGCACTTAAAAATATAGTTGAGGTGGTTGCTGTAGAGCTGGAATTTTAAGAGTTAATCAAAGAAAACTCACAAAGTGCACAATAATGAGGCACCACTGTAGGAGCTGCAACTGCAGACGGCTGGCCACATGAAACAAATTCAGCAATTAACAATACATGTCATGTTTCATGATGGCAGAGTTGAGGATATGGAGGACAGAGAAAAATGCAATAATCTGCACATTGTTAGAAGTCAGAAGTTATATAAGGCTAAAATTCCACATAATACACTGAAACGTGGCTCTAAAAAAATGGGTTTCTTCTCAGGGATTAGAACATAATTTCACTGTAGAATGGGCACAGAAGTACCGACCAAGTGGTCACTGCCCAGCACTGCTCTGAGGCTCATTGTAGTCACACTCATTGATAACACAAAGGTGATATTCCCTGATAATACCCTGGCAGTTTCAGATAAAAAATCTTATTTTATTCAAGTGAAGAAGAAACTGAGGCTGCTTGGTGTAAAATATGCATTGTTGTTTCTAGCAAAGCTAAGAATAATACCCAACCAGTGTTCCCTTTTTTCACTGAGCCAAAATCAAGAATTAAAGCTGATCCAAACATCTGATTAGGTGGAAAACTCGTATACCCTTGCAAATGCAAAAACGTAATAAGTAGACCATAGCCCTAGTGGCAAACCTGAAAGATATATACTAAAGCCCGAGATCCACAGCAACGTGCTCAATGATATCAAAAACGATTCCTCAACAGACGATGACACTGAACTCTCCATCCCCACCAATGGTTACTCTTCAGAATCCCCATGACATATGATACCAGTGGTAAAGACAATCTAAACCATAACTAGCTGCAGCCTTAGGTGACACATCAAGCTTCTATATAAAGGTTTAACTGTGTTTGTAGGCTGATTTCTCGTCAAGTGTTAAGCTACTCCCAAAAACCATAAGTAGAGTGTTGGGTTTTGGAAGGAAGAACATAATAGCCTTCTTACAAAGACTTGCTATCCCTATGTCATAGTGGTGATGTTGATAAGGCGACAGTGTAGATTTTCCAGTTTGAGACACATTGCTTAGTAGAGTATATATGAGGTGGGCAGGCATACTTCAATTACACAGAAATAGCAGGCTCCTCCCTAATTGTTCTTTCCTGAGGATAACTGAAAGGGGTACATGCAGAATCATTTAGTTAAACAGTTCAATGGATAGTCACTTGTTTTGGTCTGTCCCAGAGTCTTCGGTGTGGATCTAGGTTAGAGCACATAGTGAATGGTAACACATGGTGAACAATCTATCTCATAATCTCTTGGAAATACCTTAAATGTCATATTCAAAGGAACAATGGGGGGTGATGACTATCATCACTCTGAATATTTCCAATGTACCTTGTGATTCAATTCCAAATTTAGAATTGCAACATGGAATGTCATGGAATTGAATGCTGTGACTAAACTTTATTGCATACATTCTTCCCTCGTGAGGTGAAAAACAAAAACAAATTGTGTTTCTACAAGAGATGTACCTTGTCTGAGCAGAGGGACTTAAGCTTCAAACGGATGAAGAGGGCAAATGTACAGCACTAGCTACTGAGCTTATGTGTGTAGAGCATTGTATTTGAGCTGAATCCTATACCACGAGGAGGAACCTCTGCTGGACTCAGAAGGCAGAGGTAAAGTAGATGACTCCCCAATAGTGCTGGGCAGTATATATGCCGCAAACTTGGACCAACCTAGTTATTGGTGCCCACATCGACATGGCTCAGGGGGTGTGGACAGGAAGGCACCTTCTATCATATCCTATGGAAATGCCCGACAATACAGAATTATTGGAAGAAGGTGGTGGAAACTATGTCTCAGGTTTTGTCAATTGAGCTGACAGTAGATGTTAAATGGCTCCATCTAGCTGTGTCAGGTGAGGAGAACTGGACTGCACACCAAAAGACATGGCTGCGGTTGGCAGCAGGAGTAGCCAAGAGGAACATTGCAAGGGTGTGGGGAAGGACTGACCTGCCCAGACTTACAGACTGGAAATCAGACCTAGATTGGTGCCAATGTGCGGAAAAGGTTGTCTGTCAAAGCCACGGTTGCCAGAGGAAGTGGGAGAGGGTATGGGGAGCATGGGAGACATTTAGAGGGGTTTGATGGGGGGGGGTTATGTACCCTGAGACAGGTAGAGGCATCACACTAATGTAGATTGAATGTTAACAGAAATATATATGTCAGCCGTAAAAGTGCCCTAGCCAACTATGCTAAGCGTTTAAAGCAGTGGCGGCCAGCAGCTTTAGGAGGGAGGGGGGCGGGCGGGAAGCACACACACACACTCATTCTTTCCCACACACACACACACGCACGCACATCCATTAACAACACTCATACCATTCAAACATGCACGCACGCACCAAACCTTAGGTCAGCCAATGAGGGAAGGCAGCAGTCCCAGCCTCGTCACAGAGTGGGATGGGGTCAGTGAGACTGCTGACCCCATCCCACTCTGTGACGAAGTGCCACTGATTGACACTCACCCTAGGCGCTTCGGGGCTTAAACCTGAAGTGCCCAGGGCGAGTGTCAATGGGTGACGAGGGAAGGGCCTTGTGGCACCTTTGCTGAGCCGAGGAGGTCACGCCCATAGGAGCTGTGACCTCCTCAGCCCAGCAAAGTTCAGCTCAGGCAGCCAGGAGTCTGCGCAAATCACACATGGCTCACTCCTGGATGTCTGAGCTGAAAATGAAGAGTGTCTGTCAGGCTGACCTTTGTTCAGCCTGACAGACACTCTTCATGAGGGGCAAAAGGTGGGGGGGGGTGGCCCCTCCGCCCTAAAGGACGGGCCGCCACTGGTTTAAAGCTATCTTTTATGGTGGATATGACAGCTGTAAGTATTATATGAGGTAACAAACATCTTTATATGGCCTATATGATGAGCGCAGTTTTAAATAATAAAAAGAGCTTTTAAAAAAAAGCTGTTGCTCTAGGTCAGGGTTCTGCAAAGTCAGTCCTGGAGAGCCGGGTCCATGCCAGGTTTTTAGCATATCCACATTTGGAAAAAAGATGTCTGAGAAATCTACATGTTTCTAAATGTGAATATACTAAAAATCTGGCATAGACCCGACTCTCCAGGACCGACTTTGCAGAACCCTGCTCTAGGTTGACCAAGGAACTATCGGCATGTGTGGATACCCTGTGGATCTTATGTAAGAATTTAAATTGTGTTATTGATGTGGCATTAGATAGGCCCATTCTGCCACTCCTACAAACACAACCCACATGTAATGCTGAAGAGTTAAAGTGATGGGTGCAATCTTAGTCTCTAATGGAAATCTGGACAGGCAGGCGCACCAGTGTAAAGCATTATTTATATTATTCAGTAACATATAATATACATACTTAGCTAGATTGCATAGTGTGTGCAGCTACTTTACAAACATTGTTTCAATATACTGAGTTTAAGGCAAAAGTATAGTTTCCCTAATCCTCACATGGTTAACATACCAGCAACTATGGATATGCAACGGTCAGTAGTGACTGAACTCCATAGTATAGAAGACACCTTTTGTGCACTAGAATAACAAACATTACACCAAACAACGTAGCAGGGAGATATTAAACATCTCAAAGAGCAGCACATCGACTATATGGAAAAATTAGGATTCTTAAGACTACTCAATTTGTTTAGCCAGAACTCATACTGACAAAGATAAAGCGAACAAATTGCTAGCACAGATAACTAAGCCATATTGATCTCATACCACAATCACAATAATTAAACATCAAAACTGAAAGGTTGCAAGGAGAGATTAATGGTGCATTTTTCCAGTACTACAAAGCATCATATACTTATACTGAAGATGCTTCTGATGAGGATTTTTTGGGGAGCGTGTAGTGCTTCCAAGGATGTCACCAGAACAACTTGAAGTGATGCAATCCCCCCATCACTGAGCAGGAGATATGGGGTGTTCTGCATGATTTGGCCACTGGTAAGACTCCAGGGATTAGCTTGAATCCCTATGGCATTCCATTATGTATTCTCTTCCCGACTTATGCTAAGGCCAGCTGCACTGTATTCAACTGCATTTGTATAGCGTATATGGGGTGGTAGGGACAGGTAGTACCTCTGATGGCAGGAACACGTTGTGCTCTTCAGAGTAGTTCATCCATCTTGGTCCTCACCTGACACTCAGCTCTCACCTGTGGCTCCTCGTAGCATGCAACAGCAGCCACACCCTAAGCAATGGCTTCAACTGGCTGGCAAAACCAGGTCCTACTGTGTAGCCGACAGGCCTGAAACCATCAGTGAGTTAGGGTTTGTCTACCTACGCATGCGAAGGCTGGATCCGGCAAACTTCATGGAGGAAATCACCAGACTGGCTCAACGGGCAGGAAGGCGGACTAAACAAAGTGCTGTGGAGCGTAAATAAGGCACAGTGAAACACAGTAGGACACTGCTGGCCATCCACTGCATCCCGACCTATCTCCAGGCATCTCAACTAAGTCCTGCCATTGGATCAAGATAGGCGGGGACGACAGAGTGAGTCTGGCGATCTGCGCAGCTCTTCCTCATTAGAATACACTTCACACGCAAGTCAAGACATCACCTCCCACCCCCATCTTCTCCGTCAAGTCCTGTGGTGATGGGCGAGTGACGAAGCAGCAGGTGCGGATACACTGGAAGCTGTAGCCAAAACCCCACACACAGGCACCCCAGAGTAATGGGTCGCTTTCTACTGGACCAAATCATCAGTGGAGTTCAGCAGCCCCCTGGGTGGCTGAGCAGCCCTATTTAGGATTGCTCTGCTCACCTCCATGGCCCGAGGAAGGGGCTAGAAAAGGTGCCCTAAACATAGCTTGCTTCACCCTACCACTGGCCTGCTTGCCGCAGCAGGTGGGGATCCCAACCATGTGGTCACATCACAAAGAATTAAATATCTATGACTCCTCTCACCATTGGCACATGGAATGTGAGCACGCGCATGAATAGCTCTAAAACGGACAGACCTGGGAGACGGACGGCACTTATCACAATCGAACTCAGCAGGTACAACATCTAGATCACAGCACTCGGCGAGACCAGGTTCTCAGACAAAGGCCAGTTGACAGAAGTCAAAGCCAGTTATAACTTTTTCTGGAGTGGCCACAGCAGCAATGAATGTAGTGAAGCAGGAGTGGGTTTCGCCATCTGATCTAATCTGATCAGCAAATTAGCCAGCCTCCCAAAAGGATTCAACAACCAACTCCTGTTTCTACGGCTTCCCCTCAAAGGAAAGCCCCACACCACCTTCATCAGTGCATATACTTTCACCATGACAAACCCAGAGGAGATCAAAGATACGTTTTATGAAGACCGGGAGTCCCTCATAGCATCTGTGTCCAAGGAGGACAAGTTTATCATCTTAGGCGACTTCAATGCCAGAGTTGATGCAGACTACCAGACATGGGAGGTAGTCACTGGGAGGAACGGAGTCAGCAAAAGCAACAGCAATGGTCATCTACTTTTTGAAGACTTGCGCAGCTCATGACCTGATGATCACAAACGCAGTCTTCTGCCTATTCAGCTATAACAAGACATCCTGAATGCACCCAAGCAGCAAGCACTGGCATCTCTTTGATTATGTCATAATAAGGAGAAGGGGCTGGCAGGATGTTAGTGACTAAGGCCATGTGCGGCGCAGACTGCTGGACAGACCGTAGACTCATCCTCTCAAAACTCAACATGCACATCCAGCACAGGCGGCGCCCGCAGAGGAAAAGGACTAATAGGCGACTGAATGTCAGCAAGTTAGAACAACACTCTGTTTGCCAGAAGCTCAGTGAGGACCTCAACAGTAAGCTTGACCAACTCAGCTTTGGCACAAACTGTGCAGAAAAGGACTAAGCAACTTTTAGAGATGTGGCCTACACACCGCTCTTGCTCACTTGGACCAGAACACACGCAAACACCAGGACTGGTTCGACGACACTGATGAAGACATTCAGTAGCTGCTAGATGAGAAGCGTGAAGCCTTCAGATCCCCCAGCAAGACACTACATCTGCCTCCAAGAAAGCAGCCTACAACTCCATCACATGCAAGGTGCAAGCAAAGCTCAGAGAGATGCAAGACTCCTGGCTCAGCAGAAAGGCAGATAAGATCCAGTAGTATGATGACAGCAACAACTCCAAGCGTTTCTACAATGCCCAGAAGACCATCTGCGGGCCACAGTCCTCTGGAACATCACCACTGCTCAGTGCCGACGGGTCCACCCCTGACAAGAATGCCATCCTGAAAAGATGGACTGAGCACTTCAACAATGTCCTGAACAGGCCTTCCTCTATCAATGCCGAAGCCATTGACCACATGCTGTAAGTCACCATCAACACCTCCTTGGCAGAACCTCCAAAGGAATCAGAGGCTAAAGAAACAATTAAGCTTCTCTCAAATTGTAAAACACTGGGCTCTGACTCCAGGTCAGCTGAAATTTACAAAGCAGGGGGACCAGTCTTGTTACAAAAGCTCACCGAGCTCTTTCCGACCATGTGGCAACAGGAAGTTATCTCTCAGGAGCTCAAGGGTGCCTCAATCATCCATCTCTTCAAGAGAAAGGGAAACAGGCAGTCTTGTGACCACCACAGAGTAATCTCTCTCCTGGCCATTGTCGGCAAAATCCTTGCCTGAGTCCTCAACCACCTCACTCAACACATGGAAGATGGACACCTGCCAGAGAGTCAGTGCGGCTTCAGAGAGGGCTAAGGGACAGTGGACATGATATTTGCAGCACATCAACTACAGGAGAAGTGCAAGGAACCAAACAGAGACCGTTACACAACGTTCATGGACCTGACCAAAGCCTTTGACACCTTCAGTCCTGAGGGGCTATGGTGTATCATGGAGATGTTTGGCTGCCCAGGCAAATTCTTCAGTATGGTGGGCCAGTTCCACAACGGCATGCTTGCTCAAAGACTGGACGGTGGAGACTACTCCGATGCCTTTCCAGTCACCATCGGAGTCAAGCAAGGCTGTGTACTGGCACCCACGCTGTTCGGCATGATGTTCTCGGCCATGCTGTCAGATGTCTTCTGCGACAACGAAGAAACCAGAATCAAGATCAGATATAGGACTGATGACAGGCTCTTCAACCTGTGGAGGCTACAGGTCAAGACCAAAGTTGAAGAGGACTCTGTGCGTGATTTCCTGTTCGCAGATGACTGCGCACTCAACGCTGCCACAGAGGCCCAGATGCAGCAGAGCATGAACCGCCTTTCCACTGCCTGCAGAAATTTCGGCCTCACAATCAGTACCAAGAAGACTGAGGCCTTGCATCAGCCCGTACCGCAGAAAAGGTAAGCAGAACCAACTATCACCATTGAAGGAGAAACTCTGAAGGCTGTTGACAAGTTTACATACCTCGGCGGCAGACTCTCCAGATCTGTGAACACTGACGATGAGGTAGATACGTGCGTCGCCAAGGCAAGCTCTGCATTTGGACGCCTGTGGGAGTCAGTGTGGAAGAGGAGAGGAGCCAAACTGTCCAGAAAGCTGAAGATGTATAAGGCAGTCATACTGCCCATATTACTGTATGCCTGTGGGACAAGGACTGTGTACGAGCGCCATTTCAAAAAGCTGAATCGCTTCCACATGAACTGCTTAACAAGGCTGCTGAAAATTACCTGGCAAGACAAAATTCCAGAAAACAGATGTCCTCTATCAAGCTGGTCTGCCAAGTTTCTACACCCTGCTGAGGAGAGCCCAAGTAAGGTGGGCAGGCCACATTGTATGTATGCCAGACATACGCCTCCCCAAGAGACTGTGCAATGGTGAGCTGGTGGAAGGCAAACACACATAAGGTGGGCAGAAAAAGCACTTCAATGACACGCTGAAAGTCTCTCTGAAGAGCTTTGGCATTGCCCTGGACTCCTGGGAAACCCTAGCGCAAGACCGCCCGCCTGGCGAAGCTGCATCAGCAAAGGCGCTACCTCCTACAAGCAGAGCAGGACTGCAGAGGCGCAGAAGAAGTGTGAGCTGCACAAATCCATAGCCAACTCTTTGCCAACCAACCCAGCAGATCATTTGTGCTTGACGTGTGGCAGACCTTTCCGAGCCTGCATCGGACTAATCAGCCACAGCCTTACACACCGTACCCAGTCAACCTCCTCAATGTGATGTCCTTGGTCATCGTCAACAACGACAGACGAACAACAACCTATATTCTCTTCCCGATTGATGCTCAGACCAGATGCACTGTATTCAACAGTGTTTGAAGGAGGATATCAGTGACCCACTACTTCGGAGGTTAACATTACCTCGATAACTAAACCAGACCGGGGCCTAGTGGATATAACTGCCTGTAGACCGTCACCTGTACTAAACTCAGATTATAAAACCCTAAAGAAATACTGGTTAAAAGGTCGCTCCCTGAATTACCAAACCTAATGCACAGAAACCAGAACGGTAGCATGGTGTGCATTGTTTGCAAAATAACTATGGACTGGGATGCAGACCAAGTAATTACCAGTGGCGAAGATTTATTCAAGCATTCTATCCATCCTTTTTTGTATATTTCAGAGAACAAAGTGTCGCGATTTCCCACAATTTGTGGAGATGCCCAGCTTTTACACAATATTGGAGCGAAATCACAGAAACCGTCTAGAAAATTACACACATGAAAGGGTTATTAAAAATTGAGGTTTGCCTTTTAGGAGCATTTACACCGCCCTAAACTGTCAAAGCAGTGACCAAGTTCCTGGATTTGATGTTCCTTTTTGCCAAGAAAAACATTACCATAGCATGAAAAACTGCTGCCTCCCCATCTGTCACTAAACAGTGTAAAGCTCTTACACTTAGAGCTGATGCAGACAGTAAAGCACTGCACAGACAGGAACGACAGGGTTTGAAAAAGTTCCCACTAGAATGAATTAACTGAAAATGTATCTGCAGTTGCTAAGATGACAATAAACCACCCAAAACTCCCTTGACATTAAGGACGCTTCTAGTAACAGACAAAAAGATTTTGCAAAGAATTAATATGAATGATTTAATGACACACCTTTCCTGACACCTCCAGATTACTTTACATTAGCTGGAAACTCGGCCTCTAGTTGTCAGTTGTCCTTTGTTTCTGTTTGCAGGTTTTCCGGGGTGCTATTTAAGGCCAGATTTAAGAAATGTGGCGCTACAATACACGCAGCACCACTTTTCTCGCTGCCCCTTGCACCCCCCTACCGCCACCATGTGTGCACTGTATTTAAAATACGGTGCACCATGGCACAGGGTACTGGACAATATCATAAGAATTTCTGAACCTATTGATGTACTGTTTAGGGTTAGCACCAACATTTTAGCACTAACCCTGAATAGTACAAAGGGGCCCATGGTAACCAACGGTGTGCCCCCTTTTGACACCTGCTCTGAACAGATGTTAAAAGTGCCTAAAAAAATGACAGAAAGGAATCTCTTAGATTTCTTTGTGCCATTTTTTTCAGTCCCCCTAATGGATAATGTAGCGCAAAGTGTTACAAAGTGGCGCAATGCATGCATTGCACCACTTGTAAATTTGGTGCGAGGAAAAGGCCACCTTAGCGTCAAAAAAATGACACTAAGGGGATGGTAAAGTGGCGCTAGGCCCTCTTAAAACTGGGCCTTAGTTTCCTTCTTTTCCTTCATTTACTACTCTTTTTATCTCTCACTTCCCTGTTATCCACTCTATTCTCTAAGAGGAAAACAAGGAAAAGGCAACTCTAATGACATGTATGGACAAATGTTGTGAATTGTATCTGAAAAATCATTGGTAAAGACTGCAAGTTATTGATTGTATTATGAATTGTTGCCATGATGCCAATAAAAATCTTATTAAAAAAAGACTGCACAACTCAGAGCTTCAGACCACTGATGTCTCTAGAGGAGGGACGGATGGGGGATGTGCCCCGGTTCTACATAAGCAGGCTCCCCCTCACCCCTTTGGTCCCACCACCACCACAGCTGTTGAATGTCCCAGGAGGCAACACAAAGCTTCACCTTACCATAAACATAAGTTTGTGCAACTACCTTTCACGGCAAAACAGTGCTGGTTTGCTTAAAAAAGGTTCAAATCTGACTTTGTATTTGTGCATAATTTAACAAGCATGTGCATTTAACACCGCACACGAATTCCTTATGATTATCCTTTGTAGGTTGCCGGACTAGTCTTTTCTGTGCCCCAATGTGTACCCTCTAAGATTTACTTCTAGTGACACCATTGCTTGAGATGCCCCCATTTCCCAAAACCAGTACCCAATTTTTCCTTGATTAGGACACAGTTCACTTTTGGGTGGTAAATAAATGGGGTTTGAGCTCAATCGCCGCAGCACTGGGTGTTCCTTGGCTCAGGATGAAGAATCTTACAATGGCTTTTTGTGGCAGGGGCGCTATACAAAACACCTTACAAAATAATAATGATATTGTGCTGTTTTAGTATATTTTGGAAAGTACCTTGGCGTGCTTACATTTCTATATACACCTATCAGTCTAGAATCTATGAGGTAATATACTTAGGTATATCATATAGTTGTTGGAAAAGATTGCCTGGCATCGGTTCGGAGAAGAATAAATATCACACTCTCGTTTTAAAGAAGCGAAGGATTTATTTATGTTTATTCATGTTTTCCACGGCGACTAGCAGCTATAATCACTTTAAGAATAAACATGGTGCTGGGCTTTACGATGTTTGGCATGACGTCAGCGTTGTGGTTTGCAAATCATATAAACACCACGACTCTAGTATTACAGCAGCCTATTCCAACTGTTTTTCATTTTTGAAAATGTATATAACCACATTACCTCATCGTGCACTCTCGAACTTCAACTACAGTGAGCAAACCAGGCCCACAAGGGAATGGTACATACTTAAGGTATCTTATCTTGTGTTGGTTGAAAAGAAGTGAGTCTTAAATACCAGCCAATGAAAATATCACATAATTAGAAAGGGATATCAGACCCTGGAAAAAGAACTGTGCTGAGGCTCACTTGTAAGGAGTTCAGTTAGGGCTAATTTAGGAAGGGTGCAGAATTCATTGGCATAGAACAGAAGTAACTAAGTGGGTAATGTCAGCAGTGGGTTTAAAGAACATCAAATTGCTCCCTGGTCTTAATGGTTGCCATGTAACGTTTGTGCTAGCAACATGTCATTAGTGTATTAAGACCATAATAGAGGCTCACAGGCAAACAAGTGGCTCATAATTACACCCACTGCACACAAAGCAACTCAAAATCACGATAGTCCCAAAGAAAGCCAGTATAAGAGTGAAGAGTTAGAATATGTCAAACATGCAGTCTATGTGCAGCTACAGAATGCTATAGAATTTTATGCTGTCCTGGTGTGCCCATTTGCGCGATACAGATTTGGTTACAGATTTATCATTTATCAGTAGTATTTCCCCTTTTCTGGCCATCTTATTTTTAATTATTCATTTCTGTCTCAAAGTCTATTTAAATGTTGTTTTTTTTCCAAAGCTTTTACTGATTTTATGATATTTAACAGTTGCTGGATTACATCATTATAGAGTTTAACTGCTTTTAACTTCTTGCAAATGTTCAAATAGCACATCTTGACATCATCTCGAAGCATAGGAGTACAAAATTATAGAATGCTATATAGTTTATATAAACTGTCCCCATCCTCCGTATATATGTTGCCAGTCCCTTGTGGGGCTGGTCAGTTGGCCATTACAGATTCTGCTTTCTTTATAACGCAATTCAAACAATTAACAATAAACTTTTCTTCGGCTCTGGCTAGAGCATCAATGCATGTGATTCCCCTTTATTTACCTTACTCCCCCATGTTTTATCTGTGGGACCACTCATTGATAACTTCCCTCCTTACTACCTGCATTCAAGATTAATAGCATCCTTAATTTCTTCTAGGTGCTCTAAAGCCATCAACATTTCATCCCAGGTGTGTGCAGTGGAGAAGTGTAATTTTGGTTGCACCCCTAAACATTATAGAAGTGACACAAAAGTGTAACCAACAACATATACTCTGTGCATTTTAACATTATTGATATAAAGTGAAGCATCAGCCCATATTATTGAAGGTGCACTCACTGTAAAAACTAGAGTTTTCATACTTATATATGTGTGTTCTAATGTTTAACGTTAACCTGAAGATTTGTAGTTCTTATTTACTTTTACACTTGTGGTTTGAAATGTTTGATTTACTGAAAAGCACATTCCACATGTAATTATGAGTTCATTTATTCACATTTTGCAATTAACCTGATATGATGCTTTTACTGATAATGGTGCATTTGAAGTGCATATTGACAATGATTTATTAAATTAATATGAGTAGACCTTTGTTTAAAATAAGATGTATTTTTCTGTGTTCTGCATGTTTTGCTTTTGCAGGTGCGCATTCATGATTCTTAGAGAAAGGAGCATTGCGTATTAGAGCCAGAGAGGCCTGAGAAGGGAAATTCTGGTACAGACTGGACAATTTAATGAGCAGAAGAAGCCTCCTATTCATTGCCTATCTGAAGTGAAGAGACTCAATATTAACCTGGTTGTTGGAGCTCTGTGGGATGGGAGAATCATTCAATGTTGCAAGTATAGTCAGTGAGAAAGAGTTATATTTGGGCTTCTGGTGACGTGTTCAGCGATATGGATGTTCCTGGAACTTTCCATTTTTAGTTAGTGTTCGCATTGGTATAGGTACTGCGGATTCTTTTATACATGGAGAGGTACAGACCTCTCATACTCCCTTTGCCCTTTACAGTGCATAGCTTTATGCTAATGCTGGATTCTTTATTTCTGAAAAGTTTTATGGCAGTCTTAGCGATAAGGACACCTACTTTGCTCTAATCCCGAACCGTTGAGACCTTATTTTAATTAGTTTAGAACTTAACTAGATGTCTTTAATTCTATTTTTGCTGAGGAGGAGCAATCCAAATCTTTTCGAGGAATGTCAATTCCTATTTCTTAATCCCTGTTGCTGCACCTATAATTTTTGCATTAATGATGCTATTGAGATTGAATCTGTTTTGGCGTTCCAGCTTGCCGGTTTTTATTTTAAAGCTTTACATTCTGATTCTGATATACTCATATAATGGAGTGATTACTAGTGTGTAATAAGTGTACTAAACTTCACAAGTGATTCTTGGTCTTTCTTGTGTGGCCAAATTGGCTTCCCAATTGAAACTTGTAAATTTAATGCTACCTCCTTTGCCTCCCACTATACTGAAAGATCCATACAAAATAGAGACTATCAACACCTTCTGTATGCGCACTTTCTGCAGTTGGGTATTTCCTGTGGCCCTAAAGATCCTCCCTTTATAGCACCATGCTTTTACCCACCTATTACCATCCCTTTTTCAACAAGCTAACAATCGAGCCTCTCTCCTCTTACAATTTATGGTAGATGTATTACTGGCCGTTTTTGCTTTTAACCTGGGAAAAAGTCCTAAGAGCACACAAGCTATCTCTGTTCAGTGTCCTTACCGGTGTATTTACTACTGTCTTCCAGAAGGGGGTTATTGCTGCACAGCTCCACAACATGCAGAAGAAATCTGCTCGGACATTTTTGTGTGCCTATTCTCTGCATCCTGTTTAGTTGTTTGGGTGTTAAATAAGTATCGTTTAGAAAGTTAAATTGAGTATACTTTAATTTTGTGTTTGTACAAACACTCTTTGTCGGCTAGCCTTTTATTTATTTGTTTTACATTTTTGCCTAATCTGTTGTATAGCCTACTTATTCATGTAGAACAATGATTTAAAGAACCATGACACCAGTCTGATTCCAGCACCCATCATAGGGAGCAAATGTACTACTAGAATATTATTTAATGCAATCGCTACAATTCCTGTACCAAGATATTTTTCTGTGTCCCAGTTTCAGATCATGACTTCTAGGTCTAAGGTTACTTTTTAAATTCCAACGTCTTGCGACTTGAACAGTAATTTTTCACAAGTTGATTCTCTGGCAGTACAAGGTGGATGCTGAGAGAAGAAACAGAACGTGGTTCTAGATTACGCCAAAGCACACACATCTCCACTTCTGCATATCGGAGGGGGAGTGGTAAAAGATAAGTTCACATAGTGTGAGAAAATCCTAGAACGTGCCCTCATTTTTCCATTAAATAAGTGAAATGTCCCTATCGCATTTCCTCAATGCTAGTCAGGTTCAGTGTAAACGTATATTTTTTTTAGCTTCTGCTTAAATAAGACCCAGTTTACTCCATTTATCACTATGCTAACCCCTTTACTAAATTCATCAGATTACTCCATGTTACCATGCACACAATGCCTATTGCCTTGGCTTTACATTGTCAGTCTTAAGCGCGCCGGTGTGATTTTGATTAGTTTGATATTATTATCTATATGGCAGGCACAGCAAAGCCATTCATCTCTAGGCACCACCAAACAAACAACACAAATTAAGTGAAATTCAGTTTAAGGGTGATACACTGAAAGAACATTACTCAGTGAAGGGATTATTACAGGGACATTCTTGTAATAATGAAAGAGAAATATCTTCAATTTTTCAATGCATGTCTGTAATCCAGTCATTTTCACATGTATATGTAAAAAGGCTGGCAATGTTCAATAGCTGTGGTCCATACCCTGTAAACCTATTTTCTTATTTTCAGATTTTAATTTGGATTCAGGGAGCATTAAACACTCCTGACCACTTGATTTCTGTGCTCAATCTAGAAAGAAGTACTTCTTCCAAGTATTGGTGTCAACCCCATGAATGTGCTTGGAAGTTACACTCAGACTGTCTTAAAAAACCCTCTGTTTGACACTGGGAGCCCTAAAGTTTATATAGTTCGTAGCCAGATGGTTTGGCAGGCCAAGAATAAAAATATATACACTATTCGCATATTCACTTTTGCATGAACTAACCAAACAAAATGAAGACTACCAACCAGTTCTTTATGTGCCCTTTCAGCAGTAGGGTATTTCCTGTGGCCCTAGGGATCCTCAATTTTCAACACAGTGCTTTTGCCTGGTGAAGTAATGTGTCAAGATTCTGCTATCTGGCCATTAGCTAGCGTTCATGTATGCACTAAGGTCCTGCTTTTAGACCTGACCATGCAAGAACAATCCCCTGCAACCTGCACATCTTGCTCCACATTTCTGTCCTGGTTGCCACTTTACCATCCTGGTGCATTGTGGAAAATGTAGTTACTTCTCCTGCCAAACCTTGCCTATATTTTTTCCAGCAGATGAAGCTCTGTTATTGATGTGCCTTGTTATTTCAATGCCTTCATACTTTATTTCTCTACTTTCTCAATCTCAATCTCAGCTCTGATATGCACTCTGATTTTCCTTTTCTTCTACTTGTGCCTGCCAGCTTCCTTGTCTTCCTTTTTCCAAGTTCCTGTGTACCCTTCCCTTCATTGATGGTTCCCCGATTCCAAGCACTTGGTTGATAAATCACACTTCATGACTCTCTCAGCACCTGCACTTCTTTCTTGTGCTTTCAGCTATTTCTACCCTGTGAGCTCAGTGTGCAAGGGATCATAACAGTCGTTACTGCTGAGGCCCCCACTTGCATCACCTCTGCTTTGCAGGATGTTTATTGATTCAGTGTTCATTGATTTTCCTCATTATTTGTTCCCTATTTCCTGTTTTGCTACATAGTTTCAGTTCTTTGTTGTTACACCCTTTGTGTCCATTTCTGTATGTATGTGTTTCTATTTCTATCTGCACACTCCCTGTCCTTCCCTTGTTTGTGTGCAGATTCTTAGTTTTGGATTACAGTGCTTAGCTTCGGTCCTGCCTTGTGTGTGCAGAATCTTTGCCCTGTCCTTCAGTGTTACTTGCTCTGCAAAATTTAGTCCAGTACTATTCATGTTGTTAGTATCCAGTTCTGTTTTCCCTGTGTCCAGTTCCAGTATTAGGTGTTTAGTGATCTATTGTCTTTTGTTCTCACTTGTCTTTATGTTGAGATTTGATTATAGTTACAGAGGGTGTTAGTGAGATTCTGGGTTTTTAGTATCTTTTGCACAGAGACTAGCCCAGTGCTCTTCTTCCATAAGAGCTGCTGAGTGCCTTCCAAGACTATGGGATAATAACTGCTCCTTACCATTTTAGAACACTTTTTTCCTCAAAGAGGGAGATCACGTTCCATTGGAGCGTGCAAACTATCACGTATGATAGTATTTCTATTGGTCCTCAGCTTTGTATGTTCTGCCGTCTTCCTATTGTTTCTTGTATAGTACTTGCCTTGTCTGTCTGGTTTTGTGTTTTCAAGCATTAGCCAGCTCAGGTCCAAAGTCTGAATCCCAGTCTGTTTCAACATGTTCAAGTTCTCAACTTAAATACTGTCTCTCTACAACAATTTCAGCTACTCCCTTTTGTTACTAACCCGTCCTCCAGAATTACCATGTCACTGCAGAGAGTTAGCTCTCCCTGTTAGTTAGTTTAGTCAACAGATCCCCTGGTGGGAAGATTCCGTCTCAATTGTTCCAGCTTGTAAAAGATGTTTGCAATAACACTTACTGATTTCAGCATCCATGTTGAGTTTCTCAAGCCAAATAGCCACCTGATTCCTCACATCTTTGGCAAAAAAATCTTCATTTGTTGGGCCTAGATTCTTTAAACTGAACTGTGATAGCCTACAAGTAAATCTTCTATTTTAGCCCCAGTAGGACTAGAATTTGTAGTTTAAATGTCCTTCTATTAAAATAATTCAGAATGAAATACCACACTGCAATGATTTGTAAAAAGAAAACCGAAGATAACTCCATCGTGATAATGCCCTAATCCGACTTCTGAAATGTCTTCAGGGACCTGATACTATCGACATGACCGAAGTGCTGTCATTTGGGCACCATCGAGATAATATTTTCCATATTGATGAAATCAGCTGTTGTTTTATGCAGCCACTGGTAATACTTTTGTTCATTTCTGTCTACCTTCATTGCTTGAATTAACTGATGAAACCAACAATGGTTTCATCTAACTTTGTTACTTCCCCAAAATGCATAAACCAGATTTTTGCAGATTTGGTAATCTCCTACTACACCCTTGCCAACCTCTATGAGGATGAACCATTATTAATAGGTCCTGCAAAGCATGTTTTAGGGTAGTACTTTGTCGTTATTACAAATCTAGACCCAAAGGTTCATCCGACCAAGAGCAGCCACATGGTCTATACTGCTCAAATCAAGCAACAGTTTAGATATAATGGAAAAGGCACATTTGAAAGCACAAGGAAAGATTTATAGAGCTTGGTTTCAATGCCAATGTGAACAAAACGTGATACTCCAGAATTATAACCTGGATGGGAAGACAATTGGAGGTTCTGAATTATACCGCTCTATAACTGTGCAGATCATATGCCCATCCATCATTATTGAACAATGAACCATTTCAAAGAAATACTTTGGTAGTTCATAGTGAGAGTTCTGTTCTTTGGCTACTGCTTTCGAAAGTTTCAGTGAGCTGAATTCATCAGTGTTCAAAGGATTCTTGATAATTACTTTTGATGTTGAAAACAAAGCTTGGGGCCATTTCTTTTTTTTTTACCCGTCTCCAGTAATTTGGTTGACATTTCATTGGTGGGGGCAAGATTTATGGTGGGGGCAAGATTTATTTAAACACAACAAACAATATTCACAACTCTTTCTGAAACGTTTTGACAGTGTGTATGTTTTAACACTTCATTGACATTACAAACTACTAGAGTATGATTGTAGCAGTGCAAATCCACCTCAGCCCCATGTACCAAAGCGACCAAGATGACAATATTTGAGTGGCACATATGCCACAGATATTGTAAAAAGACTAAATTCATGTTCCAGAGTTCTGCTTCGGTTTTTGATATAACAGGACCAATACTTAACCAACCATATACAATGATATATTTGGGAGTGTTCTTCCAGAAAAATACAGTGCAAAGACAAAAGCTATTGAAACAATTGTAAGAATAAAATAATTAACTGAACGGTTGAAATGAAGAAACAAGGTAGTACTATGGCAGAACTAGAGAAACACATCTTTACGACTAAGCATATGTTGATGAAACCCAGAGAACTACATCTGTACAAGTAAACATATGTTGATGAAAGGACTCACTAAAGTTGGGGAGAGCTTGGATTTGTGGAAGAACTTAGCCACACAAAGCATGATTTAGAGGAAGGTGGTGACAGAGGCGCTGCCAATATGCAACAGATTATCAATTTATACCCATAATATTCAAACAACCATATTAGGAGCTGTCTTATCATTGATACCTTCTGTCTTGATTTTAGGGTCGGTAAGAGCATTATCGGTCACTCCACCAGTAATGGTGAACAAGCAACGGCCTAATTCAGAGTCTGGCTGATCAAACTGGGACGGAATGTCTTGGTGATTCTGGCAGAGTTTAGCCAAAATGTGAATATAGAGGCCCTGACAAGCTGTTCAAAATGCAGGGCATTGGGGAATTGAAAGGTGTGACTTTGGACAACAGACATAGATATTTGGCAAAAAGCATCTGCCACTAGCAATGACAGATTTCAATTTAAAATTAATCACTAAACTGCCTCTTCCTGTGGTGGAGATATTCACTTTAATGGAGAATCTGGGTAGAACCAGGGTTTAAAAAAATTGTAAGCTGGTCACAATTCACCAACAGAATAGGGTGAGCCCAACACTCCAAGTTTGGACATTTTACTTAGATTCCCTGAAAATATATCACGGCAATGGTAGAAAGCATCACATTTCTTGGCACCACAGTTTCCTTTATATGGTAGTGGTGCAAGGATACAAATATGCTTCAAGGATAGTTTTCTATGTGACATAAAACTCCTATTTTTTACTTGGGTGGGCAGATCACCAACTGATCTGAGAAACCAAATGAATAGTGGCACTTGTACTAGAGGTTCATGCATCATCCCACCATTTCAGATTTACAAACATGAAACTGCTGATACATGGTGGGGAAAATACTACGGCCTCATTATGAGTTTCTGACCGCCATCTCACAGGGAGGAGACCGCCATGGGGATGGCTGTCTCCTCCCAGACCCATTATAACATTTCTGCTGGGCTGACCGGCAGAAACCTCCATATTTAGAGGATTCCACCAGTCAGCCAGTAGAAACAGTGTGGCACATGGAGCCAAGGCCAATGACGTTGCACAGAGGGAGCCTCTGGCCCTCTTGGAATGTTCACTGTCTGCACCGCACCCATAATGTGGCAGTCGGACTGCCTAGAGTGCAGCGGTCTGACCGCCACCGCTAGGTTAGCAGTCTCAAGACCGCCAGCCTTGTAATGCGGCCCTATGTCTCTCCACTCCAAGAAGTGGCATCAGTGATACATATGAAGTTTCAGTAGTATGCATGTGAAGTTTCACTAGCTTATGTACAAAACTCTACTTATTCTGACTTCATGCTCCATGCTGTCTGCATTTAACCATGTTTCATAAATCATCTCATCTATGAAAGTGAGGTGTAGACTACTGAATTTCAGCAATCTTTTACTTGCACAGTTTTACAAGTTTAAAACCTCTATTTCTTGATCCTGGTGATACAGCCTACTGACTCACACTTTATGTATTGAAGCTGGCTGGGTGAGTCACAAAGACGTTAGGCATCCACAAACACCTTCCTTCAATACCAGAGACCCACACGCACTTTTTTGTTGGAACCTTTTTCCACATACATTTTTCCCCCTACAGCCTTGTATCCTGAAGATGCGACCACATTTTACTTGGCACAAAAGTCACTATATTTATTAGAAGTGTACTAAATGCATGTAAAGGTCATATGGTACCTACTGAATTTATCTGAAAAATGTGCTTTAATAGCTTGTTTTCATATCGGATCAGAGGCTATAGCTCCTGAGTCAAGGCATTAGTATGTGTACTGTATCAAAGAATGTGTAGCAGTGGAATGCTTAGGTTGTAAAAGAATAATTGCTGAGGCCAAATGTTTTGCTCAGAAGCCTGCGGCTGGCGCTATTGATGGTCGGGTTGTGGAATACCAAAACTGTGAAGTCCTGTTTCCACCACACACCTATTTAATCCACCACCAGACACTCCCTGTCTGTTCATCTCACATTTGTGTATTCTTTTTTTTTCCTGCTTTCTTCTTTCGTCACTGCTTTTCTCCGTTTTTCTCTTGTTCCTTCCTTCCCTTTCTATGTTTCTCACTCTTGCTTTGGAGCAAAGTTTATTGAAGACAAATATGTGGTGGCACCTAAAAATAAAGGCTGGTGGGCCTACCTGCAACTACAGGCCCAAATTAAGCACTTGTCCTCTCTTATGGCACGTGGAAGATCTTATAGCACTTTGAGTAGAAGAACCTTGGGCTAGATGTACGGAGCATTTTTGAGGTTGCAAACATTTACAACCTCAAAAATGTTTTGAGATGTACAAAGCCCAAATTGCAATTAAGTAGCTTGTTACTGAATCGCAATTTGGGTTTTGCGATTCAGTATGTGGAAGGGGCGTGTTGAGGGCGTCCCTTCCTAATACCAAATGGGAATGCTATGTACAAATATTTTGCAAATGAAATGTGGTCACAAAACATTTGCACTTTACCACCCACTCAAAATTGGTAGTAACCCATCTGCAAATGGGAAGGGGTCTCCAAGAATACTGCCTGCTCTTAAAAAAATGAAATTTCAAAGTTTAATGTTTTTCTTTTTAAACACATTGGGGGTTATTACAACTTTGGAGGACGTGTTAATCCGTCCCAAATGTGACGGATATACCACCAGCCGTATTACGAGTTCCATAGGATATAATGGACTCGTAATACGGCTGGTGGTATATCCGTCACTTTACCGTCACTTTTGGGACGGAATAACACCTCATCCAAAGTTGTAATAACCCCCATTATGTTTTCCTTTAAGGGAAATGGGCTACTTTAAAAAAAACAAGATCGCCTTATTTAAAAGCAATCACAGAGATGGTGGTCTACTGATCCCAATAGGCCACTATTCCTGTGAGGACTGTGATTCCTAATGGGTCACAAATTGTGACCAACCTCATTAATATATATGAGGTAGGTCTATTTGCGACCCACTATGAATCGTAAATGAAACTCAAAAGAGTTTCTTACATTAGAAATGGCGATTTCCTAATTGTAATTCCCGGGAAATCACAATTAGGAAATCACTATTTATCACTTTCGTACCTCTAGCCCCTTATCTTTGAAATCTGCTGCACACTATTGAGACATTTATATTAAGTTGTTTTTGTGAGGGGCTAGTCAATTCTTCACGTATTGTGATCCTGTTGATGTTAATAACCATAGAAAAATATATGCTTGTTATATTATTTATAATGTGTTTTCCTAGTTTAAGGCTGCCTCCAAGATCAAAGGTTAAAAGGAGGTGTAAGAAGATCATTGTGCATTGGAAAGTGATCGAAGAAGCAAGTTATATGTAGTTCAGATGGAGGCCCCACCTAATTGTAAATGTAAACAGAATTATGTATTTATTAGGAGTGTTTTTACATGTTTAAAGAAATTTCTAGATCATGCACACACAATTCAGTTACAGTGTTTTATTATGTTTTTGCTTTCATTTACGACAAGTTTTGTTGTGAACACAATCTAAGTACTGAAATACGTCTGATGAATTGTCTAATCAGATACATGTGGCATTTGAAAGGTTTGGAGACTATTAAACATAAACTGCTGTGTTACCGCTAGGAGCGGCTCCTCCATTAGAGAGGAGGAGCATCACCCCACTATTAAAATGCCCCCAGAAAAGACCCAGGGATGAAAAATAAAAAGCTTAATAAATTTAATTCACTACCATTTTCCAAGTATCAGGGCAGAGTGGGGCTGCTGAGCGGCAGCAGCAGGGAGGAGTGGTGGGCTGCCTGTGCGCTTAACCTTTAACAGCGCATTTCACTTTGGCCGGCTATCTTGAGACGGTCTGCCAGACATGCGCACTTTAAACCTCTCTAACCCAGCTGTCTGAGACAGCTGGGTGGAGAGCAAGCACAGGCCTCCAGTGCACTCGGGAGCACCAAGAGTGGTTGCTTCATCCAATCCCGGCACTTCTCTCATGCTGATGAACACAACAGCAGCACCAGGGCAAGTAAGGGAGTTGGCTGGGACCCGCGCTTGAGAGAAGAGAAGAACACTGGAGCGAGGAGAACGTTTTGTGAAGCAAGCAAGGCAAGTTAATTTTTATTTTATTTATTTCTAACGTAGGCACCTTAGATTTAGCGCAGCTGTATGCACCCATATGACCGCTACACCACTGTCCATGGTTGCCAGCTGCCACTGGTCACCACTGTGACTGAGAACATACATCCCTGCATTGTTTTTGTATCAACTGCTTTAGTTAAAGATTGATCATTTGCACACCGTGTAAACGTGCATGTTATGGCCTTCAGTGTACCATGGAGATAGCAGGCCCTCGTAGCATGCTAGTTGTAGAACATCTTTAAGATTCACCTTTGATCTGTGAGCTCACAATAAAAACGTGTTCAAATTCCAAAAGTAAGAAAATGGTGTTTAAGTCAGTTTTGTGCCACGTGATCTAGCATTTGGCAAAGCACCTTTAAAATAACCTAAGTGGTGCATCAAAGGGCTTGTGAGATAAGTTCACGGAGGGATTCTCTGTGCCTTGGACGGAGACCAACGACTGTGTAGCAGAAGACGTTTTCAGTTCATTTAGGTCTCCAGTGGTGGCGTATTGGGGGGAATGGATCCTCTGTATCCAGACAAGGGAACGATCGACTGCTTTTATATGTTCAAGCCAGGTTACAATTCCATGTCAGGTTGCAGCTGCAAATGTGTTGTTTCAGAGCTTTAGTGATGCCTGTTTCTTAATAGTTGATGACACGTGCACTTCTTTCTTCTTCATCTTACTCTTCAGGTAATATTTAGCCAAGTCGAATTGCTTACTCTTGATTTCTCAATCAAATCCTGTTATTTTTCTTTTTTTTAATGTTTAAGAGTGTTATTGGGAATTCTGAATGGTATTTAAGGATGTCTAGATTGCATGACTTCCTTGTGGTGGAGCATACTAACTAGATATTGAAAAAAAGAGGGTACACTGTTCCAAACAAGAAGAGAAGGAGGACCTAATTCTACAGGAGCGAGAACCCTCATGCATCACATTGGCTGACTGGCTTCATCATTGGGAAGGCTCCTCGTTAGGCCGGCGCTGCAATGCCTAACGGGCTCCCCGAGGGGGGCTCTTAACTGTATTGCTCTGATAATAGTGGATGGAATCAGATCATATAGATAAGGTACCTGAATTCAAGCACCTGAGCATAAATGGAGAGAAAGAAATAATAAAATTGGTTATCCATCGAAAAGTATAAATCATAAATTAATCAGTATTAATGCGATGGAGACCAAGGTTAAAAACAGAATAGGAGTAAAAAGTGAGTAATAATGCTCACATACTCTCAACAAAAATACAAGAGGATTGAACCAATTATGGTGACTCTAGGTATAAGGTCTACATGTTTGGCGTCTGGTGGTACAGCCGGATCCATTGACGCTTCATCAGGACCAAAGAAACGACTTCTCCAAACAATAAATTAATTTAGACCCAATTAGGGGGAGGAATACAAAATAACAGTCACTTACTTTAGTCTACTTGCTATGTCAAATAAAAAATTTTAAAGACACACTTCATAAATATTTTCTAAGGTATGGGAGACTATGCTTGTAGCGAGCTTAAATCCAAAGCTTGTTTTACTATCAGGAAAATCAACAGTAACAAGCATTTGCAGCACATTATCATGGGGGCTGTGCTGCCAGAGACTGAAGAGCTATTAAATTACTACACACTGGGTCATGCAGACAATACAATGCGATGACTGACACACGCATCGAAGAATTGAATGGCGGGGGTAGGGAGTATGTTGACGG
The DNA here is from genome assembly GCF_031143425.1 of Pleurodeles waltl. NCBI lineage: Eukaryota > Metazoa > Chordata > Amphibia > Caudata > Salamandridae > Pleurodeles > Pleurodeles waltl. The sequence goes on along the minus strand of NC_090444.1, from coordinate 1,400,725,864 downwards.
TAGGGGAGGACAACAACCTGCAGTGATCCTTCCTGTGGTTTAGCTGTGAAGGTGGTACACTAAACACAGGCCATAGTTTAGAACAACGGGGCAGGTTTTGGAGGTGTCTAACGAATGGGGTACAGGAAGGGAAAATGGCAAGATCACCAGTAGAAGGAAACTCAGTGGCAGGGGTGCCCTGGATAAGAGCAACGGTGTGTCAAAGGAGACACAGAAAGCAAAAACTACAGTCACAGAAGGATGCAGAAAGGCCAGGGTTGGTCTCACAGGTGAGGAAGAAAAGACAAAAGCCCATCTTTATACTTTTTTTTAGCGCCGCATTTGTGCCACTTTTTGACGCAAAAGCGGCGCAAACTTAAAAAATACATTGGCACATATTTATACTTTTTGACGCAAACCACTGGTTTGCGTAATTTTTTTTACCGTCGGCTGACGCCATTCCTACGCACCAGGCGGGCACCTTATTTATGGATTGACGTTAGCCGGCGCTGCGGGCTGGTCAGAGTGAAAAAAATGACTCTAACCAGGCAGCGTAGGGAAAAATGGGTGTTGTGCGTCAAAAAATGGTGCAAGTCAGGTTAGAGTCGAGAATCATTGGCTCGAACTGGACTTGCGCCATTTTTTGACGCACAACCCCCATTGAATGAATCATGCCCCCTTGCCCAAATGCCATGCCCAGGGGACATTGGGCACAGTGGCATGTAGGGGGACCCAGGTTAGGCCCCCCTATGCCACTTAAAAAAAATATATATTATACTTACCTCTACGTACCTGGGATGGGTCCCCCCATCCATGGGTGTCCTCCAGGGGTGGACGCGGGTGGCAGGGGGTGTCCATGGGGGCAGAGAAGGTCACCTCTGGACTGCTTCCATGGTCAGAGACCATGTAAGTGAGTCCACAGGCCCCTTAACGCCAGCCCTTACCCAGACGTTAAAAAACAGAGCACATCAGGCTGTGCGCCATTTTTTAAGGCCCGCCCCCTGCTGTGCCTCAAAATGACGCGGGAGTATAAATAAGGCGCACAGGCCTAAAAGTCATTTTTTGGACAGGAGCGCCATCTTGCATGTCATTAACGCAAGGCGGTTTCCCACATCCAGAAAATGACACACACAGTGGAATTTTGACGTTTGCGGGGTCGGGTGTCATAATATAAATATGGTGTTAGGGTTGCGCCGAATTTGCGTCAAAATTTTTGACGCAAATTCAGCACAGACAGAGTATAAATATGCCCCATTGTATTTTGTAAGTTTGCACCGCTTTTGCGTCAAAAAGCGGCGCTAAAAAAGTATAAATATGGGCCAAAATGCGCAAACAGGTAAAAGAGCCTCAGCTGGGTTCACTGTGGTGGGGGATAGCAAGGGAGGCTTTAAAGGGGTGTGTGGTTATGATTACAGTGTTAGGTATTTTGCAGAGTATAGCTACTACACAGAAAAGATGACACTTGCCATTGGTTAACATGGAGAAAGACAAGGAGGAAGAGGAAGGTACTAGGTCTGGAAGTAGCTTGGCAGGGTTTGAGATTGATAAACATGTGGTGAGTTAGGTTAAAATGGCGATGTGTGAAGTATACTGTAGGGTGCTGAGCAGGATTCCACTGACAGGAGAGGTGGGTGACAGTGAGGACGCCACAGAAAAGTTGCCAATGGTGAAGGTAAAAAGGTCACATGGGTAAGGACAGACACGCGACATGGGTGAGGGCACAGAGACAATGGGTGACAGTACACAAATGACAGGAGAGAATCTGTAATGGATGACAACAGTGGGTGTAAATGTAGCAGAGTTACAAGTGTGTGGTGTGGAAGAAGTGGTGACAGCTGATGAGGCAAAAGTCAGGATGCAAAAGTTACGGTTATACACGTGACAGGTCAGCAATGGCACATGCGGGACGACTGTGGAGAGAACAGAGGTGAAGGTTCATTGGGAGTAGTGCAGCCAATAGGAAGGGGCATCCAGTAGTGGCACTAGTGGACTGTAATCCTCTTCAGTTCTTTTTGCCCCCGTGTATGGGGGCAGACTTTTTTTTTTTAAATATAAAAAGGTGTAAATGTTTCCCAAACTGCTCCTCCTCAGCCAGGCATATGTAAAGCGCTTTACACGTTGTCATGCTTCTCTTCTTTATCAGTAGGGTGGCAGCAAGTTAAGAGGCCTGAAAAGACTGACTGAGCACTGTATTTGATGCAGAGCCCCAGAGGTGTGCATGGAGTTAGGGAGCAGTGAGACTATGGAGACCACAAGATAGAACAGTCAAGTAAATGCTGCACCAGTGAAGTAGTAGGCGAATGAATATGAGAAAACAGTGGGATATTATAACGCAGGATTAAAGAAAAATATATTATGCACACTTTTCAGCGGAAAATGAATGCACTGGGTGGGATGTTACAATCATTTCACAAGTTAACCATCATGGACAGTAATTAAAGGAGGCCCTGTTTTAACAACCTTGTCCTCTTTCACCTATGAAAAAAGATAATGCAGTCTCCTAGGTATGTGCTAAGTATAATTTAGGAAACTGTGGTGTCTTACTTTCTCAAAAAACATAGGTGAAGAAAGGTTTTAAAAATAATGAACTTAAAAACAACAAAAAGTGAGGCCCACTTGCCTAACTGACCTTCCCCTCTAGTCAGCAACAAATTTCCCCTCTAAACCACAGCTTCCTCAACAACCCTCTTTGTTTTGCAATTTTCTGGGAGAATTAAGAGACTTATCCTGATTCACAGGCTATTACGCCAAGGCTGTGTCTCGATTCTGGCTCCCAGTACCAACGTCGGCTGCTCTGGCTATTTATTTGTAATTACCCAAGCTCCTTCTTATAATCATCAGCCTAACCCCAGTCAATGATTCTATTCCTCCATATTACTCGTTCACCTCATGGTTAGGCCTTAGACAAATGCTGCAAGCCCCGCAAACAATAAATGGAGGATACCACTAGGATCTGCACGAGACCAGGAGAGCAGTGTGCCAGATTTTTTTAGAACACTGCTCTAGCCCAAAACCAGCCAAAAAATAGCCCAATCGTAACCCAGCAGCCATACTCCAAGGAAGGAGAGTGCTTCCCCACAGATCTCTCTGATGGGGTGGGGGCATTCCAATATGTTCTTAATTACAAGGAACTTGCCTTTATTGCCTATGTGCTGTTGCGGCCCCAATGAAGAGTAGATGCACCAGACACTAGTTAGAAGTGCTAATCAAACCTTGAGTAATTCCAGCAGCCATGGTGGCACTCCTCCTGACCCTGACTAATCACGGCAGAGAGCAGAGGAAACGGGGGAGGCTGTTACTGAATGATGGAGAGCGCTGATGCTGCTACTGCTCCTGAAGCGGGACAGGAAGTGCTGTGCCCACGAGACGGTCAGACCTGTCGACTTCTGGGTTGCTTGTAGCTATACTGCGGTAAAGAAGGGGACACACCGGAATGGTATTACATCATATCACAGGAAGCAGCAGCTGTGGTTTCTGAGGTAACAAGGCTGATTTTCTAGTCAAGCTGAAAGCATAAATTAAAAGAACATTGCGCGAAGTGCATCATATGTGAAGCGGGTCGCCCACTGATAAAGCTTAAACAAAACACAACAAACACTTGAGGGAAGTGCTTGATTACACTGAAGCACTGCAGCTGTGAATCGGGTGCCGCCATAGGGGGAAAGAACTCGGTCTTACTGTAAAATAAAAAAACTTTCAAAGACACGAAATACAATGGCACAAGTGGAAGAGGACAAGTCCTGTGGCGATACTCCATGGGAGTTAACAATTGTGAAATAGATGGGACAAACATGAAACATTAACCACTTAGAATCAAAGTTTTTTGAAGGACACTAGCATAAGCCAATCAAAAGCTGTGGGTAGGATCTAGAGACCAGAGAGTGAATAGAGCATATCTCAAAGACAGCATATGCACGCTCCCTAGGCTCAACCTAAAAACAGCTCAAAAGGCCATACACAGGCCCACAAACAGCCAACAAATGGTCCTCCCACTGACATATTAAATCAGCCCCTCGTGCACTGTCTGATTGCCCTGAAGGCCAGTCTGATCTTGGTAATGGGAGGAGGAGTGCTAAGCCTTCAGAGGTTATTGGGATCAGACGTGTTCACTGTGCACCCCGACACACAATAGCACAGTCAATCAAGCAGCATATGCTTATTTTGATTAAAATAATTAATCATTAAAATAACAATCGAAAATCACAATTCTCATAGAATCGAATATGATGGATCACGACAGAGCAGTATAAGAATAAGAAAATTCATAGAGTATTCAGGCAGCTAACGTTACTTTCCTTACAGCAAGATGCAGAAGGAGCAGGAGACTAAATGTATGAGATAAACAAGCATCTGCAATGCAATAGGTCTCGCATTTATTGGTGTTGTAAATGACAATGTCTTTTACCTATGTGTTTTGGTTTGGTTTCACTCAAGGGCCTTGTACCCGCAAAGTGATCTGAAAAAATGGTTTTGGTAAAAGAAGTTAAGAGATCTATTCTAATGTCAATGTGTTGAACCAGGATGCCAAGTTTTGCAAAAAACATAAGATTGCATGATAATGGGCAAAAGCACGTTGCCTCCTTGTGCCTCCATTTGTAAGTATGCAAAACTACTGTGTTTTGGTTCTGGTGGCATCTGTGTAGTACTGCCTCATTAATGATGAGTGACTTTATATTATTGTCCCAATTAATCTAAAATAGCAATCTCTCCAAACTCTGTTAGCGCATTACAATTTTAGAACGTTACGCAGAATACTTAACATTTCTGTGCGTTCAGACATTTTCACAAATAAATTAATGTTAAAATAAGTTTAAAAAAACAGAATTACCTCTTTTTTGCTTCTGAGAGAAGCTTGACATTCAATGCAGTTTTGTTATAGTCGTATACCACCCTGAAGTACTGTGCAGGGGCTATGCACATCTCTGGTTTCCATTTTATGCATGAGTTCTAACGGAATGCAGTGTAACTAACATATCCATCAGTCTTCGACTATAACCCATTTCATGGTGACAAATGCTTCCTTCCACCTCACACTGTTGCATTTACTTGGCACACTTATTATTTGTAAAAAGCTTACGGCATGTCGAATTACCAGAAATTTTACTTTGGATAAATACAAATTGCTTGCTCATTTTTTATTGTGTATTTGTTAATATGTGGGACCTCCAAAGCCCCCAGTATAATCCAAGTTTTGTTTAGGACTGACCACAACTACCTTCTGTTTGTAGTTCAGTTAGCTCTTTCCATTGTTTCACGAATTAGCTATTTCGAAATTGCAACGGAGCACTTATTTGTTTTTCTTGCTGTACAACAAGCTTGCTAATTTCAACTGAACTCTAAGGCATTCACTAGCAATAGTAGTGAACTTTTCACTTTGTAGTTGATAATGAAACAAACGTTGCTATCAATACCTCTGCTAGTTTGTTAAATTAAAATAGATCAACTACACAGCTCACAACCAACATAATTTCCGGTTGCGAGAGGGAAAATGTTAACTTCAAGCAGTTCTCTAGCATTCGTGGTCCAATTTTAGATTTTGAAAGGGTGTTGCAATGCTTGAAATTAAAGTGTCCTGCTCGTGCTTAAAGTCAAAATCATTGTACTAAGATGCATTCTTTAAAAAAACAAGCATCACAAAGGATTGTTGGAGGAAGTCTCTTCGCTTTGGCACTGGACTAACTCCATCTGGATGCAATGTTCGGGGAAGGGGAAAGCTCGATGCAGTGGGCCATCAGCAGAGGTGTAGGGATTGCCTTTGACCTCACACGCTGGTGTTAGCTGGTTCATTCTGTTTAGGCTGTTTCACCAGGGCCTCTGAAGAAACAAATAATACTCCCAGGACGCCTTCCTTGGAGTCAAGTGCGGTCAGAGTTATGTCTGGGTTGAGATGTCACTGGTTTCTGTTCCACGTAAGCCCTACCTATGCCACACTACTTTGATATGACGGTAATGCCCACCTATTGCTTGCAAGTTGCAGGATCGTCATCCTGAAATCCACTGTATCTTAAGGTGCCTACTTTGGTTTCTTCTCCTACCCGAGTCTGCTTGCAATATTTCTTTTATGTATTTGAGCATTCTTTTATAATACTTAGACCAAGATGTATCAGTGTGATGACAAGTGAAACAACACCATGCATTGCATCTACAGTGAAGAAATTAATTATACTCTGCTAGTAGAAAACTGAATAGAGCTTCAGAGCACTATTAAGCGGGTGTGAGATGGAGCTACAGAAGCGGCAGGCTGTCAGGAGACTGGAGAATCTTAGAAGAGCGGAGGACAGAGCACAGCTAACATTGTAACTCTCGGTATGGTTTCCGCACATCCAACTTTGGTGGGAAGAGTTCCAGAGCCCTGCATCTGCTCCTCAGAGCTCTGGTAGATCGGAAGTGCTTAGATTCAGGATTTACGTTTTTACTTGCTTCTAATATCCTAAGGAGGTGGTCAGGCTACGTAAGTTCTATTATTTCAAAAACTAAACCACAGAATTTGGAGTATTTAGCAAGCAGTTGAAATATATATGTCGATGTATGGTTAACATATATGTTGGTGCTTACAAAGAGCAAACTCACTACAGAGCGGTGTGTGTGAGCATCATGAGCAAAGACCAGGCTGTAAATGGACAGAATACTCATGCAAGGCACTTATACTCTGCCATCAAACTATATTAGTCTTTATCATTAAAGGCTGTCTTCATATGTGCTCAGTCAATGTAGTTCCGAGGTGGAGTGTTTTATGGAAAACCATCCTTTCTTGTAAAGTTCAAAAAGTGTGCTAAACTACCTTACCAGCATAAAACAAGCTTGGAGGAAAAGCATGCACTGGTTGTGTAGTTTAAAGACCCAGCGTTTCAAATTGCCCCTTCCACAATCATCATGTGGACGTTTCGGTTGTAGTTATTTTCAGAGGTGAATGGAGAGATGAGGATTACATCAAGGAAGAGAGTCAGGAACATAATGTAATTTCTAGGAATAACGGCATCCTTTAGAACTGGTAAAGGGCTGTTTCTTTTCCGAGTTTCATCAGAAATCAAAGTTGATGATTCATTCCCTAGGTGGCATTTCTTGAGGATGGCTGACATTCCTGAGATAATGTAACATCTCGCAGCCAGCAATTGGGCGTTTTTAATAGGATCTAACCCTAGAATGAAGGTATTAGCATGGGACCTAAATGTAAGCACTGTTGCTTTACAATCAGAGCTGCCAACTTTGGTACTGGGGAACAAGGTTCGTCTCGGCGTCTGTTCAACATCTTGTTATTCTGGGCGAATCACTTAATCTCTCTGTGGCAGTGCCTATAAATATAAAATTAATGTGACCTTGTGGGAGAGGTATGGAGCAAGCTGGAGGAGAAGAATTGGTTTCTGAAGCACAGCGTCAGAACTAGAATGGTGCAAAGAGGGCAGGGAGTATGGGAGGTGGGTAGAAGAAATAGTACCTGCATCACAGCGGCTGGCCACTAATCAAGTGAAATTAATCTGTACTAGGCCGGTACTCCTCAGCTCAGAAGTGAAGTACCGGGTGCATGACCCAATTAGGAGGCAGCAAAGAAGAGCGGCATTTAAGTCAACCTTTGGTAAGTAGCAGGCGGGATCAAAGTCCTAAATCAAATACAGCATGTCTCCAGGACAGTGCAGGCGCGCTCCCTAGGCTCAACCTACAAAGAGCTGTCCTGCAGTTCTCAATTTCTTTACTTTTTAAAACAAACCAAAGAACTCTATATTGGGGCTTTTCACAAAAGTTACAGAAAACAGAAACGTGCATGAATATTTGAGCAGATATATTACCACACAGACATAAGACGGGAAACTCTGTATAGCTCCAACCCTTTGGAAATGTTAGCAAGTGATGGATTATCCCCATTCTAAATTATTTCAAAAGGTTTCAGTAGTACTTGGAGGTTACCCATCCTAAACACTGGTCATCCTGGGTTTTAATTGCAAAATAACTTTTTACAGTTGACTTTGCTGCTTCTTTTTTTTCTTCCAATAAAACCCTCCTATCACAAAATGCTTTCTTTGCCCAACGCTTGTCTTTTTTGCAATATTAACTGTGGTTAATCAAAAAGTTCTAGGAGGCTCAACTCGGTACAAAGACTTCTCACATGTTTTAGTCAAGGTATTTTATCATGCCCTCCATTCTTAGGATGCCCTTGATGATCTCTCAGTTCAGACTGATTTGCACGTTCGTCCAAAGTAGAATCTATAGTTGCAGTGGGGACAGTTTGACCAGATCTTCTAAATATTGCAGAGCAGGAACTCTATCCTAATGGACTTTGCTGAATCAGAAATCCAATATTTCTCTGCATTAGCACTTTATTTTCAGACTGCACAGTTCAGAAACTGAAAGAGGCAATCTCTGCTTATTGTTTCCAACTGTAGGTTTTGGAAATAAAGTACTAATTGGGTTAAATTAATTCACTTTATACCTGCAGTTGCACAAAACAGGCACTGGGCTCTGCATTGCACCAGGAAATGTCATCTTTATATAGCTACTAGCTCTTTATGACAAGAAAAATGCAGCAATCTCTGTGGGAGGCTCAGCATGTGCCTACAGAATCTAGGGGCAGATGTACTAAGCTTTCTTTCTGTGTGCAAATGGTCAGATTAGCAGAATTTGGTCGCTTGCACACAGAAAATAGCATTTTGGAATGTTACAAATGCTATTTTGCGAATCTGTAATCTGTTACCGAATCGCAAAATAGGTTTGTGAGTCACTATTAAGAAGGGGCGTTGCAAGGGCGTCCCTTCCTAATAGTGAGTCGCAGTGAAATGAATGATTTTTTGTGTGACTATGAATACCGTCACAAAACAGTCCCAGTTACCACAAACTTCAAGGTGGTGGTAACCCATTTGCAAATGGGAAGGGGTCCCTAAGGGACCCTTCCCCACTTGCAAATAGGGTGTAAACATTTTTTAAGAGCATGCAGTGGTCCCAAGGACCACCACCTACTCTTAAGAAATGGAAAAAAAGCTTTTCAGTTTTCTTTTTGTAATGGATCCTTTTTTCCTTTAAGGAAAACGGTTTACATTACAAAAGCAGATTGCTTTGTTTAAAAGCAGTCACAGACATGCTGTTCTGCTGTTCCCAGCAGGCAACCACCCCTGTGATTGTAGCCATTTACAATGGGTCACAAATTGCGACCAGCCTCATGAATATTGAGGAGGCAGGTCCATTTGCGGTCCACTGCAAATTGTTAACAGCGTCAAATATACTGTCATCCATTTAAGTTTGCAAATTCCTAATAGAGAATCGGTAAGATGTGCTATTAGGAAAGCGCTAAGCGCTTTTTTGGCACATTTGGCCCCTAGTCTCTTCAATCTGTAAAGGATATATGTTCAGGTAACCCTGTTGTATAGCTATTTTAGCCATGTTTTAGACACGTTATTTTAGCAAATTAGACCTGCTGTTATGCACTTTAGCCCAGTTACATTTTATTCAGCATCGCTTTGTTTTTCTACCATTAGCCACATTTGTGGTGTTGTCTTATTTTCTCTATCTGGTTGTTCTTTCACCTAGAAAAGCATTACGTTCTTAGCACAGCATTCATTTCATTTTGTGCTTTCCTTTCACAGAAATGTACATATCCTTACATGGGCACCTTTTCTCAGAACATCAGCTATTTTATTATAAAAACACTTCCCTGTCCCATACACGTTAAAAGGGAGACTCCAGCCAGATTACCAGGACTGCATTCTGACTGCTGAGCGTCTTTGCTACAGCTGCTTGCTTAGACTTGCTTAGACTGCCGAATCCCTGGCCCATATGGGAACTGTGTCTTTTTAGACAACAGGCTTCCTTGCTCAGGTATGGGGATGATGTCTTCCCAGGGGGGAAACCCGAATGGCAGATTAGGGCTTATCACTCTGTGTTCTAACATAGCATAGGTAGGAAATATACATATGTATATATGTATAATTCCTAGTGACAGTATGGTGGGACTGTTTTTGTGTTTCACTCTTCTTGTCATAATTATGCTTCCAGTGTGTTTTATCATCCTAGTTATTGTAATACATGCTGTTTTATCTAAGATGCAGCTACTTCAATAAACCTTATTGAACTCTGCTTCTGTTTGTCTTTGCCTGTGTAAGACTAATGTAACCGAGAGAAAGGGATGAGATCTGATCGACCACGATTCCCCTGAGGAGTCCTCTCTGTCATACTCCTGTTTGCCACAATCATCCCTGCTCTCAGGTGGAGATGAGGCACTGCTAGTTGGTCCGAAAACCTGGATTGGGCCGACAGGCATCACATGGTGTGGGATTGTACTCAGTATCCCACAATTCAGGTGATTCTGAGGTCTAAATCCAGTAGTCTCATTAGGATAATGAAAACCTACGCGACAACCCCCCTGCTCTGTGCATCAAAGTTGGAAAACACTATCTTTGATTTATATTTACCATATGTTTTGTGGGTCTCCTGCATATACTAGACCAAACGTGGAATACCTTCCCAATAATTTAAATACATTTGCACTGACCTTGCTTTATTTGCCTGACCCACTTATTGATATTTTTTAACATAAGACCCAAGTGCACCAATGCTAATGCTTTTTCCAGGTTTGTATATTTTATTCCGTATGCAATATCGCTCAATGAATTTGCCCCCTTTCAAGACTTAACACTTTGGAATGATTTGCAATGAGGTCTAAATCATCATTAAAGTAGACATATATCTATCAATACTCACAGAACGCTCGAAGTACAGGCCAAAAGGTCTGCATCATCTGCATAAGTAAGAGGATACAATTCCTAACAATTCTTTGGGTGTCTAGGCGCTTTGCTTTTTGGTGTTTTCAACTCCACTTGTATAGAGTGTAAAAAGCAAAGGAGCCAAGGCGCAACCCTGACAAACACCAGAGCAACATATGTTTACATACTTTTACACTCACCCCCTAGTCGTATTTCACAGTCACATGCAAATTAGAATGTAAACACGTTATGGAATCAAGCCCTGGAAAAGCCAGTCCCATTCTCTTGAAGATTGACCACAGTTTTCATCTTTTACCTTGATCAAAAGCCATACTGAGATCCATAAATGTAATATAAGGTAGTTGAAACTGTTCTCTATTTCTCAATCAACAGATGTAAATCCAGCCACCTTTCAACCATCTCTAGTCCTGCACAAACGCCATACGCACATCCATAAGCACACCTACTTTTTTAACCCATGTCTGTATCTTGTGCATGACGATTCTACCCTTACTGTAAAGCCTAGCAGTGAAATAGGTTGGTGGCACTTGGTGGTCATCCTTATTTTCTTTTTTAAAGATTGGTACTGTTATGAACCTGGACCATGAGCAGGGTATATTGCAAGAGAGATTGGGTTCAACACATTTGTAATTGCTAATGCCTACATATTAGGTTCTGCTTTGAAGATGTCCATAGCACTAGTTTTACCGGAGGGGCTATGTCTCTCTCAGCCTTATAAATTGCTGTTAAAGTTCAACTAATTGAAAAGTTGCTTGTAATATACCATGGAATTGACTTTTGTTTCAGAAGGTGGCCATTTACAATTTTCTAGAAGCTTGTTGTATCATTCCATGCACATGAACTTAACAAATTGCCCCATGCCTATATCTTCATATTCTTTTCCTCTCTCTGATGGAATGTAAATAGTTCTTTCTAAGTGTTATTCTTTTCCCTAGAAGAAATAATTTTAACACTTTATGCAAATTATGGCTGGCTAGTCTGCGAGCCTTCTGGCTGGGCTACAGACCAAACAATCTTGCATTTTTTCCAAGTTTTGTGATGTTGGTTACCTATTTTACAAACTAGAGACCAGTCCAAAGAAAAGCCACAGGATGGACAGGGAAAGAAGGAACATTTTCTTTATTAGAAAAACCTCACCCACCAGGGATATTCCTTGGTGGCATGCTTCACAATTGGATTTCTTCCCGTTCCGCTGCGGAGCATGGCGTGCTACGACGGATGAACTATGTGGGAGCACTGTTGTAGTCTCATCAGTGTGGATCATAAGAGGGATACGAGTGGCTGGGTCTTGGGAGAGTTAAAAATACCTACCTCCAAGTGATTTAGATGGTTTAATAGATCTCATGGAGAGGGTATAATTAAAAAGAGGGCATCGGAAGAGGGTGTGTTATGTACCCTGCTGCCTGGTCTACATGTTTCGGAGCCTTACCCTTAGGCTCCTCTTCAGGACATAAGTTGACTCCCTAATGTCACTCCTAGTATGACTACGACTATTTAGAGCATTAATATTACATGCTATATAGTTTGATATAAAGCACCTGACTGAGGTGATGACTAAAGATGATACCTATTAATTGCAATGTCTGTCCATAGTACTCTGTAGTATTGGACTCACATGTCATAGATCCGCCGGGAGGGTGTGTGCTTGTAGTCACACATTCATCAAAGCGACACTCCTGCTCTGTATCTGTGTCAACTGTTCTAGTGATCATGTTATAGGTGTTCATAATCTGCCAATTGTCAGGTCATGAATCCAGCCATATGTGTATAGATGATATGTAAGCTCCTACACAATGTTATGTCAACAAACCTGCGTCAACTTTACACTTTCTTAGCCTAAAACACCCATCCATTATGGTTTATTTGCTAGAAACATTTTCAGCTAGCCTGTAAAATGGCACGGGCAGACCTAAATTAACCACCACTGAGGTATGATCACTAATCCTGAAATTAGTATAAAATCACTGGGGCTTTTACTTTTGAGAATGAACATTTTGTAATAAAAATGCCTATGTCAGTTACACTATATAATTTCAAAACTTCCCTCTTTGAATTTGTATTATAATAACAGGAAGAGTCATACATAGGTGAGATGCACAGCACTCAATCCACCTGCTGTTAACAACTCTCAGGCACTTGAATCATGCCAGCACCTTCTAATTGCAAACCATATTGTCTGCTCTCTTGTGCCCTCTAACCTTTGGACCGTGGTATTAGGGCCTTTAGCAGTATGGGCCCAACTCTTCTCTACCCAAGACTAATCACATATGTATTTAGTTACTGAAAGATTTTCATATTGCCTTGCTCTTACTCAAAACTGGGTGCCATGGTGTTTACATATAACACTACAATATAAAAAAAGATTCTCCAGTACCGCATGCAGCTAACACTTGTTATCCATACCTCATAGAACAATTCAAAGAACAACTCACATTAACATTTTTGAAACCAAAGTGGACCTTGTGAAATTTATTAGAAAAGTAAATCTGGTGAAATAGGTTTTCCAAGCTTCACATAAACAGGGACAAAGATCCATTTTCTCTCAAGATGTAATATATATGCAACTAAAAAGGGGTTGCACAACAAGTTCATGAAAACCGAAACTATTACAAAATATTTTAATATCACAGATTTAGTCACCTTAGAAATTGGACTGAGGAAAATTCCAACTTCATTTCCACCCTGAAATCAGGCAGTGTAACTGACATCGTTTTCATGCTATTTTAAATGACATAGACACAATTACATTTTATAAATGTCATCAACATCTAAGTAAAGGAAAATTGCAAGCATAAGAGTGTTTGAATTCTGATTGTACTCATCATCAGGCAAGCAGAAAACTAGGGCAATGCCATTGCTATTCATTTTTATGAATATGATATAGAAGCTACCAAAAAAGTTAATGTTAAAATAAACCATGCGAAATGTGGACAAAAAAAATCATAGGTAGAATACACACAATTTTAGAAGGTAAAACATGCATGTATTTTCATAACAACTGCTAAATTAAGATAAATGTGAATATCTCAAAATGTATTGTCCAGCAACGCCTTTACTTCATCTACTACCTCCCTTAAGACCATTAGGAGGTACTTTCCCATGCTCTGGCCCCACCACATTAGGTATAGAGCTGATCATTGAAGAAATTTTACAATAGATAGACATACTCATTGGTCTGTTCATACAGAGCTTGCAGTCATTCATCAATAACACTAAACATCTAGCAAAACAGATTGATATACCATGGGTAGATTCAATATCTATTAACAACCACGGAAACTAGTGGATTGTTTATTTGCCATGATTCATCATGAATATGGTTTTACTGCACTCCACATCAATCTCTACACCTGATCTGCCATTGTGGGCACACCCAAATGCTATTAGATCTACCTAAATTTGTCATCATTATCAACTGTTTTCTGTATCAATCACATCTTTATCTTCTGAAGAGATTTATTGCTATTGTTTTGAGATGGCGCATGCCTGGAACAAAATCCTTTTCAATATAGGGACAAAATAATTTGCTGGGGACGCTATATGGATGACGTGCTCATGATCTACAATGGATCAGAGGAAGACTCTGAATATATAACAGCCTCCATTGTAATAATACATATAATGTGAGCATTTCTCTGAGCGTGAACAGAGAGTAAATTGTCTTATTTGATACAGAACTATTCAGCAACAATGATAAAATGGAATGTAGACTATATAGAAAACCATTGGAGTCTATCAACAACTCTAAATCTGGCCACCCCAGACACCAAATAAATCATATTTTGAAAAGCTTATTAAAACAAAGCAAATATGTAGTCATGATGAGGTCTATGAAAGTGAGCTAAATAATACCTTAGCACAGTTCAAGGAAAGAAGATATCCATCTAAAAGTCTTATAAAATTAATGGATCACTTTCATAAGGCAGAGGCAATAAAGCAACTCTTGAGCCCAAGTGATGCTTTCCATTATTCTGCGGCTTAGGGCCGTGGGTTGCTTAAAAATACTGTATGTTTACTACAAATGCAGATCAAAGTCTTGTACACAATTTAGGAATATGAAATCAGTGATTTCATGAACTTTAATCTAACTTATTCCATGTATATTATACATTGTGATCACCAGAAAATATATGTGGTCTATACAAAGAGTGCTCTGAAAGACCGCTGGAAGGAACACATCAGAGCCTTGACTAACAAGGATTGGAAGTATCATGTGTCACTACACTCTAGAATTCTCATCATGCCTGTAATTTGTTCAAGATGATATTAGTTGGCATTCAACACATTCTTACAAAGAGTGGCAACAGAGGACTGAAACTAAGGACAGCAGACACAAAAATGGTTCAACACCCTACAAACTAGAACTGGATACAGTCCACAAAGTTCATACTAGCCTAATTTGAAAAGGTTTTTGTATGCTCAGTATATTTGCTTTCCTAAATTCTCTGTGTTTTTGGAATTATACAGACAAGCCCTACACCTTTATAATGTGACTATGTATAGTTTTCCTTCTTAACATTACATTTGTTAATATGTCATTACATCTCAGTTTATACTTTCCTATCTGTTATCTTTTGACCTTGTGCTAAAAAAGGTGCACTAAACGTGTTTTCCCATTTCCTCAAAATGATGTAATGAGTGCTGCTTTTATATTACACTATATGTATGTGCATTAAATAGGAAAGGGATTGTGTTGGATCTATTCCGCCTATTTATTGACTGTGGTTTAATTCCTGTGAGCAGATCAATAAATGCTTTAGGTAATGTACAGGGATCAGCATGGTGTGGTGATTATTGATTTATGTTTTCTGTTTCAATTATATTTCATTTTTTTTGTTTTTTGTACATGGTTCTTATCTTTCAGCATTTGGGTAAAGGAATGTGGTAGTTCTTGGTTTAAGATGATGAGTTTTACATGAGGGGGAATGCTAGACACTAATGCCCAGATTTATACTCTGTTTGTGCTGAATTTGCATAATTTTTTAATGCTAATTCAGCTCAAATTTAACTCCATATTTAAATTTTGACGCTAGGCTAGTCTAATGCAAAATATTGGAGTTAAGGTCATTTTTTGGATACGTGAACCCACCTTGCGTCAATGAGATGCAGGGTGGGCATTCCCATCCAAAAAATGACTCCAAGGCCCTAGCGTCTTATTTATCCTCCCATGCAAAAAATGGTGCACAGGAGGGAGGCGGGCATAAATAATGGCACTAAGCCTCATTAGCACCATTATTTAACGCCTGGGTCAGGGCAGGCGTTAAGGGACCTTTGGAACCGTTTCCATGGTCAAACACCATGGAAAGAGCCTAAAGATGCCCTCCCGAGCCCCAGGAACACCCCCACCCACACCATAGGGACACCACAGGATGTGGGACCCCCATACCAGGTAGGTAGGGTAAGTAGAGGTAAGTATTTTTTTTTTCCAAAGTGCCATTGGGGGCCATGAAATGGGCCCCCCTACATGGCACCGGGTACAATGGCCATGCCGAGGGGACCCTTCTCCCCTGTGCTGGCTATTGGTGTGGTGGGCCTGACTCCTGTCTTTTATAAGACAGGAGTCATGTGGTATGGATGGTTTTGCGTCAAGAAATGATGCTAGGCTGGTTGGAGTCATTTGTTTTTCCTCTAACCAGCCTAACTTCATTTTTTGGTGCAAACCCCCTTCTCCCATACCGCCACCCCGACATGCCGAATGTCATTTTTTTTATGCTTGCCCACTCTATGCGCCAGATTGCGCCATTCCATTAATATGGCGTCCGGCTGGCATCCTGGAATGGCGCAAGCCGGCGCTATACCTTTTGACGCAAAGCTGAGCAAAAGCAGTTTTGCATCAAAAAGTATAAATATGGACCTAAAAGTTTTCTGAGACACAGTAGGCAAAGCGGAAGCATATAGGGCCTCATTCCAAGTTTGGCTGGCGGCGGGCGCCGCCAGCCAAATGGGAACTGCCACTTGGCCGCTCCGCGGTCAAAAGACCGCGAAGGCCATTCTAGCTTTCCCGCTGGCCCGGCGGGCGACCGCCAAAAGATCGCCCAGCGGGAAAGGCCCTGCAACAATGAAGCCGGCTCCGAATGGAGCCGGCGGAGTTGCAGGGGTGCGACGGGTGCAGTTGCACCCGTCGTGATTTTCACTGTCTGCAATGCAGACAGTGAAAATCCTTGTGGGGCCCTGTTAGGGGGCCCCTGCACTGCCCATGCCAGTGGCATGGGCAGTGCAGGGGCCCCCAGGGGCCCCACGACACCCGTTCCCGCCATCCTGTTTCTGGCGGTGAAAACCGCCAGAAACAGGCTGGCGGGAAGGGGGTCGGAATCCCCATGGCGGCGCTGCAAGCAGCGCCGCCATGGAGGATTCCCCCAGCCGGGGGAAATCCGGCGGAAAACCGCCGGACCCGGCTGGGCGACCGCGGCTTCAAAGCCGCGGTCGGAATACTGAATGAGGCACCGCCAGCCTGTTGGCGGTGCTTCAGCCGGCCTCCACCCTGGCGGTCATAGACCGCCAGGGTCGGAATGAGGCCCATAGTCTTCAGGGCAAAAGAATACAGTAGGAAAAATAGCTATAGAAAAAGACAAAAAATCTGTGACAAAGAAAGGCAGAGTTCTTGAAAGACACACTGTCTAATTTCCCCCACTCCACGTGTTTTTCAGGAGAGCTTTCCTGATCTGTGTCATATAATGAACTAATATGCTTCTCCTTTAGCCCACAAGCTCTTGCATGGCTTACTTGTTCATTGCCAAAGTAGGGTTTGATTCTTGTGAGCACCAACATCTATCTTTTTCTATAAAAACACATTTTCTCAAGTAAAACTATATGTTGTCCGTAATTCTCCATATATCTCAGATAACCTTCAACTTATGAACGCTTTGGAGCATCTTGTACTACTGGATTTACTAACATTTTTTGTAGACGTACTATATGAATCTATTGCATTTGAAGTACTATTTTGAGGGTCTTCATTCTCCAGATGACCACTTTTGGCCCCCCATGTTCTGAGTGAAATTTCAAACCCATATATCCAATATTATACAAGCATGCATTCACTCAGAGTTTGTCAATAATGCAGAGGATGACATGTAAAATAACTGAAAATGACACACATTCCCCTTTGGGTCATTATAGACCCTGAGTCGCTGCATTGTCTTCAACAGAGCTCTCAACATTCTAATGTTCTAATAGGAATTTAAACCTTTTGCTAGATATTACCAACTCGGTTTTATAATCTCTGTTCCATTACAGAGAATGGCCACTGACGATGAGTAAAATAAATACCTTGTGCAAAATGCCTGCCACATTGAAATATGAGATGCAAACATATGTCTGCCAGTATTTATAGTGGGTTTGTGCCCCCTTTTGAAAGTTCTTGCCAATCTTCAGCCACTGTTATTTATTAGCTTATTTCTAAATATGGTTTATGTTTGAATGCACAGACTTGGACCTATATCCTACTAAGTACCTTTCTTCTGGGTATTTTCTCCGCATTGCCACATTTCTGTCACTTTTTGGTCCTCTTACTTTACACCTTTAAATTGTGTCCTGACTTTCATCAAAACCTGTATGATAATCCTACAAGTCACCAATATGTACTTTTGGTATGGTAGATCTCTAAAAGCTTAACAACAACAATACTAACAATAAAAGCTGTGATAGTTCTTTCTGTATAGAGTGTTTATTGGGATTTTGCTCATTTGCTATGCCCTTCTTCTATTGAACCTTTTATAGAATAACACATGTGAAACTTTTATGATACTGATACATTACACTCATGTATGTATGTAGTTTGAGCCTTGATTATTACTCTGTATTTCACTGTTTTCCTTTTGGTATTTGTACTGCTTCAGGCTTGATAAAGCAGCTTCTTGCTATGAAAAACATGTTGGCTGTATTTTTCCTGATTGACTATTTTCTGTGAAATCATGCTATTGTTCCCTTAAATTAGCTTACATGCATATATATTGTTTTAAATGAAAAACGTTCGCAATTTGTCTATATTATATTTGCACCAAAACGGAGTTCAATAAAAAACTGTTGACTATAGTCTATGTGAAAACTCAAGACAGATAATAAAATATCTTCTCGATACTTAACTGTTATGCATACTTTTCTTGATATTAAGACTCCACTGTCTTTTAAAAAAATCCAACAGGGAAGGTTACTGGTGTCTTGTAAAAGCACCTTAGTGATGGATGGAAAAACTCTCATATTTCCTCCCCACTTTACTCATAAGGACCAGAAAGTTGACTACCAAAATTCTGTGCTCCTAAATATTTAAACTGAAATCTACAATGTAGAAAAAAAGTGAAATTATATATAAAAGTATTAGATGGAATACATACCAGCCCATTGTTATTTTGCACCTCATGCCACCTCAGTTTGAACTGAGCCATATGCAAATTAATATTGATCCTGCATCAGTAGGAACAGTCCAGTCCGAAATGAAAGGCCAGGTCCTCCCTGAACCAAAACACAAGCAGTCCAGGACTGTTTTCATCCTTATGTAGGCCAATTGGCCAAATATAGCTTTTCACCAATGGCATAGTGTGCATGGGACCCATGTCTGAGAATACCCATCCCACTGAGGGCTTCACACGGAACTATACGAAAAAGTGATGGATGCAATGATTGAAATAATCTCAGTCATTAATAAGAACTCGGGCCTGCACACCAGACTGTCATTATTTTGCACACCATGCCTCCTCAGTTTGGACCCAGCCATACCCAAATCAGTCCCAATCCTGCTCCAATGGGAGCCGTCTACCCCATACTGTCAGGCCAGGTCCTTCCTGAACCAGAACACAGGCAACCCAGGGCCAGTTTCAACTTTATTAGAGCTGATGAGCCAGGCATAGCTTGGTTTCAGTGACACAGTGTATACGGAACCCATGTCTGGGCATACCCATCCCATTAAGGGAGTTACACTGAATTATACAAAGAGGTGATGGATGGAATGCTTGAATTAATCTCATCCACTGGTAATAATTCAGGCCACATCCCAGACCATTGTTATTTGCACACAATGCCACCTCAGTTTGGACCCAGCTATATGCAAATAAGTCTTGACAATGTTCTAACAGGAACAATCAAGTCCGATGTGCTGGCCAGGTCCTCCCTGAACTGGAACACAAGCAACCCAGGACTGGTTTCGCCCTTATTAGGGATCACCACCCAGGTACAGCTTAGTTTCAGTGGCCCAGTGTTTAAGGGACCTATGTCTATACCTATCAGGCCATTTTGGGATGTCCCACTGAATTATACAAAAAAGTGATGGGTGGGGTGCTTGAATGAAATCAGCCACTGGTAATAACGCAAGGTTACATCCTAGTCCATTAATCTTTTGCACACCATGCCACCTCAATTTGGACCCAGCCATATACAAATCAGTCCTGACCTTGCTCCATTGGGAAAAGCCCAACCCAAACTGCCAGACTAGATCCTTCCTAAACCAGAACACAAGCAACTCAGATCCAGTTTCAGCCTTATTAGGGCTCATCAGCCAAGTATACCTTGGTTCCAGAGGAACAGTCCATTCTGAAGTGCCAAGCCAGGTTCTCTCTGAACCAGAACACAAGCAACCCGTGACTGTATGCACCCTTATTAGGGCTCATCAACCAGGTATAGCTTGGTTCTAGTGTGCACAGGACCCATGTCTGGACATACCCGTCTCACTTAGGGCTTCACACTGAACTATACAAAAAAGTGATGGATTGACATAATCTCAACCACTGATAACAACCTGGACTTGCATCCCAGTCCATTGTGATTTTGTACACCATGCCTCCTCAGTTTGGACCTCGTCATATAAATTTCAGTCCTAACCCTGCTCCAAAGGGAACAGTCCCGCCTGACCTGACAGGCCTTGTTCTTCCTGAATCATGACACAAGCAACACAGGACTGATTTCATTCTTATAAGGGCTCACCTGCCAATTATAGCTTTGTTCCAGTGGCACAGTGTGCACAGGACCTACTTCTGGGAATACCCGTCTCACCTAAGGAGTCACACTGAACTCTACATAAAGGTGATAGATGGAATCCTTGAATTCATCTCAAACACGCACCCCAGTCCATTGTTATTTTGCACCCCAACCCCATGCCACCTCAGTTTGAACCCAGCCATATGCAAATCAGTTTGGAACCTGCTCCAATGGGAACAGTCCTTCCTGAACTGACAGCCAGGCCATCCTTGAACTGGAATACAAGCAACCCAGGACCCCTTTCACCCTCATTAGGGCTCATCAGTCAGGTATAGCTTGGTTCCCGTGGCACAGTGTTTACAGGACCCCTGTCTGGACATACCTGTCACACTGAACTATACAAAAAAGTGATGGATGGAATGCTTGAAATAATCTCAGCCACTGATATTAACTTTGACCTGCATCCCAGTCCATTATTATTTTGTACACCATGCCTCCTTAGTTTGGACTCAGCCATATGAGTATCAGTCCTGACTCCGCCCCAATGGGAACAGCCCAGCCTGAACTGTCAGTCCATGTTCTCCCTGAGCCGTAACACAAGCAACAAGTGTTACTTTAAGACTTGGAGCAAAGGCCCAAGGGAGGGTAAAACTGAAGCAGTTGTGACAATGAGGGGCATACTTACAAGAAAGTGATGCATCAGCTATGATGTGCCACTTTTCCTGTGCCATCCTGCACACCCCTTAATGTCACCATGGTAGGGCCATATCTACAAAACAGCGTACCATGGCACACATTAGCACAATAGCATCAAAATTGTTAATGCTATTTTGGCCCATTGGTCAACTAGTGTCAAAAACTTTGGCACTAGTCCAGCAATGCATGGTGAGGCCCATTTGGAACAAGAGGGGTGCCACTTTAACGCCTGCCTTGGGCAGGCATTGAAAATAAGAGGAAAAATTGTGCAGTGAAATCTTGTAAATTTCACTGTGCCATTTTTTGGGGCCTGCCTGCAGGGGCCTGGCGCAGGCATAATGTGACACAAAGGGTTAAAAAGTGGCGCAAAGCTTGCATCATGCCACTCTGTAAATCGAGTGCGGGGAAAAGGCCTCCTTGATGCCACCTTACCTTTAAACAAAAATGAGGTTAGGATGGGACAAGGAGGCGCTATGGGCTTGTGAATATGCCCTTTAGTTTGGCCTCAGAGAGATGGCGCAAGAGGGTATGTGGCAAAATAATAGCCCTATTTTTAGCAAGGGGCAGAGGAGGTAGACCATTCTGCAAGACAGTAGCTACCTTTACTGAAGTTGGTGCAGCAGAACTAGGGCCCAGGGTACTGAGGGGACCACTACATCACAATTCTGACTCTCACACTTTCAAAAAGGAGCATCGGGTCTTATTTTTCTTTCTAATATTAGGGTTGAGGGCACAGTGCAGAAAAAAGTGGGACAACATGTGGGAGCTCATTTGTTTCCTCGAAAGGGACAGAGACAGAGCCTGTTTCAAGACTGGAATGATGGTCAGGCATGGTAGGCAAGGGGTTAAAGAGTCAGAGGTGGTAGCCTGCCACACAGGGCCTAAGTTATCATTAGTGCTGCAGGTGCAGTGGTATTGGAGCACATGTGTATGAGGGGTTCACAAACCCCTAATTATCGGGAGTAGTTTTTGTGGGTCAGTTACTGGTTTTGTTTGATGCATTTGCAGTTTCATAAGTCTCACATTCAGTGTGGGTTATGAACTTCAGAAAAGGTATCCTTGAAATGATCTCATAAGAACCCCCTCGTCCCCCTATGCTCAGCCCTGTCCCTCCCACAATCCTTGCCATAAAGTTTTAGAGGGGACAGTCGCCACTTGCGGCATGGAAAAGGGGTGGGCGGCACGTGGTGGGTGGGGAGAGGAAATTTATATAAAAAATAAAACGTACCTGAATCGTGCCGCATCGCCGCACACCAGTCTTCTTGCTCTACTGCAGGCTCCCAGCCTGCCCTGCTGCCAATCCGAACGCTGCTTTCATGCTACTGGCAGCATGAAGGCAGCTTTCTGATTGGCCGGAGTGCCCTGGCTTGAAGCTCTCAGGCAGAGTGGGAGCCTGTGGCTGCTCTCTACAGCCCGGCACACAGGCACGCCGAGGGGAGTACTTTGCACTTTCCCTCCGTGCTCGTCAGCACCATAGCCCCACCCCTTTAAAATAAAATGATAATAAAAATAGTTTATTATTGGTATATTTTTAAAGTTTTGCATCTACTGCTGCTGGCGGGGGTCGAAGCCGCTGGAGGGGGGCCTGGTTTCATAATATTTGGCTTAGGGGGGCTCGGAGCAAAAAGTTTGTCATCGTAGGCTGAATGAAACTTTTTCAAGCTTTAGTTTTAGTCCGAGGTGACCTTCAGTCCTCAAAGCACTTTTAGCTATTCGCAGTCAAACTACCTTCACAATGCTTTTGCAAAGGCCATTGCTTACAGATTTGATGGATCCTGAAAAACACTGTGAGCATTTATAAAATAAATGAAGATAGTAATACACTATTTTAATTTAATTTTGGAACTATACGTTAATCACATCAGGCTTCCTACAGCATCAGAAGTAGCCTTTCCTAACTGGATAAACTTAAATCTGGCATACCAAAGCCTTCTTCCATACGTGGTAAACATATTTTCCCTGTGAACACAAGACTGTGGCCTCGATTTACAAAAGTTCCCAACGAAAATTTCCCAATCGATTCTCGGAGTACTTTTTAATTTTCTGCCAAATCCACATTTTTCCAACTGCCAAATCCACATTTTTCCAAGATTACTCAATTGCGTCTGTTACCATAAATGGAACTGCAGCTTTGTTTACAATTCTGAATGAGAAACTGAAGCGTGATTATACATTTCCGTATTATTCATATACAAGTGTAGAAATGTATAACAATAAAACCCTTCCCATTAATTTAGAAGTGTTTCTCCCCCCCCCCCTTCGAACCTGGCTGCAAATTGTTGGTAAAAACTCGCCAACTTGTAGGTACTAATTAGACTTTTTTTGCAGGCGCTTCCGCCTAGAAAAGTCAACAAGTTTTCCCCTAACCTGGAATTTGCTTATGTAGAAATGCAAATCCTATTTGCAAGGTTAAATGTTTGACGTCGGAATATGACACGAACGTTCCAATTTCTTTTTCCGCACCTGAGTTGCACCACAACTTCCAAGAAGCGGGGCTTTAATGAAAACCTTTCAAACACATTCCGTGTGACCCCTCACTCCGTTCATTGCTCTCAATTTTAAAACTTTCCCTCCACCTGCATTTAACAGTTCATATGTCCTGGCCACACATTACAACATGTCCAATTGTTTTCTCCATTTCCGCATTTTATTTTTATGTTTAAGGTACATATCTTTTTCTGAAAGCTAATTTCCTTCATGCGGGCGCTACACTAATCTTCTCATTAAGAGGCCCGGAAAATGCTTAAATGTGAGGTATTTCACACCTTCCTTTTTTTAGAGTAATTCAGTAGTTCCGCATTATTAAAATGCAATAAATTACTACAGATTTACTACAAATTTAGCACAAACCTCTAAATGAAGGCCCAACTATAATGAGAAGATGAGAGGTTAGGGTTACCATGAACAAAAGATATACCCCAAAAATGTATTTTATTATAAGAACCACTTGTTTGCTTTATCCTGTACACCACCTGCAGTGAAAGCACCTGTAAGATCGCCTTTGTAACACAAAATATAACGCTTATCAGATCATAGTTTAGTGACTGACATCCTGACCCAATAGCTGAATATACACTAAAAGTTGATGGCTGGCCTCATGTGACCCACCAGAGCCAGACATTTTTCAGCTTGCCAATTAAGAGTGAAATCAGTTGAATGTTAGGCATGGAGTAATTAAACCAACTTAAGAAATGCAGACTGAGAGGAAAATTGAACAACTGTAGACCTAGTGGGTCCAATCATTGCTACCAAGTTCATTTTCAGCATAAACTCATATAATTGAAAACCAATTGTGAAATGCAGAGGCCTTGGCACTTGTCACATTACTAAAATGTTAAATTTCATTTCACTGATAAATATGTTACTTTTGGCAGATTACAGTCAAAATACTCTTCTTGCTTATACTTTCGAGTATATTTATCAGTAATTTTGATGAGATATGGGTATGTCTGATTGGCGAGCAGATTTATATTGCTGTTATAAACAGGTGTTTTATGGACGTACTTACAATGGTAGAATTCGTTTTCCTTGTCTTGTAAAATATCATAAAGCCTTGTTTAGAGACTCTCTTTGCATAATTCGATATGAATATTCAAAAGCACAAGACAACTGGAAGAAGTTTCAATATATCCAACTCTTTTGCTTTAGATAAACACCAAAATAGACCAATTCCACCAACTGTTACATTAACATATTTACTAATAAGACAGCTCTTAATTGATATGCATGATCAATATCTACATTCAAATGATTCCATTTGGTATAAAATCATTCAGTAAATGAATAAAACATCTGCAGTAGAAATCTGGATTTCAGCAGGAATTATTTAAATGACATATGTATAGTCTAAAAAATTCCATATAGTCCTTCGGATTTAAAACTTAAGTTGGATCCTGAAGAATACAAACACTATTGTGTATTGTTCTTAGAAATGACGATAAAAAAGTTATCAAGTAATATGGCTTTTCTTTGTAATTTATATGCATTAATCAAATCAAAATGGTTAAAAGGTTCCAAAGAAACATGCTTAGATATTTTTAAAGATGAATACTGTATTTAGTAAAAAAAAGGATTCAGGATCAAAAATATTTCAGAATAGCCATGGTCATACATGTGTTTAAAATTAAATTATATTTGGATTTGACTTTCCATTCAAAACAAAATTAATTCTTAAGACCTGTTGTAACTCCTTAGAAATTAAGAAACATACATTATTGGCTTCAGAACAATGCTTGGCCTGCAGGTCTTCTGAAGGGATATTTGGACATATGTTTTGAGAATGTGCCTGGTACATCTCAAAGTAGGATTCAGAGTAAGAGTTACAAGCAGCAATGTGTTCCTTTGGCTAACCAGTGCTAAAGTGCATGTGTTCCCTCCTTAAACCATTGTAATATTGACTTGTTCCCCAATTGTCATATTTAATTTGCTTATAAGTCCCAATATATGCAATATATGTGCCCGGGCATGTAAATTATATGCTATTAGTAAGCCTGCAACACTGATTGTGCTACCCACTTAACTAGCCCTTTAAACATATCTCAGGCTAGCCATTGCAGAGACTGTGTGCAGTTTAAACTGCCATTTTGACCTTGCAAAATAAAACTTTTGCCAAGCCCAAGCATTCCTCTTTAATACATGTTAACCTTAGAGTATGCCCTAGATAGCCCAGAGGACAGAGTGCAATGTATTCAAAGACCTTGACATGTACGTTTTAGTTTTACATGTCCTGGTAGATCTCTTACATGTGTTTTTCACTATTGCATGGCCTGTCTTTCCCATTGGATAACACTGGATTTGCCTTATTGCAACTTATGAGTGTAGCTTGCTTCCAAATAGGAAGAGCTGGCCCCTTCATGTTTGGTGTCTCTGGAATCAAAATTTAAAATCCTAGCTTATGTTGAACTTGACTTTTAAATTGCAATTCTGAAAATGCCACTTTTAGAAAGTTAAAAGAACAGATGCTGGACGGAATGCTGAACAATGCAAACATTCCCAACCAGTCACCCAGATCTTTGTTTAATCAATTGTTTTGTTTGCCCACCAGCCAATCCAGTTTGGACCCAGTCATATGCAAATCATTTTTGACCCTGCTCCCCATGGGAACAGTCCACCCTGAACTGCCAAGCCAAGTCCTCTCTGGACCGGAAACATGCATCCTGGGACCGGTGTTAGGGTATCACCTCTCATCAGGCAGGCTAGATTGAATCCAGCGGCACAGTGAGTACAGGACCCACATCTGGGAATACCGTCCCACTTAGAGTGACAAAAGCAAAAAGAACAGATGATGGATGGAATGCTCTACAATGCAAACATTCACACCCAGTCACAAATATCTGGGTTTAATCCATCGTTTTTTTGCCCACCATGCCACCCCAGTTTGGACCCAGCCATATGCAAATCAGTTTTGACCCTTCTCCCTATGGGAATAGTCGAGCCCGAACTTCCAGCCAGGTCCTCCCTGGACTGGAAACAAGCATCCTGGGACTGGTTTTAGGTTACCACCCCTCACCAACCAGGCTAGCTTGAATCTAGTGGGGCAGTGAGCATGGGACCCACGTCTGGGCATACTTAGGGCAACAATAAAAGAACAAATGATGGATGGAGTGCTGAACAATGCAAACACTCACCCCCAGTCACAAAGATCTGGGTTTAATCCATTGTTTTTGGCAGTTCAGGCTGGACCATGGTGGACAAAAAACGATGGATTAAACTCAGATCTATGTGACTGGGGGCAAATATTTGAATTGTTCAGCATTCCGTCCATCATTTGTTCTTTTTACTTTGGAAAGTTGTCATTTTTATGCCGTTGCCATTTGGTGCCTGCAGTCTGCCTCTGGTCACATGCCTGGGTGTAGCTGGCAGTTGGGCTTATATTCCTCCTAGACAGACACACAGTGGGAGCTTAGGTGTGACTTAAGTGGTTTCCTGGGCAGGATGGGAGCGAGGAGCAGGACACAGCCTCACTTATTCCTGAATAGGCTGTGTTGTGTCCACACACAAAGGGCTTAACAACCCTGTATTGTCACTCCAACCAGCTTGAAGCCAGGGCAGGGCAGGAAGGAGATTCCTTGCACTTCAAAGCCACTGTATAGAAGGTTCTCACACCTTTCAAAACCAGGGCAACAATGTATAAATACTGGGCCTAAGACACTACCACTTCAGTACACTTCTGGGCTTGTGGATACTCTGCAAGGAAGAAGGACTGCTCTGATGCTGAAGGCCTGCCACTCTGCTGGACTGATGTTTTTCTGGATCCCTGCTTTGCTGACCTGTGCCTGCTGCCCTCTTGCCTGAGAGTGAGAAGGACTGGACCTGTATCTCTCCACCTCAGATCCTAGAGTGACTCCAAGGGCTAGTTGACTGGCATTCTGGTCTGAAGCCTCAGAGACATAAAGGCCCGTATTTATACTTTTTTTGCGCTGCATTTGCGTCGTTTTTTTAAGCAAAAACGGTGCAAACTTGCAAAATGCCATTGTATTTTGTAGGTTTGCGCCGTTTTGCGTCAAAAAGCGGCGCAAATGCGGCGCTAAAAAAAGTATAAATACGGGCCAAAATACTTCCAACCATTCTGCTTCTGGATCTGGACTCGGCCATCTGTGAGTCTGTCCTACCAAGTGGTGCCACCTCAGTCCTGGACCTAGGAAGTGGACCTGAGGTATTTGCTGCAGCCGATCCAATACATCCTCTGCTGTGGTGGCAGAACAGAAGCATCACCACTGTTGCATAAATCAGAACTGGTGCATCCTCTACTCCATAGGTCGAAACCAATACAACAGACACACAATGCAGCAACCTGAGACCAGCTTATCACCCTCAGAACAACAACTGCATGATGTTTTGCCCGACGCAGGGTCCTTGCATACCTCATCGACAGTGGCCTCCACAACGATGTGAACCTACACATTGCCGGCACTATGTGGATCGGAACCAATGCATTGTCTCGGCTGTGCCATACAGGGCTTGGCATCACAAACCCTGTGGACAGGATCCATGATGCTGATGCACCAGGATCTCAACCCAGAGTCTCACCGCATCTTGGGACCAATGCATCTCCCAGCTACATAATGCATATGTGTTTCGGACTCATGGAACGCTCCCCAACCAGGACTTAATGTACTTTGGTTCAGCTGGCCTAACTGGGTCCCTGTAGCCGTCCCGCACTCCATTGCGGTTGACCTGAACTTTTGACTTTGTCCCGGCCCAGTGCAACAAGATATCCCTAGTTGGCACTTCTTGCTTCTAAGCACTGTTTTATAGTTTATTCTTTAAAACTTCATAATTCAAGTTCTACTAATTGGATTTTTGTCATTTTGGTCTTGTATTTATTAAATCAAGTTTTAGTTTTCTAACTCTGTGTAGGGTCCTTTTTGTGTGGAGATTTCACTGTTTTACTGTTTGAAGTGTTGCACAAATACATTACACAATGCCTCCAGGTTAAGCGTGAGTGTTCTGTGCCAAGCTACCAGGGGGTTGGGCACAGGTTAATTTGGGGTTTGCTTGTGCCTTGCCCTGATGAGGATTGTGGTTGCTGCTTGACCAGGGCTCACAACCAATAACCCTATTTCTAACAGTAAGCAATGAAGGCATAAGGGAAGGCAAAAGGGATGTTAAATGTGGGCTTCTTCTTTCTTCACAAGCCATACTTTGGAAGGACCATTTTCCTGAAAGAACAGGCAGATCTACTATTACAAGTACACCTATCCAGGTTTGCTTCTCCAGTTTTTGCTGTCTGAAAATGCAAAAAACAAGATAGCCTTTACCTTTCTTTCTTGATATATTTTATATAAGTAGGTTTGGGCTTGAGAAGGAGTTGGCACAATTGATTTGGCCCCTGATATTCATTTTTGCCCCCTTTGTTGCTTTTTTTAGTAGGATTTCTCATAGATTTGGTTTCAGGAAGGCTCATGCTGGCCATTTCCTCAACCCCGATTCAAAATTATTTTGGTGCCTTGCTTAACAACCTTAGTTTTGTCTCTCGCTATCATCAAGAACCATGAAGACTGCCAAGGAGGTGTTTGCCTTTGTGTTTTTTTCCATTACTTGTGGCCAACTATCGAGACAATTGATACTTTACCTGTGTGTATTAAAGTGCAGGGTGGCAATGTTACTGGCACGCAAGAAGGAAATGAGAAAGCCCTGCCCTGTCTTCTTGACAGTATCATTGCATCCCTGTTTTGTACAGAAAAATTTTATAGAAGATAGCTGATACCGGAAAGATCTCTTACACCTTCCCCTTCAATTGCTTTACTACAAGTATTTCAAGACAATTTGAACAGCCTTCATAATGACCAATAAAATAATCTTGAAAACATGGAATGTTTTGTTAACCTCTGCAATGATGATTGTTTTTCAGAAATGTCTTTGCTGTCTACACATTAAGAAAGTTATGTTTGCACATGACAAAAAATCCTAGTATTGTGTATGTCATAAGGGGTATCCTGCATTATTTTTATTAAGTCTTCATCTTTCCCTACTGTGTGTACAGTTGTTAATTTGCCCTCACCATATCTCCCACTGCACCTATGTTTATCTGCATTGTTAATTAACATATTGTAAATAATAAGTATTATACAAAGGCTGATGCACTTTCTTTTTGAACTTTTAGTACAATTGTGCTGAAAAATAGATATGTGCAGTTGCTGGAATCCTAAAGTATGAAACATTCTCTCAAAAAGGTCTTAATCAGTAGGCTGTGTGGTGTGAAGACTTAATGAAAAAATACATCCTTTCCTTTATAGAGATTGTTTTATGACTTCTAAAAACATGGTATAAAGAACTTGGGGGCGAACTTCTATAATTCACAGCTTTTGACATTAGATGCTGCCATTTTACCCTTTTAAATACATTTGACAGGACCCTTGAATTCTTTCTCATTACATCATTCATCAGCAGCCTAATCTTGTAGCTGAAGAAGTGTGTGGTGTACTCCCATAACCTCACACAATGCAAAGTGTAAGATTATTTATTGTGGCCTAAACACAACAGGCCCGTTGACCTTCAACTACAAGTTACAGAACTCCTGCAACACATTCATTCTAGAAACAAGTTGTGAGATCTATATCATTTTGTGACACACAGGGGTGCACAAGGCACATAGAACTGCAAGTCACTAGGTAATGAACACATGGATCATTTAAACAATAATCTACATAATACTCTATAAGAACAAAATGTTTAACATTTCACAAAACAATAAGATACAAGTACCAGCACACACAACACATCCACCCCCAATATAAACACAAAAAACAAAAGAAAAACATTTA
Source organism: Pleurodeles waltl (assembly GCF_031143425.1). Lineage (NCBI taxonomy): Eukaryota > Metazoa > Chordata > Amphibia > Caudata > Salamandridae > Pleurodeles > Pleurodeles waltl. Next base: position 1,400,695,305 of record NC_090444.1, on the reverse strand, counting down.
TTTCAACTTATCCTGTTACTGCAACTCATCCTGCTCACATGAATAATAACCCTTTTATTCATCTCATCATTTTCACAAACATAATCTTATAAGCATTTGGGTGGTTTCCTCACTTTGTCACTTTCCCTTTGAACACTGTCATTTTTCCACCTCCACTCAATCAATTGTCATCAGTACCATGCTGACATTCATCCACACCACTCTGACTTTCACCACCATTCTGTGAAACACTTCTTTATCAATTTCCTGCAGACCACCATCAAACACTAGAATCAACCTCAGCTTCAAACTTAACCTGATGCTGCAACTCTTACACTCACAGTACCACATTTAGATCTTTTGTCCTTAATATCACCCCCTTGCTCCTCTTCATCAGCTAAACTCTGTTACTTCTTATTCATCACCTCACCATTGTCACCATACCACCTGCTCAAATACACAGTAACCCCATTTCAGATTCCAGACCTGACCACCACTCAAGCGAACAGCATTATTCAACAATTATTTTACTTTACACAGATCTATGAACTGATTCTCTCTCTTGGAAACCTCCCACAGTGCTTTAATGTTGACCCACTGACCTACACAAATCCTAGCCTCCTTGGTTCCATGCTTGCTGTTATAATACTTTTTGATACCCTCATGAGTTTTTTAATATTAGCCTTCACCTTATCGAAATTTATATCCACACCACTTGACTCAACTTACCATTCCAGGCTGCACTTGAAAATCGTGTGGCATCATTCCTTGTGGTATTGTACATTCAAACCATTATAAACACCTGAGTTTCCCAATCACCATTTGAAAACACAGCTAATTTAATTGAGCCCTTGTGCACATGATTGACTTTCTCAATTTTTCCATTTTCACTGGGATTATAAAGGGATGTGGTCCTGTGTTTGACTCCAGTCATTTTAAAATACTTTTTAGCCTTGTTAGGCACAAATTGTAAGCCGTTATCACTAATCACTGGAACTGGTAATCCTTCAGCAGAAAACACTTAATCAATTCATTTAAAAACTGCCTCTGTTTCAACTACTTCCAAATGTTAAAGGCAGGCCAATGTGAAAAGATGTCCACCAAAGACACAGTGTATTTATGTTGTACAGGGAGTGCAGAATTATTATGCAAGTTGTATTTTTGAGGATTAATTTTATTATTGAACAACAACCATGTTCTCAATGAACCCAAAAAACTCATTAATATCAAAGCTGAATATTTTTGGAAGTAGTTTTTAGTTTGTTTTTAGTTTTAGCTATGTTAGGGGGATATCTGTGTGTGCAGGTGACTATTACTGTGCATAATTATTAGGCAACTTAACAAAAAACAAATATATACCCATTTCAATTATTTATTATTACCAGTGAAACCAATATAACATCTCAACATTCACAAATATACATTTCTGACATTCAAAAACAAAACAAAAACAAATCAGTGACCAATATAGCCACCTTTCTTTGCAAGGACACTCAAAAGCCTGCCATCCATGGATTCTGTCAGTGTTTTGATCTGTTCACCATCAACATTGCGTGCAGCAGCAACCACAGCCTCCCAGACACTGTTCAGAGAGGTTTACTGTTTTCCCTCCTTGTAAATCTCACATTTGATGATGGACCACAGGTTCTCAATGGGGTTCAGATCAGGTGAACAAGGAGGCCATGTCATTAGATTTCCTTCTTTTATACCCTTTCTTGCCAGCCACGCTGTGGAGTACTTGGACGCGTGTGATGGAGCATTGTCCTGCATGAGAATCATGTTTTTCTTGAAGGATGCAGACTTCTTCCTGTACCACTGCTTGAAGAAGGTGTCTTCCAGGAACTGGCAGTAGGACTGGGAGTTGAGCTTGACTCCATCCTCAACCCGAAAAGGCCCCACAAGCTCATCTTTGATGATACCAGCCCAAACCAGTACTCCACCTCCACCTTGCTTGCGTCTGAGTCGGACTGGAGCTCTCTGCCCTTTACCAATCCAGCCACAGGCCCATCCATCTGGCCCATCAAGACTCACTCTCATTTCATCAGTCCATAAAACCTTAGAAAAATCAGTCTTGAGATATTTCTTGGCCCAGTCTTGACGTTTCAGCTTGTGTGTCTTGTTCAGTGGTGGTCGTCTTTCAGCCTTTCTTACCTTGGCCATGTCTCTGAGTATTGCACACCTTGTGCTTTTGGGCACTCCAGTGATGTTGCAGCTCTGAAATATGGCCAAACTGGTGGCAAGTGGCATCGTGGCAGCTGCACGCTTGACTTTTCTCAGTTCATGGGCAGTTATTTTGCGCCTTGGTTTTTCCACACGCTTCTTGCGACCCTGTTGACTATTTTGAATGAAACGCTTGATTGTTCGATGATCACGCTTCAGAAGCTTTGCAATTTTAAGAGTGCTGCATCCCTCTGCAAGATATCTCACTATTTTGGACTTTTCTGAGCCTGTCAAGTCCTTCTTTTGACCCATTTTGCCAAAGGAAAGGAAGTTGCCTAATAATTATGCACACCTGATATAGGGTGTTGATGCCATTAGACCACACCCCTTCTCATTACAGAGATGCACATCACCTAATATGCTTAATTGGTAGTAGGCTTTCGAGCCTATACAGCTTGGAGTAAGACAACATGCATAAAGAGGATGATGTGGTCAAAATACTAATTTGCCTAATAATTCTGCACTCCCTGTATATGTTGTGGCCCTTGCAATGGTTTTCCTAGGGTTGCTCAGTAACACCAAGTCTCCCATAAAAGGACTACAAGTTTTCATAATTATATCCGACTTCACATACTGGAAAAAATCTCTAACCACTCTTTCTGAGCCAATGTCTATACTAGGCCATCAAAACACTCCTTTTGGTGCGCACAATACCAGTTTGGTAGCACAATGCTCCTGAGTTTGACTAATAATAACAAACTTCAGTTTGTCAGATGGAACCACTCTTTTACCTCTCTTCACAATACCATCCAACACAGACAATTTTTTTCTGACCTCCAGAAAAGGTTTCAAGCCATCAACTAGAATCTATGTCTCTGGACATCCAGACCCTGGTCACATTTCCTCAACTGAACCAAAATTAGGAATTGCTGGAATTTTTAATTCCACCTTCAGAATTGGAGGAAATGAATAATTATGAGCTACTTATGTAACTTGAAATTGCTAATAAATTCCGCCACTCTGTTGGCAGAATTAATTCACACTGTACTTGGTTTTTAACAGGAATGAAACAGGAATCCCTAAACACAGAGGGACTGTTCCCTCTTCCAGCCCTATTTAAACTACCGCAGGGCAGTGTATACCCCTCGTGCTCTTACATAAGTATCCACTTTTGACGCATTTACGCATCGTAGCAAAACAGGATTTAACTCTGGACCCCAATCTCATTTGGATTAAATATTTGCCACAAATGTTTGCCCTCATCTAATGTATCACTGGAATCTTGGAAGTGACAATTGTTCCTATGATACCATAACAAAGCCTTGAAAAAGCCCCAGGTTTTCAACCATGTAAAAGGCAAATCACGTGTCGGCTATATGTCACTGGAAGCAACCATGAAATATTGGGATTAAAAGTCGCAAGAATTAATATAATTGTGCCATAAAAATCAACAAAATGGCAATTTGAATACTATTTTAGGTGGATCCATAGTTTTATCTCTACGATCTATTTACTTTGAGGCGTAAAGGTCCAAACCTCAATCTGGAATTCACCTGCCCCAATGAATAGGTATTATATAACAGGCAGACAGTTCCAGACCTATCAAACATACTACTCCTAATTAATGCAGTTTCATATTCCTCCCATAACTCATCCTTGCATTACCTCAAATACAAAGGCATTTTTGATAAACGATATGCCACCACATTATCCTTTCCAAGTACATGCTAAATGTGAAATCCTGTAATCTCCTGGAAAATCTAGTGGTATGTACAGAAGCTTCGATCACACCCTTAGTAGATAACAACCTAACCAAGGCTTGTGGTTACTTCATGCCACAAATGGCTCTACCCATACAAAATAAACTATAATGCTTCAAACCACTAACATCCCTGTCTGGATGAAAGAGTATTTCTGTTCCAAAGGAGAGAGAGATAGTGAGGTGAAGACAATGGTTATTTCTTTCCCATCTCGTTCTTTCTGCATTAACACAGCACCCAAACCCTTTTCCACTTGCATCTTTAGTTACAAAACTGTGTACTGTAATATCTAAACCAGAAGGAGCAGAGGCACAAGAAATAGAACTCTTAATAAACTCAAAATCTCCAGGACATTGCACATCCCAATAAATTTGACCTTGTTTTTTAGAAGTTTTTTCATGTTGAATGTATTTTCAGCAACATTGCACTTACACCTAGAGTAAAATTCAGCAAGGCCCAAAAGAGACCTCACATCTTCCTTGCTGGATAGTGCAAGAGTCTCCTTAACAGTCTCTACTAAAGATGGTTTCGGTTTAAAGCCTTCCTCACATAAAACATGTCCTTGATAGGTAGTTGGATTTTCAGCTAAAAAAATGCTTAGAGTGTCCTACTGTAAGAAAAGGATTATGAAGAAGTTTGAGAGCTTTTTCTAACAGTAAATTGTGCTCCTTCACCTCTTTACCAAAAAGTCAACCTGCAACACAGTGGGCCTTCAACTTGTCCAAATAACTTGCTCATCAACGCTCAAAGAAAGTTGCTGTAGATGCAAACACCAACTGCATGCGCTTGAACTGACACCACCTGTTTTAGATGATAAACGCTGTAAGCTTCCTACTCTCTTGTTACAAGAGGATTTGATGGTACATAAGAAGACAAATCAATGTTAAAAAATCACTTAGCTCCTCTAATCAAACTTACATTTCTGTAATCTTAGGCAAAGAAAATTGGTCAACACATATATTATTATTTGAATGGTACTTATCAATGGATAAACAGACTTTGCCATGTGTCTTGCATGCCACGACTACAGGAGAAACCCACTCAGAGGACTCCCCCAGTTCAACTATATTATTATTTACCAACCTCATTAACTCCTTAGAGACCTCTCCTCTGTCTGAAATAGGAACATTATGCATCTTATGAATTTAAAGGAAACCATAGTTTTCTGTAATATTTTGCACTCAAATTCAACTAATCTTCACACAGCACCACTCAATAACTTAGGGAAATTCTCCAGTACTCCTTTTCTGAATTCTCCCCCTCCATCCAAAATCAAACTCTTGTTTACTGTGGAGATCCTGAATGATATGCAGCTCTCATGCCAACCTAAAACTGAAGGTTCTTTCCTGGCTACATGTAGTTTTCCCACACATTTCCTGTTCTTGAGTCTGTAAAAAAAGGTCTGAAATCTAGAAAGTCATTTTTTTCCTCTGCCATTGCCTTCAGGAGAAACATCAGGTTCTTGCAAAACAGTACCAATTTCACCCACAGACTTGTCCTTCCATGCTGATTCATTAATTATGGTATATGAAGATCCAGAATCAGCATACACATTAAACTGATTCTCACCAATACTCATTGCACATAGGGTTCCTGTGTATACTTCCACTACTGGAGCCATTAAACAGACCACTCACTTTGGAAATACACTTGACCTCAAGTTTTACTTCTTCAAAGACAAACAGTACAATTCTTTAACTCAGGCTTACTACTGGAATGTTCAACAAGTTTAACCTTTACTTTTTTATTGCAAACCTTCACAAAATGTCCTTTGATCCCACAACCAGCACACTTCTGTTCGAGGGCAGGACAACTCTAGGCAGATTTCAAATAAGTCAGAGTAATTGGAGTACTTTTGGTAATTCTGTGTTATTTGCTCATGTAATTAAGAGTAATTTGGGTGGACACAAATCCTGCAGGAAGGGCACATTTAGTGAGTGTGAGTGGCTGCTCCTGCTGCTGTTTATGTTCTGTTGCATTTAGTGCTATTTCCTTTGTGCAAAATGCTTCCTCGGGTCCACTTTGGACATGAGGATGCATTTTACACTAAGATACTAGGTAAATTCTAGGAATAAGTTGGGTGAATATCCTACTCCAAGTGCATATTTAGTGAGCACTCGCTATTCATGTTCTGCTGCATTTAGGGCTGTTTTTTATGCATCAATGCATCGATTTTGGACACGAGGGGGGCATTTGTGCACTAAGAAAGTAGCACTTAATGCCGAATTACTCTTCTCGCATAAATCTGTGTAAGTTCCTAGAATTTTTGGGTAATTATGCTTGATTACACTACATGAAATTACAAGAGCTACACTCTAACTGTGCCAAATGAGTTTTCCTATCGCATCTTTAACAACTTAAACTTAAATCAGGTTTGGTGTCTTCCTTGTTATCCTCTCTACCTCTTACTTTTGCCACAACCATGGAATATGAAACACAATTCTTTGCTTCTTCCAATACTGACTTTGCAGATCTACCAGATAATTCCAAATTCCACTTTACTTACACTAGCTAAAATGTCCTTGAGAGTTGAATCACCATTGATCCATTTTCCTTCCTGTATACTGTAATCATATGAGTGCATGACAATCTGATTTCTATTTACTTCCTCCTGCAGATTATCAAAACAGCAATCTAGTGACAATGTATCTATTGCCCCAGTGTATTCATCAATGATCTCTCTCTTTTCTTGTTATCTTTGGAAAAACATACACCTAGTTATTCCAGGACATACATAAGGCGAAAAACCATTTTTTAAATCCGTAATAACCCTAGCAAATGCACTGCTGTCCCTTTCACCACCTAATCATTGTATTATATGCTTTTAAACCAGCAGGTCACACTGAATGAAGTTAAATCCTTTTCTTGTGTTCCACTGTTGTCACAGGTGTCAAATAATTCTAGCCAATCTCATACCTGGTTCATTGCCAGCTGCTCAAAATTTCAAAATGGCTGAGATGGCAAAATTGGAAAGTTGTCCGAAGCCTTGACAAAAGTGTTTTTTTTATATCTTCTTCACCAAAGGAAAGTACTAGACTAGGTCACTGTTCACAACTTAAGCACTGCACACTAAAACAAAGTGCAGCAAAGAATGCTGCAAATGAAGCAAACAGAACAAAAATTATTGGTGTCAATACTGCAACTGCAGAAAATGAGGCTAGTAAAACTTAAACATAGGACTGAATTGATATCATGAAATACACAAAATCATCACAAATGCTAACCCAAGAAGGAGAAGGAAAAAATAATTTTCCCAATAGAGCTGACAGGAGTATACAACATGCATAAACCTTTGAATGATAGACTGACACTGCACCCAGTTCGGCTTTACTGTAAAACAATGTTCTGGAGATTCAATGAGAATAGACTGAAATCCACTTGAAAATATTCTTACACAATTAAATGCAGTGGGGAATCAATACCGTACAGACAGCACTGACGGAAGGACACCTAACATGACTAGCATGTGCTTCACCAAACGGTAGAAAATCATCCCTCTAAAGATGGTGCTAATGTGGGGTTATGTAGAGTGACCTGCAGGGCACCTGATGAAGTGCCTCTGGTGTTGCGTAATCTGAGAAGAAATCCATGTTGGTGGAACACGTCACTGTTGGTGCACCATTGCACACAATCCCACAATTTGCAGACAAAACAGTCTCCTGATGCACCTCCAAAGAATGACAGAAACGGCAGTCATCCACATAGAGGACGTAGAAGAAAACGGCTCTCCAGCCACTCCAAATAGGCAGGAAACCCCAAAAGACATGCTGATGCAGGAATAAGTCATCAAGATAAATACAGATGAGGGCTTATCACAACTGGTTTGGATCTACAAAGTCAAAATTTGTGATGTACCCTAAAAACCTCACACAACACAAAGTCTAAGATCATTTATTGTGACCCAAACACAGCAGGCACTTCCTCTTCCAAGCACCAGTTGCAGAAGTCCTGCAACACATCCCAGAATCAAATTATAATATTTATAACATTTACTATGCACAGGAGTGCACGCATCACCGAAAAGTGTGTGTCTCTAAGTAATGAACACATGGCACATATAAACAACCTAAAACAATTCTAGATTTAAACGATTTACATACCAGGTGGATCCTAAGTGTTTTTATGATCTTATGATACATCGCTGCAACATGTTATTTTTTCATTGTTTCTTTTGGTTTGGGTAGCTGCTATGTCTATATAGTTTATTAAATCAATGTAATCAATATTTAGATCTTTGGTTAATTTAGAACAGGAGTCCAAGACCATTAAGCTCTCCTTTATGGGATGAAGTTGCCTTGTTGTTCCCATCTTCCTGTCCTTTGAAACACGTATTGTTTACTTATTTTGTAAGGTATTTCTCAGAATACAGATGCTGTAAAAACAGATTGTGCATCGTACATCAATAGTGTCAGCAAGGTTGTATTTTTTATATGTAACAAAAAAAAGACCTCCAAGCCCTATTACACTTCTGAGTCCCAAGGTCCATTTGTGGTTGTCTGGAAGTTGCTGGGCCTTTATGAGTCCAAAGTTAGAGTTCTTAGAAGCAGTGCTACATCAGCCACCTTCACTAATTACACTATAATATTGTAGAGAAGTGAGGGGTTCCTTTTCAAGAGACTTTATGTATACACATGCCTTTAGCAATATCACAGGGCAGGAATAAATAGGAGGTGCTGAAACGTTCCTTATTAGCTTTATCATAGCAACAACTTTTCTACAGAAGAGGAGAACCACTGGAACAATGTTGTGCTCTTGAACACAGGGTTCCCACACTTCTAAGCAAAATAAAAAAAAAATCGAAAAACACATTGTTTATGTTTTGACTATTTTTCACGAAGAAAAAAACTTTCAGGGAGTCCTGTTAATCTTGTGACCAAAGTCTCCTGGTAAATAACAGAAATACTTAGCCATGACTCTGAAAATAGCTCACGTTGTTGGCAATTCCATCCAGTGATTTCATCCTGTATTTACTGCCTGCTCCAGAGCCAAATAGCTGGAGCGGAACTTTATGTTTTAAATTAGATACAGTACTGGTCTCTTGTATTAAGGCTTGTCTCTTATTTTCTTTCTGCTCCTAGGGCACAACTCTATTAACGCATACCTCATACATACAGTGCCCTGGCACTATAAATTAACAAATGAGGGAAGGTTCAAAAGGGAAAAACGATTCTTAGCAGAATATCTAAGAGATCAGTTTAGCAAACAGCAGGGGAATCTGAAATGGTTTAAGCATCCAGTGAAACTAGAAATTATTTTCAGGTCTCTAAGATCAAGTGGGAGATTTTTCCAACTTTTGAGAGTAGCACAGAGGCAGAAGTCGTAGCCACTGAGCATGGATTTTCTAAATTGAGGCATGACAATTGAAATTGCAATGGAGAATCAGAGTCTTAAAAGGTTTCTGTTGCTAAATTCGCCTGCTGATGAAAACTGGACTTTTGTTATAAAAAACACGATGTTGAACAGAGAAGTTTTTGAAAACTTTACCTTTTCGGTAGGGAGCCATTGAAGAGCATATGGACGTGAGTACATAGGAGAGAAGCTCCTCAGGCCAAAATAAATCAAGAATCGAAATTTCAAATTATCTGGCATCAACGGGTTACATAAAGAGGCACCTTCATTAACACAGTGTTGCAACAGTCCAGTTTAGACCTAATAACTAATAGGTTATTTTCTAAACATGGAAGGAAGATAAGGGATATTTTGCATTACTTTTAACAGGAGGGAGTAAGGGTCAGATTTACGTAAAGTGGCACTACACCCAGTGCAGCACTACTTTTCTTACGCCCCTTAGCTCCCCCCTACCGCCACCATGGCGCAGGGTAGTGGGCAATAGCGTCAACATTTTTGACGCTATTGATGTCCTGTTCAGGGTTAGCACCAATATTTTGGGGCTAACCCTGAACAGTACATAGGGGGCCATTGTAACTGATGGTGTGCCCCCTCTTAAGACCAGCTCTAAGCAGGTGTTAAAAGTAGCTGCAAAAAATGGCACAGTGAAATCTGTTAGATTTCTGTAGGGAAACACCCTGTTTGCATACATTATGCATGGCACATGCATAATGTGGTGCAAAGAGTTGCAAATGGGCGCAATGCATGCATTGTGCCACTTTGTAAATATGGTGCAGCCATTTTTGAAGCCTAACGTCACATTAGCATCAAAGAAAATGACGCTAATGTGGGGCTAGAGCTTCTTAAATCTGGGCCTAAGTCTATTGACATGTGTCTAGGAGCTGAGGTGGATGTTAAATGTGACCGCCCACACCCCGGCAGTTTACATGCATTAATCACAGATACAGGAAGGAGGCCAAGATCAAACAGCCATCAATCATCTGACCAAGAGGCAGTGTAATTACCAAACCGTAAAATCTCCAATCTCATGAGGGCATTAGCTGGGCATGAAAGTGCCAGCTTTGGATTTCAAATAGACAAGTAAGAACAGCTTTCTTTCAAGAGGAAGGTATGAAACCTTCAGAGAGCGATTCCTGAGATATTCAAAAAGGCAGTCTCTTCCAAACTTGTCTCAAATCTTCACAGAAATTCCGATACACAGCTAACAGCAGAGAATAGATTGGATACATCAACTGCCAGGCACCTGAACAACAGTGGAGAGGAAGGTGTCAACGATGCCCAGGGTTTTATCTTGAAATTAGGACGATAGACTGGAGAAGAGTTCTTAAAAATAGAAGAAGAATCAACTGCAATGCCCTAAGAGAGCTGAAGATGCATAAAATCTACTTCGGCTGATTGGGTACATGAGAGATGCAAAGCTGGTAGAAACCAGCTTGCATGATCATCGCTCGTTTTTTTGTAGATTTTTCAATTGGCTGGTGCAGAGGCATTTGACAGATGCCAAGATGTTCACAAAGTTTAAACTGTTTTTTTACCTCTCTCAGCTGATGAGAAAAACAGTCAGAAATGGAGATGGTCTGCAGGGCTGGAGCTTTTTAAAGGGCTGTGGTTAGCCAAAGGAGATTGTTTTTGTCAACCCCTAGACATTTCCACTGAGAAATCTTGGAACACAGAGTGAAGAGCCTTGTCTTCAGCACAATGTTCACAGCTGGCATTCTAAACACCCGCCTATAAGCAAGGAAGATGGTATTATTCGGGGGGGCTACTTAGCACAAAGCTTCATTCTTCACTCATATCAGGACTTCCTACCTCTGCCAGGCTCTTGCCATTCTGGTATTCAGGATGCTCCAAGAGATTGTCATCATCTCACAGTAGCCACAGGACTCTCAATTTTTTAGCAGTCTTTCTCTTTCCACAATCTGTTGCACTCCATCACAAGAGAGGACCTGAGTGCTGAACAGCGCCTATTGCCAAAAAGGATCCCCAGCTATGATATACAGTTCACAAGGACTTTTTCCTAGCTATTCTGCCCAAAGAATGTTTTCAGGGTATATTCAATCTAGCTTCACATCCTTCTGATGCAGTTAAAAAAGTACTATTAAATATGATAAAAAATAACACACCGATTATTCAGGTGCTGGGAGTGTAGCGACAGGACTATGAAAATAACTACCCCCAATAAAAAAACATACTGATTCATATGAAAATGGTTCTGCTGTTTCTAAAGACAACTATGAGATATGACTCTGTAGGAAAAAATAAAAGTATAACATTCTTAACTTTAGCTTCATCCTCTGGATGCAGATGGCACTGGTGGAATTCATCAGTGCTGCTGATTGCTTCTTTTTTACTTCTTGAAATAGTCAGCTTTATATCCCATAGCAGGCTATACCGGCCTTTAAAGGCCTGCTCCAGAGTTATAACAAGGGAATGGGCATTTAATGGCCAATAAAGCCCACTATAAGGCTATAGGATTATTCCAGCCCATGAAGAGCCTCCCAATTGAAATAAAGAGTCCAGGGATACAGACGCACATGATTTACAACCCCTCCAACCTTCAAGCCTTGACTGCCTTTCACAGCTCTTGCTGGTTGTGCCTAACAGTTGCTTAGGAGCACACACAGCAAGAGCTAGAATGGTGGGCAGGAATCGGCTCCATTCTCCCTGAGCGAGGGAGACTGGAGCTGAGCAGTATGCTTCCTCCCCGCCTTTAGAGTCTCCAGTGACACTGAGTGCAACAGGAGGAGGGCAACAGGAGGAGGCTCTCACATCATCATGTGCCACATAGCCCGTGGATTGAAGGGGAAGGAGGAGTTAGAGGTTGTGGATTGGGACATTGGAAAGTTGACAGCAGCTGGCCTCTACAAGTGTTTATAGATAGTTGCTGTTGCATTGCCTTTAATGGATCAATGTCGGTCAACATTCCAATTTTCTAATGGTAGGTATAATTATTTCCTGTTGGGCACGTAAATATATCAATCTGATGAAGCTAGCTAAGACTTACAAGCTGTAAAACCCTGTGCCTAAATACAGACTCGTCCTGCCCTGGTGACCTCGTAGCGAATTCAAAGTCTGAACGTACAGTAACGTGTTCTGCGTGATGGGCAATTTCACCAAGGCAATAAGCGAAACATGGCCTCTCTCAAGAGTGAGGCCTGCAGTGAAAGACGAGTGGCACTTCACTGCTACAGGTTTCACTGCTGAGCTTTTTCCAGCAGAGGCACTAGTTCACGTCCGCACTCGAAAGAGGGCTCGTTTCTCTCGTAATTGGGGGAACCGATAGTCCAGAACAGTGCACCCAATACCGTTACGGTTACCATTATACCTCGTGGCTCTGAGCGTTACGAACAATCCTGAGATAATGAACTTTTCATTACGTTTTTTTTCCAATGAACTCAGCAATTGCATTTTAACAGTGAGTAGCTAAGGTGCCAGCCACAAGGAATGATCAAAACGCTTCTGTTTATCTGAGCTGCCGATCTCTTTCACCTCCGTCTGCGTTAAGTTTGTTGGCTGTCCTGTGATCCGTTAATCTCTATTTTACCCTCAGTTGTTATTTGGGCCTAGTGGGCACAAACGAACTCTGAATATACACAAAAGGCCTCATCAAAACCTAAATTCACTCCTCAAAGTGTGAAACTCTGTACCCATTTAATAGATGGCTGCTTATTTGTGATGAGTTGTAGACGAATTATACAGTAATATATTTATATTGTGCTTTCTGCCGTTAGCGTGTTGAATATTTATTTCCTGTGCTATGAATAAGATGCAGCCCCAAGTGAAAGCCATTACAAACTCTTTAAACACTGATAAGTAGCAAGCCTTTTTTCAGGAATTTCATTTCCATTCTGAAAAAAAGGCGTCTTTAAATTGTTCAGTGTATTCATAAATTATCTTATTTGGGTTAGCATTGCTTACAAATATTAATCCTGCCCAATTTTCTGCCCACACACTAACATGCTAAAAAAAAACTAAATGCCTGGAAAAAAGCTACGAACAAATCTGTCCACAACGTAAAACCAAAAAATCTTAGATCTCCATACCAGAAAGAAATGGTAACCTGGTCATCCTATTGTTTTAACAAATACTTTTATAAGACACAGGAGAACACGATTCTTTAAAGGGGTTACATCCCCTTACCCTCAGGCGCATACTCTTTAAACAACCACTTCAAAAATGAATTATGACTCAGACCAAATTCTTAATTAAATATTTATTTTTCTGTTGCTGAACCAAATTTGTTTCGGTTATTAGAGGATATTTACATAGACAACAGCAGCATGTAAGACTGCTCCCTGGCAGTGTTTTCACTTAAATAGAACATAATAAGGAAACCATTTATTTCCAGTATGGATTGGAAATCTTTCAACAAATTAATGGTTGAGGCAGATGGGGATTAGTTTGTTATTCTTGAAATGACAGCTGGAGTGATTGGAATTAGTGGATCATTGGAACACTGCCCAGTAACAGTCAGGGGCCAATGTCCGTGGTAGCAGCAGCACCTGCACATACCCCTGAGGATAACCTCAGCCCTTCCCACCACTGAGAGAGGTGGAGCTGCTGGCTGAGGATTTCTTCAGTTCTATTTTCATAGACTGACTCTCGGCGCGAGTCTCATATTTTGTCAGGTTTCCAGCTCCAGAGGCTGCCATTATTGGCTTTCCTGCTTTCATACCTTTTGCCATGGGAATGCGAGAAGGTGTGGTGCGCTGGGAGGACCCATCTTGTGCAGTCTGTAAAGGAAAGATGAAATACCTGTCAGATGGGCAAAGATGGAGCGAGGGATCCACATTAATGTCAATCAATGTAAACCATATTGTAATCTACAGTATAGACACCCTGGTCTACAGGAAGGAGGTTAAGAAGCAATTTGATGAAACCTCTTTGCATGTGTCCAATGCCACACCTGAAGTAAAACATTGCTGACAAAGGCCCTAAACCACAAATACATGTCAGTCAGTAAGATGTTCAGGAGAATATCTGATTCAGACAAACCTACGCACAGAAGAAGGCTTGTAAATAGGGCCCAATATGTTTAAGGATCAGTTAAAAATGAACTGTTTGTAGTATTGATACTACTCGTGATTTTATACTTTACAATAAAGAACGCTGCTATTTCAATGAAAGATAAATGTACATCTTATGGAGTAACATCAGTAACGGCTCGTGTATTAGACATTTACATAGGCTTCATGGCTAGTACAGATTCGAGTTTAGTGCTCTACTGAATATGCATTGAGGTTCTCACTATCGTGGACAAAAGTATTCTGTCTGTGAAGTTGATTAGTCTCAGCAAATGTTAATTTCACAGGCCAGATGTTTCTAATAACCTCATCCACTCTCTCAAATATAGGACATAATTACCCAGAAGCCATTACATCATGCAATGCCACTAGTCTGAATAACACTACATAGATAAAACTACATAGATGAGTGTTAATGGTAGGGTAAAGTTTATGGTGAGGGGTAGTGTTAGGTTTGACAATAGTGCTAGGGTTAGGCTAAGGTTTAAGGTTAAGCGTACTGTTAGTGTAAGGAATAGGTTAAGGGTAGGGCTGGGATAGCCTCTGTGTGAAGATAAGGTTAAGCTTAGAGGTCTGGATAGATTATAATTTAGGACTAGTTTTACAATTAGATGTAGTATTAGACTAGTAGTATTAGACTTAGGCAATAAACCTAGATTTCGTACATTTAGAAATGAGACACATGAGAGGTAACTGTATGATTGCCTCGCGTTGCATTTACAGAGGAGAAGGTAGTGCAGCTTTGGCCCTCGTGCTCTGTGCCTGGTGATGACTTTGCTCTGGCTCTGCCCAGCAAGTGCCAGCATTCCATGGTCACACCAGCTGGAGGAGTATCCCATTGGTGGTGAGACCTTCATGCTGACCCCTTTCTCTACCCTGTCTCAAAGTAGTTTCAGTGCCTTACTTAACAGATTCTGAATCATTCAGTGTGTTCAATCAAGAACTGCCAATATTGCCAAGGAGGCATTTTCTGCTGTTTGTGGTGTTTTCCTCCTGACTTGGATCTTCCTAGGGAGACACATGCCATGTTTTTACATTTATAATGAGTGTAGAGTGGCACTGTGTTTACTGGGAGGAGTCACCCTCTCCCCAGGCAATCTGAATGTTGGCAGCATCCATTCCTTGATAGGCTTAGGTTTAGTGTTAGGCTTAGGATGATGCATAGAATTAGAGTGAGGGTTAGTATATGAGCTAGTGCTGGGCTAAGGGTTACATTTGGAAGTTACGCTCAGGGTTAGGGCAATGTGCATTGTTCCGTTTAGGATGTTCTGTTGGTGTATTGGTGTTAACGTAGTTGCTAGTGAATTATTTAATATAACCATTGTAGTCACCGAACACAATCTGGAACAAATACATTGCACAGTTGAACTTTATACCAATGTAAGCGGACAAGAACGGGTAAAGAGCAGAAAGCTTACAATTTCTCAAATGCACAGTTCCATTCCCAGGGGAACAGTGGCATTAATGACTGACTCAAAATACAAATTTCTTCGTGGCAAACACTACTACATTTGAAGTGCCCATTATATTCTGCTCCATATAATGCAGATGAAATTGCTTTCACTACAGTTTGTGCTACTGAGGTTTAATTAAGTAGATATGGGTATCAATAAATATTTTCATTTGATGAACTGTGGCCAACATCTATTTAATTAAGCTGTACAATTGTGTTATCTGCTGAGTAAATTCGTATTTTGAATCATTCATCTAACTCTTTTCAAGAAGAGGACTCCTCCAGGCTCTGGGGTTGATTCACAAAAGGATTTATGTGTAACAGAAGTAGTAATAAAGTACTGCTTTATGTATTCTTACATGTGTTGTGAATCAGACCTGAAACGTCCAACTCCCTATTCGTAAAAGTGCAAAGACAGCACATCCCTTTCTATTTGTACTAATTATATATGACTATGACTCACATGTTCCCATCTTATTAGCATTGTTAATGTTTTGAGACCAGTTTACAAAGGCATGTACTAGTACGTAAAAGAGTACCATTATAGTACTCTTTTATGTACTCCTTCATGCCGTTGTGAATCGGCACATAGTGCTTGCACTGTAGCACATCCTGAGCAAGTATCACAAAAAGGATTGTTCAAAATGATGTATGTTAATCAAGAGCTCACAACAATGAGTACAAGCTCTGAATGTTGTTACAAAAGTATTACTAATGCGTATCAAAATAGCTTCAACTAAGCAGCTTTGAAATCACAGATGTCTTTGTTCTTCATCAAGGAGACATGATGACTATTTCAATGTTCTTTATTAACATAGTAAATACCAGAAACCATCTGGCATTTACTGGCATTCTAGAGTCTGATTTTATTTCTGTGAATGTTTACCTGCATCTGTTCTTAAAATAGACAGTTAGAAGTGCAGGTAATCTCTAACCCAGCGTTACGGCCTCAAATTGATAAGTACCAGCGCTCTTCCATACCAGCGCTCTTCCATTGATAATAATGGATCCTTGCTGAGAAGTATTGGTACTCTCCCTAGCAAATAAAATAAGACTGGGTACTCAGATCCTGACAGTATCTTTCCAATTAAAGGAGTTTGCAATGGTAAGTTTGTGAACTTTAAAAAATGCTTTATCATGGAAGTATGTATTTTGTGATCTGTATGTGTTATGGCAAGGATTGACGGAAGCAAATTCAGATAGACCACACCTGAACTTGTCCTAGGTGTCTTTGGAGGTAAACCTCTGATGATCTCTCTTCTCAATGGAAGGAGAGAACTAAACCCAGTACCTCCAGTGGGCAGTTCTGGGCTCCTGCTTGGCAGGTGTCCTATACGGGCTAGTTCCGGAGAGGTTGAGGTTCACTGCAAGTATTCTTAAACCACCCCAGCAATACTATAGCTGCAGAGCAAGGAAAGCTTGCAAAGTCCCCAAACACAGCATTAATAGAGCACTGCCCCAAAAATTCCGAATCAGGTGGCATGTGGATTCCATCATAAATGTCAATGGAAAGGCAATATTCCAGAATGGGCATGGACCAAGAATGGGCTTGGTCCAAGAGAGCCATGAGACATGATCAGAGAACATTATGAACATATTGTTCACCCCTGACTTTCTTTTAATTTTGGACCTGTCATTTTTTTGAGCTCAGCTTTTTACATGGTATTTATGTTTATTATTATTTAATTAAAAAAATGCCCAAACAACGCAGAAAAACAAAAATTAAAAAGGCCATTCTTCGTAAGGAACATGGCTACAAATACACAATTCACCCTTGTCTAGGAGAGACATCAAGGATTAGAATAAAAATTAAGTTTAGGTATGCCATGAAAAACATCTAAGTACTGACCCCCAATAAAACGGCAGACTTTTGATGCTAATGTGTTTTTTAGTTAGGGTTAGACATGTGGTGATTCTCGAAAAGTACCATGTGCTATGGTGCCATCCCTTATAATTCTTATATTCTGTACATTCATGTTCAAAACCTTTTTCCTGATATCTGTGATAATACTTTTATAATTATTCTGCATTAAAATCACCTTTAATAAAGCCTTGAAAAACAGTATGGATGTCATGTGTCTGTGTACTTGGGTGAAAGTGTGCCTTTAACTTGCAACAATAAATCACAATGCCTACAAGCTAGGGTTTTTTCTTTTATGAGCCTAACATGCATTCTCTCCAGGTTCTTTGTAAGAGTTGGTTGGACATTATTGATATTGACCCGCTCAAATATACTGACTCAGATAACTAAAGAAAGAAACGTGAGGTCTTCTGGATTTTCTTTTTGAACACAGTGGAGAGAGGTTTGAATGATAGAAATCCATTGGAGAATGCGTTCTAGCTAGCTGTAATAACTGACTCGTGTCCATGTAATCGACTTTGTGAGGACAGTGACTTATGTATGGTGGTTATTCTTTTCCATTCCTAATTGACTATCTTGATTTGAAATAGTCAATAAATATTTAATATATTTTCTGGACCTGAGTTCCCTCTACCTTTATCGTTATTGGTTTCTTGTCTTTATTCATATATCTTTTGAACATTTATAACATGGCTGCCTCAACATCTGTTCCGTCCTTTAGGGGTTGTTTGAATTATGGGCTATAGAACCATATCTGGCCCTTAGTTTCTATGTTAGTTCTCGTGGAGTGAGGCTGTTTGAGTTGATTATAAATTTACCCTTTTTTCATAATTGGTGTAGTTATTGGGAATGACTTCTAGGACTGGGGTCCTGGTTAGCAGGATCCTAGTGAACACAGTCAAACACACTGACAACAGGCAGAAAGTGGGTGCAACCTTGCCATGAAAGAGGGTACTTTCCTACAGTGTGGGGCTTTATAATGCAAGTAATGTGATAAGAGGAAAAGCTATTCACTGCTTGCCAAGAAAGAAGTTAATGAAAGCCATCTACTTTCTAGATTGTTATGTTTTGAATCATTCCTGGTGATAAAATGTGATTTAAAATAGCCATGGCAAACGCAGAAGGGGGGAATCATCAATAACAATTTCTATTAAGGGTGTCTGGTGATGTTTATTCTTAGTTCAATGTCTCTAGTAACCAGCATATTAACAACCAACGTTTGAACATTTTTTATTTCAGTATGACATATTTTCTGACTGAATTATGTATCATCCTCTAACTGAAAGAAATGCTAAACTTTATTTCACAAATTGTTTGTAACTGGTTTTGGTATTTTATTTCCTGTATGATGGTGCTCCACACATAGAATGTTTTTTTCCGCAGTGTTAATCCATGTGTACATTTAAGGTATTAAACAAAGCAATGCTTCTGTTTAAACCCTTTTAACCCTTTATGAAATATGCCTTTCCTAAACAAGTCGCTGTCATAAAGATTAATTTCATTACTCTATGGAATTTGTCTAAAATACAAGAATGACTGAGTGGTCTCCTAAAGAATTCTTCTTAGAATAACTTGAAATCCCATAAACAGAAAATGTCTGTTTTGGGCTTTAATGTTTCGAAAGCGCTTGAAAAGAAAAAGTTTCATAGCCTTCCACTACATAGATTATTCATTCATGGGGATTTATATTGCAGCACATTTGCCTTTTCTACATGGTCACCCCAGATTTGTTGCCTTCTTCATTTTATGCTTGCTTTAGGACTCTGTGCCCTTTATCACTGCTATGGTAGTAAAGTGTATGTTCTTCGTCTCTGAAACGTGCTGCTCACTGAAACTCCCTATTTGGCCTATTTAACTTTATTATAAGTCCATTGTGATTAATGCCTAAAGTGCACCAATGGCATGGAAAGTTAAATGTGATAATGGGGCTGCATTTTATGTTTACACCACCTGCATAGGTGGCATAAAATATATTTCTGCCAGGAGCACCACTGTGCTCTGGATAAGCTTTGGTTTAAATGCACTACAGTGACACATAGCAAGCAGGGAAACATTAATTTGCCATGTAGGAAATGTTTATATAATCATAAGTCACCACTAGAGTGTGCCTCTAATCGTACAGGGCAGGGTACTAATATATAAAAATAGGGTATATTACATATTTGGTTTAGTGTGCCCTCACAGTTAAATAAAAACTAAAAGCTATTTCATTCTATAAGACTTACTAGACTTGTCTCTAAATAGACTGAAGTGGGATTTAAATCTTTGTTTTCCAGATGTTTCTGGAGCTGCTGTTCAAAGGTTAAATTGCTAGCCTACAGTTTACCCACCTTAGGGACACAAAAAGCAGAAAGACTCCTGACTCAAAAAGATGCCCAGGCCCTGCAGGAGGCCTGGTTTGAGAGAGAATTCGTGATAAGAAGCTGCCCTGAGGAGGTATGGACTGAAGGACTGAGCAGGAGAAGCTTTATCAGCAATTGGAGACTAAGGCCTCGATTTAGATTTTGGCCAACCAAAATCGCAGTCCGCTTGCATTATTTAGAGATGGACAGACCTTCAGTAATTGATTGACTGAACCCCCGTTACCTCCATCAACAGCATACTTCTTCCGATGAACTGATGGAGTAAGGGTCAATTGAGGAAAGTCATCACACCACATGCCCTAATGAGGGTGGATGGTGCAGTACTTTTTTTTTCTTTTACCTTACGCTTGACAAACCTGGTGGTGAAGGACAAGCAAAAGTATAATGACCCACACTCCCTGGGGGTCTTTAGTTTTGGAAATTTGTTTTTGAAAAACAAGAAAATGTTAAAAGTCTGGCGAACAGCCGTCAAAACTAGTGGCAGCCCTCCCCCAAACGTTTAGTACATTGAAAGGAACCAAATTGATTCCGGTTCCTTTCAATGCACAGGGATGAAAGTTGGGCTGATGGTGATCTCTAAATCTGTTCTCCTTCACCATGACAAAATTTACAGTCTGATTTTTTTGAATAGCCAAAAGTAGTAAACTTACTTAAAAGTGTAAGAGTAAATTACATATTTAAATGAGCTTAGGAAATAGCCTCTGCAGTTTGCGAATAGCTACCATTCCCTTCAATGTGGTGGAGGCATGTAAGTTACGCTTTTGAAGTAAATTTACACTTGGATTTTGTGAATAGCCAAAAAGAAGTATATTCAGTCAAAAGTGTAAATTACTCAAATGTGCAAGTTTTTCTCGTGATTCAGGTCCATTCCATTTACACAGTAGTGGTCTTTATTTCAACACTATACACTTGGAAACCCACCTGCTTTGTATGTTTCCACTATTTACAATAATTGCTAACAATATGTTCTTTAGGGATTTCTCTCTGGCAACTAAAACCTTCATGTCACATTAGAGACCAATCAATGTTTAGAGAGGGCATATTACAAAGCATAGTTATCCATATGCTATTAAATCTGCTAAAATGTACTATTGGAAAAACAAGGAAAAGATTTTTAAATACCAAAAATATATGGGCCTCCAAAGCGCTTTTCCCTGCCTACTAAAGTCTCAAAATTCTGAAAAGCTGGGGATTTTGTTGACAGATGGTTCTTTGCATGCAGCACTCCAAAGACACAGGAAGGCAACTAGACTCGAACTTTGAGGGGCTAAGACTCTGAATGTTAGACGAGGAGCCATCTTCATATTCAGAGTCACAATTACTAGAGGGGTCTACCTCCACTGTTAAATACTGCACTGTTACTCCTATTACTCCTTGAGTAATATGTCCGGCAGGTTGTGTTATTTGTTGATCCTGCTTCTGGGAGAACTTATCATATAGTGTCTTCTAAAGCACACTGGATCCAGCTAAATAGCGATTAATACACCTTTTATAAGACATCTGTAATAACGTTCCACTCCCACCAGATGTTTTGGAAAACTGGTGTCAGTGGTGCAGTTTCAGAACATTTCTAAGTAATTTTCAGGTCATACCACGTTTACTAGAATTTTATACTGCTATTTTGTTTGATAGGATATTAGTGCATGAGATAACTCTGAGGCTGCAATAGGAAGGTTACCTCATGTCCAAGCTCTATGACACAAAGAATGCTGAACCTGTATTTCTTGGTACGTGATAACCCTAAGTTTCATCTCTCATCAATTTCTCTTGATTTTGATATGCTGTGGTACTTCAATAGCATGAAGTGCAAATCATATTTCAATCAATCAGTCAGGTATTTGTAGAGCGTGGCTTGCCAACTGTAAGGGTATCCATATTGAAATAGGTCAAAGTTGAAAACCCTGGTTTTGAGCCCTTTCCTGAATTCAGTCAGCGAAGGGGCAGTACAGAAGAGGAGGGGGTTCCAGGCCTTGGCAGCAAGATGGGAGAAGGAGTGTCCTCCGGCACGGCAGCAGCATGTGCAAAGGATCTGTGCGAGAGCCAGGTGGGTGGAGAAGAGGTTCCAGGGCAGGTGGTAGAACTGCAGGTGCTGGTTTAGGTTTGCAGGTCCTTGGTGATGGAGGGCTTTGCAAGCGTGGGCGAGGAGCTTGAAGTGTTGAAGTGGCATCTCTTCTGGACTAGAATCCAGTGGAGGTCTTTCAGGTGCTGGGAGAAGAGGGCTCTCTTGGGCAGGTCAAGAACCAGTCTGGCAGTAGTGTTTTGTATTGTTTGGAGCCTTTGCATGAGTTTGGTGGTAGTGTCTGCCTAGAGTGCATTGCTGTAGTGGTGCCGGCTGGTAATGAGAGCATAAGTAACTGTCTTTCTTGTGTTGATGGGGAGCCACTTGAAACATTTTCTGAGCATGCGAAGTGTGTGGAAGCAGGCTGAAGCAACAGAGTTGACCTGGCGTCTCAAGGAGAGTTCGCAGTCGCATCGTACGGCTGCCCAAAAGACATGGAAGAAACAGTTAGAACACACACTAACAGAGAAAGAATGGGGGTATAAATTTCACTGCACACTCGCGGCCGCAACCAGCACTGTGGGAAGAGAAGCCATGATCAAGGTCACAAATTACTGGTACTACACGCCTGCCAGGATCGCTTACTTGGTAACCGAATAAGTACCTGGAGAGATGGAGGGGCTGGAACTCGCGCAGCACCCGTACATATCTCTTACAGAACTGCCCAAAGCTTTGGCTCTATTGCTCAGCAGTACTCAGTCACACCAACACAATATTTCACACACACATCTCCCCTTAATTACTTATAAAAATGATAGTGTCGAATTTTTCAAAAAAATATTTTAAATAATAATACCAACAAATGTAATTAATATGTTGCATTAATTTAATTATTTATTACACGTTAGGTTTGACGAGTTATTGTCCTGCAACTTTTAGTTTTTATTTCTCAGTCAATAGAAATGATTTTAGGTTAATTTATATTTTTATTTTCCATTAACATATTTTAATACTTTTTAAAATAATTATTAAAATATCTTATTTTCTCTTTACCGCAGGGAGATCTCCACCCCAGTGGCAGAGACCACACCGCCTGTGTGTGAAAAGTTATTAGTTGTATCTTTACACTTAAATCCTGTTCTAGCAGGCTCAACCCGTTTGAAGGGGTGGAGACATGTAAGTTTTAGTGAATTTGATGAGAGCTGGAAATTGATTGTGGCTTAGGCCCCGATTCTGAGTTTATGGGTGAGTTGCGATCCATGAACAAATGACCACAACCCCATGATTTCGTACCAACAGATTTCGCCAGGTAAAACATGTTGACATTTATCAGGTAAAAATGTCTAGTATAAAAGCAAAACGTGGATTTTGATGTGATAAATGACAAATACACATTGCATACCTCATTACAAGGTTGGGTTCATGCACTGCATCGTAAATACCCCACCCTGGGGTATCAGTATTTGATGGTGCAGTAAATACTCCGCCCTATTCTGCCTCCCCTTGAATCTACCTTAACCGGACTGTGCAAAAGAACCACAAAATTCTCTAATTTCAGATTATTTTCACTACTGGACTAAGGCTTCTTTTTAGAGCTACAACTTGCATAACTGCTGAATCCTGCAACAGAGAATGATTTGTGTCTGAGCGTATTCCCGTTTTGGATGCACTATTACACTTCACCTGAATTGCTCTCGTTGCCCCCAAGCCCCCACGACAATCTACTAGAAGCAGTGGATAGAATGCGTCACCCGGATAAGCAAACGTGAAGGGGATGTCAGCAGGGGTACGTCTGTCTCTCTCATTATCTGCACATGTTCGCCACAGGTGCATCTGCCTGAAGAGAGGAAGACAGGGTTCTTTCACCATCTAAAGAAATAAGAGAATCTTGGCACAGGCCTAGGGACTTCTTCCTCCTCCAAGGGTCATTTAAGGAAGCTGAGGAAATTAAATTATTGATATACTTGCTTTTGTTTAGCACGTCCTAGACACACAAACGAGGGTGACAGAGCACTTAATAAGCGAGTGCTTGCAGAAAATAACAACATCATCTGCACACGGAAACGTGTGATCTGCTGTGCCATTTGATACCGTTCCAAACCACTGCACATACAGTTCATTCTTGAAAGCTATACAGTGTAAGTAAAAACGTCGTGAAAAGGCACCGTATAAAATAGAAGTAGTGCACTTGAGCGGGTGGAAGATATGAAAATCAGGCAAAATATAAAGCCAGTAAGACAAACATAAGTACTTATAGAATCGGAGCTAAAGGGATCAGTATATTGGGGGCAAGAACAGCAAAAGAGGCAAATGTGATCAAGACAGGAATTTGACTGACTTGATTAATATAGTGTCTTCATAGAGTGAAGCATGTGCAGGCAAAGGGGTGTACAGGGATCAGTCAGCGAAGTAACGAGGAACGAAACCAAAATCACACTTGTGGACACAACCCAAGAAAAACTCCAAGCAATGCAGGTTGTCATAGTAGGTGATGGGGGTGTCCATAGCTGGGAGGTTTGGAATGAGTACAGACAGTGCAGCTCTATAAGACATCAACAGGTAGAGGGAGTAACAAGCAAGACCAAAAGTAGGAAAGCAGCAAAGGCTCCTGCTGACTCCAACTGAGTTTGGACGACAGCGTTAGTGGCAAGAAATGACACATAGAGCATGTTTGAGTTGATAACAAAACGTTATTTTGCTAATGAAGAATAAGGAAGATTCAGCAGTTCATCTTCGTTTTAGAGCACAGGAGTTCTATCTTGATGCTTCCTTTAAATCCATAAAAACAAATCTATGGCTCCCTCCAAAACAGGCAAAAAAAATCTTCTTTTGCTATGTTATTTTATTTGGGAGTAGGTTGTTTAGAAAGCAGAATGTGTATAAAGTGAAAGACAAGCTTCAAAAAGTATCCCATGGTTACACACACTACAAAGCGGGGTTGCAATATAAAATAATTGTAGCTGCATGGAAGCCATTCAGAGTTCATTTGCATGAATGGAGGGGTTTATGGGAGATTAGCTGATAGTCCGTGGAGGAAGGGAGTCCAAAGTGGGTTCTCAGGAGTGCCTGGTGCCGAGAATTCTCTAGACACTTTAACACAGTTTGAGCATACGTGTCTTAAACTTTTTCCCTCTATGAAAATGTTATTTCAAAGGCTTTTAGCGTAGTTTGCAAAAGATTTTCTCAAAATCCTTTTTAGCTTCAAGCTCTATAATTAGTCTTTTGAGGGACTAACAGCCAGATGTATGACCACAAGTGATTGCGAGTCGCAATTTGTGAATTTTGGCGATTCACAAATTGCAAGTTGCATGCAATCCCAAACATACAAGAGTGTCTTTAACACTATTTGGAGTTCTCAAATGGGTTGCTAGGGATCTGCCTCATCAATATTCATGAGGCAGATCGCAATTTGTGACCCATTGTGAATGGTTACAGTCACAGGGATGGTGGCCTGCTGGAGTCAGCAGATCACCATGTCTGTCACTGCTTTTTCAAAAAAAAAAAAATTTTGTGTAACGCAGCCCGCTTCCTTACCGGAAAATGGATGTATGATGGAACAACGCATGCGTCAACCACGTATGCCTGAACAACGAGGTCGGAACAACAACAGCATTGTTTCCACGCGTTCCGTTACCACGCATGCCTTTACAATGATTTTTAATTGTAAAGGCATGCCTAGTAAAGGCATGTGTGGAACAGCATGTGTGGTTTTCAGATACCACCCCCGCCTGCCCTATAAACACAACTACCCTGACCCCCCAACCACCCTAAAACACAACTACCCTGACCCCCACCCAGAAAATAAAACAACCCCGACCTCCACACCCGCCCCAAAAATAAAACTACCCCAACCCCCCACCTGCCCCTAAAAAACTACCCGATACCCCTCATTCACCCTGAGCCCTAAAACCTACCCCAACCCTCCACCAGACTAAAAACGACCCCACCCCTAAAAACAAAATTACCCTGACCCCCCAACCCCGCCCCTAAAGCCCCAACCCCCCCACTTGCCCTAAATATAAAATGACCCCACCCCTTAAAAAATAATAACCCAACCACCCCACCCCTAAAAACGACCCCAATCCTCTCCCAGCCCCACTTACCTGACCGCGTCTTACCCCGACCCCCCACCCCTAAAAACAAAATTACCCCGACCGCCCACCTCGCCCCTTAAAACCCGACCCCCCACCGCCCCTAAATTCAAAATGACCCCAACCCCTAAAAACCTGCCCTAAATACAAAATTACCCGACCCCTCACCCCACCCCTAAACATAAAATGACTTCGACCCCCACCCATAAAAACCTACCCTAAATACAAAATTACCCTAACCCCCACCCCGCCCCAAAAACAAAACTACCCCAACCCCATCCCACCCCTTAAAACCTGACCCCCCACCCACCCTAAATACAAAACTATCCCAACCCCCCACCACCGCCCCTAAAAACCCACCCTCCACCCGCTCTAAATACAAAATTACCCCGACCCCCACCTGCCCCTAAAAACAAAATTACCACAGCCCCCCACACCCTCTAAAAACATGCCCCCCCCAGTCCCACTTACCTGGCCACGTCCTCTGCCGATGCTGATACCCTTTTTCTCTGCCTTACCCACACATATGTGTTGTTCAGCACATGCGTGGTTAAGGCAGAGAAAAAGGGAGTAATTGTTTTGGGAAACGCGGTGACGGCATCGCAGTAAATGCATCCCGTTGCATTTGCTGCGTTGCAAGTGATGTTTCCCAAGGAAAACGGGCTGCATTACAAAAAGAAAAATGAAAAGTTTTCTCTTAATTTTTTAAGAGTAGGTAGTGGTCCATGGGACAACTGCCTGCTCTTTAAAAATGTTAGCAACGCCATTCGCAAAGGAAGAGGGGTTCCTTGGGGACCCCTTCCAGTTTGCAAATGGCTTACCACCAACTTGAATTTGTTGGTAACTGCGAATAGTGGGAATCGCCCATTCCTAATAGCGACTCGCAAACCCTTTTTTGCGAGTTGGTCATGAGTTGTTGACTCTCAAAATAGGGTTGGTACATGGCACAAGGCCATTGAGCAGTCGCAAATGACGAACTTTGCCGTTTGTAACCGCGAAATAGTTTTGTAAATCTGGCCCTAACTTCCTTCCTTGTTGGGTAATAACATTATACTATTGACCATGGTCTCCCTCCTCTCGTCCTCTCTTAGCCATGACAATAGCACACCCTTCCCCTGTCATGGATCTAATTTTTCTAACCTTTATTCTTTCTGTCTTAGTGTCCTTACATTACAGAGATATTCATCTTGGCCTGCATGTACAGTATATTGTTTGTCTTTTTGTTTGTTGTAATATAATTCTTTAGGGAAAGTCTTTGTATGCCTTTTCATTTATTGGTCTGCATGTATTTATTCTATCCTTGTACAAAAGGAAAGTGCTCAAGTGCTTTCTCCTGTGGGTCTAGTCCTTGCAATACAGGGAGTGCAGAATTATTAGGCAAATGAGTATTTTGACCACATCATCCTCTTTATGCATGTTGTCTTACTCCAAGCTGTATAGGCTCGAAAGCCTACTACCAATTAAGCATATTAGGTGATGTGCATCTCTGTAATGAGAAGGGGTGTGGTCTAATGACATCAACACCCTATATCAGGTGTGCATAATTATTAGGCAACTTCCTTTCCTTTGGCAAAATGGGTCAAAAGAAGGACTTGACAGGCTCAGAAAAGTCAAAAATAGTGAGATATCTTGCAGAGGGATGCAGCACTTTTAAAATTGCAAAGCTTCTGAAGCGTGATCATCGAACAATCAAGCGTTTCATTCAAAATAGTCAACAGGGTCGCAAGAAGCGTGTGGAAAAACCAAGGCGCAAAATAACTGCCCATGAACTGAGAAAAGTCAAGCGTGCAGCTGCCACGATGCCACTTGCCACCAGTTTGGCCATATTTCAGAGCTGCAACATCACTGGAGTGCCCAAAAGCACAAGGTGTGCAATACTCAGAGACATGGCCAAGGTAAGAAAGGCTGAAAGACGACCACCACTGAACAAGACACACAAGCTGAAACGTCAAGACTGGGCCAAGAAATATCTCAAGACTGATTTTTCTAAGGTTTTATGGACTGATGAAATGAGAGTGAGTCTTGATGGGCCAGATGGATGGGCCCGTGGCTGGATTGGTAAAGGGCAGAGAGCTCCAGTCCGACTCAGACGCCAGCAAGGTGGAGGTGGAGTACTGGTTTGGGCTGGTATCATCAAAGATGAGCTTGTGGGGCCTTTTCGGGTTGAGGATGGAGTCAAGCTCAACTCCCAGTCCTACTGCCAGTTCCTGGAAGACACCTTCTTCAAGCAGTGGTACAGGAAGAAGTCTGCATCCTTCAAGAAAAACATGATTCTCATGCAGGACAATGCTCCATCACACGCGTCCAAGTACTCCACAGCGTGGCTGGCAAGAAAGGGTATAAAAGAAGGAAATCTAATGACATGGCCTCCTTGTTCACCTGATCTGAACCCCATTGAGAACCTGTGGTCCATCATCAAATGTGAGATTTACAAGGAGGGAAAACAGTACACCTCTCTGAACAGTGTCTGGGAGGCTGTGGTTGCTGCTGCACGCAATGTTGATGGTGAACAGATCAAAACACTGACAGAATCCATGGATGGCAGGCTTTTGAGTGTCCTTGCAAAGAAAGGTGGCTATATTGGTCACTGATTTGTTTTTGTTTTGTTTTTGAATGTCAGAAATGTATATTTGTGAATGTTGAGATGTTATATTGGTTTCACTGGTAATGAAAAATAATTGAAATGGGTATATATTTTTTTTTGTTAAGTTGCCTAATAATTATGCACAGTGATAGTCACCTGCACACACATATATCCCCCTAACATAGCTAAAACTAAAAACAAACTAAAAAATACTTCCACAAATATTAAGTTTTGATATTAATGAGTTTTTTGGGTTCATTGAGAACATGGTTGTTGTTCAATAATAAAATTAATCCTCAAAAATACAACTTGCCTAATAATTCTGCACTCCCTGTAAAAACACAATGTAATAAGAATTAAAAATAAAATACATGCAGTGAAGCAACCAAGAGCCTGTTTGTGAGTGGGTCACTGTATTGCAAATCCCGTGTGAACCTGTTTGCGTTCAGGTCAGAATTACGAGTTGGGGGTTATTTATTGCATTTATGCATTAAATAACTCAACCTTCATTAAACTTTGGCAGGTTTTACCTTCCAAAATGTAACAGGGGAAATGTAATGGTATTTACCATATCATGCCTATTTTAGTGCATCTGCATGTTTTTCTCTGAAAATTCGCAATAGACGCTATTTATTGAACGCGATAAATAATTTACCCTGTGGTATCGTTATGTGATAAACAGCACCTTGTTAATGACCCACTTGTAATCAGGCCACAAGAAAAAATGTATTATTCAGAGAAGACTTCCTACTCTATCTCTGTTACATAACAGCACAGTTATGAAAGACAAACTTCTGTATGGTTTAGTACGATCACACCAATAAATGCTCCTAAGCAGAAATTAACACAAGACGTAACACAAATAGTACAGAACTATATACGTGTAGGGCACACGGAAGGCTGGCTATGACACATGGCTGGTGGTAAGTTCTCAGGCCTCAGCATAAGGTGAGTTAGATAACTTTTATCTCTTTATTAAATCAGGCACAATCAGAGTGATACCTTGATAGATTGGCTTTGGGTCCATGGTACATTTTGTCCTCTGCAATGGACTCAGTAACATAAGATCATGCACATAACATTGACATGATATATTATTGAAATATGTTGCTTTTGTGCAAATGGTACAGCTCAACTGTTCAATAATGTACATTGAGTTAATGCTCTCCTCCATCTGTCCAACTCAAACCTTCATCTCTATGACATGAATCTAGTAAGCACCATGACATTCAGGAGCTTTGAACAGACTAACTTACCACTGATTGGGTTACTCTTGTAGAAGACGTTGTGACAGGAGTAATAGTGATGGTGCTGGTTACTTTGTTTGCAGTTGGCCTTGTGAGCACACTGTTCCGAGGAGAGCGAAGGACAGTTCCAGTTGCAACCTCCTTGCTTTCTGTTGCTATCTGCATAGGTCTGACAGTGATCACAGGACTTGCCCCCTCTGTGGTAGGACCAGTGGGTCTTTTAAATTGAGAGCCAAGATGAATGTGAATTTTATTGTCTTCCGTTGTTATAATGTTGGCATTGGAGTTGTATTTCCTGATCGGTGTTGGGACAGTTTGCTTTTCTGGGGTCACTTTGAAAACAGCCCGTCCCATAGTCATTTCATGTGGTTCAGGAGACACAGAGCTGTCAGCTGGTGCAGCAGATGTCGATACAGTCAGTATTTGAATTGGTGACATCGGTCTGTCTGCAAAAGGGGATCTCACATTGTCTGTAGGTTTTTCCCTGGAAAATGTTGTTATGGTAACAGGGGACATTGCACGTTCAGGAGACAATGAACTGTCGCCACCTTTTCCTTTTTGGGAAATACTGTTTTGAGATGGAATTATAGTGATCCGTGGCTTCTGCTGGCCTAGTGTGGGAATCACAGTTGTGCTTGAAAAAAATTCTTCAGGAGAGGGGCTTGTAATCTCCAGTGTGGCAGTGCTGTGTTCATGATCTGGTGTAACCCGTATATGAAGAGGCTGTCCCTGCTTTGGTGAAAGGAAAACCTCTCCAGGCTGTCCTGGGCTGCCATTTGCCCGAGGTCCCCTCTCTGGTGTTAGCTGAGGACCATTTTCTCGTTTTTTCATCCAAGGAATCCAGGATTTTCGGATGTTTAGTTCACTTGTTGCTGCAGGGTATCTTTCAATGACAGGTGATCGCTCCATTGGCTTTTTCAACCCAACCTGGCGAAGATTGCTCATAATGTGGTTCTCCTCTTGAAATGATTTTCGAATAAACACTGCTGGTGATTCTTCCTCTGCCCCATCATTGTTAAGTCCATCTGTTTGTACACCAGTGGATGTGACCGGCACATCCACCATCCTCCTACCATTCATGCTGGGCCTAATGGCACGACTGTAGCGCTTAGAAACTTCAAGCTCTTTTGAGAGGTTTGAAAGGTCCTGGCCCATATTTTTGTTTTTATTCTCTTCCTCTATGAATCTTTTTTGAAGAACAGAATAGTCGACTTGTAATTGAGAAAGCTGGTCTTCTTTGTTCATCAGCTCATGGATTTTCTCCTTCAGGGCTTGAACTTCAGCCTGCAAATCTCTGCTTTTTGACTCCTCCAAACGAATTCTGTGTCGCAGTTCAGCCTCTTGTGTTACTACCTCACCCTTTTCTATGGATTTATTTTTGGCAATTTGGATCTTCATTTCCTCCAGCTGTTGCATTAAGTGGTTTGCCCTGTCTTGCTCTGTTCTAAATTTTCGCTCTAGCTGATCATATTCATCTTCAGTCTTCATCAAGTCTCCCTCAACCACTTCCAGCTGCTTCAGACGGTTTCTCAGCCTTTCAATTTCAAGAATCAATTCTTTCATCTTACTGTCTTCTTGAATGGCAGCCTCTAGGTCCTTCTTTGCTCTGTTGTGTTCTGCTTCTCTCTCTGCTGCCTCCATGCCTTCCATTCTCCTCTTCAGTAAATCCATCCTGCAGGACAAGTCATTAGATTTTTCCTCTTCACTTCTTAGTCTACTTAAAGAGTTATCTCTTTCTTTTGTCAGACTGCACACTTTCTGCTCCATCTCAGATTTAAGTTTCAAAAGTTTTTTACTTTCATCTATCAGTTTCTCAGTAACTTCCATGACTTTACCCTCCTCAGTCTTCAAATTTCTGTTTAGCTCATCCACTTTCTTCTCTTCCTGCTTTATTTTCTCCAGCATGTTTTTTCTTTCATCAACCAGCATGACCGTAAAAGACTTCAGCTTTGTAAGGTCATCTTTCAAACCAAGCTCAGCTTTTTCCAACCTTCCTTCTGAAGACTCCAGCTCCTTGACCCGAGCCTTAACAACTTCAAGCTCATTTATCAGGTCTTTGGTTACGCTTCTTTCTTTCTCCAGATTGGTGTGCAGCAAAGAACATTCAGATTTGCTTTTATTAAAAGACTCTTCCAATTTTTCCAGTTCTGACATTCTCTTTTGCAACTTCTCCACTTCAAGTTTCAACTCCTTGCTATGGTATTCTTCCTCTTGTAGTTTTTTCCGGAGTTCTTTGCACTGTGACTCTGTTTTCGTAATCTCTTCATCTTTACCCTCCATTTCAAGCACACGTTTACGGAGGTTTTCCATCTCTGCCATCAAGCTGGAGTTTCCACATTCTCCTTTGGCAATTTTTTCCCTTAATTCTTTAAGCTCCTCTTCAGCCTTCAGGAGGTTTTTGTTGGCTTCTTCTAGCTCCTCAATTCTGTGGCTCAAGCCAACTACCTTAAGTCTCAGCTGCCGATTATGAGACTCATGGTTAACTAATTTTGCAGTCATTTCCTCATGCTCTTGTGAATATTTTGAGTTCTTGTGCTCAAGCTCTACTTCCAACTTGAGAAGTTTTTGCCCATCCTCGTTTGCTTTTAAACAAATAACTTTAAGCTTTTCCTCCTCTTCTTGGAGTTTTTGTGTAAGGTCTTGTACTTTTTGGCTCTGCTGTCCAAGTTGTTCGATGTGCATTTGTCGCTCATCCACCAGCATGAGGGCAAAAGACTTCAGTTTGACCAATTCGTCTCTTACTTTATTTAGCCTCTTAGTGTATTCCTTATCTTTGCGTGCCTGATAGGCCTTTTCTTGTTCAAGAAGCTTTTTGAGCCTGAAACATATGCAAATAAGGTTTATTAAAACATGGACATGCTCATATGCTGATCAACAATCCTCTAGTTTTGCCTTGTTTGCTGTGCAACATATCAATTCTGAACAGACTAAGTATGACAACAGATTCAACAGTGGTGGGTCATATTATAAATACTATTCAGGTCTTTGCATGCTATCTTTGGCTAAATCACTTTATATAATGTAGCTTATTATACAATGCATAGGAGTATATTTGATTTCGTAATCCCCTTTTACATTTCACTTTTAACCAAAGTAATTTGCAGAAAGCAGGACAAAGTTAAATTGAATTGTTAGCTTGAAGACTTAAAATGAATGAATCTACAAATCACAAAATACCATTTAATTACTGTTTTATCCTTGGATAATAATTCACCAAAATGCCAGTGGTAGTGAATGAATTCACACACCATTTGACCTTGATGACATCAAAGGTGGTGACCTCATATGCCCTCTGACCCTAAGTCTTCCCAGGAAGTGATGTCAGTTGACCATACCCCAGATGACTTCACAGAAATTGATATTGCTGAAGTTCCATAATAGCACTGTGATTAATATAACAACATAACACAAATGTCTATTTTAAATACTCCTACATTAGGCTGCAGATATAGGGGGTGATTCTAACTTTGGCGGGCGGCAGAGGCCGCCCGCCAAAGTTCCCCCAACAGAATACCGCTACGCGGTCAGAAGACCGCCGCGGTTATTCTGTGTTTCCCGCTGGGCTGGCAGGCGACCGCCAGAAGGCCGCCCGCCAGCCCAGCGGGAAACCCCTTCCCACGAGGAAGCCGGCTCCGAATGGAGCCGGCGGAGTGGGAAGGGTGCGACGGGTGCAGTAGCACCCGTCGCGATTTTCAGTGTCTGCATGGCAGACACTGAAAATCTTTTAGGGGCCCTCTTACGGGGGCCCCTGCAGTGCCCATGCCATTGGCATGGGCACTGCAGGGGCCCCACGACACCCCTCACCGCCATCCTGTTCCTGGCGGTCACAACCGCCAGGAACAGGATGGCGGTGAGGGGGTCGGAATCCCCATGGCGGCGCAGCAAGCTGCGCCGCCATGGAGGATTCCTCAGGGCAGCGGAAAACCGGCGGGAGACCGCCGGTTTTCCGTTTCTGACCGCGGCCATACCGCTGCGGTCAGAATGCCCTTGGGAGCACCGCCAGCCTGTTGGCGGTGCTCCCGCGGTCGTTGACCCTGGCGGTCAATGACCGCCAGGGTCAGAATGACCCCCATAATCTTTAAATGAATTGGGGTTGAGTACAATACTTGTCCTATATTGCAGCAAGCGAAGTGAGTAAGCCAGTCCTCTTTTAGGTGGGTGGTGGAGGGTACTCCTCTGAGTACATTTTGAAAACAAAATGGGGCCAGTTAGGGCATTTTAAAACAAAATGGTTTAAAAAAATGTGTTAAAGCTACAGTTTCATTAAACATACAAGTCTTTTTATAGTGTGCCAAGCCAAAAAACCCTGGTGCTCCCCACGACCTGATTCCACTTTTTTTCAAGATGTGCTAAGAATGCCTGTCAATGTAAAAAATGATCTCCCTTGTGCCAGTGCCAGCATTTTGTTTTGGCTGCCCCTCATATACCATGGGTGCTCCTCATGCCAACAATCACATGCAATATGCCAGTCCCAGAAGTTTGCTTTTAATGTTATCCATATATAATGTGTGGCTCATGTAATAAATTACCTCTAATATGTCAGGGCCGGCATTTTGTCATAGTTGTTCCCCTCTGATATGCCACAGCTGTCCTCCTTTATGCCAAGATTACCCTCCAGTGTGCCAGCACCAGCATTCAGCCTTTGGTGCCCATATGCCAGAATTACCGCTAGTATGCCACTATAAGTATTTTACCAAGGGTATCCATGATGCCATGAATTACTATATTTTGTGTGTTTTATGGGTGCCACCATGACACAAATTTCTCAAGTAAGTCAGTGCCAGCATTTTTCCACTGGTGCCCTATATGCCAAGAATTACAGTGACTGCCTTTTAAAAAGGAGTCCCCTATGCCAAGTATTAACTCTAAAATGCCAGTGTCAGTATGTTTTCACAGCTGCACATAGTGTTAAGAATTGCCTTCTGCATGCCAGCAACAGTATTTAGCCCTGAGTGCTTCTATAAGCTAAGAACTAACTTCAGTATTCCAGGGCTACAGGCAGACTTGAAAGCACACTCTCACTCAGGCACATTTACATACACTCATTCCCTCATTCTCAACCAGTAACTCTCACTCTCAGTCAATCTGGCTCTCTCATTCTAACTCACTTTCACTCATTCACTCTCATTATCTTCACGCACCGTAACACTTCCTCACACTCACCGTTAATCATTCATTTTCACTCACCCACTCTGACTCACTTGCAGTCACTCTAACTTTTAAGTTCGTAACCTCATTCACTGTAGCTCACCCATACTCACCTACTGACACTCAGTCTCAATCATTCCAGTTCCCTATCTGTCACTGAGTCACTTTCACTTTCACACATACACGCTCACATACAGACACACACTTACAGATAAACATGATTTCTCACAAACACACTCTCACCCACTAGCACTCACACAAAACATTTCTTTACTTAACTCAGATGACAGTGAAGGTCCCATTCTGGATCCTGATGCTCCATTTTAATAATATTCACTAGTAGAGTCATAAACAATAGAACACAGGGAGGGCAGAGATGCCTCTGTTTTTCTGGCACTGATTTTGGCACTTCTAATGCCATCAGTCTCAAAGGCAGGGCCCATGGTCACAAGAGGCAAGCCAGGGGTGGCAGGTGCTGCACCTGACAGTCCCTTGGCAGACAAGCCTTGGAAGGAAATATGTGACAGCTATTGGAAAGGGAAGCTAGCGGGAGCGAATGCTGTGCTTTGGAGCATAACTTGTAGATTTTCGCAAAAAAAGTTGTTTCTAAATCCAAAGTATCAAATGTTACCAAAATATTACCAAGCAAGTTGCCTTGCAGTGGCAGGCTTTTTGTCCCTGAGAGGCAGGCCACCTTTCAGTTTCTGATTACTGTGTTCAGGTGTTAAACTGATCTTAATGAGGAGAAACATTTGCCTACGTAGTGTTAATATGTGTAATAAGTATTGACAAAGCCAATAAATCTCGCCTTCATGAGATACTGACTGTGTAAATTTTTTTGGCAAGTTGTATAGCAGCAACGACGCAGCCAGTAACGGCCATGTCATAGTGCTTTGTTTTATTTTTTGCGGGGAGTGGGATGGGAACGGATGAAGAATATAAACGCTATGACGTGACCAGCAGTATCTGCCTCATAGGTTTTTTTTTGTTATGGAGGGAAGGGGTAACGTGGACAAATGAGGGAGTGAGAACAGGTGGGAGGGGCAAGCAACATAGGCAACAATGGAAGGAGTACTGGCGGGTGGGCACGAGCACCAACAGAAGAAAGGACGGCAGGTGCTCAAGGACAACAATGGAAGGAGGGAGGAGACTGGGTAAGTGACACAGGCAACAACGGAAGGAGAGGGCAGTTGAGGGTACTAAACATGGGCAATAACAGAAGGAGGGGGCGCCGAACACAGGCAACAATGAAGGGGCGTGTAGGTGTAAGCAACATGGGGAACAATGGTAGGGGGTGGCTGAAGACAATCAGCACAGGGAACTATAGCAGGAGGGTGGGCAGGTGAGGGCAAGCAACACAGAAAACGGAAGGAGAGAGGGCGGGTGGGGGCAAGCAACATGAAGAACAGCATAGGGAGATAGGGTGAATGGTGGCAAGCAAACAAACAACAGAAGGTGGGTTGGGGCAAGCAACACAGATAATAATGGATGGAGGAAGGGCGGGTGGGGCCAACCTACAAAGGCAACTGTAGTGTTGACGCCGGAAACCGTCAACACCACAGAGAGAGACCCGGAAGGGGGAAATGAGGATTCACCCCTCGACCAAAGGTGCAAGATGGATTGCACCGTGATGACAGGGGGAGGGTATAAAAAGGGAGGCATAAGGCAGGTAAGGGTTTTTGAGTATAAGCGAGCAATTGAGTAAACACTCTGATACACATCAAGCTGGCTCTGAGTCTTTGTTTGGGCTAGCGCGCTCGCACGCTGCGTGACACAACAACTTGGCGACTAAGTGGTGACTCAAACCCCCCAGACCCAAAGGCTGAAGACTGCTGACCCCGGTCCTACCTAACATCAAGGGGGAACCACCTGTGGCCGCCATCTCCCGCTGTGTCCTGACTGCCGGAGGCCCGGCACACTGACACTAGAGACGGGGCCCTGCTGCACCTCTGCCCAGCTTCAGCCTGACGCTGGAAACGCAGTAAGCAGAGCTCTGCTACACCAGCACGCGTGTGAATCCTGGCGGCGGCGCTCTTTATATCAGCCGCGCGCCGGCCGCCGAAGAGATCCAAAGAAATAAACGGCATGGCACGTGTCAGTTGAGAGGGCTTTCCCTGACACGCCCCACCAGTGCTGTTGCGTGCACATCAGCTCCGCTTCGCAAATCTGCATAAGAGGCAAATCCACAGTGAATGAACACTGTAGAGTGACAAAAAGAGGTACCAGAAGCTCCGCTGCACAAATCTGCATGAAAAAATCAAAACAACGAAATAGACATTAAAACACAGAAAGTGAACATTGATGTAAAAAAAAAAAAAGAAGAGGACATACCTGGTGCCCGCTGCGCACATCTGCATACAAATAGGAATAAGGATAATAAAACAAACGGATATCTACATAATCCGTCGGGAAAAAAAGGCATACCGCAAGAAGGGCAAGATACAGACGTGCTACGAAGTTTTTCTCCCTTTTCTCTTTCAAATAAATAAATAATAAAGACATTATCCACACCAGAGCCAACATCGACATGACTGGCATACCACCACTATGGCCCTTCACAGTCACAGGGGCGCCCGCACCCAAGCAGCAAGGTGGAAAGTCTGGGTAGAGCACCTTGAAACATATTTCGAAGCGTTTGATGTGCAACCAGAAAGGAGAAGACGACTCCTTCTCCATAATGGAGGAGCAGACATACACAAAATTTTCAAGTCGGTCACAGAAATGAGGCCATGAACATACAAAACTCTAAAAGGGGCAATGACAGCACACTTCAAACCGTATGCGAATCCGGACTATGAGAGGTTCCTCCTGCGCCAAGCGCGACAAATCACCGACGAGTCCGTGGATGTTTTCTACGCTAGGCTCAAAGAACTAGCCAGCACTTGCACACTGCCCGACGAAGAGGACGAAATCAGGGCGCAATTCATTCAGGGATGCTCTTCGTCAAAACTTCGAGAACGCGTCCTGCAGCAACCGAATATGCCAATGAAGGACATCCTCACACTGGGGCGGTCACAGGAACTGTCACGGGCCCGAGCAGCGCCTATGGAACAAGCTCCTGCAGCCCAACCGGAGGCAGAAACTGCCAAAGCGGTAACAACTGATACGTCGCGACAAAGAGACACCTATAAATGGAGACTCAAAAACAGATCATGCAAATGGTGCGGAGGCGCAGCACCACACCCAACAACCTGCCTGGCGTGGGGCAAAATATTCAGCGCATGTGGAAAAGTAAACCATTTCGCAAAATTTTGCAGATCTGCACCTAAACAGACAACCACCGGCCTGAGGAAAACTGTCAAAATGGTCAAAACCGCGTTAGATCCAGATTCTGATAGCGACATGGACAATGACTCACACATGGTGCACAACATACACGCTGTTGGGGGCCGACGCCTACCCACATGTCAAGTCACGATCCAAGGATCACCCATATCGGCACTGGTAGACACTGGAGTATCAATAAATCTGATGGCCATGGACATATACAACAACCTGCCCAAGCCACTGCCGCCGCTAAAACCCACAACGTACAGGTGTTCACATTCGGAAACAGCCGCCCTCTAGTGATAGCAGGAACATTCACCACAGAGATCTCCCACGAGGACACCGGAAAAGCCACAAAAGTCTACGTCTCCAAGGACGGCGCTGGATTCCTGTTAGGCTGCCAAACGGCCCAAGATCTTGAGTTAGTACATTTTGCTTTCAGCATCCACGCACATGCACTCCACCACCTCACACAAGAATTCAAGACTGTGTTCGAAGGCATCAGCTGCCTGAAGGGCCCCCACTACGACTTCATATCGATGAATCCGTCACCCCGACAGTACTCAGACATCGCCGCGTTGCATTTCACCTTCGCCCCAAAGTGGAACGCGAATTCCAGATGCTGGAACAAGCGGGTATCATTGAGAGGATCATGGGTCCAACACCATGGGTGTCCCCAATTGTGGTCGCAAAGAAACCCAAACAGCTTGATACGGTCCAGATATGTGTTGACATGCGCATGCCCAATCTGGCAATAAAATGAGAACCGCACCTCACCCCAACGATCAACGACATCCTCAGCAAGCTAACAGGATCCTGCTGGTTTTCCAAAATGGACCTTCGGTCGGGCTACCACCAGATCATGCTGCACCCCGAATCCAGACCCATAACCACATTCTCAACTCACAATGGGTTGTGGCGATACAAAAGACTTTACTTTGGCATATCAAGCGCTGCAGAAGTCTTCCAACACGTCATCAAGGAAGTCCTGCAGGGGCTCCCAGGAGTCCTGAATGTAAGTGATGACATCCTAGTCCACGCACCAAACATTGAAACACATCTAAAACGACTGCGAGCCGTATTCGCCAGGCTACAAAAACAGGGAGTGAAACTTCACAAGGACAAATGCGATTTCCTCAAAGAAGAAATATGTTTTTTCGGATATCACTTCTCAAAGCACGGAGTGGGACCGGACCCCCAGAAAGTCAAAGCCATCCAAGAAGCCCTAGCACCAACAACGGTCACAGGAGTCAGAAGCTTTTTGGGCATGGTCACGTACTGCGGGCGGTTCATGAAAAACCTGGCTGACATCACAGGACCCCTGCAGCAACTCACACAGGCGAACCAACCATGGATGTGGGGCGAAGAGCAAGAAGCGGCTTTTCAAGCCACCAAAAGGGCACTCTCCGCCGACACCACATTGGCGTTTTTCGACCCCCAGCGACACTCGCAACTAGTACTCGACGCCAGCCCCACTGGCCTCGGGGCAGTGTTAGCATAAACACTGTGTTAGCATAAAAACAGGACTGTGGAGAGTGGGCCCCCATCACTTTTGCCAGCCGCACGCTCACACCAACAGAGCAAAGATATTCCCAAATCGAACCTGAAGCCATCGCCATCCACTGGGGGTGCCGCCATTTTCACCTCTACCTATATGGCAAGTCGTTTTCTGTTGTGACCGACCACAAGCCCCTACTGCCCCTGTTCAAAGGGTCACCCTCCAAACCTCCACCAAGAATCGAGCAGTGGATCCTGTAACTACAAGAGTACGACTTCACGCTCGTCTACAAACACGGCACAAAAAACCCGGCGGACTTCCTATCCAGACATGCACGCCCAGCTACATCACGGGAAGTAGAAGAAGCCCAGGAAACGGAAGAGTACGTGAGGTTGGTAGTGGAACGAGCACGACCTCTACCCATACCACTCGGCGAAGTGGTGACAGCGACTGAACAAGACGAATGCCTACAACTACCCATAGCAGCCACCCATACAGGGGAATTCCGCACGCAACAAGCTCAAGCCCGCCTACACGCCCTATTCAATGTACGCCAAGAGCTTTCCGTAAGTGAAGAAGGCTGTTTGCTAAGAGGCTTCCGCCTCGAGATGCCCTCCAGCCTCACAACCCGAGCAGTGTCCCTTGCCCACAGAGTACACAAGGGAATCGTCAAATCCAAAGCCCGCCTCAGGAACAAAGTCTGGTTCCCGGGACTTGACAAATTAGTCGAGGACACAGTTCAAAGGT
This sequence comes from Pleurodeles waltl, assembly GCF_031143425.1. NCBI lineage: Eukaryota > Metazoa > Chordata > Amphibia > Caudata > Salamandridae > Pleurodeles > Pleurodeles waltl. The sequence goes on along the minus strand of NC_090444.1, from coordinate 1,400,654,775 downwards.
GCCTCGTCTGCCAAGCCAGTGGCAACCCTGACCCCCCAGCACCAATTATAACGGAGCAAGGACCTTCGGCACCATGGCAAAGAGTGAGTGCAGATTTTGGACATCTGCCTGATGGTTCACACATGATCATTGTGGTCGATGACTATTCATGTTATCCTGAAGTGGAGATAGTGCAGTGACGATTAGTTATTGCGTGTCTACATCCAAGAACCTCATGCCTCCAAATTGTTCCCATAGCTTGCATTAGCACACAGCATCCTGGAAAGCTCTTTTTTAGACAGTAAATGCAGTGATCCTTTCATGCTTCTTTCATTCCTTAGTCTCCTGGCAACTATTCCCCTTCCTATCTGTCTGACAAGGGGATTATGGCTACCTATAAAGTTCCTAGCAGTCAAGCTAACTCTACTGAGTCATGAATCTATAGTCTTGACTTTTGATGGGGCTTAACAGAACATGCTTAACTGTGGTACTGGACGCATTACACTACACTATAATCCCCTCTCCATGTAGACCTATTGCGTCTGGTATTGGCTCAATACTAGACTCTCTCTCGCAATTTGCAGACTTTGTCTTGCAGCCCTTGTTCAAAAATGCCATGTGGAACAAGCAGCATGTGCAAACACATAGACCGCACAACCACTTTAGACCTTTTTATTTTTAATCTTGTGTTTGGGAGACACAAACAAGAGTAAACAGAGTACCATTACACTATTTTACCCATCAGGTGATCCCTACTTTAGTTACAAAAAAAGATTTTGTGGAGAGCCCGCCTTGCAAAGTGTTGCTGGTGAGGAGCAAACCACTATGATGAAGCATGCCACTCTCTGTAGGTCGGGGTTAAACCACTATGAGGAAGAATGCCACTCATTGTGGGTCAGGGATTTCTCTGTTTGGCATGCCATGACTGCAGTCTAGATTATGGAACTGCTTGCTTCAAAATGGGTCAGCTGTAGGGCGCCACTAGAGAAGAAGGCTGCTGCTACTTATGTGTGGTATAATAAACTTACCTTTCCGTTTTACTCGTTGTTGGAAAAGCGACTTAGCTACAGAATTAACAAATCTTGAGTGCAAAATCCTTCTAAAACTTGTATTATTCACTTCAAATGCCAGGTAATAGTGCTTTCGAGTGTATTCACTTTATAATAACGGGAATGGTGTTCTGTTTATCCTGTATCATCTCTCACTCCATAGTGTTGATTACTCATTGCACTATATGAATGTGGCAAATAGAGTCTAGATCAAGGACCTTTCGCTAAGTCCAAAGAACAGGTCTCCCCAAATTTTTTATTTTCAAACTGTACTCAGTGGCCTAAAGCACAATATCTCTGTGCTGAAGGTGGTATGCTCCGTGCCATGGTTTACTTCAAAATGAGCACCTGTAGCAAAGTCTTCTCGTTGGAGATAACTATGAAAATGTTTCTCTTGTCTCTCAGGTCACTTAATGATCACCAGAAGTTCATCTCAGAAGTAAATGCGGGAGCATTTCACAGCAGAGCTATCAATGAGGTCAAGTCTCCTCATCGAGTTATTTGTGTTTCTTAGGACAGCTAAGGCGGAGGAGCATCGCCCCAATGAACTCAGCAGTGAAAAAAGGAAAAATAAAATGATAATAACACCATGTTATTATGATTTTATTTTTCATTGCGTGTCAGATTAGGGTGGGGCGGGGCTGGGCTGGAGGGGGGCTGGAGGAGGAGTGGTACCGGCCATACAGACATGCACACCTCACATTTCTCCACTCGGCTGTATTGCACAGCGAGATGGAGAAAATCACAGGCACTCACTGTCTGAATGCCGAAGCAGGCTTCTCAGACCAATCACGCTTCTGCTGTCATGCTGGTGACAGCAGCGTTGTGATTGCCCTAGGGGACTCTGGGAGCCTTTGTGCTGATGGAACGTGCTGCCAGAAAGAGAAGAAGATGGAGGAGAGGAGGTGGACGTTCTCAGGTAAGTGAATTTTATTTATTTATATATTTCTTTTTTCTTTACTTGCGCCCCCCTGCTGATGTCACATAAAGTGGCCGCCACTGCTTAGGACAATGTCTTTTTCTAAATTCCCTAACCATGAATGGGTTAACTCAAGGAAAGTAAGCATATGCAGCCTCAAAATCACACGGAGTATCTCACAGCACTCCACCGTACAAAACAAGATAAGAGCAGCACAGGGATCTGCAGAGCCGCTTAGACCGTGAAAATCTATTCAAAACGTCCGACTATGAGTAAGTGATCTAAACAATTACAAGATTTTGGTGGAACAGTAAGTTTTGCAAAGATTATTGTTTTTTCACTGGAAATGTGCTTCTTACGGTCAATATTTTTTATGATTAGATTTATAATTTTCTAAGTTGTACACATTTTAAAAAGTGTATTCATATGTGGTTGGATGGAGATTTCCACCCTTTTATGGTTTCTAAGCCTCACTGGTCCCCCAAGGTAAAATTGTTTTCACTTTGGTGACAGCAATCATTTTTCAGCAGACAAGGGGAAATATAAAATTCACTTTTTTTTAGAAGAATTCTGTTTATGTTCTAATTTGCACTCCAAACTTACCATTAGAACAATCCACCATACAAATTGCTTTCTTCTGTGCCCAAGTAAAGCATATTAAATGAAATCTTGCTCTTAATCCAGGTTGTGTAATATGTCCAGTATGCAGGCATTAAATATCCACCATTTGTAACAAACGATTATGCTGGAAATCTTAGTAAAGCAGATAGCTGGTCCTAATGACAACATCCCCTATCCCCAGACATATTTACAAATCCTTTTAGTGATTTAAAAAACTGGAGTGAAAACAGTGTGCTCTAACAAATACATTTCCAACTTCGTAAACAAGGTACTTTTAATCATGGCTTCAACACTTAACCAAAGTTCTGTGATCCTGTGCAATTCACTTCAACATTTTTGACATACGCCCCATTACTGCCATCCTCTAAATGGACTTCTTAAATTAGAACACGTATGGTAATAGAGCACCTGAGACTTACACCATAAACATTTTAAGAGATTTACCAACTCCAGTTGAGAAAATCTGGAGTAACCTGGAAAAGATTCAAGACTAGCATGTGCCAAAGTAAGTGATTTATACAAGGTTGAAGCTTCATTTTTCAACACTTCTGTGGCACTTTATTACTTAACGTTATGTACCACAAGCCCAAATAAAGCAAATCAATTGATCAGCATATTATTTGTGAATTTTGCACTACGGTGATAAAGTGCAGGAAATACATGTACACTATTTTTGATATGTTTAGAAACAAGGCATCAAGCAAATTTATCTTTTGCAGAAGAAAATGAAAGGTCCACCTATGAGATAAAGTCAATGTGATCCAATCCATATGATGAACATAGAACAATTGCAAAATTTGTTTACTCCACTTTTTTCAACAAAGTATATTCATCGCCCATGTTTTCTCAATTAAGATCTTAATTAACACATCAAAAGATTTTTAAGAAGTAGAATTTTTGCAATCTATTGTATCTATGTTTTCATTGGTACGAAATTCCTAATGTATCAGGTACTGTGGAGAAATATGTTGACTTCATGTGTCATTTTACTTATGGCTCATATGATGGATGACGTGATGGCATGAAAGAGGTGGCACACCATTGTTAGAGTCTTCAAACGTACCCAGAAGACATATGTAAGATCAGCATTCAGGTGATTATTGGACGCTCCTCTCAAAATCTGTATCTTGGAGCACTGCAAACAAAGCAATATATTTGCCTCTTTGCAAATGCAGTTCCAGAAGCTGAACTGCTCACAGAGGTGAACATAATGCATCTAAGTGGCAGAACAGTCCACAGGGAGATGGCATTCTTGGCTGTTCTGTTCTAACAATAATTGGGTCTGTGTGTCCTCCATAGGGCTGTATATTCAGGGGGTGTATGGGATGGAACACTTCCCCCACAACATTTTCAGAGTGGATAAGGTGGCCTCCCTCAGACTTGTGATCTGACTGTCAGGTCCTTTACTTGCCATTACTTCACTGCCGATAACAAGTTTTGAGACTGTGAGCGTTTGTCAGATGACACCCGTGTGACCGCATTGAGGGCCCAAAGTGGTTGGGGGCAGGTGTGCTTTTGATTTAAAATCGTATGCCCCAGGCGTAGGGAATAGATATTGCCCGCTGCCCAGGCCATATCGTTTGGGTTCAAGAGCAACACGTTTTCATGTTTTCTTTGCCCTTTGGACAAGTAGACCCAGCCCCTGAAGCAGAGACACTTTGGCTTCATACTAATGTGTGAAAGGATTGTCTGGCACAAAAGATCGATTTCTATTTATACGTGTAAATGGTTCAAACTTGCATGTATGATTCAGTAATACAAAGTCTTTACTATTAGGGCCAGCAGTGTAGGAAAATGCAGCGAGCAGTGGGCTAAACGTGCATTACAGACAGTGATTCCAGTACACCATGTACACTTATTTGCAAAGCTTAACCATTTGAGGCTACTTCTAATGCTCACAGAATTCTCCAATATTACACGCAAAAGCCCAAAAGCAAGATTGGTGATAACTCAATATACCATTTGCTTTTAGTAAAATGTTTTTGATGCATATCTTTTTTAACTATGACGGAAAGTCAGTGTAAAACCATAACAGGCAACATGGAAATAAGTTAGGGGGGCAATTCTTGAAGAAGGACACAAACGTGCACCTGGTGAAATATGCCCTTGCATTGGTGCAGAAGTACGACTTTCAGGAATTCACAAATGTTTACCAAAATTCTAGCAAACGTTTGTGAATTCCATTTTCGCATGGCAGGTCCACTTAGCCTTTCATCCTTCTGAGGTCAATAATATGAGTACTATTGAGCTGCACAACAATAAGCATTTTTATTTCAGGGCCAAAAGAACCTAGGGTGAAAATGTGCTTTGAGTATACATGTTATGTTATATCTGATGATTTGAAGGTCTGCTGAGCAATTGTACTGTCCCTTTTCCCCACACGCTGGAAAAAGTACTCCTCCTCTCCTTATAAGGAGTAAACATCCTACCTCTTCTAGTGTGGGAAGACGAGTTGGTGAATGCAAGTTAGTGGGTTTGTAAAGACTCGCACAGCATTGCAACCATAGAAACACTGTTTCCCACCTACTTCAGAATATAGATTTCCAGAAATGTGGGAAAATCGGAGCCTTTCTAGATTTCAAACCCTGACATATGAGCAAAACCTGAGAGGCTGTTATCAGAGCCCTAATAAAATGAGAATGCACCCGAATGTGTCACCTCACTGCATGGCACTAAAAGGGACAAGTGGATTTTTTTAAAGGACAAGTGGATTTTTAAAATATTGTTTTTCGTGGGCAAGTAGATATATAAAAAAATTCCACACCCTGATGCCCGAACTGCAAACCCCTAGCTGTAATTTACTCTATATGGATGTCTTCAGTGTAACCTGATGGGAAGTGGGTAAGGCGGCACAGGGGCTGTGTGCCAGGTGGTAGATTTCATGCCACTCCTCTGCACAGCAGGAGGGGTCCCCCACCCTTTACAGGCTCCCTAACCCTTCAGAGGGGCACCATTCCACTCAAAGCCAATAAGTATCTGAGAGATATAAAAAAATAAATGACTCAAACTAACCTTTTCCAGAGAGGCTTTAGATTTTACCAGGGCTAGCTGGTCCTGCAAGGGTGCTGCAGCACAGCCCCACTAACTTAATCAGAAATACATGAAGAAGTTGCTTTTTGCAGCTACAGAAGCAGAAATGAAAACAGACAAATTGACACATCTGCCGCTTCAAATGCTTTCATTTCTGTTGTCTGTGTGCTGACAGAGCTGTGTGTGCATGTCAGCAGTAAAAGGAAAGGGGTATAAGCTGAGTTCTGGTTATTGCACAAGTTTGAAGGGCGCTTTACATCTCAGTTCCATTCAAACATTCACAAGCTGTAGATACGCAGCACATACACAAATCATTACACCACATCCCTCCCTCGCCTTCCTGAAGTAACAAATGAGGCCCCTTGCCTTACCTAGACCCCTCCCATCCCCTTTGAAAAAAAAAGTCCCCCGCACCAGGCCCTTCCTGTTTTCTTTGTGTTTCGCTAGACTTAGCTTTCTTTCTCCTCCATGGAGGGGCTTCGGTCTTCTTCGCAGCAAGTTGCGATGCTTCTGACAGCGATTTCCTGGCTGGGCTGCATCTGGGGGAGGTGTGGGTGGCCACCTCTGATGATGCGGTTTCAGAGTCGTCTGACGGAGATGGACGGCTCTGTTGCGGCTGGGGCTGTGCTTCCAGGTCACTGCCTCGCGGTGCAGAACGTGTTCCCAGCTGCTTGATTTTCTCCGTCTGCAGGGTAAGGACGGGTTTTGGACTCGCGTTTTTTATAGAATCGGTTTTGGTCCTGATTGGGGGGCCATTTTCTGCCGCATTTTGATTGGTGTAGTGGGGAGGTTCTCTTGCCTTTTTTAAGGGTTCATGTGGTGGTTTTGGGCATTCTGTGGCTACATCATGGCGGAGCAGAGGGTTGCAAAGCGGAGACGTATTCTGTCCTCCTCTTCATCCTCTGAAGAGGAGGTGGTTCCTGTTCCCATGAAGATGGCTCATATGGCAAGAGGTACGGTCGACGGGCCTGCTCCTTTTATGACTAGGGAGGACGTGCAGGACATGATTGAGGTGGCTGTCTCCAGGGCCCTCCAGGCTGGTGCTGCCCGGTCCGGTCATCCCTCTACCTCTCATGTATCAGTGGTGTCTGATTGCTCCTCTTCCTCAGAGGGTGATGCTCCTTCTACTTCTTCTGGGAGAAAATATGTGTCCTGTGAGGAGATGTGGGACATTTTGGCCAATGTACTGAACAATCTGGGATTCCCTTCTTTTCAACCTGCTGGAGCTGTCTCTCTGGTTTCCTCAGTATGTTACCCCATCTCGTTTTGCTATCCCTTTCCAGTGGCCGGTTAAGGATATGGTTTTCTGTGAATGGAAGGAGGTTGACAAGGACAGGGTTCCCCTTTTTCTTCAGAAGTTGTATTTGCTGGAAGGGGAGGATGCTCTGCCTCCTTCAGTGCAGTTGGACTCCATGCTGGCTACATTGATTGGTAAAACCGCAGTCAATCCGGGAGACTGTACTCCTACTGATGCCACTGTAGGCTGACTCTGGTCTGAAAAGGGTTTTTTCAGCTGGGAATTTGGCTCTACTGGCTGGTGTATTTTCTGCATACTCTGCACAGTCTTTGATTCAGGACTTTGACAAGCTTGATGTAGCTGATCAGGAGGGCTCTGAATGTTCTGAATTGCTGGCGGTTATGGAGTAGCAAGCCCGATTGTTGGCGGATATTTCTTCTGATGTTATCCACACATCGGCTATGACGTCTAGGGCTGTGATTGGGGCCAGGAGGTCTCTATGGGAGAGGCAGTGGAAGGCAGACCCTGGGGGAAAAAGCTGCACTTCTGAGACTTCTTTTTGAGGATCAGGCTCCGTTTGGAGATAAGTTACCGGTCATGAATTCTAAGGCCTCTAAGGACAGAAAACATGCCTTGCCTTATAAGAGGGATTCCTCATCTGGCAAGGGGTGGAAGAAACATTCTAGGTCTTCTCCCAAGTTTGAGCCTCTGTCCTCTTCTTACGGGAAGCATAGATTTCAGCCCCGCTTTTCTCCTAAGAGGTCTGTTTCATCTACAAAGGGAGCCCCCAAGAAGGCTCCTGACAATCACAGTTGTGGGGGCGAGTGGCCAGTTGGGGGACGGCTGCAGCATTTTCTGTCCATTTGGCGAGGAGATGATACTGATCGCTGGGTCCTGAACATTGTAGAAAATGGCTACACCATAGAGTTCGATCTTGTTCCTCCGGCTACCGGGGTCAGTCCGATGCCCTTGCCTGTGGACGGCGGCAGGATGGCAGCCTTGCTGGAGGGGGGTCAGGACTTGCTGTTGAAGGGGGCCATCTCCAGGGTGTCTCTGAGGGAACACAGACAAGGTGCTGATTCCATACTGTTCCTTGTTACAAAGGTGTCTGGGGGTTTTCGTCCTGTCTTGAATCTCAAGTGGGTGAATTCCTGGATCAAGATTGTGCACTTCAGGATGTTGACCATACAAACAATTATTTCTCTGATTGGCCCAGGGGATTATTTGAGGTCTCTGGATCTGCAGAATGCATACCTCCACGTACCAGTCTTGGAGTCCTCTCGAAAGTTCCTGTGCTTTACAATCGGACCAGACCATTTCCAGTTCTGTGTTCTTCCCTTTGGCCTAAAATCCTCTCTCGGGATTTCACGAAAGTGCTGGCTCTGCTGATGGCTCTTCTGCATGCAGACGGGGTGTACGTGCATCCCTACCTGGACGATCTTTTGGAACAGTCTTCCAGCAACAATCAGTTGTGGCCTCATGTGACACAAGTCTTGCAGGTCCTCCAGGGTCACGGATTTTTGATAAACTGGGGGAAATCAGATTTGGAACCTTCCCAGGACCTGGTATTCATCGGGAGCAAGTGGGTGCTGTATTGTCACAAGTGCCTCCCAGAGCTCTTCAGTGGTTGCGGCTCAGGGTTCACTTGGGTTCGGTGATATTTCTGATCCCTTGGGCCAGATTCCATCTTCTTTGTCTGGTTAACTGGATTCTCTCCTGTTAGTCTCTGGATCCTTGCAATCTTCAGGCGAGGATTCCTGTGTCGGGTTCCATTCGCAGGGAGTTCGGTTGGTGGCTGGTGCCGGCTCATCTCCCGATAGGGGTACCTTTGTCTCCTTCAGTGCCTGTGGTGGTGATGGCCGGTGCCAGCCTCTTCGGGTGGGGGGCGTGCCTGGGTTCGGAACAGGGACAGGGGTTTTGGTGTCTCCCCGGGAGTCAGGGAGGTCCTCGAATTGGAGGGAGTTGAAAGCTGTTCTTCTGGCTCTGGTGCATTTTCAGGGGCTTCTGAAGTGGGAAGCGGTGCTGGTCCAGTCAGACAACTTGGTCGCCAATTCTTACATCAACAGACAGGGGGGAACCAGGTCCAGGTCTCTGAATCTGATTCCATGGGACATTTTCTTCTGGGCTCAGGATTATGTTCTGTCTCTTCGGTCCACCTACATTCAGGGCGTGGACAATGTTCGAGTGGATCTATTAAGCAGGGTCATTCCTTCCTCCCAGGATTTTTTCGGACAGTTGTCTTTGTTCCATTGTCTGGTGAGGAGGTGGGGTTGTCCAGTTGTGGACTTGTTTGCCTCCACAGAGAATGCGAAGGTGAGGCGGTTCTGCTCCCGGTTTCGGTGTCCTCAGGCTTGGGCGGTGGATGGACTGACTTGTCAGTGGCTGCAGGGTCTTCTTTATGCGTTCCCTCCTTTTTAGTTAGTCCGCTCCTTTCTGGTACGGGTCTGGAGGGTAGGGACTCAGGTCGTTCTGTTCGCACCCCGTTGGCCACGTGTAAATTGGTTTCAATGTTGGCCTCCCGACCGGAGTGGGTTCTTCCTCTCCATCCCGCTCCTCTGATGTTTCCTTGCCTCTCCCAGAGGTCCTTGCAGAGGCTCAACTTGACGGCTTGGAGGTTGAACGGCAGGGGCTGGGGGCGCCTGGTCCTTTGGCTAAGATCTTGCAGGCTACAAGGCGTAAGTCCACATTGCATTCCTATGATCGTCATTGGAAGGTTTTTACCTCTTGGTTCTTATGACAGCAGGTTGACCCTACAGTGGCCTCTCTGTTTGTGGTGATGCAGTTTTTAGAGGATGGGGCCCACATGGGGTTGTCTGTGGCTACTTTACTGGTGCAATGGGTAGGAATCCAGGCCTTTTGGGGTCCTTGGCAGAATTTGAAAGATGATGGAAATTTGATGGCAACATTTTTTCAAAGCCTGTTGAACTTATTTCCTAGACCGGTGCGTTCTTTTCCTAGCTGGAGTGTCCAGATGGTGTTGGATGTCTTGACAGAACCATCCTTTGAACCTCTGGAAGACATTGATTTGAAACATTTGACTTTAAAAACTTGTTTCTTGGTTGCTATTACTTCTGACAGGCATTTGGGGGAGTTGGATGTTTGTCCTGCTCTTTCCCTTTTTGCAAGATTTTCCAGGATCGGGTTGTTCTAGTTCCGATTCCCTCTTTTGTCCCGAAGGTGAATTTGGCTTTTCATGCCCGCCAAGAGATGATCCTCCCTGCCTTTTGTTCCAACCCTTCCTCGGAGGAGTAGGTCAGGTTGCATTCTTTCGACGTGCATCGGGCCTTGTTGTGGTACTTGAAGGTGGCTGCTGCCTTTCGGAAAAGGAATTCCTTGTTAATTTTGGGCCTGCTTGGAAAGGGGAGAAGCCATCTACTGCTTCCTTGAGTCGCTGGATCTGATCTATGCTGTTGTTGGCCTATTCTTTAGAAGGGGCAGTGCCTCCTCCAGTGTAACCTGATGGGAAGTGGGTAAGGCGGCACAAGGGCTGTGTGCCAGGTGGTAGATTTCATGCCACTCCTCTGCACAGCAGGAGGGGTCCCCCACCCTTCACAGGCTCCCTAACCCTTCAGAGGGGCACCATTCCACTCAAGGCCAATAAGTATCTGAGAGATATAAAAAATAAATGACTCAAACTAACCTTTTCCAGAGAGGCTTTAGATTTTACCAGGGCTAGCTGGTCCTGCAAGGGTGCTAGAGCACAGCCCCACTAACTTAATCAGAAATACATGAAGAAGTTGCTTTTTGCAGCTACAGAAGCAGAAATGAAAACAGACAAATTGATACATCTGCCGCTTCAAATGCTTTCATTTCTGTTGTCTGTGTGCTGACAGAGCTGTGTGTGCATGTCAGCAGTAAAAGGAAAGGGGTATAAGCTGAGTTCTGGGGATTGCGCAAGTTTGAAGGGCGCTTTACATCTCAGTTCCATTCAAACATTCACAAGCTGTAGATACGCTGCACATGCACAAATCATTACACCACGTCCCTCCCTCACCTTCCTGAAGTAACAAATGAGGCCCCTTGCCTTACCTAGACCCCTCCCATCCCTTTTAAAAAGTCCCCCGCACCAGGCCCTTCCTGTTTTCTTTGTGTTTCACTAGACTTACCTTTCTTTCTCCTCCATGGAGGGTCTTCGGTCTTCTTCGCAGCAAGTTGCGATGCTTCTGGCAGCGATTTCCTGGCTGGGCTGCGTCTGGGGGAAGTGTGTGTGGCCACCTCTGATGATGCGGTTTCAGAGTCGTCTGATGGAGATGGGCGGCTCTGTTGCAGCTGGGGCTGTGCTTCCAGGTCACTGCCTCGCGGTGCAGAACGTGTTCCCAGCTGCTTGATTTTCTCCGTCTGCAGGGTAAGGACGGGTTTTGGACTCGCGTTTTTTATAGAATCAGTTTTGGTCCTGATTGGGGGGCCATTTTCTGCCGCATTTTGATTGGTGTAGTGGGGAGGTTCTCTTGCCTTTTTTAAGGGTTCATGTGGTGGTTTTGGGCATTCTGTGGCTACATCATAGCAGAGGGTTGCAAAGCGGAGACGTATTCTGTCCTCCTCTTCATCCTCTGAAGAGGAGGTGGTTCCTGTTCCCATGAAGATGGCTCATGTGGCAAGAGGTACAGTCGACGGGCCTGCTCCTTTTATGACTAGGGAGGAGGTGCAGGACATGATTGAGGTGGCTGTCTCCAGGGCCCTCCAGGCTGGTGCTGCCTGGTCCGGTCATCCCTCTACCTCTCATGTATCAGTGGTGTCTGATTGCTCCTCTTCCTCAGAGAGTGATGCTCCTTCTACTTCTTCTGGAAGAAAATATGTGTCCCATGAGGAGATGTGGGACATTTTGGCCAATGTACGGAACAATCTGGGATTCCCTTCTTTTCAACCTGCTGGAGCGGTCTCTCTTGTTTCCTCAGTATGTTACCCCATCTCGTTTTGCTATCCCTTTCCAGTGGCCGGTTAAGGATATGGTTTTCTGTGAATGGAAGGAGGTTAACAAGGACAGGGTTCCCCGTTTTCTTCAGAAGTTGTATTTGCTGGAAGGGGAGGATGCTCTGCCTCCTTCAGTGCAGTTGGACTCCATGCTGGCTACATTGATTGGTAAAACCGCAGTCAATCGGGGAGACTGTACTCCTACTGATGCCACTGTAGGTTGACTCTGGTCTGAAAAGGGGTTTTTCAGCTGGGAATTTGGCTCTACTGGCTGGTGTATTTTCTGCATACTCTGCACAGTCTTTGATTCGGGACTTTGACAAGCTTGATGTAGCTGATCAGGAGGGCTCTGAATGTTCTGAATTGCTGGCGGTTATGGAGTAGCAAGCCCGATTGTTGGCGGATATTTCTTCTGACGTTATCCACACATCGGCTATGACGTCTAGGGCTGTGATTGGGGCCAGGAGGTCTCTATGGGAGAGGCAGTGGAAGGCAGATCCTGGGGGAAAAAGTTGCACTTCTGAGACTTCCTTTTGAGGATCAGGCTCCGTTTGGAGATAAGTTACCGGTCATGATTTCTAAGGCCTCTAAGGACAGAAAACATGCCTTGCCTTATAAGAGGGATTCCTCATCTGGCAAGGGGTGGAAGAAACATTCTAGGTCTTCTCCCAAGTTTGAGCCTCTGTCCTCTTCTTACGGGAAGCATAGATTTCAGCCCTGCTTTTCTCCTAAGAGGTCTGTTCCATCTACAAAGGGAGCCCCCAAGAACGGCTCCTGACAATCACAGTTGTGGGGGCGAGTGGCCAGTTGGGGGACGGCTGCAGCATTTTCTGTCCATTTGGCGAGGAGATAATACTGATCGCTGGGTCCTGAACATTGAAGAAAATGGCTACACCATAGAGTTCGATCTTGTTCCTCCGGCTACCGGGGTCCGTCCGATGCCCTTGCCTGTGGACGGCGGCAGGATGGCAGCCTTGCTGGAGGGGGGTCAGGACATGCTGTTGAAGGGGGCCATCTCCAGGGTGTCTCTGAGGGAACACAGACAAGGTGCTGATTCCATACTGTTCCTTGTTACAAAGGTGTCTGGGGGTTTTCGTCCTGTCTTGAATCTCAAGTGGGTGAATTCCTGGATCAAGACTGTGCACTTCAGGATGTTGACCATACAAGCAATTATTTCTCTGATTGGCCCAGGGGATTATTTGAGGTCTCTGGATCTGCAGAATGCATACCTCCACGTGCCAGTCTTGGAGTCCTCTCAAAAGTTCCTGTGCTTTACAATCGGACCAGACCATTTCCAGTTCTGTGTTCTTCCCTTTTGCCTAAAATCCTCTCTCGGGGATTTCACAAAAGTGCTGGCTCCGCTGATGGCTCTTCTCCATGCAGACGGGGTGTACGTGCATCCCTACCTGGACGATCTTTTGCAACAGGCTTCCAGCAAAGATCAGTTGTGGCCCCATGTGACACAAGTCTTGCAGGTCCTCCAGGGTCACGGATTTTTGATAAACTGGGGGAAATCAGATTTGGAACCTTCCCAGGACCTGGTATTCATCGGGAGCAAGTGGGTGCTGTATTGTCACAAGTGCCTCCCAGAGCTCTTCAGTGGTTGCGGCTCCAGGGTCACTTGGGTTCGGTGATATTTCTGATCCCTTGGGCCAGATTCCATCTTCTTTTTCTGGTTAACTGGATTCTCTCCTGTTAGTCTCCGGATCCTTGCAATCTTCAGGCGAGGATTCCTGTGTCGGGTTCCATTCGCAGGGAGTTGGGTTGGTGGCTGGTGCCGGCTCATCTCCCGATAGGGGTACCTTTGTCTCCTTCGGTGCCTGTGGTGGTGATGGCCGGTGCCAGCCTCTTCGGGTGGGGGCATGCCTGGGTTCGGAACAGGGACAGGGGTTTTGGTGTCTCCCTGGGAGTCAGGGAGGTCCTCGAATTGGAGGGAGTTGAAAGCTGTTCTTCTGGCTCTGGTGCATTTTCAGGGGCTTCTGAAGGGTGAAGCAGTGCTGGTCCAGTCAGACAACTTGGTCGCCAATTCTTACATCAACAGACAGGGGGGCAGGTCCAGGTCTCTGAATCTGATTCCATGGGACATTTTCTTCTGGGCTCAGGATTATGTTCTGTCTCTTCGGGCCACCTACATTCAGGGCGTGGACAATGTTCGAGTGGATCTATTAAGCAGGGTCATTCCTTCCTCCCAGGATTTTTTCGCACAGTTGTCTTTGTTCCATTGTCTGGTGAGGAGGTGGGGTTGTCCAGTTGTGGACTTGTTTGCCTCCACAGAGAATGCGAAGGTGATGTGGTTCTGCTCCCAGTTTCGGTGTCCTCAGGCTTGGGCGGTGGATGGACTGACTTGTCAGTGGCTGCAGGGTCTTTTTTATGCGTTCCCTCCTTTTTAGTTAGTCTGCTCCTTTCTGGTACGGGTCTGGAGGGTAGGGACTCAGGTCGTTCTGTTCTTACCCCGTTGGCCACGTGTAAATTGGTTTCAATGTTGGCCTCCCGACCGGAGTGGGTTCTTCCTCTCCATCCCACTCTTCTGATGTTTCCTTGCCTCTCCCAGAGGTCCTTGCAGAGGCTGAACTTGACGGCTTGGAGGTTGAACGGTGGGGGTTGACAGGGCTGGGGGCGCCTGGTCCTTTGGCTAATATCTTGCAGGCTACAAGCCGTAAGTCCACATTGCAATTCCTATGATCGTCATTGGAAGGTTTTTACCTCTTGGTTCTTATGACAGCAGGTTGACCCTACAGTGGCCTCTCTGTTTGTGGTGATGCAGTTTTTAGAGGATGGGGACCACATGGGGTTGTCTGTGGCTACTTTACTGGTGAAATGGGTAGGAATCCAGGCCTTTCGGGGTCCTTTGCAGAATTTGAAAGATGATGGAAATTTGATGCCAACATTTTTTCAAAGCCTGTTGAACTTATTTCCTAGACCGGTGCATTCTTTTCCTAGCTGGAGTGTCCAGATGGAGTTGGATGTCTTGACAGAACCACCCTTTGAACCTCTGGAAGACATTGATTTGAAACATTTGACTTTAAAAACTTGTTTCTTGGTTGCTATTACTTCTGACAGGCATTTGGGGGAGTTGGATGTTTGTCCTGCTCTTTCCCTTTTTGCAAGATTTTCCCGGATCGGGTTGTTCTAGTTCCGATTCCCTCTTTTGTCCCGAAGGTGAATTTTGCTTTTCATGCCCGCCAAGAGATGATCCTCCCTGCCTTTTGTTCCAACCCTTCCTCGGAGGAGTAGGTCAGGTTGCATTCTTTCGACGTGCGTCGGGCCTTGTTGTGGTACTTGAAGGTGGTGCTGCCTTTCGGAAAAGGAATTCCTTGTTAATTTTGGGCCTATTGGAAAGGGGAGAAGCCATCAACTGCTTCCTTGAGTCGCTGGATCTGATCTATGCTGTTGTTGGCCTATGCTTTAGAAGGGGCAGTGCTTCCTCCAGGGATTCCTGGTCATTCCACTTGAGGTATGGTGGCTACGTTGCCTGAATTGCAGGGCGCATCGGTGGTGGAGATTTGTAAGACGGCTACTTGGGTCACTCCCTCCACTTTTGTTCGGCACTACAAAATTGCTGAATTGGAGTGTTTGGAGTCGGTTTTGGGAGTATTTTCCTCTATGATGGAATAGGGGTGTTTATGTGTCTTGATTGGTTGTAAATAAAGTTTTTTTCTGCATTGCAACTCAGTTGTCGGTCTCCTGATTTCTTGCTATGTCTCATTGGTTACTTAAGGAAGGCGAGGGAGGGACGGGAGGTAATGCATCAATTACTTACCGTTAATGGCATTACTCCTAGTCCTACTCCCTCGCCTTCCTTACAGTTCCCTCCCGGCCTCCCAGTGCAGGGCAATTGAGTTGCTTTCGGCTTGTTTCTGTAAAGGAGGGGCCTGGGTTGGTGGTACTTTTTAAATGGGGATGTTAGGTCTAGGTGAGGCAAGGCGCCTCATTGGTTACTTAATGAAGCAGAGGGAGTAGGACTAGGAGTAATGCCATTAACAGTAAGTAATGGATGTATAACAGCATGTCTGAAGAATGAAGCCTGCTCAGGTGGTGACACATTTCAGCTGAGTTATCCAAACACCCTATCAGAGGACAGGTTAGAGTGGGGTGAAGCAAGGTCATTCCAAGCCCTATTCTGACTTCTGATCGGGAGTTCAACAGACCCACTTCCAGTTGGGTTCGATAGAAGCACACTGCTCAGCCTGCCAGATGCCTTAAGGCAATATCTGTGAAGTTCAAGCTAAGCAATAAACGTAAACACAACAAGACGCTTGTTGACAGTGCCTGAGTATTTTATAAAAACATCGGATCTCCAGTGCATAACGTTCACTGTAACTGCTGTAGCTGCCTTTCGATGTTTCCCTCACTGCATCCTCTCCCTCAAATCATGTTTTCATCTATTACCATGCACCAATAACTCCTTGTGGGACATACACTGACTTTAAAGTGTTTTTTGAATCTGTTGTCCTTAGCTACTTCATCTCTCTCTAGTAGGAACAGTAACTGTGAAAGTAAGACACACTCCCGAGCTCTTCTAACAATTGGCTGGAGAGCCCTGTCCAATCTTTCTGACACACTGTGCTTTCTTTTCTTTTTCCAAGATCCAAAGTGTCTCATGGCTAGTGGCTTCTATTTGCTCCTGACTGCCTTAAAACTTGAAGCCACTTCTATGTCATCCTATAAAAGGAAGCAGTTTGTCTTCATTTCTTGTAGTAGTTATTGTGAGGTAGAAGGTTTCACATAGGTTATCGGCAGGCCAATCATGTACAGAAAGTACATGATTGTGTAAGATTCAGAAATCGCCTGTTTCTTATCCAGAGGGTCTGTTATTATGTTGCTTCCTTTGACGTTGCCTTTGATCTGAGAGTACATGTGCTAAATGAGTTCAGATACTTTGCTACCTATGCTGTTTGAAGGACTTTCAGAAAAAATTCTTGAAGTCAACAAAAAAAGATATATAAATCTACTGGTCACTTTGCAGGTTCTGCCAGTAAAAAGTTCTTCTACTTGAATGTATGCTATACGTGCAATATATTCTTCTTTGTGAAGACATTTATTTGGCTCCTTTCCCATGAGGAATGACTGTATTCTTTCATGTTGAACATTACAGAAGAAGTCCTAATATCATAACAAGTTTGTGGTTTTTCAATGCGTAGTTCTTTAATCACAATCCAAGCATGAAACTTTGTTCACTTAATCTGTACAAGGTCTCTCAAGAAAACATAAAAGTACATATGAAGGTATTCACTTAATCAAAACAAAGATAGTACAAGCCAGAAACAGAAGGTTATATTAGGTACAGAGACACATAAACTTGCAATCAAACATAATTCTGAGAACTCATTTATGTGAAGCCCAGTCGCGGCTCACAGGTGTTGAAATAGGCGGGGCGGGGTGGTGCGCGCGGGGGGAAGCAGGGGGTGGCAAGGCGGCCTGCCAAACACACATGCACCTTGAGGGGGAGTGCTGAGCACTCCCCCTCAAACTCGTCACCCCGTGGCCCGGCCCCTTTACAAGGAAATGATAAAAAACGCTGTTTGTTAACATTTCCTTGTAAAGGTTTTGCAGCTGTCGCTGCTGGCAGGGGGCAACGCTCCTCCGCATTCATGGAGGAGCCGCCCCTGGTGAAGCCTACAGTGCACATTGTGCCAGTAGGCCCCTATTTGCACCAACCTGCACCCTCCCCAGGTTCCATCCTGGCCATCGCTGCACAAACCAGTAGAATGCATTTGACAAGCAAACATTGTTACCAACCTTGCCTTCCCATCTCGGAAGGCACTACCAATCCCAGGAAAACGCATAGCCGGGGTACCTGATCGCAGGCACAGCTCCCCCAAAGATCAAACTAAGCATCTCAGGTAGGAAGAGAAGGTCCAGGACCACCAGCAGGTCAGGCCCCTCTCCCACCGGCCCAGTGCCCACACAAATATCTACCCGCTCAGGGGTCAGTTCAGTCAAGAGTCTGAATTTTTGGTGTTCACTGCATTTTTTCTGCCATAGGCCCCGCCACATGGTGAGGAACTTCCTGACGAACACTCCCTCCCCACCAACAGAGCTGAGAGAGATCAGAAATGGCCCCTAATATGGTCTGAATAAACAGATCCTGATTCCTGAGGAATAGATGAATGCCATCATCATGAAACAAATGCCCCTTGGTTACTTTGTGCTGAACTGTGCCCATTGAGGAGCCGACCATAACCTTCTAGACTGAATGATTACGTTTTTTTCACAGAGTGTTTGATAACCCAGGCTGGTGCCCACCCCCGGGCCACGGAATCACTTCAGCCCATAAACTTACAGCCAATGGCACCAAATCCAAATTTTTTGACAGAGATTTAAATAGAGCCTCCCTAACCCCACACCTACCCAGCAGTATCATGACATTACCTACCGAATGGATGACAACAATATCCGGTGTAGGTGCCCCACCTTTCTTGAGGGCCCACGAGAAGAGATCAAATTGGTCTCCCAACCTAAGGCCCCCAATAGCCACCCAGTGATGATTGACGCCTACCTCTATCTTAGCCCTCTCAAGTCCGGAGCCGCTGAAGTGTCGAGCTGATCTGTGAATAAAGGAGTAACCGCATCAGCACATAGGAACCGTCTTACGCCCGTCGGGTAGAAAGGAAAGCAAAGATGATTGCCCTCCACCCTGCCTAGGCCAGATGAGGACACACATTTCGCCCATGACAAGCTGATTTCCACCTACCTCCCTCTTGATGACATCCTCTGATAAGCCCAGGGAGGCCACTGTGGCAGCGGCTCCAGTACAAAAAGAGTGTGAACTGAACCGTGAAGCCTCCTTGCCCAGAAGGGCCAATGCATGCTTGCATATACGTGTGAACTGGAAACGGGTCAGCGGGACTCATCCGCGTGTAGAAATAACTTGGAACATCCACCTGCGGGTGCACTCTCAGAAACTCTTGAGCCAAGGTCACTGGGCACTAAGGGGCTCTTGGGGCTGAACTGAGGTTCACCCAAGTCCCTCTCCCCCTGGGGTCTGTCTTGGATCTCCTAACCCTTATCGGAGCGCCAGCTTCAATGACCCCTCTTAGCCCTTCCCCGCACCTCTCAAATATATCCCCGCCATCAGACCCATGCTTGCTTCTGGTTCCCCTAGCGAAGAATGCGGGGCTACAGCCTGTGGTGCAACTAATGGTCTCTTTCCACGATTTGTGGGGCGCCTAGGCATTTGACTTTCAAGTAAATCTCTTTCTCCCAGAGGAATGTCTCTGTTCTTTCATTCACAGAAAAACTGTCCTTATCATACTACCAACTCATATTTTGCAATAGTAATTAGGGCCAACCCGTTAACATTCATGTTAATACTCACATAGTGGTATGATGAGGCCTTTGAAACTTGCATTAGGGAAGGGCTACTTTGTAAAATCTGATTAGTTTTACTAACGCTTTCCTACAAAATCAAAAAATATGTTCCCTTTTCAAGCAGACTTATCTTCACTTTAGTGGCGTAGTTTTCCTAGACGTAATGACACATTCGCACTATCCCTTCTCACATCTCTTTTAGTAAGAAACTGAAAGCATTTTTCATTTGTCAGTGCAGTACATCCATAGATTAATTTGTCAGTGCCATGAACCCTTGGTGTTTACAGTACACTCTGCCAAAACACCTAAATCAAATAATATTAACAAATAATACTAAAAAAGCCACATTCAGGCTTGGATAAGATTTTTAAAGATAGACTTAATTTAAGATTTGGATAGCCAGCTGAGCTAATGGCGTCAGAGTTGCGCACTTTTAGATTACACCCGCAATTGTAGAATACTTGTTCCAAATCACGTACGGGAAAGGGCAGTGATGCCATGCCACTGGCAAATTGTGCACTATAAAAATGGCAACAATGTATTTACTACAAATATGAATGAGGGAAGATGCCCAGGTGCTAGTTCTTGGTAAAAACAAATTGCTCTAACATTAAGTAGAGCATAACTGTCTCCCCCTTAGGCCTCTCAGCCTGTTGAATAATAACATGTTTTTTGTTACCTTCTTCAAGGATAATCGACCTTTGAAAGATGAAAGGCTGAGTGGATAAGATGGAATTAGCAGTTTTGTCATGCTGGTGCAATAGTCCTCCAAACTATTAGACCCAGCTTGTACGCTAATGAAATATAATGTCCACTTAAAATAAAAAATCTGTAATAACATGTGCAACATTTTAAAAACATCCTTTCACTATTGAAATACCCTAAAACAAATTGTGTAAGCTTCAGTCATTCTAAAAGTCACCCAACGGCTACATTGCTGGGCTAGAGAGTTTTAACAACACAAAACATCATCCCAGGGATGCACTGCTAATGCAAGCTTGGTTTGCCAATTCAAAAAGTTAACCTAGGGCTGCTCTGCTAGTGCAAAAAAGTGTTAACCAATTCAAAAATATTTCCAGGTCCAAATTGTTTTCAAAGATTCTAGGAGGAAGACCCCCCCTGAATCTCTTTTAAGTACATGGGCTTGTTAACTTTGCTTACTAACCTGGATCTAAGGCATGTACTTTCGCCCCACCACTTTTCAAATTCACCAGCTGCCACTGGATTTTACGTTATGCCACTGCACAGCAGCTACCAGTGAAATAGGATCTGATTTCACTCTGAGCCCTCTGCAACAGCTTTGGTTTCTCCTACAGCTGCCTGTGTAAGCACATCAGGTCTACGTACCAGTGATCACTGGTGACACCACAGCTTGGGATATAATCAGCGAATCCCAGGCACCTCTGTTCCAGGCTTACAGGCATTTCTACAGCATGCCCCCTCACCCATCCTACCTGTATGTATGGTGCTGCAGAGGGCAGCCTCTGTACAATCCTCTCTATAAATCAACTTGACCATACCGAGAGAAAGCTATTTTGTAATTATAAGTCAATACTTTATAAATAGTTAATTTAGATAGTAGCTCCCCATGCAATACTGATATTCTGAAGTTCTAAAAGTAATGAACGTTTTTCATTCTTGCCCTTACTCACTTGGTTAATGCACTTACTGAGTGTAATGTCCAGTGGCAGGTTCATAGCTTCATGAAATAGCTTGGAGCGTTAGTCTGCTTGCTACCAGTGTGCTGCATATAGTGGTAGGTCAGACATTTGTATTCTTGGTTCGTTACTGCTTTTGTCACTGTCCAATACTTTGTGTAACTTGTAGGTAAAAAGTTACAGTCCTGGTAAAATAGCTCAACATCTGCATGTAAAAAGCAAGGCAGAAGGGGGGAACATCCGAACAACGGCTCCGGAACAATGACCTACGTTGTTAACGCAAGCGGAAGCACGCTTGTGTTAACGACTCCTTTTTTATCTGCCTTAAACATGCATGTGCTGAACAACGCACATGCGTGGTTAAGGCAGATTAAAAAGTGAGTCAGCAATGGGAGAGGACTTCATCAGATAAGTGGGGCAGGTTTGGGGGGTAGTTTTTAGGGGTGGGGTGGATTAAGGGCTTGGGTTGGGGGGAGGTCGGGGTAGTTCTGGTTTTTAGGGGCAGGGGATCAGGCAGTTCTGTTTTTATGGGTGGGGTCGGGGTAGTTTTGTTTTCAGGGATAGGGTACTTTTGTTTTTGTGGTGGGGGATTTGGGTAGTTTTTTTTTTAGGGGTGGGGTAGTTTGGTTTTTGGGGTGGGCTGGGGGTCGGGTAGTTTGGTTTTTGGGGATGGAGGGTCAGGGTAGTTAGTGTTTTTGGGGGTCGGGGTGGATTGTTTTTTGGGGGTGGGGATGGGGTAGTTTGGTTTTTGGGGATGGGTGGTCAGGGTAGTTAGTGTGTTTGGGGTTCGGGGTCAAGGTAGATTGTTTTTGGGGGTGGGGGATCGGGTAGTTTAGTTTTTAGGGATGGGGGTTCGGGGTAGTTAGTGTTTTTGGGGGTGGGGGATCGGAGTAGTTTGGTTTTTGGGGGTGGGGTGAGGGTGGGGGGATCGGGTAGTTTGGTTTTTAGGGATAGGGTGGGGGGTCGGTTGTTTTTAGGGCAGGCGGGTGATGTCGGTGAAGGGTTTAGGGCTCAGGGTGGGTGGAAGGTATCCGGGGTAGTTCTGTTTTAGGTGTGGGGGTGTGGGTAGTTTCAGTATTAGGGGTGGGGTGCTTCTGGGCCTTAGGACAGGTAGGGGTCGCATGCTAGAACCACGCATGCCGTTCCCACACATGCCTTTACTAGGCATGCTTTTACAACGAGAAATCGTTGTAAAGGCATGCGTGGTAAAGGCATTCGTGGTAACAGCACGGTCGTTGTTCCGATAGGTTGTTCAGGCATGCATGGTTCCAGCATTTGTTTTTCCATCATACATTCTGCAGAAGGATGTATCCTTGCAGGTTTTTATTGAAATGGTTTGGATGGATAGTAATAAACACCATTTGGGCACTTAATATGAATTTCCCCATAACAGTATCTATGGGTGACTACTCCTCTGGCAATTATAGGATTTTCATTGTCTCAGTGTGCAATTTTACCAGGCCTGCAATTACCGGGATTAGTTATCTTGAGCTCTTAGACACTGGACCCAGAGTTGGATTATTGAGGCTATGGGCAACTGCTGCACTTTGCTGTCCTACTGTAGCAAGGGGGAGCAGAAAAAGGTTTCTCTACTCAGGATCTTCCTGTCTGTCCCATACCTTCTTCTACTCACGCCACACTGAAAAACAAAGCCTCCACATCCACCTATCACCTGCTCTAGTGGTAAATGGATGCAGATTTGGAATGTTATTTTCCACAGAATGGGGAAAAACACACACAATAGGACCTGATAATCCTGGGTCTACGCGTTATTTCCTATTCTGGGTAAATAACATATAATCCTATATTTTGGTTTAGGATCCTGAATTGGTGATTTCAGTTTCCACTATGCCTTCACAAAAATACAGGTAATTAAATACAGTATAAGGGTATTTGTGTCAAACAATTCAGTTTGTATTATGCTCTATAAAAGGTTAGCATGTTTCTACTGACCGAAACAGGTTCCTTGCCCCACCTGCCTCCATCATTTGCATGTGGTCCTTCAAATGAACTCCATCTGACCTCTGTACTCTGGGAGACTGATCACACTGCCATGGTATTAAGAGTAGGCCTGCAGCAAGCTTAGCCTGCTGTTGCATTACTGTTCAAGCAACAAGATGGGGAACAGTGGCCTATATCTTATTTGACTTACCCCGTTAAAGCCTAAAGGGCTTATTCTCCTGCCCTGTGTCCCGAGTCTGACCTCTGCCTCCACTTGCCCTCTCTGTTTGAGTCTACCTTGAGCGACCTTATACAGGGCTGAACATGGGTGGGGTTCTTGACTTAAACTCATGTGCACAGCTCAGTCCGTTATAATCTACACTTCGCATCATTATCGCCCTGCCCGGCATTCTCTTATGAATAGCTATTAAGGATTCCTGTCGCCACTGGAAATTGAAACATTTGTCTCCACAAACAAGCAAACTGGATGAGAGTGGTTAGCTAGAAAACAGGGGGTGGAGTCATGAGGGAGTGCATCATGAGGAGTTGAATCAATGGCAGTTGATGGTCTGTCAGGCTATATGCATTAATTGTACATACTTTGCCCCTAAATAAATTGACAAGGAAAATGTAACAGTTAATCTGTTTTGCCCTACTCAATATGTTACAAACTCAATTTTAAGATATCTTAGTAGGTTAAACAACCTATTGCAGATATCTATGTGCAGCCAACAAGTTGCAGCTTATTATACTAGTACGGTAGCTCAGGTGTTTAATGCACTAAATGGTGATATCTTTGTGTAGTCCTGGTCAGAGGTGTGGCTCACAGAATAGTCATGTTTAATGTATCTACTGCAGAGCATTGCATGCAACCTGCAGACCGCAAATTTATCCGAGGTATGATAGTACACACGAAGCATGTGTAGAATGAAAAAGCATGTTGCCACCATCATGCGTAGGTGTGTGAAAAATTGACGTGCCAAAGATTATATATTGGAATAGGAGGGAAAACAATATCTGCTGGATATCGGTCCTAAGTCCTGAAGTTTACTGAAGATAAGAATCTCAGTTTTGTCTCCATTGAAACTGAGACAGGTCCCATTCATCCAAGGTTCTCATGTAGCTTTGGAATTTACATTTGACTTCAGTTCAACTGTTCACAAGATTTAGGTGTTGTCAATGTGTGAAAATATGTTTAGTCCAAAGCAATGGATCAGAGTGTCAGAGAGGTCATGCAGAGTGAAGATCCCCATGGGAGTCTGCAACAGAGTGAGAAAAGGGTAGAGCTAATAGGTTTGAAGGATACTGTTTGAATTCTCTTACTGAGGAACCAGCAAATCCACCCAATATCCTGCCTTGAAACCATGTGTTTTAGAGCCTGGTAGTTAGAACTGCAGAAGATACCGTGTCAAAGGGAGCCGTAAAGGTGGTTTAATCTAGTCGAATCAAGGTGGCAGGGCTGTCCTAGTCCAATATGAGTTTAAGCTCATTTGTCAAGGTTAGCAGTGCAGATTTAGTAATATGGGAGGGTGTGAAACCCAATTTAGAGTAGTTAAGAAGATTATGTGATTCAATAATATCAGTAATCTGCTGATTTACAGCTTTCTCTGTGATTTTTTAGGGAAAAAAGAAGAAGGAAAATGGGCCTGTACGTGGACAATGTTGTTGGGTCATCTGTGGGGTTTTTTACAGCAGAGATTCAAAACAGCTTTTTCCCATGCCGCTGTTGTCAGAGAGAAGTTACATAGGCCTGTCATAAGAGATGGAATGCTTTCTTTGGCTAGGTACAATATTTTGGGAAACCAGGAATTATACAGGGAGCCATTATGCGCCAAGAAGAGGGTTTCGAACCTGATTCTCTGCGAGAGTAACCAGATCCTGAAGAACATGGTGATTAATGGGAGGGGGCTAGCTCCAGGTTGTTGTTGTGACTAGAACCCCCTTGTTCCAAGTCTAATGAAGTAGGAAAAGATGAATATGGGGTTTTGATTTTCTTTTTAAAATAGATAACCTACTAGATCTGGAGTTCAAATGATGGAGGTTGAACTAGATTCTGATTTACTAATAATGTTAACAATTCTAAAAAGTTCCTTGGTGGGATTGCATGAAGACGCCAGCTGTGAAGAACAGTAGTTGACCTTGGCACTGTTTAACAGCTGCTTGTAGTGTATGATTGCATTCGGTAAGTAACCTTAGAATATGGGTTATAATCTTTCCTCTGTCTCCGTTCGAGTTGTCTGCAATGCTGTTTGTATTGACGGAGGGAGTCAGGGTCTGAAAGAAGTGCTCTTCTGGACTTACTTATCTTTAGGGAAGAAGTGCTACCTAGTGCTGAGATGGCCCAGGAGTAGACAGTAGAAATTTGTTGTATTGATCTTGGACCGAGAATGTGAGAAAGTCTAGACCTTGTCAAAATGGACCTTATTCAGGTTTTGAGGAAAACTGTACCAAAGACGGATGGATGTTTGTTCTATTCAGAGCTTGTACAGTATTATTCTAATGGACATTATTGAATACTGCATCCAAAGTGTGCCCAGCTTCATTTATTAGGTTACTAACTCTTTATTTCATTCTTATAGCCAATATATTATCAAGAAGGGATACTGCACTCTATGCAATGGAAAGTGATAGGAAGCGGGATGCTAATACCCAAGCAATATTGGGGGAAATTGTCTCTAGATCTCTGCAGACTGTAAATTAACACTCTGAAAAAAGAAGTGCTGTGATCAATTTTCAAGGTAAAAAATGGAGACTGAATAAATATCTTTAAAACGATTACTATGCCTTCGTCCAGTTTATCGATCCAGTTGCATCTAATGACCTGACAAGTTGTGTGAATTGCAACAGCAATGTCTGGCTAGAAGAATCATTGAGTCTGGTCTCCATAAGGAAGAAAAAATTAGGAGTGCATGAAACAATAAAGTTCATGACTTTGCATTTATGTTTGCTGAGAATCCTAGCATTAAGAAGATGTCCCTTAAGGGCCAAACGTGCATGAATTGAGTGGTCCAATTCATGTTAGTCTTTGCATATTGTTAGTGTTTATATCATAGGGGCTTTGTTCCAAGCAGGTAAAGCCGCAAATAGGGAAATTATTTTCATAGCTGGTACATAATTTACTAAAATTCACACTTAACCGTGCTCGTATCTGCAGGTCTGTGCATGTAGATGTGGAATGGTAAGAATATGAATGTTATCATTTGGCCAGAGTTTTGCCACGTGGCACGATCTGGGAAGGACAGGCACAGGTAGGCTTTCATTTGGCGTGCCAGCAGAACACCCATTGCACATGCACGCTGTGCAGATGCGCCAGCATTTTGTACTTTTGATTGCTAGATGTAAGAGATGTGGACAATCTAGTGACTCAGTGGCATCTATAAAGAGTCCAACTGTTCCTCTCAGCTAGCTAAGGCTCCATCTTGTGAAATGAGTACTAAAAAATTAAACAAAATTAAAAGTAAAAGTATTGAATGAAAGCACAGAATTATTACAATTATCTTTTTCAACATTACAAGATGTCAACAACATAAATGACGCCCTTGCACAAGAATACATAGGCAGAGACAACATGGTGCTGAAGTATAATTTAGATGGACGTGTTATGAAGTTGTTCTGTGACTGTTTAAATATTTTAAACAAACACAACACTGAGAAATTATGATCTAATCAGTTTCAATGTAATGTTTCCTGCTTTAATAGGCGCAATAATTTTCTGTCAGTAATTAGCAAATCACTCTGAATCCCTGGGCCTCTGTTTACCCCACAGCAACAGGCTAATCAAAACAGACTGCCAGCCCCTTGGGTTAGAAGAAAAATTGTATTGACTCCTTTGAACAAAGCCGAGCATATTGTTGGTTTTTAAATTGTACATATTATCCTTGTAATGGGAATTAAATCCAAAAAGGCTCAGTTGGAGCAAAAACAAATGGTTGTTATGCTGAAAGTGACTTAAAATGTTCTGTGTTCGCACTGGATTTGAATACCACTGGTAAAACATGCTTACTTAAAATATATGATTAACACAAACACTGAAGAAAATCGAATCATGTCTGCAGAATGACAGCAAGTGTTACATTTCTCTGTTTTATTTCAATCATAGGGCCAGAATTAATAAAAAAATATTGCGAACCAGGCAACAAAAAACTTTCACTATTTTGTCACATTTAACGGGGCGTCATTTAACGGCAAAGCTATCCGAGGGCAGTTCTAGCTCATGAATCATCAGAATTACTTATCGGTAACTGCATTACTCTGAGTCCAAATCCCTGGCTTGCAGCCATAGTCCCTCCGGCCCTCCCTATGTTTAACTGTCAAAGGCAGTTGGTTGGAGCTTGTGGGTGACAGGAGAGGCCGGAGGGAGGGCTTTTTTATTTGTTCGGACTCGGTGGGATTGGTGCCTGGGGAGGCATGGGGCCTCACATATAATGGCTACAAGCGAGGGAAGGACGAGGAGGTAATAAGAATTACCTTAGTAATATATGTATCACCTCTGCAAAACTGTACGCAATTGTTGCTCTTTAGAATGAAACATATGGCACCAAGGGTCAGGCGTGCAAGGACCATTAAGCTAAGAGGGCTTCAAACACCTTCCCCCCCCCCACCCCCACCCCCTCCAGTAGCCGGGGCCTGGGCTCACTGGGAGAGGGCAGCAATCCTGTCTGATCCAAGGTTACTTGGCTGGCTTCTACTCAACCTGCAGATGCAGGGAATGAAGGCTCCAACTAAACACTGCTGTCTCCGTAGAACACACATACTAGCCGAAGGTGGGCACCTGAAGCTTGCAGTTTATCTATTTGCCCTTCTTAGGCCCATGCTCAAGCAAGCCCAAAGCACCCAAAGACTGCCCCCTGAGCCTCCTTGTGCAAATCAGAGATTCAGGCCACGCACCTCACAGCCTGAGATAAATAAAACACGCTGACGATTTAAAACGCAGCACTCTATGTAAGCTAGAACGTTTTCTTTCTTGTCCTCATCAGTACACTAGGGCTTTCAAGTAGGTCTTTATTTTCTGCCATAAAAAATGAAGGTTACTGTTTTTGTTGCATTGTCCCTTGTTTGTTGTGCATGCTTGCAATATGTTGCGTGCACAATGAGAGTTACATTGTGTTTTAGGTTGGTAAGATTTGCAGAATGTGTTTTGGCTTAGCTAGCTTGCAGAGTTTGTTGAAGGCATGTAGTTTTACTGAGTACGTTAGGTTTGCAGTGTGTCAGATGTCACCGAACAGTAGACTGTGGAGGGTTCCAGAGGACAGCAAGGTCTGCAGGGTCTGCCGGGAGTCATTGAGTTTGCAGAGAGACCCTTGGCGGTCACAGGCTGCTCTGAGGACATCTTCCACTAACAAAACAGGGTGCCAGACCGCAGCACCAACAGAACGTAGCCATCTTTTGTACCCAGCCGCTCCGGCCCCTGCTGTCGCTTGATTTTTTTTAATTAGCAGTTTTGCCGAGATGAACAGCAGTAGCAGCAAAACACTGCTGTTTCTGTGTCTCTTCAGAGTCTGAACATTGAAACTGACTGGAGCATGTGGTATAGTTACAGTTATGTGTGACTCAAGGTTTTAATGTGCCCACTCCAAGGACCTGTGATGGCCTCCTATAGTAACATGTTCGATTCTACATAGGTTCATATAGACTTTCGTCCATCCAAGGTCCATAAAATGAGTACCATTGAGCTGAAAACTATTACCATTCAATAGCACAAACAGACTGGGGGTTCAACTTACACTCTACTAATAAGCGTATTATCTTTGTAACAAAAAATAAAAACACTCAAAAATGTTCAGCTACCAACCGTGGTGCTATGTTACTCTAAACGATAGAAATAAACACACCAAAAGGTAGGGCTGCAGGAATAGTACTGCTGTACAAATATTCAATCCACTTGGATACACCACTGGCCTGGAAGCTCCATCATACACCATGCAGTTTTAAAGTGACTGCTGACGAGTCACCACTGACTCTGTAACACCAGGAATCTGAGCAGCATGTAGCTGCCTGCTAGCAGCAGGCATGGTGACCAACTGCCAACCTACACCCCTGTTTTCTGTTCTAGTCTATGCACATTTGTAAAGTGCATGGCTACCCTAAGGCATTCCAGCGCTAACATCTGCAACACAAACCAACAATACGTGACATCAGGGGCAACAATAGAATAGGCTAATTGCCAAACAGCAAAGTTTTTAGGTGCTTCCTAAATAAAAGCTTGTTATCAATAAGCTGCACAGTATGGGGCAGAGTTCCACAGTTTAGCTGCAATGTAAATAAAGAGGCATTCTCTACTTCCTGTTCTCCAAACTTGAGGGTTTCCCTCCAGTCAAGCCTTAGTTGACCTTAGGGTTCTACCTGGGGTATAAGGTGAGTTTAGCGGTTGTGATATAGGTGGGCCTTTTGCTTGAAGTGCCCTATGTTTTATACATAGTGCCTTAAACTTAAACTTTACTCTCTAGTCAACAGGAAGCCAGTGAAGAGTGACCAGAGTCTGTCAAGCTGATTGATGTCTTGGGATATTGAAGTTGACCTCATTTCTGACATTGTGGAGTGTGTCTGCTATAAAACCGAATTGCAATCTTCTTGAAAGATCCACTTTCCCAGACACCCTCGAAGAAAACATTGGAAATGACCCAGAATTGCTGGATTACGGTGTCCTGGTTCCTTTTGAAGAAGAAATATCAGGTTTGGAAGACCAGGTGGTGGTGTACAGAATGGTGTAAGATGACAGAAAGTGCTGACATAAAGGGACTTCAAAGCACTGCCTACAGAGAGCAAGAGAAAAAGAAAAGAGGGCTGAGGAGAGAGGAAATGAGGAGAAACACTAAAGGGAATGAGAATGGAGAATTGCAGGTGGAGTGGTCTTCCCAAAGACAGAAGAAAAAGTGGTTCATAGAAACACTGCCTTAGGCCTCTAATCATTAAGAAGTAGGGAGGGAGAAAGAGTATTAATGTGGAGCATGAGAGTGCAGATATGTGTGTGTGAGGTGGCAGATTTAGAGCTTAGTGCACTGTGTACCAGGGCAGGCAGTGAGGGCCGCTGAGAGCTTGGAGACAGTCCATCTTCGTCAACAACAGGACCTCTCCGGAATCCTAGCAAGGACATGTTGTCGGGCAAACAGCTAAAGAGGGAGGGAGAGATGGGCTGCTGGGAGGACATAGACCATCAGGGTTAGGCAGAAAGAAAGGTTAACAGGGACGGTCCTTGAAAAAGAAAATACTGTTGTATTTTCAAAAAAAGTGTTATTATTTTATATTGTGCTCCTTCTAATGTTCATTGTTATGCTGCAGTTTGGGCAGCTGGTCTTTTTTTGTGGCAGCACCATGGACACTTACCCTTACCGACTGGTTTTTGGTGTTTCGTGTTGCTGTACTGCCAACATCTTTTCAAATGTGTGTTGTATTTTAGAACATGTGAATATGAAAACCAAGAATATCTGAGGAACTGGAACTCAGGGTTACTGTGAATTGCCAAGAATTACAGTTTCTGCATCCAGTGTGCTAATGGTGGCTGAATATTAGACATCCTGCCCATGACAGCAATATTGTTTGCCTTTTGTACTAGCATCCTATCTTGCAGATATTTCAAAAATATTGTATGCTTGTAAACACAGTGTGAAAGAGCAATTGTTAAACATATAAAAAGGGCCCAGTGTGTTTTAGAATATTTTATTTTCCATTGATTGTCCTATAAAATAGAACACAGAATTCTACATCCCACGAGGTCTACTGCCCCAGTGTGCATTAAAATGCAACATTTAACAGTGTAAGATTTCTGTTCCCAATGAGTAATTTTGACATAGGCTCACAAGAGTTTTCTGCCCCTACAACTCAAAATCTAACCCACCCCACTCCCAAAGTGTGGGTCTAGTTGCGCACCTGCTAAGGGTGCTGTTAACTTCAAAGTGTGGTTGTGGTTGTTCAGGAGTGTGAATGGAATTTCAGATCACCTTTCAAGCAGGAGCAGGTGCAGCCGCCAGGTTCCGGGCATTCTGCCGCGTTTCACTTCCCAGTCTACTGAGTTGCTAAAAGTCAGCGATTTTAAGAAGAGTCGCCGGATTAGATGTGCCTATTGTAAACAGTAAATTTAACAGAAAGTCAGCATGGAGCAATACCACACGAGTTACTAGTGAAGCTGCCCACTTGATAAATTATCATGGACCCTTCTATATAGTGAGCCTAAGCCAAGTAATGCTTATTCTAACCGCCAAAACTCAACCAAACTACCCAGTCTGCAGGACGTTTCTGAAATCTGACCTGTTTAAACAAGGATTCTCTTATGGATATGGCACATCTTTCCTGTTTGCACCATGGTGCACCTTTAAAAAGGTGTGCCAGACGCAAACAGGTAGAGTGTGCCGTATTAGCAAGAAAGTGCTGCCCATTGTGCAGCTGCAGATTCACAATGCTCTCGGGGCAGCGCATTCAAGTGAAATAAGGACCAGCTGCTTCAAAGCTGCTCTGTGTTTCACGGAGACAGATCCCCTTGCTGGTGGGTAAAGTGATTGACTGCACTCGCCTGCAGAGGGATGTCTGGAAGATCCATGGGACCCTCTTCCTCCCCTCCAGAAGGCTACCTTTAGCAGGCACTTTCAGTGTGCCTCCTAAGGGCAAGTTTACTTATGCATCTGCCTCTAAAATATGGCAAATTATTAGGCAATGCAATGTCCTCATTTGCATGGAGCCACTCCCCCATGCAAATGAGGGAACATCCCCTCATGATAGCGCTGGCGCTACATGTGCACCAGAGCTATCAGTATTACAGAAAGGGACGCAGACGCGTCTGCAGCCCCATCTGTAATACCATTGGGCCATGGGGGTTCACATGGCCTTCGCGCCCCCAGGGACACAATGTGTAATATGGCCCCTGGTGTGAAGTGGTCTGAAAAGGGCCAACTGGTAAGATCAATTATGACACACCCTTACTACAATGCACAATAACTGATCACCATTACCTCCTTTCTGTTGCAGACCACTTCCCTGCGCTACCATTAAAACACCTACCTCATTCCAGCACTAAGTGTGAGGTACCATTGAGGTCTACCTTTGCTACCGGTGCTAACACCCACCAGCTTACATTCTCTATCCAAAGACTCACTGGCTTGTTTTCACTTGCTTCTCCCATCATGTAGGAAAGCACTAAGAAGTGGCCACAAGATGAAAAATGTACCACCATAGAAAGGACAACACATAAAACAATCAATAATTAAGCAGATAAATTCCCACTCTTCATAATTTGGATAGTATGTTGGCTTGTGGTTTGCACTCACTTGTTTGGACGTTCTCCTTGTTTATTCTCAGCCTTGTTAAATAACAGGCTAACAGTCTCACTTACAGTACAATAACTATAATTGTGGCCTGGCTAAATGAAATGCATTGTTGATTTCTCGTATGGCTACAGAAACTGATTCTCAATATGGCCTACAACAATACTACACATCTCTTTTTTATTAATTATTGATTAGAATTAGTGGGACCTCAGAGAAAAGTCAAATATCATGGTCTTTTTGGTATTTCATGGTATTAAAGAATGTGGAGGCTATACAAGTGTTCAGAAGTAAAGTATACGTTCCACTAAATAATAAGCAGCCATACTCCATTTCTTGAAACATTATAATACATAAACATTTCTAAAAATATTTTACTTACTTTTATACCATGAGACAAACTATTATTTCACTTTTAAACATGTTACTTCTAGGCAGTTAACTAATTTTGGGTTTTCTGTTACATTTTAGTTTTTTCTAACCTACCCCCCATGACGGCTTCAACCCACTTGTCCAACTTCCCAGCTAACCCTTCCCTCGTCCTTCCATTTCTCCAGACAGTCATTTTGACTTCTGAGTTGAACAAGGTCCCTTCCCTCCAATCCTGTTTTCTGGTTGTGCTTTAAGGAATGTGTTCTGAAGAGATGACCAAACAGATAGGGGTTTGACCTTAGACAACCACTGTTAGAATGATCCACTCACATGCCTACTTATGAGAAACAGGCATCTTCCTCCATAACATTACCTTCAAAAAGACACTCAGTTCTCATTTCTCATTTTACCTTTCACCTCATCCGTCAATGCCTAACTCTTCTCCATTAAACTCATCCAGTCCTCTGTAATCATTTATCTTTAGTTGTGCGTATCATAATTCCAGGCACTGCAGCCTATTATTGTGTGCTTAGTGTCTTTAATGTACTTCTCTGCTTCAAATACTTCATTACCCCCTCATCTTGTCCTCCTCATCCCAGCCCTGATTGAATGAGGCAACCCGCCTCCAAACAGAGTCTTTACACACTATGGGATGTTAATCACAGCCTTTTGAGTCCTGCCTATCTTTACACTCTCAGTGGTGGATAAACATCCCTCCCACCACTTCCTGTATCTTCTTTGTCTCCAACAGAGGTAAGCATACTCAGCTTTTGTTTTTACATGTCTTATTCTGGGAAAATTATTATTTGTTGTTTAATATAAACATGCAGACCGCCACAATGCAGTACTTTCACTTGCATAAATCCGAAACGTACTGTTTCAGTCGTGTAACAGCGTTCAGCTGACTTTCATTACTGGCCGCTGATGTGCACCTGGTTCATGTGCTGGGCTGGGGTGGGGAGCTTCCTAAGCATCTGCGGTCGGGTATTTGTCACCATCTCAGCCCCACACTAATGTGTTTCTCACACGGTGGGCAGCGGTGTTTTAATTACTTTCGTTATAGTGGAGTAGGAATTCATTCAAAGCAGCACTGTATTTGAGAACTCTGCTATGCCGCATCTCCTAATCTTTGTGTCAACACAGAAGCAAGGAAGGCTTCAGAGAAGCAGCATGATGTGGAGCTTGTCCTGGATAAGGATAGAGAGATCCTGCAGATCACAGGGTTGGCTGAGAGTGCAACGACTAATGTCAGCAACAATAACAGTTGGTCCCTGGGTGCATTATCATATGAAGCCCCAAATGAACCATCTTCTTTATTACTGGTCCCCGAGGTTTCAGAATTTCTAGGTCCTAGTGCCAGAGGCTCATCAAACCAAGAAAACACTGGGCTTGTGGTTACGAGGCAGAGACCTTTCAAAAGCAGTCCTGCTCTATCTTCCTGATTTTCTGCAGTTGACTAAGTATGCCAGCATGTAGGGCTAAAGAGAAACTCTAGGAGATCAGGAGAGAAAGGGCCATTGGAAGGAAGAAGGGCGTTTACATTTCTTCTACTGGAGAGAATTAGCAGCAGCATTTATGGAAATGCAGACTTATTTTCTTCAGTTGGAAGGAGTCATTGTAGTTGTCAGGACAGACAATGAGGTAACAAGGTGCTATCTGGACCACCAGGGTAAGACCAAGAGCCAAGAATAAACCTTTTGGTGGCTCAGATATTTTCATTTGTGGAGGTACATCTCCTAACACTCACAACTGTTTATATTCAGGGTCATGTGAATTTCCAGGTGGACAGTCTCAGCCACAACCTCCCATCATCAGTGATGTATCACTTGTCGGCCTGGGAGTTCAACTGGATTTGCAAACACTTGGGAGTGCCCTGGATAGCCATGTTTGCATCAAAGCACAATGCATTCATACAAGTGTTTTGCATGGAGGAATGGTGTCGTCAGGCCTTGGTGGTTGACACCCTATAAGTCCCTTGGTCCAGGAGAATTCTCTATGGTTTCCCACCAGTTCTCCTCCTCCCAACTGTGCTTTGGATGATTCAGCAGAAGAGGACATTCGCAATTTTGGTGGTGCCTTTTTGACATAGACACCTGTGGTTTTCTTTTCTCATGACCCTGTCCAGGGGGATATATTTCCATCTATCCCTACAAAATCCACATCTTCAGTTTCTATCCTTGCCACAAATCCAGCTTAATATCTCAGGCTAACGGCTTGGAACTTATGAGGGTTGGTTTGCAATATCTGAGGTGTTCAATGGAAGTTGCCCGGGACCTTCAAGCCTCAAGAAGACCATCAACTCTGGCTTTGTACAAGAAGCATAGATGGGCATTCTAGAAGTGGTGTACTGCCAAATGATTTGATCCTCTCTCATTAGAGGCTTTTCAGATCCTGGTATTCCTCATGGATGACCTTTTCCAAGGTTTGGAGCCCTCCAGTCTGTCTGCTCAAAGGGCAGCTGTTAAATGTCTCAAGGAAGGGCAGGCCTGCACAGATATATTCCTGCTTGTAGGGCACTTCTTGAATATTTTTAGGTCAAAGAGATATACAGTAATGCTTCCTTTTCTTATATTGGACCTCTTAGCAGTCCTACAGGGATAACAACAGTGTCCTTTTCAACCATTAGAGGAAGCAGACCTGGGTTGGTTGTCTGCCAAAACAA
Source organism: Pleurodeles waltl (assembly GCF_031143425.1). Classification (NCBI taxonomy): domain Eukaryota; kingdom Metazoa; phylum Chordata; class Amphibia; order Caudata; family Salamandridae; genus Pleurodeles; species Pleurodeles waltl. The sequence continues at coordinate 1,400,619,831 of NC_090444.1, read as the reverse complement.
CATTCTTGCTCGCCATTACTTTCGGCAAGGGGAGAGGATCTAGTTAGTTCCTATCACTACTTAAGGTTCTTTCCTTACAGGGTGACTCTTAAATTGGATCCCAGATTTATTCCCAAGGTTAACTCCTCGCTGCATTTATCACAGAAGATAATTCTACCAAATCTTCAGTCACACAATGATTCAAAGATCCTTCTACCTTTGATGTAAGAAGGGCCTTATCCATCTGCATTGATCATACAAAGGAGTTCAGGTTGACTAACTCTGTCTTTGTTTCCTATGTCACAGCAAATGAAAAAAGTTACATTGAAGGAAGGGTTTACAAAGCAATCCTACAAGAAAAAGAGTACTTATTGAGGCTCATCCATCTACCATGCAGAGGTGATCCACAAAAGTCATTTCAACATCTTGGGCTGAGACATGGAGTCGCTTCATGAGGTATGTAGGCCTGTGAAGTGGTCTTCTCATCAGATGTTTATTAAACATTATCCCAATTCATAGTCCTTCTCATCCTAGTCTTTGCCCCGTTGTTGCACCTCCAATCTGTATGCCATGTAATATACAGGAGGCCAGGGGGAGGTTCTTCTACCACTGAATGTAGAAAGAGAAGAAGGATACAAAAGGCTAGGTTAAGCATCCTATATTGTGAAAAGGGTCTTTTGGAGGCTGGTCACCTCATTCAGTCAGGACTGGGATGAGGAATATAAATCAGGGTAATTGAAACATTACTCATCCTGAAGGAATCTTACCCATATACAGGCAAGTCCGACAGCTGATTATCTGTACCTGCACACACAGCTGTGTGCAGGTACAGGACTTAACTTTCCCTCTCTCTGCCACTGAGAGGTTTTCAAGTATAGCACAGGCGAAATCTGAAAAGGAAAGCCACAGGCAGTTGGCATCTCTTTCTTTTCAAATACCAGTTACTGCCATTATGGGCTTTTGCACATAATATGGTAACCATTTACAATACATAGGTCATCTGCTTCAGGGTCAGCACCATCTTCTCCAAGTAAATGATATGCAGTCAATGTACTTGCGATATGAACTTATAAATTACTTTGGAGAAGGAAGGGAATATATTCAATTTGGACAAAAAATGAGGAAGGTTTATTCATTCCAACTAAATAATCTGTGCTATTTTATCAGATGCTATTAAATTGTGTTAGCAAAATAACTTTATGGACACTTGGTACATGATAGCTAATCGCTCAGTCTATGCTACATACATCCCTATGTCCTTTATTCAAGTCATATGTGCTGGCAGGATTTCAAACCATAGGTAAAAGGTAGGCATCCTCTTCCTCTCATTTTAACAAAGAAAATATATTGTTTGGGCTATAGCAATGTCAATACTTTGCTACTGCAACCCCCTTCAAAGCCATGTTGGAAGGCCGATCAAAAAAGTACATATTCAAGAAGTGGCTCTGATGTTGTTGCCATGAGCACTTATAAATTACATTTCTTCAGCATTTAGGAAGCGAATAAATATTTATAGGCTGGTGCATTTACCATAAGTCTTTCACTAACTGCACCTCTGCCCTGATAACGCACATTACAATAAACAATGGAAAGAAATGGATTTTTATATTGCCGAAAAACACAGATGTTGTACTAAATAGTGGACAAAACGTCGTTGTGCTTCTTATAACGTTAACCCCTCATCTATGAGTTGTAAATGTTATGCACTGAAAGCCTGTAGGGCTCTTTGAGTAATGCTTGCCGACGTGAAACATGGTAATTCAGTACAAAATAATTTGCTACACGAAATCAGACAGTATTTGAAAAATCACTGGAACTAAAACTTCAAGTCATGGACAGGGAAAGTAGCACAATGTATAGCATTTAAGCATCAAGCCGTTGATTCAAATCCCCTCCCTGCATCATACATGCCAATATTTAGAAACAGAGAAGTCAGAGGTTTAAAAAAAATACGTGGAACTTCATTTTACCTGTAAATTTCATCGCAAATGATGGCGTTTTAAATAGGAGGAAGCTAGCTAGCATTTAGAGCTTTAGCTTAAATTAACGAACGAGCCTGTCAACCCACGTCGAGCGTGCTCCCTTGTGCGCAGCACTGAAGCATGCTCATGCGATCGTCATCTACAAAGGCAACTGCAAGTCAGGCCACTTACTCCACTACAGACTGCCACATACAAGCGACGCCTGCACAACAGACTAAAGTTTGCGGAGGATTAAAAAACAAGGCACACAAGCTGGCTGGCTGTGTCTATTTAATGCACAAATTAAAATCAACCCAAACTCAAAGAAGGCTAGAAACCCACGATTACTGTACGTTTCTTTACAAATGTGGATTTTTGTCTAAAAAAGCTCGAGAAAGAACATTGAGTTTCCACCCCCTGCAGCACGTCAGACGTGAACACTGCTGCGTGTGCTGTTAATCACAGCTCGCGGAGCTCGCTACCAAGGAAACCCATTAACAAATGAAACAGGCATGGGCTACACGCAGAGTAAACCGAGATTTGCCACGTGGAAAAAACAGTTTTAGTAAACTTTACTTTACTTACCTCGTCGCAATCAGGGACGCAGGATGTAGTTTGTTTGCAAGGGGGATGCAGCAAATGCTATTCTGACTGAAACTCAGACAGGCCGTGTTCAGGACCCCTCTGACTCCACGGGGAATCTGCCGTCACATTCCAACTATGTCACATCAGAACAATGAAAGGTGAATGTTGTGCAAAACAGCTTGGGACCACTGGCCGATGATGTCATCCCTCCCTTATTGTGCACATTTACTTGGGGCAGGGAGCAGGGGGAGGAGATGTGGAGCTCAGAGGGAGACGGCGGTCTTCGCTGAGAGAAAGTCATTCAGCTGCATGCGCGCGCTCTTTTCGATGAAAAGCCAAACAATATGAGACCACGGTGAGAGGAGGAAAGCAGAGAGCCTGTGTGCACTGACTCTCGCCACCCTGCCTTCTTGACTCCCGCGCGCTGGAACCCTGCCAGGCACATCAAGCCTGGACGTAATTCCATTGCAAGGCCGGTTGTAAAACTTTTATTAGTCACAAAGAAGGGATGCTTGCTCTTAAGAATCACTTTTAGTAACTGCGGTACCCTTCAATATATTGCACGAGTATTTAATTTATAGAAGGAGATGTAATGAACAAGCCGGACGTGGGAGATTTGGATCTGCAGGTCTGTTGCTTGGCGGGAATCACTGCTTGCAGGTCTTACTTATGCAGCTAAGAAACCGCGACGCAGGCAGTCTGTCCACCTTTTTCCCCAGCGCCTGTAACACGAAGCGGCACTTTTAATGATGCCTTTTGTTGTCTTGAATGCTATTATTTACTATGTGTGGTATCGTTCTCAAAGGCGATTTAAGATCATTGACAGTGCAACCCAGCGACAAGGCCCACTCTAGCTAAAACTGAGATTCAAGCAACAAAAAAAAAAAAAAAAAAAAAAAAACTAGACCATAGAACATGCTGCCAGCCAGAATACAGAGTATACAGGAAAGAAACAAGCATTTGCAATGCAATCAGTCTCGCATCTGCGAGAGTTAGAGCAATTGGTGTAGTAAATGACAATGTCACTTTAAGGGTCACTTTAAGAAACCCACCTCCACCCTGAACTGCCAGGCACACTTCACAGCACAGGACTTTAACAATGAAACAGCTCCAGTGCACTAATGTGCACAGTTCATTGCAGGGGGGTATGCTTGCCACAAGATTGCTATATGCATTTTCCTGTAAAGGAACAGTACGTTTAGATATATATGGATTAATATGTTCTTGCTCTTTTCAACAATGAACTGTTTCTGTAATAAACAAATAAATAAATGTTATTTTCTGAACAGTGCTCTGATGCCCTGAGGCCTGGTGCATGCTGTGGAAACACATAACAATCTTTAAAGGATGAAAAACGCAGTCACGCGTCGCCATCATTCTCCGTAATTTAAGCGCATACTCGGCTCGTGAAGGTGAGTCCTGCAAGATGACAACGAGAGAGTACTGGCGCAGGAGGTCTCTGAAATGCGTCCCCAACCCAGCAGGCCAATGTTTAATCTGAATGTCAACAGGCTGGTGCTAAGAACCATCACTCAGTACAGGCGCAGGCACAACAACCCAGCGTCAGAGGAGACGTCAGAGCCCTGGGAGAGGGTCTCTACTCGGAACCTTATGCGCCTCGCTATCGAAAGGGACACTCCGAAACAAAAAAAGAAAATTACCCTGGGGGGGCGGGGGGGGGGGGGGGCGTGAAGGGGGTCGCGTTACACCGACAAAGCGAGGTGCTGAGTCCGGATACATTGTTTCGGGAAAAGGACTGGTGTGTGTGATATAGAATGTCACACGCAGTGTGTCAGAAAAGGAAATACACTATTAAGACAAGGAGGTTGAAATGCATGTTGTTCTGTGCGCATGAGTGAAATGCTCTCACATGCCCATAAAAACAAAGGGCGCAGACAGACACGAATCTTAGAGAAAATTAACACGGGCACCGCTTACTAATCAAGAATGTGCAGCAATTCAATGATTATTTACCTATACGTTTTTGGCAGCGATGCTGGAAACTGTTTAGTTTTGGATGTGCGCACACATCCCCGTTGGCCTGGTCGTGTTTCTGAGAGTTCTGGAGCTGTACCAGTAGAAGTTTCACTTGCACCTATTTGACACCGGCAGCACAGTATGATGACAAAAGCTAGTGCCATCTTATGTGAATTCTTGGCACTCGGTTAATAAATAATTCAAAAGTCTCCATAGTCAGTGATATAGCACTTTTGTGTTTATGCGCATGTTGCATTTAACAGTCTGCCTTAAAGCGCTCCTCATGCGTACACTGCCGGTGGCCCAAGAACACACACAAGGCACAACTACATGCTTTTTCTGATTAAGCAAAGTAATGAACAAATGAGCGAAAAATACGGAAAGCGAACTGCACGTGATAAGCCTGGCCGTCCAGAAATCACCAAGGTTCTAAAAACACAAGTGCTTACTGGCAAAATAACTAAAACAGGATTGGGGGGGGGGGGGTAGCTTGCAAGCAGCGATGGGTGAAGGGTGGTGGTGTAGGGACGGCACTGCATGGCGGCGGTCGCCAAAGGAAGACACGTGCAGGAAACCATTAACAAGGAATAGCAGCCAACAACTTGTGCATGAGAATAAAAAAAAAAGTAGTACCTGAAAATGAATGGATCAAGACAAAAGCAGAATGATAGCGAGGGAGGAAACAAAGGATGATTGTTGCAAATGAAGCTCGCACACGATGAAGTAGAAGCTACCTCTTTATTCAACCTCAGGACATAAAGCAAGACTAAAGCAGGAAGAGCGATCCGTTTGTGCTGCTCCTCTCATTCATATCAACACATTCCTCGCCCTTATTCCATTCCCCCATTCCATGATGAAACATATCACAGTGCATTCCATATTCCATCATCACACACCTTTCCCCTTTATAAAAAATAAACATAAAGTATCTAAATACAAACATATTTTGAAAAACCTGAAGTACTCTTGTTGGATATTTTCCTATAATAAAATGCAATTAAAATATCTAAACACCAAATATATTATGAAATAAATTAAGTATAATTGTTTGCATCTGTGCCTATATACAATCCAAATCACCATCAAGAAAAAATGCAATTGTTACATTTTCTAGGTTTGCGAATGGTTCTTTTGAGTTTTTCTCTATGAATACTCAAATCCAACCTCCTTTGTGATGAACATTTATTAGTGATGCCTGTTTCACTTCCCACATTCTCATTAATAGCATTTCCATGGACCATATCTTTTTCCACTACATCATCCATCCAGTCATACCTTTAGTTATTTCTCTCTTCTTCTGAATTCTGAATACATTCTTGACCAGCATGCAAACATTTCACCAATCTGCTTAAATGCCACACTTTCCATCACCAAGTAAAGCTGAATTGCTAAACAATTTACTTACTTAGAGGGCTGTAGAAAATGTACTGATCCCTTTTTGAACTATTTTATCCCTTTTCACTTTCACCCAATCTCCCACTACAATTGGTACCAGTTTGACATTTTTCTTATTATCATGGTAATCTTTATAAGATTTTTTAGACTCACACATTTTTTTAACAATACTCTCAGGAGACCAAACTGCCAATTTGGTTGTTTGCATCCATGCAACTTACTTATTTAATGGCTTACGTCCCCTCATAAGGACAAAATTACCTTTCCCTGTACTCGAACAAGGAGTAATGCGATATGCCATAACATTTTGAACACTTCAGATTCCCATTTCAAATTGTGACTCATCGCAATCTGTAAAGACCCCTTAATCACTCTGTTAAAGCGTTTAACCAAACCATTTCCTGAAGAATGATACACAGATGGGGTTTTATGACAAAACCCATTCCTTTTTAAAAAAAATCCAAATAACTCAGAAGTAAATTGCGGACCATTATCAGAAATTATTTGTTTGGGCAAACCTTCTTTAAAAAATATTTTATAAAAAAACATCACCACATGTTCCATATCTGCTCTTTTGTCTATATCAATTTCTGGCCATTTTGAAAAACGATCCACAACTACAATAATACATTTCTTTTGTGCTTCACCACGCTCTATTGGGCCCATTACATCAATCCCTATCTTTTCCCAGGACATGCTGGGATACGATATTCAAATCAATGGTGGACAAAGTGTTTTCAAAGCTTTATCAGAACAATTACATTTCATGCATTCTCTGACCATTCTATCAATGTCACTATCAGAGCCGGGTCACCAATAATTCTGCTTGACTCTTTGTTTTGCTTTAGAAATACCTAAATATCCCTCGTGACATATATCTAAAATTCTTCCGCGTATTCCAAATGGCGGTATGAACCTCCCACTCCTAAGTAGTATTCCGTCCTCCACACTAAGTTCATTTTCAAATTCCCAAAATGCCCTGCACTCATTATCAATGTTTTTCTTTTCTGGCCAGCTTTCCTTAATAAATATTATCTTTTTTTGCATTGTACCATCCGTTATGATGTGACTTTTCCATTCTTCCAGGTTAATCCCTTCCATGCCTTCATCCAAAATTCCAGCAAAACACCCATCAATAAGATGCTCATTATTATCATCAGCTGGTAAAGGCACAAGGCTTAAAAAATCCGCTATCCTATTGTTCAAACCGGGAATATATTGAATCTTATAATTGAAGTCTAGTAACTTAACCAATATGCGTGCTAAATGTGGAGAAGCTCTCTGTAAACCTGTTGTGGTCAACACCTTTGTCAATGGTTTGTGATCTGTTTTCACCAACACCTTAAATCACCATATGTAATGCCTAAAATTACAGAGTCCTCTAACACATGCTAAAGTTTCTCTTTCAATGACAGAATACCTCTCTTACACCAAGGAAAGAGAGTGTGAAGCAAAAGCCACAAACCATTCATTGCCCTTTTCACCAGTTTGCGAAAGTGCAGCTCCCAACCCTTTTTTGCTGGCATCCGTGGTTATACAAATGCGATGCTTGGGATCAAAACTCTTCAAGTACAGTGCATTGCTCATACCACCCTTCAAATTAGTGAATTCTCTTTGGCATTCTTCCGACCACACACATTTGACTCAATTTTTAAGTAAATTCCTGGCAAAATGTGTTTTTTTCTGGCAAAATTACACACAAACTTTGAGTAAAATTCCACAAGACCGAGAAATGTTCCAACATTATCTTTACTGAAAGGGGCTGGTGCCTTACAAATGGCATCCATTAATTTCTGCTTAGGTTTAATGCCTTTATTACTAATACTGTGACCTAAATAGATCATCTTTTGCTTAGCAAAATTGCATTTATTAAATTCCACTGTTAGACCTTTCTTATCTAAAATTTCCAACACTTGTCTCAATTTAAGATCATATTATAGCTTGGACTCACCCATGATAAAAATGTTATCCTGAAAAAACATTACTCTATCTATATCCTTAAACAATTCACTCATCAAGCGTTGGAACATTGCAGTGGCAGACGCCAAACCAAACATTACCCTTAAAAATTGGAAACAACCTACAGGTGTGATAAACGTTGTGTACTTCCTACATTCAGGGTGTACCCACCTGGTGATAAGCCGATTTTAAGTCTAGTGTAGTAAAAACATTGTGCTTGCTAACATTTCCTTAATTCTTGGTAATGGGAAATGATCAATCACAATGTTTTTGTTAACGTCTCTGAGATCAACCTCACTTTGCCGTTGGACCTCCTCACCACAACCAAGGGTGAAACCCACTCAGAAGATTCAGCCTGTTCAATAATGCCCTCCATATCCAACTTTCTTAATTCTGCTACAACTTCATCTTTAATGGGCAACTGGATAGCCCTTATTACAACCCTGGTATACAGCGGGAAAATGGAGAAAGTACTGCCAACAGGCTGGCGGTACGTTTCCCTATAATATGACATTGGCGGTTTGGCTCAAGCCAAACCGCCAAAGTACCACACCATCCTCCATGGCGGTAATGACCGTCGGCTGGAGACTGCCGTCACTAGCCCACCTGCGGGATTATGACCCCGCCTACTGCCATGGTTTTCATGGCGTCCTTACTGCCACAAAAACCAAGGAGGTAGGCACTATCAGTAACAGAGAATCCCTTCCCTGCCACTGATAGGGGTCTTGCCCACCCCCCTTCCCCTCCCCTGGTTTCCCCCCACTCCCTCATACTCCAGACCCCCCACGACATACACGCACCTTCACGCGCCACCTAACACATGCATATACACACTCATACCCACAGTCATCCACGCATGCATACATCCGTTCACACACACATCCACACATACGGACATACATACATGCACACATGCAAGCACACAACACAACATACACGCACTCACACATCCATACACGCACACACGGACAACACGCATCTCACACCTGTATGCATGCACGCACAGACACACACACCCCTCCACACTCACACAACACCCCCCTCCCCGTCAGAACATCCGACTTACCTAATTGCAAGGGGTCCTCCGGCAGGAGATGGGACGGGGCGCTGCTGCCAGCAGCAGTGTCCGCCAGCAGAACACCGCCAGGCCATATCATGTGTCATGATACGGTCTGCGGCGTTCTACTGGCGTGGCGCTGCTGCTAACAGCAGCACCTCCTTCCCGCCATCCGCCACCATGGCCGCAGCTGGAATTCCGTCATCCTTCTGGCAGAATTCTAGCTACTGTCATAATTTGGCGGACGGCTGGTAGCTGCGGCAACGGTCTTTTGGTGGCCGTCACCACGGCGGTAGGCGGTATATACCACCAATGTTGCAATGAGGGCATATGTGTCTTACTTTGTGTATGCATGGAGTCACAGCATTTTTCAATTCTATTTTGTGTTTGAATCCTTTTAACAGTTCAACATTTCCTGAAAACATCTTTGAAAATTAGTTACGCATTTTTTCCCTAATGTCTTCCTCCATAAATAACACTGGTTCAGCACTATTTGAGTTCAATATAATTCCTAATTTTCCCTGATCATGCCAACCTAATACTGAGGGACCCTTTTCCGAGATCTACACTTTACACATTGCTTTTCTTCCCTTAAATGTTAATTCTGTTGTTCTGACACCAATTAAGTTGATGCTCTGGCCCGTATATGTTCTTGCTTCCACATCTGGTTTTTCCAAGACAAAGTTGCCCCCAAATAACCCCACACACATTGCCTTATTAATTATGGTAAATGGTGAACCAGAATTCGCCATTAAATTAACCAGTACAACATCTACTGATATTTCACACATAGGTTATTTTCTAACACAACTCTCAACACTGCATACATCATACTCAAAGCAAAGCACACTACTGGAATCAGACTCCTTTTCATGATGATCAGAATATGAACAACTCTCCTCTTGAATGTACTTCACATTTCCTTCTTTTTTCTTTTAAAAGACTCTAGCAAAATGGTCCATTACCCCATAACTGGGACATTTTTGGTTTTTGGCTGGGCATTTTTTATAGTAAGCTAAATGTTCACTGCTGCCACATCTAGAACATTTATTGATGCTGACGTCCTCTTTCCTTTTAAAGCCAATTTTACTGTTCATAGGCATAGCACTCTGATGATTACTCTTATTGTTCTTGGTGGTCTTAACTACACTGACATTTTTGTTTTCATTTTGAGATTCCTCTACAACAGCTTTTGCACACCTGCATGTTAATTCTGCTTTCTTTACTAAAGACATGACTGCCTTCAGAGGAACTTCACCATTAACCCATACTTTATTCTCTATATTTGGATTGCTGGTGTGCATTATAATTTGATCACAAATGAGTTATTCTTGTAGGTCTCCAAACCGACAACTTATAGCTAATTGTTTCAGCTCACAGACATAACCATCTATACTTTTGATTTATCACTGTTTACACTGAAAATATTTATATCTATGAACTGCAACACAAACTACAGAGGAAAAATGAGCATCAAGATCTTCTAAAGCATGTGTAAACACATTAACAACTCCTTCTTGTCTTACTCTTTTTCCAATTTGATTATACGTTTTTACACCTCCAGGACTCAAACAATGTTAAAGCATTTTTTTTTCTTTTCTGGTGAGAAATCATCATGTTCAAATGTGTCAATATATAATTACAGAAATACTCTTTCCAAACCTGCCATCTCACACATGGTAAAAAAAGGTTTAGATGTTGCCAAGTTCAATTAATTCAAAGCATACATTTTTGTACATTTTGTAAATTAAACATGGTGTGTGTAATAGTAATCACACGCTTACTATTAAAATGTAGGCGTGCCTGTCACCGTGCTGACAATCAATAAATCCAGCCCAGAAATGCTGTGTCCCGACGTTGTGATTAGTTCTGTATATTTTATAAATAATTACAAACTGCTCACGTAAGTTTCCCAATGCAACACAACCTTGTTGCCGAAATGCTGTGAAAAAGCACTCGTAACGACGTGACAAAAACGTGCATCATCTACGTTTCTAAAAGAAATAGGGCTTGTTGTTCAAATGCCTCCAGCGTGATGACAAAGCCGTTCACGCCCGAGTGTGATGGATTTGAAAGTCAACAGCAGACACAAGCTCCTTCAGCAGCAGCTGCGAGTAGCTTGTAAGTGCATTATTCAAGTAGCTCTACTGTCATCTTCCTAACACTGAAATTGCAGACTCGCACGAATTAATATCCATGACCACTTACCACGTCCCAAATGTATTTTATCCACCATGACAGCAACCGATTCGTACAGCACACAATCTATTACACTTAAATTTCTTCTACATGAGTCCCGTGTTGTGTACTCCCGGGGTTGTTTTTTTGCCTTCCTTTCCGAGTCCAATGTTTGCTCATCGCCACTGTCGCAAATGAAGCTCACACACATTGAAGTAGAAGTGACCTGTTTATTCAAACCTGGTACATACAGCAAGACTAAAGCAGGAAGACAATCCATTTGTGCTGCTCCTCTCATTCACATCAACACATTCCTCTCTCTCATTCAACTCCATGATGGAACATGTTGCACTGCGTTCCATATTCCATCATCACAGACGAAAAGGAGGGACGAAGGGACATTAACCAATTGCAGGCAAGGCTTTTTAATGGACTAACATTAATAACCAATAAAAAGCCAAGAGGTGGGCATTTAGCCCACAAACTGTATACAACAGATCGAGAGACAGCGCAAGTGCTGTCAAAGCTTGACCTAACAAAAACCTAGGGCTTGATTCGTAATGGTAAACGTACACGTTTGAGTCAGCTCACTACTTTTTGGTATTCACAAACTACATGCAGATGTTTATGACTCCGCATTTCCTATACTTATGTGTGTGGAGTCACCAGTTGTGGAGAATTCCTCACACATAAGTTTAGGGAGCATAGCAAAGTCTTTGACAATCAACAAACTTGCTTGAACTGGAGCTCTTAAGTAAAATAGAATTAACTGAACTTAGATTGTAAGCTCACCACAGGGGCCATGTTTTGTAACAGTACGAACAGTGATGACATGTCATGTAGTCATTCCAGCTTTCTCTTGTATTTGATGCTGAAATATGTTTGCTCTGGCAAGTGCCGTAAGGAAAAATAAGCCTGCATGAAGAATCAGAAAATCGCTACAATCATTGGAATACTTCCAGTTGGAACATCCCTGATCCAGCTGCGTTCTAAAGTGCACATTTAGAGCCTACGGGAAACCTGAAGTAACAGGAAATGTTTGTGGTAATGTGGTTAGTGAACATGTTTTCAAGTTTAGAATTTAAGGTAGTTGACTATTGTTGACTATACTTTTTTATCACTCCAATCACATTGTAAAACTGCATCATGTGCACAAAATGCTTAGCCATTTTTACCAGCAAAGTGTGACTGTAAATGTGGTGAATATGGGGGACATCTAAAAATGCATGTTAACAGCGTTAGCCTCCTGTTTTTGCATTTTACCTGCAGTCTAATTTTTGCCCTGCAAATCTCTAAATCAAGGGGTTAATACCAAGTGTTAACTTATTGACAATTTCCCACTATAACCTCTAGAACTACCAGTGAACTGTAAATCAGCATATTGGATGGTTATGTCCTCCAATTATTAGTCAGGACAAACAGAATAGGTAGTGGCAAAGTAAATTGCTCTGGTATTAATGCGCTAATATGAGTGGAAAAATGGGTAAAGGTAGGTGGCTACACAGCTAATAGTAAACCACCAGCACCCACTCCCACTACCCACACCAAACTCAACATGACTACCCAAGTCAGCACCATCACCACCTTATGCTTCCATACTGCAAAGATGCTGAGGAAGATGTTCCAATGGCTCCCAATGAGCACCCAGAAAACTGTGATGCATGCTCTTGTTTCAAGCAAGCTGAACTACTGGAACACCTTCTATGCCAGGATCAATATAACACTCACCACAAGAATGCAGACCATTCAGAACTCGATGGGCCAGCTTCACTGGCTCCCAATACACAAACAAGCACAATTCAAACTCCTTCCCCACACTTTCAAGGCACTTATGTAACTACGACCCAGCATACCTCAAAAATCGCATCTACTTTTACAAACTTTCTAGATACCTCTGCTCATAAGGACTCATATTCGCACACATTCCATGGATACAGAAAACTAGATCCGGTGGTCACACTTTCTCCTACATCACTCCTAAAGCTTGGAACGACCTGCCAATACACATAAGAGCCTACTTCTCAAGTCTTGAATTCTGCAAGAAGCTGAAGACTTGGATTTTCATGTAGTCCCTCTAGGCCTTAGATTTGGCTAGGCTCAGCACCAGGATACCCTCCAGAGTAATAGGGTGCTATACAAATCTGCATAACATAATATACCATGCAACACTTGCACTTAAAAAACAATGACTCTCAATTGAGGGTGAAAGCAATCTCTTAAGAAGGTACACATTTAAAGTCAATGGGGGCAACCTGTTCTTATCTCACACATTTGCAAGAATGCGACAACAATGAAGCCTATAGCGCAATTTTGCTTCCAAATGAAAGTGAATTAACAGGTATGCTAAGAAGTATCTGTGTGACGTAGTGTTGTTTGTGGACATGCAGAAATGTTTGTTTGAGTGAGGCTTTATTGTGAGGTTCATTTGGTAAACGAGCTTTGTCAACAACTCTCACCCTCTCAGGTGTTGATGCAGAAGAATCCTGCTGCAGGGCAGGCCCTCTTATTTGTTCAGAACAGGAGGGTGGGGCAGCCAAAAGCTGTGAGAGTTTTTTGTGGCTGCCAGACCTCAGCCTCGAGACTGCCCAGTTTGAACTACTCAGTGAAGTTGAGGAACATGTCCAGAGAAGTGTAGGGAAGGTCTGGTGTGTCCCCATTGACGAAGAGGACATTTTATTTATCAATACTTTATTTTGGTGATGGTGCTGTGGGTGATAGTGAAGTCTCCAGTGCAAGTAGGAGCCATCAGGGAGATTGTGTGTGAGGAGAGTGAAGAGATTGTGTTGGACTATGATGTGCAAGAGGGGAGGTGGCAGGAGGGGAACAAGAGTGGCATGACAGGAGGGAGAATGTATTATGGCTATGGTATGAGGACCTAAGAGTCTGGCGGGGACTAAGGAGCACTAACAGGTGAGGTAGCTTGGTGCGTTTCAGGAATGCACTGAACCACCTGGCTTGGGGAATAACAATGCTGTCTGTATTGTTGTTCAGATCAGGCAGGTCATCAGGCTTGGGTGCAGACCCCGATTATATGGTCAGGTAAGAGTGCTGAAAACAGAAAAGAGGCCCAGCTGACTGGTGTGTGGTCAATTGGTGTTGAAGGGGAGTTAGTGTGGAGGTGGCCATAGTTTGATTGTCAAAGTGAAAATACATGGTTGATCAGGGCACTGGGACCGAGGAGGAAGGGAAGATGGTGGCATGTGGAAAATCTGTATTGTGAGGATGAGTGGCAAAGCAAAAATAATTGGTGTATGCATCTGGAACATAAGGAGAAAAAACTGGTAAGATACAATAAATAGCCAAAAAAAGCCTTTGGGTGCTCATTTTATGTCTGTGACAAAAAATGGATAGGTGAATACATTGAGGTGTTTAAGTCACTGAATAGTGAGATGAGAGCTAAATAGGGATCAAAGGAAGAATAACCTGAGGTCTCTAAGCGGCTGGGCATGCCTGTGTCTATTGAGAATTGAACGGCTGCCTTCTTGATATATGCAAGCTTGCAATGTTAGAAATATCTGGATAATTACAGTGCATTGCTTAAATATAACTAAATGATACATAAGGCACAGATAACATTTGAGGGATTAGCACAGGTCTGCTAATATCATGGGCTAGATTGGCTGACGATGTAAAATGTAAGTGGCAGAAGCTCAACATGGATTTGTAGCTGCAGTGGATGGTGTCCATAAGGCTGGCTCCTACCACATGTATAACCAGTGGTTTGCTAGTGGTTTATAGGCCCTTTTAGGGACAGCCCACCCAGAGTGTGGCAGGTAGCACAGGTTGGAGGCTGGCAGGCCAGTTGGAGAATGTTGGACATACGACAAAGGTTTTTCTAACCAAGTGGGGGCTGGGCATAAAGATCGAGGGAGGCATGATAGACACACTTCCAAGAGAAGGGACAGAGGGTCCAGAAGGAAGTTGTTGGAAGACTTGTACGCTAGTTACAGTGGAAAGGATGTAATACTAGCTATAGGTTTATGACAAAGGAGATGAGAAGATTTATTGTTGAATGGTTTTCATTTTTATTTTAAACTAGGTTAAAAAGGACCTGGAACCAGGAGATGGGTGGAAATGTACTTTAAGCAAATGAGCACCATGAGGTGCTTTGGCACAGACTCATGAAGGAAGCTGTTGAAGACAGCATGGTAGAATGTCTGTGTCACCGATAGGTGTGATTGCCAAAAAAGTGAAAGTTAAGTTCAAGTTGTTCCAACATCTGTCCTGGTCAGATAGCCAATCAGTAAATAATTTAATGACCCAAGCCATTGAGCTCTCTAAGTATGCATCTGTAGACAATGCCATTGAGGTAGTAAAGTTAGCAGACATGGGGCATTAATTGGCAAAAAGTGATGTGAAGTATTCCTTTAGGTTGTTGTCGGTTTATCTAGATGAGTTAGAGTTACTGGGCATGCAGTGGCGGAACAAGTTGTTTGTAGATAGAGCTTTGCCCCTGAGATGTTCTATTTCCTGTGCACTATTGTAGAAGTTTAGTTTGCTTTTGGAGTGGTTGTTTACATTTCTGAGAAGCTTGTCGTCTGATACACAATACTTGGACAGTTTCTTTTTGGGGGATCACTGGACCCCCTGTGTTAGAAGACTTTTAGAGGTTCATGGTGGATTAGAAACTTCCTTTAGCCCCAGAGAAGATAGTGGGGCCCTCAAGAGTGTTGGCATTCTTGGACATTTAATGGATTTGACAGTGATGGAGGCGAGGTTTCCACTGGATAAGAATGCCACTGTGCTGCTGCAGCTGTTAGAGGATATGTTGGTCTGGAAGAAGGCTCATGTAGAGCATTCTGCAGTGGGCATGGTCTGCCATTAGAAGGGCATACTTTGCCTCAGTACAGAGTGAGGCTGTCTGCCAGATTAAAAAGCACATTTGAGATTGTGGAAGGCCTTTCTTTTAGATCAGGTATTTTCTGATGCATCTGGTGGAATCGATGTTGGCCCTTTTTGGAAACAGAAGTGGTATTCTAAGTCAAAGCCCAAGTCTTGGAAACTAGAGGGATGTATTATCACATTTTTTGAGTTCTTCCTGCTGATGGTGGCAGTGGTTTTAAGGTGCTGTTATTTTCAGGGCAAGATAGTATTATATTTTGTTATATTGTTTATTAATTTTAATGTGATTTCATATAAAAAACAACAACATGAGGCTATGTGAAAGCACTATTGACAGTATCAACATCAGTTGCAATGATCGTCGACCCCGCCAGTCCCCCAAGAAGAGACAGAGGAGAAAACACCATTATGACACAGCATAAAGACATACTAGTCATTGTTCTACAAGGAACCCAAAATCCACTTGCCCCAAATCTTTAGGGTTGTTTTTGGGGCAGCAGCCTTTATCATGAAGGCTAAAGAATGAGAAGCCTTTAGAATGAAGGCTTTATAACGAAACTCCCTTTACACCAAAAGGCTTTTAGAATACAAATTACAATGATTATGCCTTTAGAACGGATTCCTTTTACAACAAAAATCATGGGAAAAGTAAGTATGTTGCAAGTAAGTAAAGAGCTTATATAGCCAGTGGGGGGTCACCACTAGGTATAGTTAGGAACTTGACACTCGTTACGAGTTTGGCGGACGAGAACACCTATCCTCCGAACTCCTGACAGGGTGGTTGCCACCATGCTGGAAACCTCCTTGCAAGCCCCATTGTGACTTTCCTGCTGGGCTGCTGGGTGGAAACCAAGGTTTCTGCCCGTCAGCCCAGCGGGAAAGTGGCGGCAGCAGTGTGGCTGGCTTGTAATCAAGCTGGCAGCAATGCTGCCACCCACAGGGGGCACCAGCACCCTCGTAATGCGCACTGTCTACACAACAGACAGTGCCCGTTATGAGGATGCTGGGCAGGGGGACTCCTGCACTGCCCATGCCACTGGCAGGAGTCCCCCTGTTACCTCCTGCATCTGTTCTCCGCCAGCATTTTTATGGCAGTGAAACCGCCATGAAAAGGCTGGCAGAGAACCAGGTTCTAATCAGCAGGGCGGCGCTGCGTTCCAACCTGCACCCGTCATCAGCCCATCAGGATCAACGATCCCGGCGGAGACGGACCGCCATGGTTGTAATGTGGTGGTTGGACCACCACAGCATTGGTGGTCCAGACTGCCACTAAGAGTGTGGCGGTCCGAGAACCGCCACACACATAATCAGGCCCATAGTTTCTATAGAAAAAGCATTTTTTGTTTTGCTAATAACTTTGGTGCCATTTGATGAATCTTCACAAAAATGATGCTCACTTGAGCTGTTCTCTGGAAAGTTTTGGGGTGATCCATCAAGCGGGGGCCGAGATAAAGGAGGGGGGCAAAACACATTTTCCCCATTCATTTCTCCATAGGGATTTTGAACAGCGATAGCACCAAAACCACTAAACAGAATTACACCAAATTTGGCAGAAAGGTAGCTCTTGGTCTAGAAAAAACCCTTTTTGTGATTTGGTGTAAATCAGTTCAGTAGTTTTTGAGAAATTAAAGGAAATCCAAATTTGTATATATAGGGACACGAAGGATTCACGACCTCTCCCGATCTCGAGCTGAGATCTGATTGGCTGCCAAAACTTCAACAAGGAAGTGCTGACAGCCATGTTGACTTAAGCCGAGTCCCACAAAAAAGGTATTAAAAAAACAAAAGGGGCCAGGGCACGTAATTCTGGAGCCCCTGGGTGCGCCAAGTACCGGGGGCATTGCTTATATAATGCGTGGGGGGACGGATGCCCACCCCCAGAGCCCAAGGACCACCACCTCCCAGGGGCTAAAAAAAAAAATAGAAAGCGCGTCTATTTCAGAACCCCTGCGGCCCTGGGGACCACCACATTCCCAGAGCTATTTTTGTGGGAGGGGGCCCCTTAAGGAGCAACAGATGGCCCTGGGGACCACCACCCCCCAGGGCCGGCTCCTGTATAGCTGTATGCTGTGGCTTGCAAGCTTTGAAAGCTGCCACCAAGTCACAGCAAACACTCACCCATGGGGCCCCATTCCCCCCCAAAAATAATTAGGCTGTGCCCCAGGGGATGGGGTCTCCGTGGCGAGACTGGTCTGGGGAGGGTGACTTCGAGCCCTCCCACCCCCACAAAAATTAAATGTTTGGGCCGCGTCCTGGGGGATGGGGTCCCCGGAGCCAAGATCGGCCTGGGGGAGGGGGCCTCGCAGGGTTTGGTTGGTATAGGGGTTTGCCACAGGGACTGGCCGTGCACTGTGCAGGGTTGGGTGGTTATAGAGGTTGAGCCGTGCGCCGTGGTAGTTGGATTAACGTATAGTAATGAAAATTACTTTACATTAAAAAAACTGTCAAAATTCACTGAAAAAACAAAGATTACAGGGATGTTATAGTTAGGAAAACAAATTTAAAAGAAACTTACAAATTCAATGAAAAAACCTAAGGTTACAGGAATGTTATAGTTAAGTTCTGAATTTACTCGTACAAAACCATAGAAATTCAGCAGTTATAGTTAGAGTTTTTTCAAGTAACTATAACTCACGCCTTAGGTAACTATAACTCGCACCCTTGCCATGCACTGCTAATTACCCCAGAGATTACAGCAGTCATGAAAACTTCTATAACTTCCTTAAAACTATAAATGAAACATTAGCAATAAAGTTTTTTAAGAAAAAGCTGTAGATGGTAAGGGTTAAAATCAGGGTCTCTCACCAGTGCCTCCTGGTGAGCCTTGAGGGTGTGGCACACATGTAGATATTTAAGAACTGAGACCTGTGAAGGTCATACACTGCTTTAAGATGGTCAAAACATAGGATACTCTTTGCGCCTTGCCCGCCCTGTAAAATCTCATGGAAACAGACTGCAGCAGTGAGATGAACGATGGGGAAGTATATATGGGTGATTCTGCAGCATGTATAAAACAGAGGGAGGATTAATATCTTTAAAAAAGCCACTCGACTAAGGAGAATGAGGGTAAGGGAAGTCCAGGAATCCAGATCACCATGCGTGCGTTTCAGAACTGGAGCGATGTTTCGCTCCGGTGCAGTCTGAGGGTCATGAATGATGGTGATACCCAGGTATCAGAACGGCCTTTGCGGGACCCGTAGTCTAGAGTCAGGCATGGGCTAAGGGATCAGACAAGTCAGGTGTATTTATCAGGACTTTTCCCAGTTTACCCATATTCCCAAGGAATCTCCTTCAATGCCAAACATCTGAATTAAGAGGGGTAGAGTCATATGGGGGGACTGTATATGTAATAACATGTAATGGGCTTATATAGTGCCACCCTGTCCTCATGGTGGGCTCACCAGTAAAAGCCCCTCACATGAGCATCTATCCTGATTCAGTTCACC
The DNA here is from genome assembly GCF_031143425.1 of Pleurodeles waltl. Classification (NCBI taxonomy): domain Eukaryota; kingdom Metazoa; phylum Chordata; class Amphibia; order Caudata; family Salamandridae; genus Pleurodeles; species Pleurodeles waltl. Next base: position 1,400,600,452 of record NC_090444.1, on the reverse strand, counting down.
AGTGGTTATATTATCAGGGCAAAGAAGAGAGGTGACAGGCAGGCAGCCATGCAATGTGCCCCACTGTATGGAGAAAAGGGGGAACACATTCTGTTAACACGCAGTCTCACACTTGGGGAGCCATTTAGAGCCTCGACCAAGGTAAGGAGTTTGAGGCCAAAGTTCATCCATCAGAGTATTTGAAATAGGAAAGACCAGTGGATGGTATCAAATGCTTTTTCATAATGGACCAGGAGTAGGGCTGCAAGGCTCTGCAGGCTGTTGAGTTGAAAAAGGGCAAACTGAAATCTATGTAGACAGTGATGCGTGCCTGTGCCAAGCATGAAACCATTTTGGTCTTCACAGATCGGTGTTTGTAACTCTTTTAGTGCTAAGGGCTCATCCAGGGCCCAAGCTCTAGTGTATGGGTCTTCTGCTAGGGAATGGAAAGTTTCTGGCAGAGGTGAGGATCTGCAACTATTAAAGGTGCTGTAATAATCTGCAGTGGCCCCAGCTATCTCTGTAGATATGTAAGTCAGTCGACCTTCGGCTGTCCGTATCACCAGGTCCATGCAAGAGCCCTCTTGCCCCTGGGACAACCACTAAATCAGTTTCCCTGCCTTGTTGCCGTATTTGTATAATCAGTACTGGGTTAGCATCCCAGCGATGCTGGCTAGGTCAAGGAATTTGCAACTTAGCATCTCACGGACGTCCACTAGACTCTGCACACAGTTGAAGAGGTCACCCCAACAGATTGCTCCAAGGCAAGAATTTGGGTTTCCATCTGGGTGATCTCTTTTTCTTTCTGCAAATGCTATTCTTCAGGCAACTGTTTTAAGGGTCTCCCAGAGGAACACCAGGGAGTCCACAGAGTGCTGGTTTAGCTCAAAGTAGTTCCCTATGGCCACTCGGAGGAGGTCAACTAACATGTCCTCCCGAGGCCACCACACGTTGACCGCCACTTGTATTGTATTGCTGCCCCCAGCGGTATCTTGAGCAGTGCATGATCTGTGGGGCTGTGGGGAAGGATATGGGTGCCCTGTACTATGAGCAGATTCAGTCTGCATAAAAATATAATTGGGTCTGGAGTGGGTTTTATGCGAGGTGGAAAGTGTGTGAATGTTGTTTCATAGGGGTGCCGCTTGCACCATATGTCCACCAACACTAAGGAAGTCAATAATCTACTGAGAGCTAGAGTTCTTGTGGAGGGTGCAGGGTGCAGTTGATGTAGTATCCATGGATCACATTGAAATCCCCTCCCAGAATTAGTGTACCAAGCTGGGTTAGAAGTAAAAAACCTGATAATTCACTAAGATATGAATATTTAACACAAACAACATGACAGTGGTTAATGTTGTCAGTAGACAGTTTCTGCAAGACGTGAAAGTGTTGCAGCTGTTGCTAGCTTCGGTGCATGGCTGTTTTCAGTACAATGTTGTTGTGAGAGCAAGGTACATACATATATTAACAGTGTTATTGTGGATTCTTTCATGCGCAGTGGAGAATATAGTAGGAGCTTGTACAGCGGGATAAGACAAAGATGCTGGAAGAGCTGTTGAAGATAGGTGGGTGAGAATGATTCAATTAATTGAAGGATATCTTGTGGTTTAACCTAGAAAGGCATATACATAGGCTTGTGTGAAGTATGTAGTGTCAGGGAGCGAGGTAAAGGTATTTAGCACTAGGGGTGGGCGAAACTCACTGAGTTCCACCAACAGGCAGAGAATATGGTGCTCACGCTGCAATTTATCGCCAGTAGCTCAAGCAGCGCTGAAAATCAATGTGAATGGCACTATGCATGGTGCAAGAGCATGCAGCCATTTGAGGTGCTTTTGCTGCCACTCAAGTAGAAAATCTACTTAAACAGCAGCAAATCTACTCAAACGGGAGCCCTTTCATCGTTCACAGCTGCTCGCATTAGAAAATCGCGCTGGGGACAATAAATGTCTCTCTCACTCACATTTTCTGCAGCTTTGCAGGAGAAAAATTCTGCCATTCAGCGATTGGCATAATTTGGCCAGAACCCTGCGTTAAAGAGTAGCGCGGAATGACCAAAATTCTGCGATTACGCTGGTGGAATGAAACATTCCGCCGACCCCTATTAAGTACTCGGTGTTAATGCACTTAGAAGAAATGTTATAGTTAATTTCATTATGTCATTGGTGAAACTAGGTTTCTCCCAAGTCTCCATAGCAGGCAAGCATGCAGGAAATGTGTTTTTTTGTAAGCTGCTGTGGGGGTACAAACTATCAGCTAGGGAAATGGGCACAAGAATATTAGAGGGTTGTGCCAAGGAGAGGGGCAGAGGGCAGGATATTTGAAGTCCAGAAATTGTTGTTTTAGAACAGTGCTAGCATAGGGTGACATTTGTAGGATCACAAAAGAGGCAGTGTTATTTTCCTTGGTAATGGTGTGTTTTTTTCTGAGCCTTTAGAGTATCCGACGTTCTTGGCATGGAGACTGGTGGTGGGTTGCACAGATCTGATGTGGTGGAAAAAGGGGACAAAAGTCAAGTTAGCATTAAAAACATCAAAAACGGAACAGGGAATGAGAGGTATGTGGATACAGCTGTGGAATTATTTACTTTTGGCAATATGTCCAGTTTACTGGGAGCAGCGGTATGCGGACTCTGATTTGGGGGATGGAGAGTGTGACTTTAGGGTGGTTTGAAGTTGACTAGTTTTCAGTAGATTGTGGTTTTACACAAGATATTGGGGTCACTAAGGTTACCAGCAGCAGAGTTTGACACATTATTTTAGAATGGAAGTAGAAAGGAAAGGCTGCACTGCCAAAATCATAAGGTGAATTTTGAGATGGAGATCGGCTTGTTATAAATGAGTTATTTGACCTGGCTGGTTACTGAAGTGATTTTCTGTTGTTGCTGGTTGTTTTTCGGGTTGTGTCCAATGAGTGGCATACAATCACTCTTTACTTAAATGGACAACGCAGCATACATAGCAACATTTGTTTGGCAAGCACCAAGGGTTTAATAATGTGATGGTTTAGATTAAATGGGGGCAGAGGTGAAATGCACTGGGAGGTGTTGCAGCCCTCGTTTGCCCAGCTGTTTAAAGGTAGGGGTTGCACTGATATTTTTATTATTCCATCTTGGTTAAAATGGTCTTCTACTGTTGAAAGGTTTAGCAATGTTAAAATATATGAAAACTGATTTGCAGGATTTGAAGAGGCCCGATCTAGTACATCCTGGTTGTTGACAGAGTCAATTTTTGAAGAAGAGATCGCCAGGTTCTGAGAAAACCATCAGTCGTCAACAGACCTTGGGCAAAAGTCATTAGGAAAATGAGGAACTTTTGTACGGAGGAGGGTGTCAGTACGATCACACACCAGGATATGCACTCTGAGTGGCATCAATTTCTTACCTTAAAATTAGTTGTTCAGGCAATTGTTATTCAGGCACAATTGTTGTTTAGACAGTAGTTGTTCAGTACTTAGTTGTAGAGACTTTTGAGTTGTTTAGCAGTAGTGGTTTAGGCTATAGTTGTTTAGGAACTAGTTGTTCTGTCACATATTCTCTGTGGCGTACCCCAGGATTCGTCCCTCAGCCAGACCCTCTTCAGCGTCTACATGGCACACTCTCTAACATTGCCCGATCCCACAACCTCAACATCATCTCATACTCCAATGACACCCAGCTGATCCTCTCTCTCACCAAGGACTCCGCCAAGACCACCCTCCATGAAAGAATAAAGGCCATTGCCAAATGGATGAAGAGAAGCTGCCTCAAACTCAATTCCGACAAGGCACAAGTCCTCATCTTCGGCTCCACTCCCTCCGCATGGAATGACTCCTGGTGGCCTGCCACTCTCGGAGCCGCTCTGACTCCCACCGACCACGCACGCAACCTAGGATTCATCTTGGACTCCTTATTATCCATGGCCCAGCAAGTCAACGCCATCTCCTCCTCCTGCTTCAACACCCTCCGCATTCTCCGAAAGATTTATAAATGGATCCCCACTGAAACCAGAAGAACAGTCAACCAAGTCCTCGTAAGCAGCAAACTGGACTATGGCAATGCCCTCTACGCAGGAACCACAGCCAAATTCCAGAAGAACCTGCAACGCATCCAGAATGCCTCGGCACGCCTCATCGTGGACATCCCCCGCCATTGCCACATCACAGACCACCTGAGAAACCTGTACTGGCTCCCAGTCAACAAGAGAATCACCTTCAAACTTGTCACCCACGCTCACAAAGCACTACATAACACCAGACCAGAATACCTCAACAGACGGCTCTCCTTCTACACCCTAACCCGGAATCTCTGCTCTGCTGACCTCGTCCTCACAACCGTCCCATGCGTCCGCAGAACCAGCGGTAGATCATTCTCGCACCTTGCCGCCAAAACATGGAACACTCTTTCCACCGACCTGCGCCAGACCAAAGACATCCTTACCTTCAGGAAACTTCTGAAGACCTGGCTGTTCCAGCAGTAGCAGCACCTCCCACCCCCCTTTCCCACACCCCTCATCAGCGCCTTGAGACCCTCACGGGTGAGTAGAGCGCTTTACAAATTCCTGATTGATTCGGACACCAGACCCAACCAAGCATCACCGAACCCACACCTCCGACCATCACCCTCAACGACTGGACCCACATCAACACCGAAGAAACCAAAACCACCATGAACTTGATCCACTCCGGTGCTCCATCGGACCCCTGCCCTCACTTCATCTTCAATAAAGCCGACGACATCATCGCCCGCACCTCCAGGCCGTCATCAACTCCTCTTTTTCTTCTGCTACCTTCCCCGAATGCTGGAAACACGCCGAAGTCAACGCACTAATAAAGAAACCTACGGCTGACCCGAGCGACCTGAAAAACTTCCACCCCATCTCGCTCCTCCCCTTCCCCGCCAAGGTAATAGAGAAGGCCGTCAACAAACAGCTGACCACCTTCCTGGAAGACAACAACCTGCTCGACCCTTCACAAACCGGATTCCGAACCAACCACAGCACTGAAACCGCCCTCATCTCAGTCACAGACGACATCAGAACCCTGATGGACAACGGTGAAACAGTCGCCCTCATCCTCCTCGACTTCTCGGCTGCCTTCGACACCGTCTGTCACCGCACCCTAATCACCCGCCTCCGCTCCACCGGGATCCAAGGCCAGGCCCTGGACTGGATCGCCTCCTTCCTCTCAAACCGATCCCAAAGAGTCTACCTCCCTCCGTTTCGCTCAGACCCCACCGAGATCATCTGCGGCATACCTCAAGGCTCATCACTCAGCCCGACACTCTTCAATGTCTACATGAGCCCCCTCGCCGACATCGTACGCAAGCATGACATCATCATCACCTCCTACGCCGACGACACCCAACGTATACTCTCCCTCACCAAGGACCCCGCCAGCGCCAAGACCAACCTACAAGAGGGCATGAAGGACGTCGCAGATTGGATGAGGCTCAGCCGCCTAAAGCTGAACTCTGACAAAACGGAAGTCCTCATCCTCGGCAACACCCCGTCCGCTTGGGATGACTCCTGGTGGCCCACGGCCCTCGGCAGCGCACCGACCCCCGCAAACCACGCCCGCAACCTCGGCTTCATCTTGGACCCTCTTCTCACCATGACCAAGCAAGTCAACGCTGTGTCCTCCGCCTGCTTCCTCACCCTCCGCATGCTCCGCAAGATCTTCCGCTGGATCCCCGCCGACACTAGAAAAACCGTGACCCACGCCCTCGTCACTAGCCGCCTGGACTACGGCAACACCCTCTATGCTGGGACCACCGCCAAGCACCAAAAACGCCTGCAACGTATTCAAAACGCCTCAGCCCGCCTCATCCTCGACGTACCCCGCAACAGCCACATCTCCGCACACCTGAGACACCTGCATTGGCTCCCAGTCAGCAAAAGGATCACCTTCCGACTTCTCACCCACGCACACAAAGCCCTCCACAACAAGGGACCGGATTACCTCAACCGTCGCCTCAGCTTCTACGCCCCCACCCGTCTCCTCCGTTCCTCGGGCCTCGCGCTCGCTGCCGTCCCTCGCATCCGCCGCTCCACGGCGGGTGGGAGGTCCTTCTCCTTCCTGGCAGCCAAGACCTGGAACTCCCTCCCCAAAAGCCTCAGGACCACCCAGGACCACTCCGCATTCCGGAGACTCCTAAAAACCTGGCTCTTCGAGCAGCATTAACCCCCCCCCCCCTTTTTTCCCCTAGCGCCTTGAGACCCGCATGGGTGAGTAGCGCGCTTTATAAATATTAATGATTTGATTTGATTTGATTGATTGATTGATTACTAATGGAGCTCACTGCTCAGTTCCACTCAAAACTTTGAAATAGGTATTGCTATACACACAGCTGGTAACCCATTATCGCACTTAGTGCTGTGCCACAAATTGTGTTTTGAGGATCAGAGGTCCAATAAGCAGCTTTTGGTAATATTTTATATTGTACTGAGTAACAATGACTGAGCTCCGTTTAGAGTTGCTAATTAATTTTAATTTAAGATTCCTTGAGTTCATTTGTATTTAGAACCTTGTTGTCTTTAGAAAAGAGCATGCTAGCATCCTGGTTTTCATCAGAAGATGGCTAACGCAAATTTTAAAATCACATTATTTAAGGCAATATGCTACACTGTACTTGCAGTGATTCCCAGTGTATGTTTCACTGTTAAAGTGAAATAAAATTCTAGTGTATATTATTAGTTTTAGCTTCAATATCTGCTGGATGGCAGACTACATTCAAACAGAGTTTCTGTGATAGAAAAATATGTTTACTTTAATCCCAAAAAATTGCATTTTAAAAGGAGTTTCAGCACATCTAGGTATTTGAAAATGAACAACAGAAATAGTAAATTTGAATATACTTTTGTTGCCTGACAGACATTTCTGTTCATTTCAGCTTTACCTCTTGTCATGTGAGCGTTTCTGTGTGCATTTTCTTTTTCTTATTGACTAAAACCAATAAAATGTTTTTAAAAATATAAATAAACAACGTACATTGCTAAACTGATTTCAATCAAAACCAGTCTAGACAGTGGATAACAGACAGGACAACCAAACCCAAAACTTTCTTCACTACGGAAAATTCCAGTTTATTTGCAAGCAGTTCAACTATTAGATTTATGTTGAAATTATAGGCTTGAACTTGTAAGCGCCACACTGTAAGTGCTCCTTAATTTGTTTGTCCTATGCCCATGGGCAGTCTTTCTTCAATATTTTTATTTTTATTTTTGATGAACCTGTGTTTGAGTGTGTGTCTTCCTACCCAGTTTAAATGAACTGAGTATGAAGGCTTAGTCATAACTAAATTTGCTCCAAAACTTCCCTAGTTCTTCCCACAACTCTCCTAGTGTTGGCCCCCTGAGGCTGTATCTGCCAATGTTTGGCTTCGTTGACATGCCCATTTTGCTACTACTTTTGTGGGTTATTCTTTAGGCTCGTGTTTTCCCTAAAGGAAGCTCTTTGAGGATAGGAGAGGTACAATGGCTGCCTTAGTCACCAAGCTTTTCATATCTGGCAACTGAAATATTACTGAAGTGGATGGCTGGTGTTCCCAGGTCTATTGCAGGCCTAAACAACAGGATAAAGCTACTGGTGATTGAGTCTGTGGCGGTGAGTGAGGTCCGTAGTGTCCAAATTGGCTCCAGGTACGTAGCCTTTACTCTAGGCATGTAATTTGTTCAGAGCATGTACTTCCCAGTGGAAATAACAAGAAATGTAGCTCAAAATTTAGACACAGGTATCTCACAGAGACAATTCAGTGTTCTCACTCCCCCCCTCCCTCCCACCTTACCATTGCCCCTCCCTTTGCTACCACTAAGGGGTTTCGAGAAAACAGGTACTAGAAAGCCTGCTTTATCGGAGCGACTGGCAGGAGCTCAACTGTTATGTGTCCACAACCTAGTCTTCCTTGGCCATGCTGCAAAATGGCAGTTTTAAATGCCCTGCGAGCCACTTGTACTTCGTTTAATTTTTCAAGGCTTCCCAAAAAATACTGCACTTAACAAATGACACTGATGCTCAGCTTCACAAGTAGTCACCAAGGCCTGCACTGGAAGTCAGTTAGAGGGACATAATCATGGTGCATACCCACATTTTATGACAGTTTCCTTACCTTTTTTCATACATTTTACTCAGGAGTGCCCTGCACATACCAGAGGCATACCAGAGACTTCTCCAAAGTTTTTCACTGATCAACAATTTTCTCACTGGTATGCTGGTGTTTTCTTCAGGTATTCTATGTCTCATTAAACAGAAGAGCAACACAAAATCACAGTGCATTTTTCATGTTAGCCTCATATACAGACATTAGTCTTTGTAACATCTTGTCTTGTATTCAACAACACCTTGGGGGTCATTACGACCCTAGCGGCCGAAGACCGCCAGGGGTAATGTGGCGTCAGTACCGCCAACAGGCTGGCGGTATGGAGACCCGTATTACGACCGCGGCGGTAGCGCCGCGGTCGCACCGCCGGGGCCGGCAGTTTCCCGCCGTTTTACCCCCGGCGGTGATAATCCGCCAGGGCAGCGCTGCAAGCAGCGCTGCTCTGGGGATTATGACTCCCCTACCGCCAGCCTGTTTCTGGCGGTTTGCATCGCCAGGAAGAGGCTGACGATAAGGGGAGTCCTGGGGCCCATGGGGGCCCCTGCACTGCCCATGCCACTGGCATGGGCAGTGCAGGGGCCCCCTAACAGGGCCCCGTACAGCTTTTCACTGTCTGCATAGCCGCAATGGAGCCGGCTCCTATGTTGCGGCTGCATCCCCACTGGGCCGGCGGGCGTAAACTAGGTTTGCGCCCGCCGGCCCAGCGGGGATGTTGTAATGGGGTCCGCGGGAGTGCGCCCTTGTCTTGAATTCATAATTTACATTCCATGATTCCCAAACTACTGTTCGATAAAATTAATCCTTAAACAAGTGCAACCGAAGTGGCAAAGCACATTGTATTTATTCAACTTTGTAAGCAATGTCAATAATACATTATTACATTTAAAAAATGTTAAAAATACTTTCATCCATAACATAAAATACCTAAATACATTTTATTAATTGCAATCCTACAAATATTTAAAAAAGATATAATATATCCACTGTGAAATTTACTAGTCTAACTCTTCTAATTTAATTCAAGTCCTACAAACACTGCATACATTGAAGGGTTTAGATTTACTACTCTAACACCAATCCAATTAAAATTGGGTTAATGCATGAATGAAACTGGTGAGGTCTACTATTCCAACTGCAGTCAAAACAATAATTCGTGAAAATACACTAATTAAAGGAGGTGATATTTATTCTTCTAACATGGGTTTCACAAAAATTGGGTAAAGTGCATTATTCAAAGGGGTTTGATTTAATATTTTATCTCCAATCAAAATAAAATTTAGTACAGTGAATAAAAAGTATACCAATTCCAGTCCTACAAACATTGGGAAAAGGACTTAAATCGGGGGTGGGAGGTGAGATTTACTATCCTAAGCTCTATTCAAGTAAAACTTGGGAATGTCAACTCTACAAACACTGGGTAAAGGCACAAATCAAGAGGGCAAGATTTTATATTCTAATTCTAATCCAAATAAAAGTTGAGAAAATGCATAAATAAAAGAGGTGACTTTTACTACTGTAATACCCTAATCCCAGTCCAACAACAATTGGCGAAAATACAAGGATCAAAGGCGATGACATTTACTATTCTAATTCCAGTCTTACCAGCAATAGAGAAAGTATATTAATCAAATAGGTGACATTTACTATGCTGTTACCCAATCCAGCTAATAGTGGGGAACGTACATTAATAAATGGGGTGTTGCTGTTCTCACTCTAGTCCATAAAGATTGACAACAGAGAATAATAAAAAGGAGGTGAGATTTAGTATTCTAACTCTATCTCTAAAATATTAGGGAATGTATGTGCATTCATTAGAGATGGGGGCATTTCCTATTGTAAATCCAGTACAACAAATATTACAGAAAGTGCACACATTTGGAGGATGGGGTGTTTTAATGAATTATTCTCACTCTGGTGTTACAATCATTACTTAAAGTTTTAAAAGTGTGAGGCACATTGAAATAAAATATATTTCATTAAAACATGTTTTCAAATGTAAACACCACAATTAAATAACCTCAGTTTCTTTGAATTACTTCAGTACCAAAACCACACAGGCATGACATAAAAATATTAAAACATTTAAAAACAGTGAAAAGCTATCCAGCTGCCTGTAATTTAAACATCAAAAGTATACAACCCAAAATACATGAACCGCAAAATTAAAAAATATAATTTTTTTAAAATATCAAATATATTTTTAACATATTTTAAATAGTGGGATATAAAATCTATTAAATAATTTAGAAATTAAACAAGACCCAAAAATATAACTCTTAAAGATATACGTATATTAAATAAAAAAATAACATAATTACACTTGAACCTACCCGAAAAACACTACCCAATAATCACCACAACCCATGATATTTAAAAACAAACAATGATACATCCCAAAATAAATGTACTCCAATTGTTTAGAACAATTTAACCCCATTTAAAACATCTAAAAATAACTATAAAATAAAATGAAAGGGCATTTTATTAATTTAAAATATAGTAATGCATTTTAATAGAACAACCCACACCATGAAATAAATTAAAAGGTTAGAACCCAAGCCCTGTGCCGCAAAATAATACACATAAAAGTAATTATTTCATTTAAAGAAATATATTAAAATTACATAATTAACAATAACTACATTAAATACCACTACACTGTAAACATCAGAATTGAAAAAAAAACAAAAAAACAATGCACTTAGTCTCATTTTTTTGCAGTCATGATAATTGACAATGTTATAATGGTAAAACAATATTTTTGAATCGATATTTAGGCCCCACATCAGTATAGGTGTGGGTGGTGTTTGCTAATTTCATTGAAGACAATTAAGGCCCCATCATGAGTTTGGCGGACGGAAAACTCAGTCTGCCAAACTCATGACGGTGAGGTTGTCGCCTTCGCTGTGACGTCCCAGCCAGAGCTATTATGAGTTTCCTGCTAGACCGGCTGGCCGAAATCTAAATTTCATCCCACTGGCCTTGCAGGAAACAGGCTACAGCATCGTCTCCGGCTCGTAATCGACCTGGCAGCAATGCTGTCACCTGCAGGATGCACCAGCACCCTCGCAATGTTCACTGTCTGCAAAGCTGGCTAGGGGGCCCCTGTTCTCCTCCAGCCTTTTTATGGTAGTGCTACTGCCATGAAACCGCTGGTGGAGAACGTGGTCGTAATCCCCTCCCGGATTAGGATCTCAGCCGCCACTGGGACCCAAGATCCTGGCAGAGCTGGCGGTCTGACCTCCAGGGTTATAATGTGGCAGTCGGACTCGTGATAAGGCCCTTATTGCCCAAGGGAATTACTGGTGGATTGCTTCTGTCAAAACCTCCAAGTGATAGCAAATTAAGCAGACATGGTTTAAATACCTCCCCACCCAAGAATACGGACATATTGAATGACAGTGGTGGCCATATTGAAATTGCACTTTTATTGATGGAGATGTGCTGGAGTGAATCTGATGACATGCCACACAATGGAATGAGTGCTTTAGTGGAACTATAATATCTGTAATAGGGCACTGTAGCATGGTGCATAAACCTGCTAAATGAGTAGGGCGAGTGATCGCCAACACTCTTTGTGCACCAAAATTGGAGGAAACAGTCTTCAAATTTCAACCTTACAGCATGCCTCATGTGGTATGTATCCAAGGCTATAAACGGGGTTGCAAATCCAGTAAAAACTTGACATATAATGGAAATAACCAGAGGTGCCTTCCTCTTAAAAGAAGTTAAAATGCTGATAAAACACAAAACGTTTTTTGGGCAAGTAATGTATGTTACTAGCTAGCCTTTGATGTATCTGGAACCCTAAACCTTAAGGAGATGGCCAAGTGCTTTGTAAATGTCATCAGACCCCATGGAGGCAATATGTAGAGCACTGTTACCTGTGTTACCTGTTATATTTTATATATGACATGTTGACTTTGGGGCAGCTAGCTTAAAATGGTAAACAGATAAATGTTTATAGAAATCAGTGAGCGAAGCCCTTGACTACACTTGAAAAAGGAGAGGAATGTACTTAATTGTGAAGATAAGAATGTAGAATTTTAGCTTTTAAACACATTGGTCTGTAGATAGGGGAAATCTTTGCATATGTTCTTTACAAGGTGCTTTATGATAAGGAAACCCATATTTCAGTTCAGCACATTCAATATTTTCCATATTTCACTGATCCCTGTGAATTATGGGACTCTTTACTGATTAATGTTGTGCAATAGACAGATCCAGACGTGGTTCATGCTTCAAAACATTAGACTCCATTCAGCTACCTTGTGCTTACTCAAAATATGTGTTGCACGTATTGCCCTCTGTGTCTGTGTCATGGAGCTTACCTAACGTTAGATGTAAAGGTCTGAGATGAAAGAATATGCAGCAATTAGAAGCCAGCACATGGTATAAAAACTTCATCTGGGACTGATGTTTGATTTGTATGTCCTCTTAGCAAGATGGAAGTTATTTCAGAATCAACCATCATTGGAACTGCTGATGTTGGCAACCAGTTAGTCAATATTTGCAACAGGGCATGTGTTGACATTTCTGTTTTGTGCTGCAACAGCCAAATATATTGCTCTTTAATGTTAATGTTTGCTTTCCCCAGTCATAGTTTGTTTAATTAAATGGAGTACGACTTCTAAATCCCACAAAATTAGAAGAAACACAAACATAGACCACATCTAACGTTTGACTGAGAAAGACTTGGCATATACCCCAAACGTGGCAAGCATCAAATCGTGTCAGACTGGAAGCAACATTTTCTCCACAACTACGAGCTTAACTGCGTGTTCTTGTCCTCCTATTTTGGCGATCCCGGGGTAGCTAAAATGTGGTCACTTTGGATAAATATCATTCACCTCCCTACTACTTCTAAACTTGGGATAAGTTATTCATTATTGTTTTAAATATCATATTGCAATCTTTAGTTAGGAGCATGCTGCAAAGCCTTATACATTGAGGTAAGAGGGTTGTCTGGCACAGCTTAACTTTTGAGATAAGCCCTAACTCAGGGCATGATTTAGAACTTGAAGGACGGGTTACACCATTACAACGGTGATGGATATCCTGTCTGCCAAAATCTAAATCCCAATCTTGGATTTAGGTTTCGGTTTAGATTTGGTTTGGATTTAGATTTCGGCGCACAGAATATCCGTCACCGTTGTGACGGAGTAACCCGTCCAACAAGTTCTAAATCAGGCACTGAGTTCTGGATTTAGATTTCTGCGGACGAATATCCATCATCATTGTGATTGAGTAACCCCTCCACCAAGTTTTAAATCAGACCCTCCGTGTTTCTCAAACTATGGGTCGGAACCCACTGGTGAGTAACAAGCTGATTTTTCGTGGGTCCGAAAGACAGTGCAATAAATAAAGATGCATAAAATTCTATGTTTAACTTGTCACATTTGCCTGTGATTCAGAGAAAGAGGTCAAATGACAGGCTGTTTTATTCTTGGATGGATTGGTGTTTACTTTTCTCTTCTCCCACTTCAAAGTGAAAGGAGTTTTTAAAGTAGATTATATGACAGTGTAGGACGTTGTTTTTTGCAATACATAACAACATGTAAATACCTGTAACTGAGCTGTATGCATCCAGCAGTTGGAAAAGCAAAAATGAAGCACTTTTTTCGTAATTCTCAAGTGTGCAGGAAATAGAGATTTTAATAGGATCAAATCAATACACTTACTTGGTGACGCACAAATGATAAATATTAACCGAAACCCCATTTTCGCACATTTTCATTTTTGTGCTACATAATTTTATTAGTAAAATGGGGTGTCTGTGTAAACTTAGTGGCCTCAATGGAAAATGTGCTGTCTGTAAATGACAATGCGCTACCACATGATGCTTTAGTTATATTAAAAAAATGCCATGCCTCAATGTCCATTAAATGTAGGTGGGTTTCGAAAGTTTGTTGTTTTAAAAAGTGGGCAGTGGTTCTGAAAAATTTGGAATGCACTACCCTAACTTTTACTACTACAAATATGTTTCTGTAGAATTGCTGTGAATGCCATGTTTTACCAGCAGACAGATTCTCAGCATTTGCTATTCAGCAATAATGTTAAATTCTAAACATTAGGGACAGGACAAAACATTTAATGTTACAGCTACCATAAGTTTATAAGAAACATATCATGACCCACCTATTCCTTCAAAATACGTACTTGATCGAATATATGTCATTTGCTCCAAGATGGCTTGAAAGCAACTTTCTGGTTGTCTGGCAAACAAACAGATCTAATAAAATAAAGGTAACTATTGCACTTTCACTCCTCTATTTGATGCGTGAAAATGTTCACCTCAAGATGGAAAATGGAGGAAAACAAATTGAATAAAGAAAGAAGTGGATCTTTGGTCAATAACCAAGATGAAGAATGTATATTGGGAGCTTGGCACAAGAATTAGCAATCCCACTCTATAAACCCTTGTTTTGTAAAAAATCAATCTAGATACCAAGTTTACCCAATTATGTTTGCAATTTCTCATATATTTTATTGCAGGCAACACCACTATATCTAGGTAAAGGCACGTTCATAAATTTATTTGCTTTGGTCCTGTAAACAACTTTAAATTAAACAGTGCCATTCTCTTGGAACAGTCAAAGTTTGTTTCCAGTGAGAAACAGGCAGTTATTTAATGTTCTTATATATGTGTCACTCACTTCCTTGTTTTGTTCTCAATAGACCAAATATGTCTGTGCCAATTGTGCCCCTTACCAGGGGGTGCTATATTTCACCATCTGTAGCAAGGTCTAGATTAGTGCAAGACTACAACAAGGAAGCCGATGGCATGGCAATGAGTTTTATACATTTGTATTTGAGGTGAGTAGGGCTATATTGTTTTAATATGTAGCCACCATTCATTTGGAATACTCTTTTCTTGGTTTCCTCTTAGATCTCAGACCAGAATGGATAGTTATGCTCCTGAAATTTGCTAACATTTATAGCACTTGTAGTTTCCTCCTCCACTGTTTGGGGGCATGTTGACCCCAAAAGACCTTAATTATGAAGTGCCAGTGGCTAAAAGATTTTATAAAGCTTCTGTCATGAACAAAGTGAAAACTATTTGATGCAGATCTTAAGCACAATATTCTAGATAGGTGTGCTGTTTAATCCTAACCAGCTCCATGGAAATGTAGGGCCACAGCAAAGCCAGTGCCTTGACAGAAAATACTGTATAGGAAGATTTACAGATCAGCACCCAGTCCTGTGCAACAACGCTGGGGAGCAAGAGTGGGGGCTGTGGAGGTTCCATGTCTTTGGTGTCAGGCACCTTTTCAAGATTGCAGGCATTGTTGAACAAGAACAAATAGACCTTGTTGGTGTTTCAACGTTATAAGGGCTCCAGCACTAGACCAATATTCTTTCTTGCATATTCTCACAGCACTAGGTCACTGCAGGCAGCATGTCCCCTGGTCTGTAGAAATCCTTTTCATCAAAAAGTTTAGAAAAACATTTGGTATGTAACACTGCCTGGATATTCCCTTTCATCTCTGAGGCAGCAAACTTTACAAGAAGGCTTGTTCTTGGCCTGTATCCAATCGGCAATCGACCTACGAATGGTTCTCAATACCCAAACAGCAGCACAAGCAAAAACTTTATGGGCTCAGTGGGAATCCCATTCCAGTTTGTAGACAGTGCACTTGCACTGTCGGGTGCTATCTGGCTTTGGAGTGAGTCTTCACCTTTAATGACAAAGATGCTCTCTGTAGAATTGCTCTTATTTACAGCCATTTGATAAAGACTTCTATCAGAGATTATTGTATAAATATAAAGGTGTTTCTCAACCATACTCAACACTATATTATCTCACCAAGGCGGAGCCATCATCTACCCCAACCAAATACGTTTGTAAGTAAGGAAATAAGATTTCACTTATCTCTAAGGAGCATCAGAGCCAAAGCTCCCTACTGGCCCAGATCCATGATTCCTGCTCACCATCCTCCAATACAATATCTCATACAGTCTTGAGAGGATATCTCCCTCCTGACTTAAAAAGCAAAACCCCACAATCAAGGCTAACAATAAATGATATAATTGTGAACCGGCTGAATCAAAAAAGATGTGCCTAGTGCTGAAACCCCTATGCCTAAATAAAATAACATTTCTGAGACTAATAAATTTGTATGCAAGATTCAAAGGAAAGGTTATCACAAATCGGTAAAGTGAGTGAAAAAGCCTAAACCTCTAATCATATCAATGAAGAGCTAAACAAAGGTGATGTTTGACACATGTTCAACAAATATCAAACCAGAATGTGCTGCGAAACTCATCTAACAGAGCTCAGAATCATTGCAAACATATGAGGGACTTTTTCAAGACTAAGGTGTCCCATAGCCACACATCCATTTCCAACATTACTGGTCAATCTCCTTTCTACCATATAACGCTCCCTCCTTAAAAAATCCTTTTTATCCTTTACATTTATAGTGGCAAAGGCAATCAAACAACTGGCCATGAAAACAAAGGTATTTAGCCCCCAGATGGACCCCTGCCAACAAGCCCTCATTCAAAAAACTCTTAACCCATGCAGCATACATTATAGGCATAATTAATACTTTGTTTCTTAGTGGAACCATTCCTAACCCTCTGAAACATGTGATTATCTTCCCTTCCTCAAGAAGCCTACTATAGATTCACATGCACTTTACATTCATTGCCCAATGAAAAACCTGTCGGACCTAAGCAAAACGTTTTAAAGAAAAGTTACCCGGCAATTCGAAATTTATGTGAACCTGAACTTCATTCTTAATGATCTAGATTTAGATCTCCATAGGTACTGAGTCACTGCTGGCAAACATCAAATAACATCTCATCTGCCTTCATAAAAGTCAACATTGTTCTCCTTGAACTCTAAGTTGCATGCAGGACCGTCAATTACACTATCCAACTGAGCAGGCTGAAGCATTGGATGGGGTTTCAGATTTGGCCAGGTATTGGATTGACTCATTCCTTCCTTAACCTGATCCAGCCAATACATAAAAGTACTTTCACCTCACCATATTTTGAAATACTATGGACATTTTTCAAGGTTCCTTTATCTCCATGCTTGTTTTCAATACTTACATGCTTCCGTTGGCACCAGCTCTTGAACACCGTCAGATAACATTTCTCATGTATGCAAATGATACCCAGATAGACATAATCTAAAAAAACACAGTTACAGTGCAGAAAGCCTAGACAATAGCTACTTCTAGATAAAGCAATGTTTACTCAGAATGAACATATGAATGGCAGAGGTGCTAACTCAAGAGGGATGCATCAGATTTGCTGTCTTTTAGCTAGTCACTCAAGCTCAGTTTCCTCCCCCACCCATGTCAGCAGGTCAGAATCCAGTTGGCATGGATAAGGAACTGACTTCTAACTCTTGCTCCTCTGGAGAATCCTTCCATTCCTCCAAATTGTTCACGAAAGGGAAGTGACACAGATCCTGGTCCTCTGCTGATTGGACTACAGACAGCCGGATTTTTCTTGATACTAAAATTGGATCACATTAGGCCAGCAATGAAGGCTCTTCAATGGTTCAGGGACCAAATTCAAAACACTATGCATTATGCATTATGCACAGCCGGTTTATTGTCCCACCAATCTTGACTTTGTGAAGCCAATGGAGGACCATTACATTCTGGCTAAGAACCTATAACCCTCCTCAGCCCATCAGATTTAACAGTGGTCTTTCAGGTTGCGACGGCTGTTTAACTTTTTAAGTTGTGGGACTGTGAGGGGTCCTTACAAGACAATCATAAATCCACAAATATATACTCACACGCTCATACACACCCATTCACAAGCACTCACGTGCCATTACTCACACATACTCACACACTACCCATTCACAAGCCATACACACATGAACATTATCCATCCATAAGCACACACACACATGCACATAATAATACCCACCCATTCATAAGTTCATACATGCTCACATTGACAGCTACACATTCACAAGCACACATGGAAATACTCAAACATGTACACATGCACAATGAATAACTTTCCTGGAGGGTCACAACAGTGATGGGGGCTCTGCATAGAGGACATCACCAATTGGGAGATAGAATTGAAGATATAGAGGGATAGGTAGTTTGTGCACAAAGTGGGGAACAGAACAGAATGGAAGAGAAAAAAGAGGGACAACGAGACAGGACTGACCACTAGCAAGCAACAATTTTTAAAGGACACTGACAAAGACAAATGAAAAGCAATGGCAGCAATAGGCGGATTTGAAATCCACAAACCATATACACCCAACAGAAGCTTTCTGCAGAAGCTGGCTCTGCCCCCTCCACCTCACCTGGGAGACACATGTGTTACCGATCCCACTCAAGACAAACAGTGTGATCCTGGGCAACTACAACTACCCAATCATGCACTCCCAAGTTCGCAAATAGACACAAGCATGTACAGGAAACAGTGGGGAGAATTTATATCAGACCTAAGTGCACCCACACTAGGGAAAAAAAAACAAAAGCTATAGTCAGCATAATGTTCATCTGCACAATTGGTCTGCACCAATTGGTCAGCAGTGATGAGGGCTCTGATGAGAGGGCATCACCAATTGGGAGAGGGAGGCAGAAATATGAAACAAGCCTTTACAATGCATTTGAAAGAGTTAGAACTATTGGCTTTGTAAATGACAATGGGGCACATGTACGTACCATTTTTTCTATCGCAAACAGCCCGATTCGCAGAATCGGACCATTTGCGACAGGAAAAAAACATTTTGGTATGTACAGAGCCTATTTTGCGATTCGGTAATCTATTTACTGAATCACAAAATAGGTTTGCGAGTCGCAATTAGGAAGGGGCGTTCCCTTCCTAATTGCGAGTCGCAGTGCAATGTAGGATTGTTTAGTGACCGTGAATGCAGTCACAAAACAATCGCAGTTAGCACCAGTTTCAAACTGGTGCTAACCCATTCCCAAACGGGAAGGGGTCCCCATGGGACCCTTCCCCTTTTTGAATGGCAGCAAAAATATTTTTTTCAGAGCAGGCAGTGGACCATGGACCACTGCCTGCTCTGAAAAAATGAAAAGAAAACTTTTCATTTTTGATTTTGAAATGCATCTCGTTTTCCTTTAAGGAAAATGGGCTGCATTTCAAAATAAAAAAAACTGCTTTATTTAAAAGCAGTCACAGACATGGTGGTCTGCTGTCTCCAGCAGGCCACCATCCCTGTGAGGGCGGCCATTCCCAATGGGGTCGCAAATTGCGACCTACCTCATGAATATTCATGAGGTATGTCATTTGCGACCCCATTGGGAATCGCAAACAGTGTGAAGTACACTGTTGTACATCCACATTTTTGACTTGAAAATTGCGAGTCGCTAAGACTCGCAGTTTGCGAGTCGCAATACCGGATCTTTGTACATGTGGCCAAATGTCTTTTATCTATGTGTTTTGGTTTGGACTGGATTTATGTGGTTTGGAGTGGAATTATGTGGGCTGAATTGGAATTGTTGTCAAATTGTTTGGGGTGGAATTGTGTGGTGTGTAGTGTATTTGTGTAGTGGAATTGTGTGACTTGGTGAATAGTTAGGGGTGAAAGCTGCACAGAATAGATAGAAAGGGAGATAGAAAGGAATAGGTAGTTTTGTGCATGAACTGGTGAACGGAACGGAAGAGAAAAAGGAGGGACAAAGAGGCAGGACTGACTACTAGCAAGCAAAGATTGTTCAAGGACACTGACATAGACAATTGAAAGGCAATGGAAGCAATAGGCAGAGTCAAACTCCACAAGCCATATACACCCAACAGAAGCTTTGTGTAGAAGCTGGCGAGGCCCCCTCACCTACGAGACACATGTGTACCAATCCCGCTCCAGGCAAACAGTGTGATCCTGGGCAACTACAACTAGCTACCCAATCATGCACTCCCAAGTTGGCAAACGGACACAAGTATGTACAGCAAATGGTGGATAGAATTTATGTCAGACCAAAATGCTCCCACACTAAGAATAAAAAAAACAAATGCAATATTCTACATAACGTGCATCCTCACAAGTTATCCCCATGACGCTCCATCAATCTATAAACAAAAATATCTTGGCGTAAGTGAAACATGCTGAGACAGACATACAAAACACATTCACATTTAAAAAGTGCTCATTCTAAATTTTAAAAAAAAGTTCCCAAGACATATAAACCGGCACAGCAAGAACGAAGAACAAATTATAACTAACGGCTGGCAACTTAAAACGGAATGGATGTAGAGGCAAGTGAATGGGGCGGTAGAAGAACGGGACTGCCTGGGGCAGAAGCACAGTATGCTATTGTAAAGGAGGTTGGCAGCCTGTAAACACATGCACTCTCAAGGACTGAGGAGTATAGTACTGGCCTGCTTAGTCAAGAAGTAATTCACACCATCAAGGCTCCCCCTGATCCTCCTGAAGATGCTGACACCACTGTCGTCAAGATGGCCCTGATTATATGACTGAACTAGCGCTCCGCCAATACAGTCCAGCAGGAAACAAACACACCCCCCTCCCCTCCCAGACCTGAGCCCTCCCCGGAACTGACAATTTGGCACCACAACATGCAGCTGGAACTGACGAGTGCGGCTGTAGGAGGCTGGCCTGGCTTATAGTTGGTACCTGATGGTACTTACACCTTGTGCCAGGTCCAGCTATCCCTTATTAGTAGATTAGTAGTGTTCTAGCAGGTTAGGCTGATAGGGGTAGCTATAGCAGAGCAGCTTAGGCTGAACTAGGAGAAATGCAAAGCTCCTACTATACCACTTATATCATATAGCACTATATAATAAGAATCACAATACTCAGTGTTACCAAAAATAAAGGTACTTTATTTTAGTGACAATGTGCCAAAAATATCTCAGAGGATAGACTCCCTTAGGAGGTAAGTTAAATACACAAAATATACACGCAAACCAAAATCAGGTAAGTAAACAGTTAGAAAAGTAGTGCAAACACTGTAGAATACAATAGGATGCAATAGCCCTAGGGACAACACAAACCATATACTAAGAAAGTGGAATGCGAACCACTTAGGGACCCCTGGCCTAGTGTAGTGTGTAGAGGGTCGCTGGGAGTGTAAGAAAACACTAAGGGTGTCCAAGATACCCCACCCCAAGACCCTGAAAAGTAGGAGTAAAGTGACCCTACTTCCCCAGAAACACACTAAAGTCGTGATAGTAGATTGTGCAAAGACCACCACAGACTGCAAAGCACTGAAGATGGATTCTTGGTCCTGAGGACCTGTAAAGGAAGGGGGCCAAGTCCAAGAGTCACAAAAGTGTCCAGGGGAGGCAGGAGCCCACAAAACCCCGGATGAAGGTGCAGAATGGCTGCCTCTGGGTGGAAGAAGCTGAAGATTCTGCAACAACGGAAGATGCCAGGAACTTCTCCTTTGCACAGAAGATGTCCCACGGCGTGCCGGAGGATGCAGAGTTGTTTCTTTGGAGAAAGACCACAAACAAGCCTTGCTAGCTGCAAAGGTCACAGCTGAGGAAAATGGGTGCTGCCCGGGCCCAGGAAGGACCAGGAGGACGCCACTTGGAAGAGAAGACAGAGGAGGCCCTCAGCAACACATAGAGCCCACACAGAAGAAGGCAGCACCCACAGAAGTACTTGAACACAGGTTCAAGAAAACAGAGCACAGCAGTCGTCTCAACACTACAAAGGAGGGTCCCACGAAGCCGGTGGTCAACTCAGCAAGTTGAGCAATGCAGGACGGAGTGCTGGGGACCTGGGCTGTGCTGTGCATGAAGGATTCCTTGCAAAAGTGCACAGAAGCCCTAGCAGTTCACGAAGTACACAGGATTACTGTCTGGCGTGGGGAGGCAAGGACTTACCTCCGCCAAATTTGGACAAATGGACCACTGGACTGTCGGGGTCACTTGGATCCAGCTCCTGTGTTCCATGGACCATGCTCGTCATGATGAGAGGGGACCCAGAGGATCGGTGAAGCAGAAGTTTGGTGCCTGCATTAGCAGGGGGAAGATTCCGTCGACCCACTGGAGATTTCTTCTTGGCTTCCAGTGCAGGGTGAAGGCAGACAGCCCCCAGAGCATGCACCACCAGGAAACAGTCAAGAAAGCCGGCAGGATTAGGAGCTACAATGCCGCTGGTAGTCTTCCTGCAACTTTGTTTCAGTTTTGCAGGCGTCCTGGAGCAGTCAGCGGTCGATCCTTGGCAGAAGTCGAAGAGGGAGATGCAGAGGAACTCTGGTGAACTCTTGCATTCGTTATCTGAGGAAAAGCCCACAGGAGAGACTCTAAATAGCCCTCAGAGGAGGATTGGCCACCTAGTCAGGTAAGCACCTATCAGGAGGGGTCTATGACGTCCCCTGCTGGCATTGGCCACTCAGAGACCTCCATTGTGCCCTCACACCTCTGGATTCAAGATGGCAGAGGTTTGGGACACACTGGAGGAGCTCTGGGTACCACCCCTGGGGTGGTGATGGACAGGGGAGTAGTCACATGCATGATCCATGTTTGCCTATGCCAACAACATCCAGCATTATGGATCCAGGCATCAGTACAGCTGGGCACTCAGGGCAGGGGTGTACATTCATTAGTATGCAGAGGAATTCCGTCCCAACAGTGTGTGTTAGTCTTAAGGCCAAGGAAACTGAAATTAAAAATGGTAATGTTAAATTTGCGTGTGATAGATCACCATATTCTATTAGCAGAAAACTGACATGAGTCATTATACGAGCGTATTAGGCATAGGGCATAGGACACTAATATTTTGTCTAGTAAACTTAACTGTGCATGTGAGAGATCATCATACTATGCTAACAGCAGGTTGAGTTGTGTCTCCAGAAATGACAGAAATGAAGCAGAGAGGAATCTTCTATTCCTGTCCAACAGAACTACGTACATTGATAAAAATCACAAGGACATTTGGCCTCACTCCAGAGCAAGTGAAGGAAGTGGAACTTGTTGCAATTCCTTGAGCAGGTTTTCAGACTATGCTATTGTTCATGTGTGTGTGCAGATACAAACAGTGCAAAGGCCCCCTTTTCTCCACTAGAGATACACTGGGGAGGAAGAATTAAAGAGACCTGGGGAATAGGGTCGGCAGACATGTGGACTCATGGCTAAAGGGATATGCTGTTGATAAACATAGCACGAAAGCAGCATCGGATTGGTCTGAGCAGCTCGGACTGCTGCTCAGACACAGGCCTGGGGTGTGTGCAGTTTCTCCAGCTAGGTGCGCATGTGTGTTTTGCCAGCCTGAGACAGCGGACCAAACACACATGCACACTTAGTGCACTCTCCCCTCCTCCCCCCTTCCACCTCCTGTGGTCCAGCCCCACCCTTCCCTGTACATGCTGCTGGCTGAGCCAGCAGATGACAAATGATGAAAAATAAAGCAATATGAAGCTATCGTTTAATTTTTCATCTGCTGGCTCAGCCAGCGGGGTGACACCACTACGTAGGAGCCGCCTGTGGCCCCTCCCCAAGCATACATTGCTCCCCGAAGGTCATCCCTACACAGCCTTGGCCTGCCCTGACACCTCATCCCAGGTGAAAAATATCAATGGCTTTGCTCTTGGGATCAGGGAAAAGCCATTGGAATCCAGTGCCTCCGGGTCTGTTTACATATTTCCTGCTCGGAGGGGGGGACATACATCATTTCATATTCTGGTGCAGGGATACTGGCTGGAACCTGGCATACTCTTAGTCAGGTCCTATGTGGTGCCTTGTCTGTGAGTCACAGTGAGGCTTTCTTTGGAAATATTTGTAATGTAGTAAATCCGAAAACGAGCAGCTTTCTCTGTTTTTATGCTAATACACACATGCACATTCTTTCTATGGTTCACTAATAATACCCATTGTTTAAAGTGACTAACTCTTTGAACACGTGCTTCTTTCAATATTAGAATTCACTTTCTTTATTTACAAAATTACTAAGGCAGCAAATTAGCCTTACTGACAGGTAAGGATCTAGTAATAATATGTTGATATACTTGAAAAATAATTCATTTTGTGCCATTTTTCCTTTTATGCGTACAAAGCTTCACTAATAAAGTCGATAGCAACGCCGACTAGGACTAAAAGCTTCACTACAATAAGAGGCGTCTTCCAAAAATGCTTTCTGTTTTTCAGAAATGCCTTATGTCTTTAGGTCAGGCTTCAGTTGCTTTGGCAACATGCACCCATCTGTACTGCGTCTGGCAGATATTAGTATTGGTTTCTCTGCATGGTACAAGGCATTACAAAGACCTATAATTGGTGCTGCATGTAGGTCATGGTTCTCATTGAAAACAAGGAAATCGAAATCTGGGCATCTTCCAAAGCTTACGCAATTTTCCATCAGACCTACTGTAGATTTGGCTACGTCCTCGCCTGTTTTCACGTTTTATGTTAGCTTACCATGGCTCCTTGCCTCATCTGCGCTTACTTGAGTAAATCTGCAAAAGGAATTCGCTAACTATATACATCTCTCGTCACCGAAAGACTGTTTCTAATTGGGATTCATAACAGAACATCAATCTGTACATTGATACGATGCGTTGCTTTATGTTCCATTTATAGTTCTGAATCCCTCAATCTCTGTACTGTTTTTTTGTATTCTCAAAGTATGACTTTAATTTTGCTATTGGTAAATTTGTGACTGTGGAGACTGCACTCATGGTGAAGAGCCCATACATAAAAAGATAGGAATTTGCTACCCCAACAGCGGAGACTCTGCAGTAAAATTACCATCAGTAAAACAAACTAATAGTTTGTGAATACCAAACAAATAGTAAACCTACAGAAAATTGTATGTTTACCTTTGTGCATCAGGTCCAGAGAATCTTAATTTGGAGTAAACAAAGGTCAAAATAAGAGGAGGTTATAACAAGGGTGGTGGAAGGTAATATATGCTGCTATTTTTATTGACACAAAGAATATGACGCTCTCTATCATGGAAGCAGAATGGTATCATTGGCATTACGAATCATAGATAAACAGTTTTGATGCTGCTGAATTGCTGCCTGCACTATTAGCCTGCCATGCGGTGGTGCATGCAGTAGAATCTACTCTGATCAACAGTTAGCTTAGTTGTGCGTTAAATGGTATCACTGCATGCGAGTGACACCTCTTTACTCACATTTACAGCACCTGCTCCTCTGTTACACCCAGATTTGTTCTGCTAATCTTCACATGGCTACTCCCTGTATTTTCACTGAGAGTTCTCACTTCCTTTCAGGTTCCCATACACACCCTTGCCCATCACCCTCCACGTTTACATTTCCTCATTTCTTCCAGTTGTCCACCCCTCTTCCTTATTCCATATATTTCTGCTTTACAGCAGGTTTCTCGATCACATCCTCTTGGCTTCATTAGCCCCCCTGTAGGAATCCAAGTCCTCATGATTTGCCTGCTACACTCTGTATTCAGGTTCAACACTGGTTTGAAAAGCCTAAGAGGGATTCAGAAACATTACAGTTACCCCACTCAACACATTGACATGGGGCAGTACTATACCAGGGGAAATAGAGGGTGCTGGAGATTCTGGTACTATCAGTGGGAGTGACCCTGGCTGGAGAATACAGGAGTGCATAAGAAAAGGGATTTTGCGTGCAAGATTGCCAAGGAGATGGAATGAAGTGTAAGAATTTGTGGATTGTTAGCACTTATAAAGTGTGCACTTTCTTCTTTTTCTGGAGGCCTGATCACACATGGGCCCTCAAATTGTGGACAGTGCAGGTGAACCAGAGTGTGATTAGAATTTTGAACAGGAGAACATGAGCACAAGTAAGGAGAATGGTCTGGGAAGGAAGGAGTGCTCTGAGAGGAAGGAATTGGAAAAGTGTTTGGAGAATTGTATGGAATTTGTGAGGAATATGACGTTGACCTGTGTGCCTCTGCAGATTATTATCAGAAAGGATTAATGTCAGGTCATTTTTTTGGGCAGGGGAGATGGTAAGAAAGTTGAAACCACTTTCAAATAGAAAGGATGTGAAGGGAAAGATGTCAAAGAGGAAGCTAAGACATTGCAAATAACTCTAAAAAGACAGGAGATAGAGTTAGACTAGGAGGGAAGTTACGATTCGCTTTAATAATTAAAAAAATAATTTGTGTCCTGGGTAGGGGTCAATCTGTTTCCATTCTTGGTTGAATGGAGAAAATGGGAGAATGCAGAAGGGTTGGTGTGACAGACAGCAGTTGGATAAAGTAGCACCTTGCATCATGGAATTGTATCCATGTCTGGGCAGCTGTATCGACAGGAGCCTCAAAACAACTAATCTAAGGTTTGTGGTCTGTGTTTATTAGGGGAGGCCGAACGTAGCTTCTGTGAGTATCCTAGGCCTCTCCTGCAAATGGCTAATATGCAGAGCAAATGACTTTGAATTCCATCCTTTTCTGGAAATGGAGTGCCTGGATGGTGAGGTTAGCGAGCTCTTTGCTTTGTGAGTAAAATCAAAGCTTTGGCCTTCTGATCTTCGTGAACTCTCTATAACCCTATGATTTGTGTTTGTGGGAAGGCCTGGTCTCGTTATGTTGCCGTGGTTCAAATTTAGAGACCTGGGAAGCTACTCTTTGCAACTGTCAAGTTTCAGTGGGTAAAACATTGAAGAATAGGCAGTTGGAAGTTTACTCCCTTTACAACTGTGTATATATGCAAAGGGATTAGGCCTGATTAACAGAGCACACCCACATTCTTTCCTTTTTTCGTGTCTCTCTAATGACAGCGTTGGCTGTCTGTTGCAGACAGTATTGTATCACCTACTTTTCCATCTAATTTAGGCTTTTTGGATGGTTTTTCTGACTGTCTTAATGTGCTGCTTCTAATTAGCTGTTTTGCTCTCTATTCTGTGTTTGCCCTGCTCTTCAAGCATTGCTCTTTTAATCTGCTTTCGATTGGGTGAGTTCTTTTGTTCCACTGCTGATGTCAGGAAACTATATTTCCTTTTCCATGTTTCAATGCCATTTGACTTTCAGCACTCTACACAAGTGCATGGATTTTCTCCCTCCCTCTCTCCTCTTCTGGTCCTACCCAGAACCCACGCATCCCTGCCCCTTGGTCTTTACCGCCGCTGCCTCTCTTTGTGCATCCAGCCTTTTTCTCCCCGACTCTTGCTTTTTTCTCTCGCTCGGTCCCATTCATTGCTTTGGCCTCCCTGCCCGAGTCTTGTTTCCTCCTATTCACTGCTTTCTCCATCCAACCAGTAACCGTGGGCTGTCTTCCTGCTTTCTTTCTGTCTCGCCTTCCAGTGCTGTCCACCATATCTCTGTGACAAATGCTGAAGAGAGGTAGGGGGAACTTAATCCCATAGATTCCCATCACCTGAAAGCCTGATTGCAGAGAGCGCTAAAGTGCATCAGATGGCCTTTGTGTGATCTATGCTGTTTCTATATTGATCTATAATAATTACAGTGTTTTATGCGACCTCTTCTAATGTGCAAGTATTACAAAACTAAAGTGTTTAAAAAGAAGACATGTGAGAGCAACTTTGTTGCTGTTTCTTTCACTTGCACGGCCTGTCTCACCAGTCTGTTGCTAATTGTGTCTTGGCTTCGGCTTCTCTGCCCATCTTTGTCAGTGACCAGACTCCATCGGTTTTTATAGTCACACCACGAGAGACTCTCCTGTCCTTTCCCCTCTACTACAGGTAAGTCGGTTTCCCTTATTTCTGTGTGCACTATTGCTCCTTAATCAATGCTGCAGATATATAAAGGGAATTCTCTGTAAATATATATGTGTTTGCATATAAACGTGGTTTTGAATGTGTCTGCGTCTGTATGTGCTTGTATACATGTGTTTGTATTTTGTGTATGTGTTTGCTTTGTGTGTGTGTGCGTATGTGTATGTGTGTGTTTACTAGAATAGGTGGCATTGAATATGTTATTGAGGAACAAACGTTATCCTTGCAGGGACGACCCAGACATCCTCCCGCAGATTGCTTTCCTGTACTCCAAACGAGACCGATTGGCTTTGCCAATAATTGTTGATTTTGGCTGTTTCCAGAATCACAAGCCAAGTAAATGATATGTCCTTGTCCTGGACACCTTGAACACTTTGAACACCAGAACATCAGTTTCTGAACAGTTACAGGAAAGTAGAGTTCATTTTCTAGAGGGATATGAACCTGAATGACATTATTTAACATAAACGTTATTGCATTTAGATATACAGACAAACGCCACCATCTGGTAAGAAATAACAGATCATAACGTCTTACAGAGCTGTTACGGTGGCAAAAGCAGACATTGTTCATAGTTACAATAGGAATGAGCGATATAGTGGCATAAATCAAGTCATTATATATTTAGCCATAGAAAAGTATGTGATGTAAGCTATAAACAAAGACTAACAACACCTCCCCTCCCTTCCCTGAACCTGACATCATCACCAATGTGTATTCATTCAGCCGTATCATGCATATGGGGTGTAGTAGCGATATTGGAGTGCAGCTAACGGACACATGGAGTTCGCCGTGTCCGGCCTGAGTAGTAAGGTGTGCCGTGAGTATTTGCCCGTGCCAAGAGTTGTCATACGGGGGCGCATTGCAGAATGGAGCAGCGGCAAAGATTGGGGGAGAAAAGGGCATCCCACTAAGAGAGGGTGTTTTGGATTATAGATCAGTTGTCGGCAGCTTCATGTACTTTGAAAGATTCTAACATTGCGTCCTACTCCAATGCTATGAGATTTTTCCACAGGCCCCGGTATTCTTCCCAGCGCAAGGCGTTGCTTTCTGCCAACCCCCAATGCTCCACCTTCTCCCTCTACTGGGAGATCAAGGGCGCTGCTGAGGATTTCCAGTGCTGCGTCAGGAGTTGCTTAGCTAGCAATATCGCTAAGCTAAATCCATGAACCGGTCCACTACATTAGAGCCCTTGGGACTCGGGAATAGCCCTAGGATACATTGTTTGACCGATTACCAGTGATCCCTCTTGGTCAGTTCCGATAAAGCAGCACGTATCCTTGCCCAGTAAGAGGACAGCGTGGGAGAGGCCCACAACATATGAAAGAGAGTAGTGCCCAGGGCGTAAGAGCGAGGACATGCAGGAGACATAGCTGGGAACATCGAGTGGAGTCTGCGTCTGCGCGTATGAGATAGGACTGATGTAACATAGAAAACTGAATACACTTGAAGTGGGTGTTGCAGGAGTTTTTGGGGATATTCATAAACAAAGGCCCATACCTTATTACGGAGTCTTCGGTTGAGGTCCACTTCCCATATGGTCCGTAAGGAAGCTAAGGAAATCAACAGGTGCGTACGGAGCTCTCAATATAACCAATGGATCAAGTCTCTGCAGTGACCCAAAGTGTGCATCGCCTGTATGAATTTGTGTATGGCTGGTTTGGCACCGCCTGGCACCCAGTCTTGTCGAACAGAGCATGTAAAGATGGCTTGTGGTAGAAAAAGTGTGTCTGGCAGGCCCATAGTGTGTGCAAAGTCTAAATGATTCAGAACAGTGCCTTTTGCAAAAAGTGTTCCAACTTTTGTGGCCCCTCCCTGCACACAAGGGCACAGCCTTTTTGCTGTGAGAACACTAGGTGATGCAGGGAGGCCAAGCAGGGGAATGTTTGGGGCATAAGGCACCCAGGTGGCAGTATGGCACAGGGCCATCCTCCCGTATGCAACAGCGAAATGCAGCAGAAGTGGACCAGAAGAAGGAAAGATGGATCCTGGGCAGATCAAGCTGTGTAGTTTTCCATGGTTGAGCATGTTTTTTCGGCCAGCCAGCCAATAGTAGAGCTATTGCAGCTGACCTGCCAGGCAGTAGGATTTAAAATCTAGGGCGTCCATCCCTCCCTTATCTGGTGGCAACTGTAGTTTAGACAAGCTAATCCTACGGTGGCCACTGCCCCACACCAAATCAATCAGTCAGGTGTTCAGTAATTTAAAAATCGAGGCTGGAATAAGTACAGGTAACTTTACAGAGTGGTAAAGTAGGTGGGGTAACATAAACATCTTAGAGGGGTGTAAATGACCTGCTACCAAAAGTGGTAAAGTAACCCAAAAACTAATCCATGATTTAAGGGATGTTATCATCTTCAGGAAATTTCCTTCCAGAAAATCTAGTGCCTCACAATAAACCTGTATCCTACATATCAAAAAGTCTGGGGCGCTACTTGAATGTTTACCTCGCCAAAAGGTAGAGAAGGCCTAGAGTAAGTGCCCTTGAATGATTTATCAATATTAAAGCAGAGGCCAGAGAATCTCACAAACATAGAGAACATTCTGGCAATCTCATCCAGGTTTATTTGCATATCTTTCATTTATAATACCATATAGTTGGCATTTAATGATGTTGCATGAGTCGTGGGAACACAAAAAACACACTGACTCTCTTGCCCCCTCTCTGTACCCTATCAATCCTCATTTCTTTCCCTTTCCACTGCTCCTGAAGTCCCTGCCACCCTGCTTGTATTTTACCATTATATTTGACACATATCACTAACCATGCAAACTAACAGCAAGATTGGCACTGCTGTTTAGTAATATGATGCCTCACCACCAAACTCTCACAGATTGTCAAGCGCAGTGACCTATTCGGGCCTAGGAGGGAACCCTAAGACAGCCTGCTCCATTTTGTAGCCCCAGCTTTTCTGTGCCGTAAATAGCCCTGTGAGCAAAAGAAGGTGGTAAGAAGACAAGCTTGTGTTGTGTATTCTTGGAACTTTAAAACTGCTTCTTCCTCTACCGGTGACTGCTTAAATTGAACTCTTGTTTTTTTTACAATTTGTACTTTTAAAACTGTTGTGTTTTTTCCATCTGCAACTGTTTAAATTTCACTCCTAGTTTTCCCCTGTAGTGTGCTAAGGCCTGTCGAAGGCAATTCCCCCTCCTGTTTTTACAAGGTAAAAAAGGCAAACTACACCTCAGAAACTAACCAGAATGTGTTTAAGATACCGCTTATTCTGCTTTATGGTTTAAACTGTGTTTTGTTTGGAAAGTGAATGTAGCACTTGTTTTTGGCTAGAAAAGGAGATTTGATTAAGTGCGCAAAAGCCCTCTTTTTTTGTGGCCTTAGATTTGAGCCTTACCTGCAGGGTTGAACAGGACCTGCCCACTAGTCTGTGCTTAAGGTCACTTGCCCTTTATATAGATTTCTTACTGGTTGTTGCATGTGTGCTCCGATTGGAATTAGGGATTTAAGCTTAGGGTTAGAGTTCTGATTGGTCGGTAGATCTGGAGTTCTGATTAGTTCCTAGAGCTAGGATTTCTACTGGACGTATGATTTAGCATTTGATTGGTTTCTGGGGTCAGGCTGCGATTGGTTGAAAGGGCCAGGTCTCTCATTGATCCTAGGGCTCAGGGCTGGGGATCTGATTAGATAGGGTTAGGGCTAGGGTTCCCATTGGCCAAAGGTCACCTGAACTAGAGCTATTTAATCTTAGGGCACACAGCAACTCAGCTAAGGGTGGAGAGTACAAAAGCAGTTGCCTGTTCGAGACTAGGGCCAGAAATGCTGCCCTTTTTGCCATTCACCACCCACCACTTTAACTCATCAGTAAATGCACTCTACTCATTTACTGCAGACAAACTTTATCCATATTTCAGTGTCTCACCAACCACTACAAAACCCCACAAATTATATCTATACACCCTTCTAGCCCATCTACCACACAATGGCACCTTCACTCTCACACCACCACTCTGTCCTATACCACTACTAAATCCAGACGTTACCAACAGAACACAATGCCACATTATACATAACTTTAATTCATCCAGACACACTCTCTCTGTTTATAAAAATAAAACAGCTCAACCCTGTGCTTGCTCCTAACAGACCCCTTTCTGTCACCACCAAACCTTCACTCAGCCTTCCATCATATCATCCAGTAACTCCCTCCACAGCTTTCACCAAAAACACACAACCAAACAATTTTTACACTCTAATCCACACACATTTTACCTCTTCCAGCTATCAAATATAAAACAAAGACTCATAACTCTTGTCCATTCCCTCTCAAACACCACTTACACCCTTTTCTAAAACAGATCACCACCCCTTTACCATTTAACTTCCACTCACCAACAGTAATTTACATACAAATCCTTCTCAGAAAACCACTAGACTAGTATCTCCTCTCACTACTCCACGAAAACAAAACATAACACACACACCAGCATATCAAAATCTCACAAATACAAACATTGATAATAGATTCCATCACATATTAGAAACATACACCTACTCCCACCCTCCTGATCACACAAATAATACACATCCTAAGCCATCTTTACTCCACGTTTTCTCACTTTCACTAACACCAAACACAAATATGCCAACATTACAAATCTCATTCACCTTCCTCTCATCAATTGCACAATTTAAAGCCTTAAAACATGACCTACATGCTCCTCCACCACCACTAACCCATACACCTTCCACCCTACACAGTTGTAAACAAAATGCCACTCTTCAAAACTTTGCATCTCCATGTCTGTTACACAAGGCTACCCTACATAAATAACACCACTCACCAACTCACTCTCAGCCACCATCTCCACCACCTACTGATGCAGACCTATCAAAATAGCTACTAAGCTTGCTGGACAACGAATATGATACAGAAAAACATCACTGTTGCTATTCTCATACAGCGAATACCAGCACTAATGATACACCTGCTACAATTTAAAAAAAAGCATTTGCAATGCAACAGGTCTCGCTTTTGCTCGAGTTAGAGCGATTAGTGTTGTAAACTCCTAACCGGACTTTTCTTGTCACATAAATTGAAAGAAAAAAAACAAGCGCGATCAAGCTATGTAAAACCCAGTGGGATCATGCTGAAATTGAAAACCAAAAAAACAAGCACAATCGCGCTATGTAAAACTCACCGCGATAGCGCTGCTTCGAAAATAAAAAAATAAAGTAGTGTAGAAACCAGGCTGAAAACATGGAGCCTCATATGTTTTCAGTAGTTGGCCAGTGCACGCGAGGAGGGCTAAACAGAGGAAAAGGCATGACGTATGCATGCCTTTCACTATGGAAATAAAGTGGATTTTTAAAGGCAAGCCCACAAACCAATGAAAGTGACAGGCATGACATGGGTGTGGTAAAGCCCAGAGAAAGTTTACAACAGGGGAGAAGCACCTGTGCACTCGCCCCTAAAAAGGAGTGGCTTTAAAGCAGCTGCTCCATTTTTCAAATGATTGCGCTGCCCCCAGAGCAGCACAAGTTTGCAGCTGCCCTGGAGCAGTGTATTCATGCTAATATAGTGGATTTTCCTTTTTTGTGCCAGACGCACCTTCTAAAAGATGTGCCAAGCGCAAACAATGAAAATGTGCCGTATGTATATAGCCCTAGATGTTCAGTGTACAGGGAGCAACCTGGAATCAATACCTGTGCACACGTAGAGGCATATTTACAGGCTCCTAGCTACTCCTTGTGCCGCCCTAGCCTCATTTTTTTACGCTAAGGAGGGGTCAAGGAAGCCTTTTCCCCGCACAGATTTGCGAAGTGGCGCAATGCAAACATCGTGCCACTTAGTAACACTTTGTTCCCCATTATGCCTGTGCTAGACATAATTAATGCAAGGGGGGCTTTCCCCCGTTAGGAGGCCCAGTAAAATGGTGCCGTGAAATTTACGAGATTACACTGCGCAATCCCTTCAATTTTAGTGCCTGCCCAACTAAATTGTAAATATGCCCTGTAGTGCGCCAAGATATTACGTGGATGCTGTGACCATGCAGTGATACAGGAAATGTTGCTGTACCCCACAAGTCCTCGTTCGTACCACTAAAGAGGTGAAGGGGACTACCACTTTGCAAGAATGTCAGAAATGAAGGTTTGTGCAAAGGCCGCCCCCGCAGGGGGCATAAAGGGCCGGCGCCTTAACGGCCGCCTTGGCCCGGAAGGGACCGGTTTAACCGGTTTGGGGAGGGTGCGCCCCAGCGAAGGAGCGTCGCACCCACCCACCCCCTAGGGCGACCATCAGGTGGGGAGAGGGTCAGATACGACCCCACCAATAGTGCGGGGTTTGCGGTTTTCAAACCCCCCAATGGACACTTCCCAGGTATGTGAGGGGGGTGACCAGATGAGGCATTTAAGGCGAGCGTCCTGCAGGCCCCCCAAAATCGGGACCAGCTGGGACAGGACGACGCGCGCCAGCCAAAGAAGCACCACCCTCCCACCCCAACGAAGAGGCATACAGTCGCAATGTCGGACAAGGAAGGCGGAAGACAGAGAAAGTTTTACCCAAAAATCATTGGAGGACACACCTAGTAAGGGGGTGTGCGAACAAAAAGCCACACATCTTGGGATACCTCACGGCAGGGTGTAAGGTGGCAAAGTAAGGGGGCTAAGCGGAACACGGCACTCGCAGCCCAGAACCGCCATGTCGGATGGCAGGGCATTTAACACGCCAGGTAGCGAGTTGGGCCTATTTCCAAGAACGGAAGGCTACCCCCAAATAAACAACACTGGTAAAACAAACACTGTCGGTGAGAGCCTTTCCATTAAAAGGAAAGTGTGACTGCCAAATTCAAAGGACAATAGGATGCAGGGCAAAGGTAGGCCAGGACTCGAAGGCCACCAGTCACTCATGACAAATTGTGAAATGGAGAACTTAGACGTGTAAAGTGTAAAAACTAAAGAATGCACAAGATAAAAGTTATTTGACATATGTACTAAACGCTTGTTGATCAGTGACCGGTCTGCATAATCTTTAAATAAATATGTTAACATTGGGGCAGTCACACGATCGCTTGTCCACACTAATAAAGAGGCCAATTGATTCCACTATACAAAGGTTGCCAAAGTATTTTTGTATGCTAAGAATTGCATGGGCTGTATTGGATGTCAAGTGGTTGTTATCGTCTGCTCTGTAGTGTGCCAAGTGCGGGAGTTAACAACACAATCCCTATTGTTGCAATGAAGATAATATGTATGTGTTTCAAATGTTATGTGTTAAATGCAGTACTGTCTATTCACTTCGTAACAGTAAGGCTTGGAGAAGTCAACAAACACCCAGACCACTTCTTTAGAACATTCTATGAGAGAGTCACTGGAACAGGAATCACACTCACATAATGCTACCCCCGCCCTCCTACAATGTAGCGGTGACGAATATGTGACAGAACAACTAGGTCCTAAACAACTATAGCCTAAACCACTACTGCTAAATAACTAAAAAGTCTCTACAACTAAGTACTGAACAACTACTGTCTGAACAACTACTGTGTCTGAATAACAATTGCCTGAACAACTAATATATATATATATTCTAAACAACTAATAAACCATAAAAACCAAAAGGAAAACCTTACCTTAAAATTATTTGTTCAGGCAATTGTTATTCAGACACAGTAGTTGTTCAGACAGTAGTTGTTCAGTACTTAGTTGTAAAGACTTTTTAGTTGTGTAGCAGTAGTGGTTCAGGCAAGTAGTGGTTTAGACCTAGTTGTTCAGGATGTTTCCCAGCGGTGACAGCTAAGTAAGTTTAGAAATTTCGAAGTGCTGCAGGGAAGCACCCTTTGCTAATGACCCGCGCCCCTCACATGGAAAGACAAAGCCTTCGAGGAACACAATTAAAATATTCAAATTATTTGCACTGCCGCGTTCACCTTCATTAGCTCCATATTTAAGATGCAAATCACACTCAGAACTGCTAATGCTGTAAACAGCAGATGTGGGGAAAATATAGCATTAAACAGAGAAGGGCCAGCTAAAACTGTGGAGGCTGGGACTGGTGTCCAGCAGGGGCAGGGACGGCGCGAGAAAGGGTAACGATGGATTCGCTATGAAGAATCCTGAGCTGACCAGAGGACGCTGGTTCTATTCCTCTGCATTCCCCTTGAGTGGGCATTTGCAGAGTAAGGTTCACAGTTAAAATGGTCAAGCTTGGTCAAAAAACAGGCTAGGACACAAAAATACAAGCATTTGCAATGCAATGGGTCTCACGTTTGCTTGAGTTTCTAGCTATTAGCGTTGTAAACTCCTAATCAGACGTTTCTTGCCACATAAATTGAAAATTTAAAGTAAAACAGTTTCACACAACTAACCGGACTTTTCTTGCCACATAAACTGAAAATTAAATGTTTCACATAAGCGAGCTGACGGCCACCATAAGCACAAAGCAGACATACAAAGGAAAATAAAAGTTCGCTCGCAGTGAAACCTATCGGCAAAAGTGCAATTATCCATGCAACCGCAAAAGTGCAATTGTCTATGTAAATGCCAAAAGTGCAATTACCTATGTAACAGGATCAATGTCATTCAAAGCGCTTGACTACTGCCCAGCGAGATCGCGCTGTCTGCGAAATAAAGAGAAAAAGCAGTCCAAAAACCATACAGAAAACATTGAACCTCGTATGTTTTCAATAGTCGGCCGAATTTTAAAAGGGAAGCCCACGAACCAATGAAAAGTGACTGACGTGACATGGGCGTGGTTAGAAGTCCAAAGAGAGATTACAACAGGGGACGGAGCGCTTTGCGCTCGCCCCTACAAATACTGGTCACTCTTCTACGAAACACCTTCACGCCACCACTAGCACACAATCTCTAAACTGCCTACTAATAAATGCTTGAACACTTTCTGAAAACAAGCACCACATCTATGACCTACTCACTGACACGCAACCTGACTTACTCTTCATAAGTAAATCATGGTTGGGAGATGACATGGTCCCAGTATTGCATGAAGCCGTTCCTCCAGGCTATCACACTATCACGCAAAAGAGGATATGGACTAGCTCTTATATTCAAGCACACAATACATCTCACCAAAGCTGACAACATTTCCATACAAGGTTGTGAGGTCCTCATCACCAGATTCAACCCTACACCAACTTCCTCCTATAACTCACTTCTCTTTTACAGACCACCATCTAGCAATGCAACATTCACAGACACATTTCTAGGCACAGTTTCAAACCTTGTATCACTACACTCCAACCTATGCATTCTTAGTGACCTAAACATTTGGTGTGACAAACCCAATGTGCCGTATCCTAAAACTATCATCACTGGTCTAGACACACTGAACCTACATCATATCATCCTCAAACCCACACACCTCGCTGGACACATCCTAAATGCCATTTTTACAAATCCAAAACTGGTTGCTATTCAAAGTCACATGGTCAGACCACCATTTGTTAACTTTCTAACATAAAACACCGCAAAGAAACACACCTAAGACCACCTTACATGTATCCATCTGTCGACCATGGAACAAACTCAATTTTGAATACTTATTAACACAACTAACATCCAACACAGATCTAGACACAATACATTCCATTCAAAAACTTTGATTGGCTACAGGTAGCTTTTGACATCCTAACTTTTGCTGATCCTGTTTTATCAGCAGATCATTCCCTGTGGGCTCCTAGCAATTCTAAGCAGGGACCCTGGAAAGGGAAAGGACCCTTGTTAAAGGCGCCCAAGGTTGCCCAGGCTGATCAGTCCACAAAGTTTGCCCACAGAGTCAGTTATTACCTGAAATTTGATCCCCCTTGCTTCTGCTGGGGTGGAGGACATGATTGAGGCACCCTCACCAGCATGTGTGAGAAGGGATACATTGAGGGACATCTGCTGTGAAAAAAAGGAACTGCTTAGAACTTTCACCAGTAATGGAGCAGTTGACGAAGCTAGAGCAGATTTTGGAAACCTTATTCAGGCCTCGAGCTACCAGTGTGCAAGGAACTATTAGCCCACCTGTTAGGGTCCCAGTTTCAATACATTCTCCCCAGAGGGCACTATCGCTCACTCTCTGCAGGGTCCTGTTACCAAGCCAAATACAAATAGACCTATTGGGAACTCGCTTGTAGGTCATCCTGCAACTCAGTGCGAGTTGCTCATGCAAGCTGTTGCTGCAGGGGAGAACCCCCTTGACGTGAGGAACGCGGCCTTGTCCAATACTGAAGGCAGTTTGGGCTGCTCTCTTGGAATGGAGAGGTCGCCCTTTAGCTGGTTGCCTACAATCAACTTACCTCCGGCTGCTTCTACATATGTGGCTGTCTTGGTGTGAGTTCCCCCAGAGCACCATGGGAAAGAGGAATCCAATGTAGAACTTGGCAGTAAAGTCCTAGATTGGTTGGTCTGAAATAGAGAATTTGCATTTTTGTGAGCAAAGGACATCATGCTGACCCGAAAGGTGGGGTGTATTGAACCTGGCTTGATTACTGTGGAATGGGACAGCGTTATTATTAATTTTAATTCCCAGGCCCCTGTCAAGGAGTGTTCTCTTTGGTCCATGTGCCCTGGAGGGAGCAAAGGGCAGTGTTGGTGTGGTCCCGCTTGGTTTCTTCTACAGGCCCCCAGCTGGAGCCATGAATCCAGGGCAGGCCCAGTCAGCATCAGGGCATCCAAGACAGAACCAGAGCACACTGGGAGGGTAACACAGCACAGTTTTTGGAGCCAGAGCCCTGGCACAGTTTCTGGTACCACAGCCGTGACTGGGAGCTTCACCCGCCCCCTTTCATTTAACAGTCATGTCTGAAGTGTGGATTGAACTGGGGCTCAAGCATATTGAGGGTCCTATTCTCTGACATCATCTCATCGCATTGATGATAATTCCTTGTATGGAAATCCTTTATTGAAGGTCACCACAGTTCAGTGTTCAACGGTTTCCTCTAAGTCGCCCTTCAAACTATTGAGTTAGAATGTTGTTGGTCCTAAAATAGGATCATGGACCGAGCATGGTTGGACTTTGTTGGTTGCTATGACCTTGTAATGTTTTACATGTTTCTTCTGCACAGCCACACCCTTGAGGCATGGTAGACCTAAGGGGGGCTCTCTGTGTGGGTTAGTATAATTTTGAAGGTGAGCGTATCAGCATTGGAGTCTGGAAATCCAGTTTTATGGTCACATTAGTTAAGGATGTGGCCAGCAATTTCTCTTTTTATTTTGTGAATTTTTATAATAATGATTTTTCAAATGTCACGTGCAGTTTATTTAAATATTGTTTTTAAACCCATGTATCTCCTTTGTGGGGATTTTAATGCAAAGTTGTGATCTTAAATCACAGTTCAGGAGCTGGGGTCCCTGAACATACAGCTCAGCATGCAGGGCTATGGAGGGGATGAACTGGAGGGTTATTTCGCTATAAATACCTTGGTCAATGTTACAGAGTTGTTTGGTGACGGGGAGATGATTAAGTCCACATTTCGGGGACATGATAGGGCATCTATCACAGACTAAATTTTTTCAACTCAAGACTTGGTACCTTTATTGCCCAAGGATGGACTCCAACCATGGATGGAGTGACCCAAATGCCCTATACTTGGAAGGTCTTCTTGCAGTGCACAAGGTGACTCCAACAGTAGCCTCTATCTCTATAAATGAATATACAAGGGATGTTCTTAGACTAGTGCGGTGGTTGAAGGACCCAGGGAGAGCACTAGAGGCACTTTTGAAAGCCTTTTTGTTAAGTCTGTCTGACAAACAAGGGGGAAAATGGCTGGTTATTTTAATGTTGCATTAGACAGTCCCTGGTATAGCATGTCAAGAAAAGGAGGGAAAGGTAACAGTGGTTTGATAATGGTTGTTCCATAGCCAGTTGCAAGATAAGGATCCCCCAGATACCGCTTGGTGATATGTGAGGCCCTTAAGGCATATAAACATGCTGTCTGTAATAGGAAAAATTTGTTGCCCCAGAAGGACTTGGAAAACGTAGAGTTAGCCTCTCGATCCAAAAACTTTAAGGTCTTCTGGGAGCTAGTAAACAAGATTAAATACAGGGATGCTCCATTTGACTCCCTCCTCTGCGGCCACATCCCCGGACCTGAATGGGTGGTTCAGTGTGAGAGTATCTATCATCTTGATGATGATGGGAGCCTCTTGGGGAAGGTTAAAGTCAGAGTGGCCGACTTGCTATCTTTGCATATTACCTTAGAGGAACTAATCCTGGTCTTGGAGGTGGCACATTCTGGTTGGCTGAGCCAGGGTCATACAGTGAGTGCAATCACCCACCCCTGATGGGAGTGGTAGGTTCTGCCTGCCCTAGCCAGGCAGAACCTACCACTCCCATCAGGGGTGGGTGATTC
Organism: Pleurodeles waltl; assembly: GCF_031143425.1. Classification (NCBI taxonomy): domain Eukaryota; kingdom Metazoa; phylum Chordata; class Amphibia; order Caudata; family Salamandridae; genus Pleurodeles; species Pleurodeles waltl. Next base: position 1,400,560,501 of record NC_090444.1, on the reverse strand, counting down.
CACTCACTGTATAACCTATGCTTACCTCTGGGTAGCTTATCACAGAGCAGTCAGGGTTATCACAGAAGCAATGTGTAAAGCATTGGCACAGCACTACCACACAAATACACAGAGTGTCACAAAAGGGACTTCACACTACATGTTAATAAATAAAGTTTGAATTTAACACACACATTAATTATCACAACATGAACATCATGTAAATCTGAGCATCAGTCACATTTAGGAATATAGCAAGTAGTACTAAGCCCAACTGCTTTAATTCGACATTATCAATATATATGTCAGAAGAAAAATAATGCTTTCCCTCCCTGTACCCTCATGTGATACAACCACATTGGCAGCACGAGACCCACCCTAGCGATCACCTCCAATTCAGTATCAAATAGTTGTAGGATGAACTCTGGTTCCCAACGATAGCAGCAATATGTACATATAGAAAATCTCAGCACTTTTAAGATAGCTCCGCGGCCTAGGCCGCACAGGTAAACTTCAATGTCAACCATAATAGTAAACAACATGCACGGAACCCCCTCCGTGTGGTGTAGTCAATACCAGGCAATCACCACCACACACTCACTCCGCACCACTACGGGGTGCCGTGGACATCAGGCTGGCTAGTATACATGCACTCACACACACATGCTTCCAGCACCCTAATGCCGTGCTCTGACATTAACCAGCTGAGTTGTCAATGAGTTTGCAGACCCCTCTTGAACCTAAACTTTCCTCCATCCTCCAACCAATTCCTGCCCCCAAGAGCTGGAGAAGTAGTAACCTTTCCCTGGATACTGGCCCGCTCGCAGCTAGTGGTGCCACTTATTCAGGATTCAAGGGCAAAGGAGGGGGAAAGAAAGAGGGAATTGCTAATCAGGCAACAGTCAACAAATGGAGGTTTGGCCAAAACTCTGGAAGTTCACTCAGGGATCTCCACACGACTTACTGTTGCAAGTTAAGGTCTGCAGAGCACGGGGAGGGTCGCCTTGGGACACTCACTGTTCACAGTGGCTTTCAGCTAAGCCAGACACTCCATTCCACAAATAGTTACCAATTCTGTACCCCCAGGAATGGAGGCACCACGTCTGGGGCGCGATGACTTGGGCCGTCTCAAGCGTCTCTGCACCTCCCTGAAAGGAAGTACAATGTTGGGTGCAGGATGACTTGAGTCGCATCAGGCAATTACAATCACCCATGCAGCGTTACCGAATTCCAAGAGGTCCTGGTATCTGCACAATGTCTGGTACAAGATGACCTGAGTTGCACCAGATGATTCCACTCATACACGAAAGGTTATCAATGCAATATCTCCCTGGAATGAGGCACAATGCCTGGTGTGCAATGACTTGAGCCGCACCAGACAAATCAGGTCACACACCCAAAGGCCCAAGTTCATCGGTGCCACATGAGGTAGAATGTGGCACTGGTCTTCCGAGGGACACAACAAGTGACATGAACACCGCACACAATGAGCATGCAGTTGGGTGTCGCATGAAAGAAATGTGGCATGCTTGACAAAATCAGGCCACACAGGGTCCCGCAACTTGTGAATCCGCTCACTACCAACCACACGCTTATGCGTATCATGGTCCAACAATGAAGAGTCACACACCTTGAATGCTGGCAATACTGGGAAGGCCTTGCACGAGCCAAATCCGGTCTCTCTTTGCAAAGTCCTTGAAGAGCACACTTCAGAGTGCCACACTGCAGCAAGCAGTTTGACCAGGCCAGCCACGATGCAGGAAGGGTGCACAGTCCCTTCCCAGGGCAGTAAATACTCCTGTGCAAAATAGATTCCTCTGGCAGTGTGCATCACACAGTTCAGGTTCTCTGTCCCGCATTCCTGCAAGTGTATCTCTGAGTTTCTGAAGTGTGGTACCCCTAGTTATACTGAAGTGTGCCGTTTAAATTGAGGGTGGCTCAAAGTGTTCCCCTTTGAACCACAGATTTCTACCCTGAATTTCAGTCCTGTCTGCCACGGGCAGTGGACTTTAGATCTTAATCTTTAGTGGGGCCATAATCTGGCTCCAAGACGCCAAGTCTCAAAACCTCTCCTCTATTTAGCCAGGCCCTCAAAAGGCAGAGATCTGTCAAGACAGTTGCCCGAGTTTTATAGCGTTCACTGGAGATTGCACAGATGTGTTTTCCCCCAGCCTCCAGATGAATGAAGCTGAATTAAAAAACACACACAAAAGGAGTTTTATAACATAGAAATGCCCACTTTCTAGAAGTGGCATTTCCAAGGCATTACTGACAAAGGCACCTTTACCATTGGAAAAGGTTTGCCATTGTGAATCCAATGATAGTAAACATTATGAGGCTGCACCACTGCAATCCACGATTGCAGTTAGGATTAACTGTAAACTTTCCCCTATATTAACCTATGGGCAAAGCAGCTCTCAAAGGTAGTGAAAACACACATGGGGATACTTCACTCCCTGAGCAACATGTACCTGGCACACACACAAGCTTGCAGGGGCAGGCTGGACACAAGTTTTAAGAACACCACAAAGGTGCAAGTGTGCCCATACAGGCCTGCTGTGACAGGCACAGTATATATATGAAAACACCATTGTGCAAATGTGCACATGCTGGCAGGCTGTGCCAGGCTCAGTATATATATGAAAATACCAATGTGCAAAGGTGCACATCCTGGCAAGCTGTGCCAGTCTTAGTATATATATGAAAACACCATTGTGCAGCTGTGCACATGCTGGCAAGCTGTGCCAGGCTCAGTATGTATGAAAACACCATTGCACAAGTAAGCACATACTGGTAAGTTATGCCAGGCTCATTATAAATGTGAAAACACCAATGTACCCATCCTGGGCCAGGCTCAGTATAAATATGAATATAACCTAACTATAACTACCTATAGGCGACTGCCAGTATGTATATCTATATCTATATATATATCTGTAGTTAGGACCATGTTTCTATAGGAAACCTGTTTTTTGACTTGCATCGTTTGATAAATCTTCACAAAATCTTCCCAAAAAAGTGTTGCGGTGATTCTTGTTGCACATAGAAAGTTTCATGGTGCTCCCTCAAGTGGGGCAGAGAACAAGGGGACTCAAAAAAGGTTGAATTTCCCATGTTGATAATTGCCATAGGATTCTGAAGACACGACTACAGGCCAAACTACTGGATGAAATTACACCAAATTTGGCAGAAAGCAGGCTGTCGGTTTCGCTTATTTGGTTTGAATCCGTTCAGTAGTTTAGGGAAATTCAAATTTGTATATCTCTGGCCGTGAAGTATTCACAAACAAAGACTAGCTCGTGCAGGGAAATGCACAGCTCTGATTGGCTGCCAACTCTTCAAACCAGTAAGTGTTGGCAGCCATCTTGGGACTCGGCTTCAGCCAAGTCCCTGAAAAAACAGTAGAAATAAAATGAAAGAAATTAAAAGCATGCAGGGTAGAGACACCCTGATCCCTTAGCACTGGTGGGGGTGGGGGTCCCAGAGGGACAACCCAAGATTAAAAAAAAATGTTTTTAATTATTTTTTGCTGCACGTTTGCCGTATTTGTGAATTTGTGGTAAAGAAAAAGAAGCATAGACTTCACGTTTGTTTTTTTATAGGCCCCCGGGTGGGGTGGGCTTTCAATTAACTCTCCTCCACTGCCCTGGGGACTGTCACCTCCCCAGGGCTTTCAATTAAAATATGCAGGGGATGCTCCCCCCCACTGCCCTGGGGACCGCCTCCTCCCCAGGGCTTTCTTTTAAAATATGTGGGGGACTGTCCCCCCCCCCACTGTCTTGGGGACCGCCATCTCCCCATGGCTTTCTTTTAAAATATGCGTGGGGACTTGTGCCCCCCTGCTGCCCTGAGGACCGCCACCTCGCCAGGGCTTCCAGTTAAGTATATGCAGGGGACCCATGGCCCCACCGCACCCTGGGGACCACCACACCCTGGGTCAAAGTTTGAAAAAAAGAAAGGGGGTCCCTTTGGTACCCCTACACCCTGGGAACCACCACCTCTCCCCCCCCAGGGCTAAGCCCTTATTGGAGGGGGGGCCACACAGCCCCCTCATGGAGCCTCTGATGGCCCTGGGGACCCCCACCCCCAGGGCCGGCTCCTGTCATGTCCCAGGGTGCCCACCCCCGGGACATAGCGGTTTTCCTGTGGCTTGGCTGCAGCACTGCAGACCCTCACGCACCAACTCAGATAGTTACGCACCCGCTCACACCCCCACCCAGAACATCACACACTGACTCACAAACCCAATGACACCCTGATGCACCCACACACAGACACACGCACATACTGACACACTCAATAAAACACTGATGTATGCAGTCTCACACCCAGACAGACACTCTGACAGCCACTCTTACCACCCGATATAGCCTTTCCACCTATTCTCACACCCAGAGAGGCCGCGGACAGCTTCCGCAGTGCATGCGCAAAGTGTCATGCACAGCATCAGGTTGGGTGGTTAGGAAGGTTGGCAGCAGGGACTGACTGTAGGGCAGCCACTGTGGGCAACCTCTACTGTGCATGGGAGGAGGCTGTCCACGGTGCAAGCTTGGGTGCTTATAGAGGGTTGGCCTCAGGGTCTGGCCGCAGCAGTGGTTGGATTCATGTATAGCAATGAAAACTACTATACATTAAAAAAACATAGCAATTCACTGAAAAAAACAAAGGTCACAGGGACGTTATAGTTAGGCTCTGAATGTACTCGTACAAAACCATAGAAATTCAGCAGTTATAGCTGGAGTTCTTTCAAGTAACTAAAACTCGCTCCTTAAGGTAACTATAACTCCCGCCTTCCGTGCACAGCTAATTACTCCACATGTTATGTCATTGATGACATATTCTATACCTTTTTTCATATTCTCACTGCAAAATTTGCAATAAAATTATTGATGAGGCAACTGGGCATGGCGAGGGTGCAAGTGATAGTTACCTTAGGGCACAGGTTTTAGTTACTTGAAAGAACTCTAACTCAACCTGCAGAATTTCTATGGTTTTGTACAAGTAAATTCAGAACCTAACTATAATGTCTCTGTAACCTTTGTTTTTTTCAGTGAATATATATGAGAACACCAATTTGCACATGTGCACATACTGGTAAGCTGTGTCAGGCTCAGTATATATAAATAAAAACAACATTGTGCAAATGTGCACATGCTGGCAATCTGGGCCAGGCTCAGTATGTATGAGCCCACCATTGTGCCAGTGTGCACATACTGGTAAGCTATGCCAGGCTCAGTGTATACATGAGAACATATGAGAACACCAATGTGTAAGTGTGCACATACTCGCAGGAGCCATTTCCTAACATGTATAGGAAGGGCACGCACACTTTCACACTGTTCTTATAGCCGGAAGACATCCAGGGCCCTAAGGCCACTCAAAGAGGTTCAGCAAATCCTCAGGGAAGAGCCAACTAACCTCCTCAGTGGGCAAACCCACGTGGGGATTTTCCCCTACCAGAGCATGGGACACACTTGTGTACCTGCCCTGCTTTCTGACTACCACTTGTTCAACCCTCTGGGAGGTGCTGCAGGGGTAACAGAAGGCTTACTCAGGGTTTGCAAAGGTGGGGAAGATGCCACCCTGAGTACAGGCACACCTGCTCCTCCACAGGCTTGCACCATTAAGCCTAATACATGTTGGTTAGGCAACTCTGGTGGGTGGCACACTCAGTGCAGTGCCCCTCTAGTAGCCAGGACCATACCTGCCCCTACAGGACACTCATGGGTACGGCACCTCAACCAATCAACTATGCACCCCTTCCTGTCATTAGTTTATATTAACAACTTGTGTACCTCCCTGGCTATAGTTTTTTGTGACATCCCTAAAATTAAGACCGCTTCAGTTCCTGCATTGGTATAAACAGACAATGCAATTTTAATGGCTCGGACCCCAGGGGCCGTCTGTCTACTTGTAGAAGCGTTTATCTCTTTAATGAATGGTCTGAATTTAGTCCCCAATTACAGTAAGGTACAGGACCAGAGAAGAAACCCCTAGCTAGGCTAATGCTGAGGGGAATTTCCCTGAGTGGTGCAAATTATTTTAACTATCTAGGGTCTACCTTCAGTAGTACAGGGACGTGGCATACACAGCTCAGAAATTCAGTTTTGAATTTAATGTAATGGAAGGGGCACTGTTTTCCCAGTTTTAAGTATTTATAATGCTCAGTGTGTCTCCGCTGCTCTTTGTGGGGCTGGAATTTTGAGTTTTGGCAATACTGAAATCCTACAGTCTGAAGAAAAACATAGTTGTAGGTGAATAATGCACTTGCCACCCTCAAGCTCTAATTTCATCCTGTACCTACAGCTTAATATTTGTACATTAGCAAGCCTGGCTAAATTGGCTCCTCTTTTATTATGGATTTGTATCTGATCTAACCATAAGACTACAGTTAACAGAGATATTACTATGAATTGTCTGAATCAGAACAAGGGGACTGAAATCCTGTGGTTAGCTTACATACGCAAACTGTGTAACGAGTTGAATCTATCAACCCTGTAAAATAGGGAAATCAATGAAGGTAAAGGCAAAATTGTTGTTTCTAGATTTCTGCCACTGCAAGCGATTAACAAAAGAAATGAGTTAAAAGACTGTTAAAGTATATCTAGATTGTTTCATACTTGTAAACAATGCCATTTACCTCACTCTACCTTTGTCATGATGGGAAAGGTTTCTCCTTTTCAGCTTTAGAACTAGCACCATGTCCAACTTCTGAGTTTTTTTGTGACTAGGCACAAAGGTGGCGTTCTCAGGTGTACACTGCCATTGTGATAAACATTTAGAGCAATTCTTGATGCACTTTATATTTTTTGTACCTTTTTGAATAGGATTTTAAGCTCTTGGTAAAACCGCGTTCAAAGTGTTTAGATTTTAGGAAAGTAAGGATGCACTTTATCATCTTCTTCTGCTTAACACTTATCATGTATATCAAGGGGCCAGGGCCTTTTTAAAAGCTGCTGTTAAGTAAACAAGATCTATGCAAAGGTACTAGGAAGTGCTATCCTGTTTTATATTGCATATCGGCTGTTGGATATATGTTCTTTCTTAAGCATTGTTATGGTTCTCCTGTGGGTGGGGGCGTTCCTATTGTAAATACTGACCTTCATGTATCTTTTATATGTATAATATGTTTTTATGTGTCTTTTATGGCTATGCATTTGCTGAAAAAGTAATTCTGAATGACTAGTATCCGAATACCACTAAGAACAACAATACAGGAAAATACAAAGTAAGCACCCTGGAGAAATACAAAGCTAAAAAAGATAAAAAAACAAATTAGAAAGCTGCAATGCACCTGGCTCAAAACAAACAGCAATAGAGACAAACTAATTTTATGAATATGGTCAAAGCAAACAGGTCAGTCAGCTGCCCTTCTGACCCCTGTCAACCACAAATCTTCAAGAACATTCTTATATCTTCCTCTGCAGCTACACCAGTAAGAAGAATCATCAATAATTCTTTAACTGCCAGAATCCTTCCTAAAGATCTAAAAAAGGCATAGATATGTCCATTATTAAAGAAAACAAACCTGGACCCACATGACCCCAACCACTACAGACCAATTACAAATGGGTCTTTCCTGGCCAAACTGATCTGATAGAGCAGCATTCACCCAGACGTCAGAGTTCATTGAAGATAACTCCATAATTTCAGACTACCAAACAAGATTCCTGTTAAGACCTTATTGGTGCTTCAATGTTACTGTTAAGACAGTAAACGTAGTTCCTTTTTACTGGTTTATTAATGAGAAGATGCAACCCCTGGCCCAGCTGTCCTCCTCACCAACCGCTCCTTCCTCCTTCTGGAATCCACACATTCAAGTCAAGCTGGGTTGCTGGGAGACAACAGGGTTCCAGAAAAGAATCACAATCAACATATAAGAATACAACAATTCCACCCAGAAGGAGGCACATAATCTGCCCTCATCGCCATCTGGGATGACCTTAAGAACACAGTAGAGCAGAACGGGGTCACTGCACTACCTCTACTGGACCTCTCAGATGCCTTTGACTCAGATGACCATGATACTATAATACAAAGACTCTACAAGGCCAGCATAGAGGGGACTATTCTTGCCTGGATCACATCCTACCTTCAAAACAGAACAAATGTAATCTGTACTCCCCCTTTCTCATCCAAACCGTACTTCACAAAATCAGGGGTCCCTCAAGAATCTATTATCTCACCCATGCTTTTCTACATCTACATAAAGTCATTACTGACAGTGATAAATTAATTTCAGCTCACATCATATAACTATGTAGTTGACATACAAACACTCCTTTAACTGGAAAGCCCCAAGGACATTGGAAACTCAAAAAACTTCAATTAACTCTGAGCCATTGATCAGTAGATGACACAGAGCCATCTCAAATTGAATACTTCAGAAACGGAAATACTTGCATGTGGTGATTGGAAAAATGATGATCCACTGTGTGTGTGGCATGATGATCTGGGACCACCTACTAAAGTATCTAAGAAAGTAAGAAACCTTGGAATTACCATGGACTTCATGTAATCAATGAATACCGAAGTGGACAAATTAGCAAGATCAAGCTTCATTACTTTGAACACTCTGAAACGCATCTTTCCTCACCTGGGATTTCCACACATGGTCCAGGCTACTATCTCTCTCGTACTGTCTAAGCTTGATTAGGCCAATGGCCTCTACTACAGATCATCTTTATCAACTATGAAAAGACTATAACGGACTCAGAAGTCTGCTGACAGACCACTCCTACATGTAAAACCTCAAGCCCACATCTCCTCTGCCTTGAGGACCCTACATTGGTTACTGGTTGCCAGAAGAACCGCCTTCAAGCTGCTTTGTATCATCCACAAATCAATAAATGGAACAGAACCGCTTTTCATCAGGAATAAAATCACAAAATATATTCAACAAAGGATCTTCCACCCCAGATTGGCACCTTGCCTCAAAATCTCGACATACAAGAAAAAAAAATAGGTGGTACATATTTCTCTGTTCAAGCAGACAAACTATGGAATTCATTATCTCCCAACATAAGATCCAAGGATAACTATCTTACCTTCAGAAGACTACTCAAGAGCTGGCTCTTTTCTACATAAACACCATACTCAAACACTAATGTACAGCACATCCCTGTGTCAAAAAACCTTTATAATTTGATTATATGATGTATCTAGGTACGTGTATTTCTCTGTACAAATATATAATTATAATTATACAAATAATAATTATAGTTTTTAAATATCTAAATATTTGTAAGTCTGCTTACCAAAAGTATATATTACTTATTGGTAAATGTATCTATGTACATATATGCTTAACGTATATAGGTTACTGCATAGCTTTCATATAAGTTATTTGAATAGATGCTTATGGGTCCCTGTTTTATTTATCTATAATGTGTAAATATTACCATAACTATTTTATTTACAAGTGCTTCCTATTGAAATATTGAGGGAAATATAAAATTAGAAAATAGTTATACAAATAGACAAATAAATGTGCTTAAAATAGAACAACACTTAAAAGTCTGAGTTTATAAATACAACCTTAAATCTCAATATATTATCTTCCTTATACATGTATACCCTCTCTAAGTACTTATGTATCTATATATGTATTACTTTACTACTACTGTGGAAGAATAATAAAAACCTTTTGACGCTCTCTAATGCAATACTCTATGTCTCACCCCATACCTCTCTCAATATATCCTCTGCATCCACTCTCTGACTCATCCCAAACCTCATTCTACTACTGTGATCTCTAAAATAACCCTTTCTAAACTCTTCCCTTCTCTTTCCCTCCTTGGATCACCCCAAGCCTCATTTAAGTACTATGAACTCCCAAACAACCCTTTCTAAATTCTGCCTTCATGTATCCCTCCCTTCACTCATCCCAAACTTCATTTAACTGCTATGATCTCCCTAATCCATTTCTAGAAACTCTTCCCTCCTCCATCTCTCCTTTTAATCATCCCAAACCTCACCTTACTAGTATGATGTCCAAAATAACACCTTCTAGACTATTTCCTCTTCTATCTCTCCATTATCTTATTTAGTCCAACTAACAGGCTTGCTTGTTCACTGTTCAAATGAACTCATAGTTCCCTATACTAATCCACCACTAATCCTTTTTGGGTTCCGGAGTAGTGTGCCACTCACCGAAAAGCGCTTTGATGCTTTGTCAGGGTCAGTAAACACTTTGTAAACACAATTACATTTATATGCCAGAGTGATTGTTGGAATATCTGAAGCTCACACCCCCTTTCAAATCTTACTGACGACACTAGGCGACGGGGGGCATGTACGAAAAAAAATTCTACTTTGAAAAGCATAAATGTATTGCGCTATAAACAGAAGGATTGAAATATGCACAGGAAAATAATCTATATTGTTTTGAAAAAATTGAGAAACTCCCGCGTAAATTGAGGGTGGAGTGAACAAGACCACATTTTAAAATTTCATCCGCTAAGCTCCTGCAAAAGTTGGAGAGGTATGTATCCCTTGTCTATCGCCACAAGTTATGTTAGTCAAGGGTGAAGTTTGTAATCTTCCAGAAAGATGTAAACAAAAATACAAATGTTTTAAACTCTAATATATGTATAACGTGCTTTTCGTGTGGTATGTGATAGTAAGACATTTCTGTTGATTTCGAACTTTTATGCCTGTGTTTGCTGACTGCTGTCAGACAGAGTTAGTCCCAAATCAGAAATATTTTGATACCTCGCCTGTACAGTTTAGTACCAGAGATTGCAGTAAGTGACCGCTACTTCATCATTATGGCCAAACCACCATTTCCCAAGACACCGCAGCATTTTCCTGCATGTCTTCAAGCCAAATGTACAACACGGGGCATTTACCAAGCCCTTTCACAAACTGCACAACACTGTTCTGTCGCTGATGAAGCATTCAACTCTTTAGTCAGTTCAGCCACTAAAAACTTTTTTGACACTCTCTCTTGCGAAAAGAGCATCTGGGTTGCAAAGCATTTAGTGACGCCTGCAGGAGACGTAAATATAAAGTGCAGCCGGCGTCAGAACTGCCATATTGTATGAAGAAGGCTGTGCGTTCTGTTATTGCTTGCAGACACAGTTCCCTTGCAGGTGATGTGGTTCCAGCATGCATTACATCACCAGAGGGGCGGCCAGGGGTGTCCTGTTGCCAGGATGACTAAGCCCCCCAGGAATGTATTATCACAGAGCACTGAGAACTATCAAGTGCGTTTTTTTTGCTGGGTTCCTGGGGGTGGTGGGGGGAGGTTGGGTGAGGGGTGGGGGGCTGCGGAGGGTATTTAGGGGCGGTTAAGAGTCAGGGGACCGATAATTCTGCGTAACCCATGTAAGAACTATTTATAGGGAAAGTGATTCCAGGTCAGGATTCTGCTGTCTCCCAGAACCCCTTCTAATTAAATATCCATACTTCAAAAAGAAGGCTTAACCAAGACCAGCTTCACAGTTTAAAAACAACAGCATGGCTCTCTCGGTCTGCATCAGTAAACGTGTTCAGCTGCGTGTCATTGCCTTTGGCGCTCAGTACTTGTAAAATGTACAACATGGCCCCGCTGGTGCTCCCAGCATCCTTAGCCAAAGCCCCGAGCAATGAGTAGGTCACACAGTGCGCTTCGAGCCCAAAGCACCCCTTTGCCAGCCTTCAGCTCAAGCCTCCATGTTTTTCAGGAACAGGAAATATATTATAAAAATCAACTTCATTGGTCTTTCACCTTCATGCCACTGGGGATTCAGAAGTGATTAGGTTTCTCGTTGGGCACACCTAAACATATCTAAAACATGATAGAGGACGTCATTCCGGAAAGCAGGCTAACAGATGAATTTTCTTTGCAGTGTGTAATACTACCTCCTACATATCCTATTCGGTGTGGCATTAGTACTTAGTACTTGTTGCTGAATGTTTTCCACTTATAGTTTTGTTAGAGGAATGAGAGGCACCTTTTGTGTTTGAAGACACTGAAGGCAGGAGGATTCTGGATTGGCTGGAGAGAGTCTGAGAGTTAGTGAGCGAATAAGCAGGGGCGGCTCCTCCGTAATAGCGGAGGAACGTCGCCCCCTGCTCAGTCAGGCAGGGACAAATAAAATGATAATAATATAATTTTATTATCATTTTAGTTGTCACTGCCTGACTGAGCAATGCCCTTGTAGGGTGGAGCGGGACCAGGCCATACAGAGGAGGAGTGGTGGGCACTGTAAAGTGCACATGTCGGTTTGGCCAGCTGTCTTAGGACGGCCAAACGACATGAGCAATTACATTTCTCCGAAACAGATACGTTACACAGCTTAGTTGGAGAAGTGGCACAGGCTTCCTGTGCCTGAGCAAGTGTCAAACCAGTCAGCTCAGGCCAATCACAGCGCTGCTCTCATGCTTGGTATAGTATGAGAGCAGCATCTGGATTGGGAACCTGTGCCCCAGTGACTGCCAGGAAGAGAGGAGCGACGGAGGTAATGGGAGCGTCAGGCAGGTACGTTTAAAAAAATATGTTTTTAACCCCCCCTCTCCACAGACAGTACCCTACCATCCCACCACCCTTGATTGGCGGCAGCTGCCACTGCCAATAAGACAGCAAGAAATGGGAGCTAGTGAGTCTGCGTCATTCAATTAACTAGTGAGTGCTTGAGCGAGAGTGTTAACTGTCTATTATGAGTGGCCACAGATTTCTCCAACTTTAATGCTAGATTGCCTAGTCGCTGCTCCCAGCCCTCTAAAAATGGGTACACGTGAGCCTAACAAGAGGCAACATTTTCATTCATGGTAATTAATATAATAGGAAGTTTAGCAGGAACTGAGACTGAACTGAACAACCACCCACCACGTAACAATACTGGGAAAGATAAGAAAATCAGTCCACATCTTGCCATAGTAATGTAAGTGGTCGTGCCTGAAACACAGGCATATTAACAAACAAAAATAGCCAATCAGTAAAAAACCCCAGCAGTTCAGCAAGTTTCTCTGCCGCAACATTTCTACTTCAATACCTCAACCGCGTTCTGTACCCAAGACCTCTGTTGATTTTTCTACCACAACATATCAACCTTTATGTCAACGTCTTTCCCAGCTTCCCTACTCAAAAACAGTAACAAGTTTCCCTAAGTCAATCACTCAACCAGTTTTCCAAATCCACAGACATCTTATAGTTAGTCAGCAGGCCACTTGAGGCCCAGTAGGCGATATAATGCTCTGCTTCCTTAAAGAGTGGCACTCTGCTGCTGTTTATGACGTGGTAGCCGATGTGGGCCAAAGCTATAAAGCCTCCTGATCATTGCTACAATACTGTTAGAAATGGAGTCTTTGGTTGGCAGTCAGGTTACCACCCCCTGCCCAAGCAAGGACCCTCTCTCTAGTCAGGGTAAGCCACACACAATCCAAATTATCATGTGCCCACCATCTGGTAGCTTGGCACTGAGCAGTCAGGCTTAACTTAGAAGGCAGTTTGTAAAGTATTTGTGCAATAAATCATGCAATAACACAGTATAAACACCACAAAAATACACCACACAGTTTTAGAAAAATATAGAGGATTTATCTGGATAAAATAAGGTCAAACGTTAAAATATCACTTGGAAAATTATAAAAAAGAGTCTTAAAATTTTAAAAGCAATAAGTGTCTCTTGCAAGCACAAAGTACCTGGTTTGTGTCTAAATTATCCACAAGGGACCGCAGAGGAGGAGATCCGTTCATAACAGGGGTGGAGGGAGCGTCAGTTGCTCCAGGCGCACACAGACTATGAGTCAATATTTTTCACGCAGCCAGGACCTTGAGTTGATTTCCGGCGTGCGGACTTGGATCCTCTTTGGGTTGGGGTCTTTGGACACCCCGGGGACGATGTAGAGAAATCCTGGGCGTGCAGGATGAAGTCACAGGAGCTGCGTCGATCCGGTGGGCGATGTGAGGACATTTCTGTTGCACGGCAGGTGCTGCGTCAATTCTTCTAGCAGGAAGTCGGGCTGCATCATTCTGGCTCAGCTATGCATCAATCCAGTGGGCTGCGTGTCGAAGTTCCAGTCGTAACGCTTGTGCTGCATCGATCTCCACTCGGGGAGCAAAGCTGCGTTGTTTCAGTTCGGCGTGCAGTGATTTTCTCACTGCGATGCAGGCTGTGCATCTTTTCTGGCAGGCTGTGTGTCAAAATTTCACAGCACAAGGATTTCTTTGCAGAGGTGAAGTCTTTTTGGCCCAAAGACTTCAGAAAACAGGAGGCAAGCTCAACCCAAGCCCTTGGAGAGTACTTCTCAGCCGAGCCAGAGGGCAGCAAGGCAGCAGGTTAACAGCAGGGGAGCAGTCCTTTGCAGAAAAGCAGTCAGGTGAGTCATTTGGGCAGCCATGCAGTTCCTCTTGACAGGTTGCAGGTTCAGGTGCAGAAGTGTCTAAACTGGTAGGGTCAGAGGCCCTGTTTAAATACCCAAATGTGCCTTTGAAGTGGGGTAGACTTCAAAGAGTGGCTTAGAAGTGAACAAGGTCCCCTTTCAGTTCCATCCTGTCTGCCAGAGTCCCAGTAGGGGGTTTGGCAGTCCATTATGTGAGAGCAGGCCACTGTCCTTTGACATGTATGTGTCAGGCCCTCCACCCTCCCAGCCCAGGAAGACCCACTCAGTATGCAGATGTGAGCAGGTGTGACTGAGCATCCTGTGTTTGGGGTGTCTGAGTGAAATGCACAAGGAAACTATCAACTAACCCAGCCAGACGTGGATTGTAAGGCATAGAATAATTTAAGTGCAGAGAAATGGTCACTTTCCAAAAGTGGCATTTTTAAAATAGTAATATTAAATCCAGCTTTACCAGTCAGCAGGAGTTTGTATTACCCTTCTGGCCATACTAAATATGACCTTGTTACTCCTTTCAGATCCGAATCTACCACTCAAACAGTATATGAGGGTATCCCTAATGTTAGCCTATGAAAGGAGAAGGCCTCACAGCAGTAACAAATTTAGGAGTTTTACACTACCAGGACATATAAACTACACAGGTACATGTCCTGCCTTTTGTCTACACAGCACCCTGCATATGGGTTACCGAGGGCCTATCTTAGGGGTGACTTATTTGTAGAAAAAGGGGAGTTTTAGGCTTGGCAAGTACTTTTAAATGCCAAGTCGGATTGGCAGTCAAACTGCTCACACAGGCCTTGCAATGGCAGGCCTGAGACATGGTTAAGGTGCTACTTACGTGGGTGGCACAATCAGTGCTGCAGGCCCACTAGTAACATTTGATCTACAGGCCCTGGGCACATGTAGTGCCCTTTACTAGGGACTTATAAGTAAATTAAATAAGCCATTTGGGTATGAGCCAATGTCACCATGTTTTGAGGGAGAGAGCATATGCACTTTAGCACTGGTTAGCAGTGGTAAAGTGCGCAGAGCCCTAAAACCTGCAAAAACAGTCTCCAAAAAGTGGAGGGAGGTAGGCAAAAAGTTAGGGGTGACCACCCTAAGGCTGTCAGGTCTAACAAATACCCTCTCACTTTGAACAGCAGTTGAGGAGAGGTGCCTTTGAGAAGCCAACCATATATTACTCTAATGAAAATAAAGTGCTCCCACATTGAAAATGATGCATTGCCCAGCACCTCTTTAGGAACATGTTTACCTTCAGAAATGCTAAGAAGAATGTGAACTACTGCAAAGCAGCCTGAAACGCTAAAGTGTTGATCCTATACCTTTACTTTAGTGTAACCTAATTAAATGTCAGTCAAGGACAGGCTTCTCCAACAAGTAGCTCATGAGCTACTGGTATCTCTTCAGCTACCCATTAGTAGCTCTCCTGTGTGCAGCCAAGCCTACTAAATGAGACTTTTTTGCTTGGTTGAATTAATATATGTTGACCAAAATTCAACAGTGTCTATTCTAGACACAAATGTGTGCATTTTCAGACCTCATAATTTCCAAAATACGCTCAAAGTTAATACTTGAGTGATAAATCAGGTTGCTCTTGGGAGACATCACTAATATTATAAACTTGGTACCAGAGGCATTGCAGCTATTGGAGTTATGTTTTACCCATGTAGAGGCATTACAAATTGATAAAGCCTTTCTTATGTTACTTTTGGCAACCCTACTTGATGCTTTGAGTTCATCAATGCTAGTCATTTTGAATATGGTGACCACTAATGCAATCTTGGCTTATACACTCACTATTACAACACTAACAATATTAGTACCTCAGGATGATTTTCATTTAACATAAGCAGCTCTTATTACTGAAAGGGCTGGAGACTCCCTGGTCAAGAGGATGTGGTAAAGCCTGAATTTGATTGGTATTACTTGTCATTACAAAACCAGAAAATACAACTGTCTGACTTAAGAAATCTAGGGGGTTATTCTAACTTTGGAGGAGGTGTTAATCCGTCCCAAAAGTGACGGAAAAGTGACGGATTTACCACCAGCCGTATTACGACTCCATTATATCCTATGGAACTCGTAATACGGCTGGTGGTATATCCGTCACTTTACCGTCATTTTTGGGACGGATTAACACTCCTCCAAAGTTAGAATAACCCCCCTAGTTTCCAACACAAATGTGTTAAAAGATTATTAATTCCACAGAGTTCTATCCTAATCATAACATAGATATAATATGAACAAAATAATAATAATGTATTATTAAGCATGTAATAGCAATTACAAACATTTTACAAAACACAAAGTACTACTAATTAATTCATGGCATTCAATTGACTGACTCCTGAAGGAAGCATGGCTGACCTTCTGAAGACAACGGTTTTCAGGAGAAAGTGTTCATCTCACAGAGCCATCTTGCTGGATTACCACCTGCATCTTCTGTTTCTATTGATTCCAGAGTGCTCCCTCCACCATGTCTGGAGAAGGGTGATTCCAATGGTGAAGTCCTGTGTTGGAAATTGGGTCTCTAGCTGGCAGAGGTATTCACCCTGTCCAGGTAAGGACCACAATCGTAGTGCGGGAAAGTCAGATACACACCCTGAATTAACCAGTGCTCACCGTCTGGTAGCTTGGCACAGAGCAGTCAGGCTTAATTTAAGAGGCAATGTGTGAAGTGTTTGTGCAACCCTTAATTACAGTAACACAGTGAAAGACTCCACATCAGTTTAGAAATTTAGAGAATATTTATCTGAGTAAACCAAGACCAAAATGACAAAATTTCAATATGTAGAAGTCGCGATATGAATTTTTAAAGATTAAATGGGAAAACAGTGCTTAGAAGTCATTAGTGGTCAAAAGGTTACTCGAGGTCCTGATGGACCAGTGCAGATCTAAAGTGCAGGCTGACTGTGATGGAGGGTAGGCCAGTTACAGAACTCATGCGGGTTCCTTCAAGGAAGTGTCGGTTTTTGCAGAAATCAGCTGCTAACCCACTTCTGAGGCTTAGGACTGGAAAGGGCACCTCAGGCAAAGGCAGGACATACAGATGGCAGAGTCCAGCAGCACCGGGAGAGATGCAGGCAGTCTTTGATGTTCCTGAGCCTGAGGAGAATAGGGGGCAAACCAATCCCTTGGAGAATCTTGGGTTCATCGATGTTCACTCCAGGCAAGTTGCAGATGCAGTAGGCCAACATAACACAGCAAAGCAAGTAGCAAAGTGGCAGTCCCTCCTACAGCACAGCACACAGCAAGCAGTATGCCAAGGCAGCAATGCTGTTGCAGAGTGGCAATTCCTCCGGGCAGCACAGCAGTCCTTCTTGCTTACAGAGTGTCCTAGGTTCCAGTAGAGAATGTCAAATGTCCCTTTAAAGTGGGGGGAGACTTTAACGAGGCCTTTCAATACCACAGGGTCCCTCCCTGCCCTTCTTTCCCTGGCTCTAGACATTCTACAGAGGGTTA
The DNA here is from genome assembly GCF_031143425.1 of Pleurodeles waltl. Lineage (NCBI taxonomy): Eukaryota > Metazoa > Chordata > Amphibia > Caudata > Salamandridae > Pleurodeles > Pleurodeles waltl. The sequence continues at coordinate 1,400,542,732 of NC_090444.1, read as the reverse complement.
TGCAGCCCTTTGTTTGTGGAGGGGCACAGCCCTATTCAGGTGTACAAGGGGCAGTGCTAAGCTCTGCCCCCCCCATCAAGCCAGTTAATGACCTCTTAAGGCCTATTAAATCACACTTGAGCTCCCATTGTGTGTGACTGTCAAGAGGGAATGCACAAAGCCCCGCTGCCACCAACCCCAGATGTGTATTCAGAGACCTGCAGAGTAACAAAATGGTTAAAGTAAGAAATTGCCAACCTTTTCTAAAAGTGGCATTTTCAGACTTACAATTTAAAATCTAACTTCACCATAAGTTGTGGTATTACATTGTGAGTCCAGATACACCAAACTCCGTATTACTATATTTTCCCAATTGGAAATTACACTTAAAAGATGTTTTAAGTTAATCCCAGTGTTATCCCATGGGAAAGATAGTCCTTGCAATAGTTACATGTAATAAAAAGGAATGTTTGGGCCTCACAAGTAGATACACTTGCCAGGTCGGAATGGCAGCTTAAAACTGCACACATAGTCTCTCCAGCGGTAGACCTGAGACATGTTTGAAAGGCTACTGTAGTGGGTGGCACAATCAGTGCTGCAGGCCTACTAGTAACATTTCATTTAAAGGGACTGGGCACATTTAGGGCACTTTACTAGGGACTTGAAAGTAAATTAAATATGCCAAGTATGGAGAAGCCAATGTTACCATGTTTAAGAGAAGTGCCCAGAATCCTAAAATCCAGCAACAATGAGTCAAAAAACCTTGAGGTCAGAGAGCAAAAAGTTAGGAGAAACCATGCCAAGGATGCCAGGGCTAACATCCAAGAACTGCATTCCCCAGGTGAAAAGCACTGTGTTGTTGGAAGGCTGCCCAGATTTTTTTGAATGCAGTGTTTACTACTATAATTTTTGACACACTGACTATGCTAGAATTAGATGCCAAATCTCTTAGTCATGTCTAAAATCTACCCCCAAGACCACATCTGGTCTTAAAGTTTGAGGGTTGAAGTCTGCCCAGCTAAGTAAATTGCCCAACTTGTTGCAAGTCTTCTAGGTTTTATATAACAAGTGACTCATAGCCTACAACAAACATTTTTTCTACCCACTAGCCCCTCGCAGCATAAACATACCCCTAAGTCATACTGCAGACCACACTTTTTGGCCCCTGAAAAAAAGTTTGTGACTATCAATACTCCAGGCCAACATCTCAGCCAGTGTCTCTACCATGCTACTACAATCATATTCTCTATCCAAAACAAGTTTTGTTATGTGACTATTGCAACCATGATAATTTGCCCACATCAAGCAGTTTTTATTCCCCAAGACCTCAATTAGGTTCTCCTCCTGAAGAGTTCAAAATGATTCTCTGTCTCTTCATTCAACCAGTTTCTGCCCAACAGTACAACCAGTCTCTCTATACTAACACAACAACCAAGTCCCATACTCCCAAACACAGCTTACTTTTTACATACATATTTATACAGTCTTGTTTATAGCATTCAATTCCTCCTGTTTCCCCACACCTTTGGTCGCTCGTTCACTTGCTAATTTATGAAGTATATTAGAATGAAATCTTCCAGTGAGTCTGTTCAAACCAAATGTTACATCTACTTGTTATCAGAAGTCACTCAGTGGTACCAAGTTCCTCCTGTGCACACAGTCCAAGATAACACAGAAATAACGTTTTTCATCAAGCACCTCAGAAGAAAATGGGACAAGCTGTTTCAAACTAGGGATTGGTCATATAAGCATGAAGTCCACCCTCTCTAACATTCTGAGCTCTTTGTGATTTTGAGAAGCTTTTTTTTCATGAGAACTGGTTACATTTGTGATAGGCTCCAAACACGTGGCGAAGTAAAAGAATGTGATGACCTGCTGTCAGGTGTAGGACCTTTCTGGGCATGCAAATGTGGTAACTTTTCCACAAAGGAGCATTCCACTAAAATAATATTAAAACAGTATGGCCCTCATTACAACATTGGAGGGTGGCAACCGCAGCCCACCAAGTTGTAACTGCTGTGCGGCCGCCAATGCGGCCACACTCCCGTGGTGGCCATTACGAGAACCCCGCTGGGCCGGCGGGAGGAAACCGAGTTTCCGCCCGCCAGCCCAGCGGGGGTGTCGGCTGCAACACGGGAGCCACATGGAGCCGGCGGTGTTGCGGCAGTGCGACGGGTGCAGTTGCACCTGTCGCACTTTTCACTGTCTGCATTGCAGACAGTGAAAAGCTTCATGGGGCTGTGGCAGGGGGCCCCTGCACTCCCCTTTCCGCCAGCCTTTTCATGGTGGTTCCTACCGCCATGAAAAGGCTGGCCGGAGGGGGACTCGTAATCCCCTGGGCAGCGCTGCAAGCAGCGCTACCCTGGAGGATTACAACCACTGGGACCAACGTGGCAGTAAACCGCCAGTCCCGGCGGTGCAACCACAGCGCTTCCCCCGCGGTTGTAATACCAAGGATTGCACCGCCAGCAACAGGGTTGTAATGAGGGCCTATGTCTTTTTACTTTAAAGTGTTCACATAACATATTTGGTAGAGCACAAATACTTTCTGTTAGATCTGGCATCCTTGGCATGGTTTTCCCACTGACTTTTTGCCTTCTGACCTCCTATTTTGCTGCCTTCTATTGCTGGCTTTTGGACTCTGCACACTTTACTACTGCTAACTAGTGCTAAAGTGCTTGTCCTTGCTCCTTATAACATGGTGGGATTGGCTTATACACAATTGGCATATTTTATTTGCCTGTGAGTCCCTAGTAAAATGGCACTACCTGTACCCACGGCCTGTAAATTAAATGCTACTAGGGATCATGCAGCACTGATTGTGCCACCCACTTAAGTAACACTTTAAACATGTCTCCGGCCTGCCATTGCAGTCTGTGTGTGCAGTTCTGAACTGCCCTGTCACCCTGGCAAAGTAAACCTTTTGCCAGGCCTAAACATTCCTTTTTAATACATAGAAATCACACCTAGGGAAGGCTTTGAACAGCCTACAGGGCAGGCTCCAATATATTTAAAGAGCGGGGCATGTAAATATATGTTTTACATGTCCTGATCCTGAAAAACCCTTAAATTCATTTTTCACTGGAACTGTCACCTGTACAAATCTTTCCCAACGAAGGGCCTTGCTTCGTAAATCCCCTATCAGCAGCAGCCTTGATGACAATGCAGGTTCTCATTGTGGCCTCACAACTATGTGGAACCGAAGCATCGCCTCAACTGTGCAATACATCCTCAATGCCGGACTTCATATCGCAAGCCCTTGTCGACATAATCTTCGATGATGACGTGGGACCTCACATTGCATCTCACAGCTCGTTGGAACTGACATGTGTTGCATCCTCGGCGCAGGACCGCGCAACACTCTACAAACCAGGACTTAAAATATTCTTGATCAGCATGCCTTGCTGGTTTTCCTTTTGGCCGGCCCGCAATCTATTGCGGTTGGCCTGAACTTGTAATTTTGTCCCAGTCCGGTGCGATCAGATATTTACAGTTGGTGATTTGTACTTTTTGTTGCCTTTTCACTGAAATCTTAAAACCTGCATAGCTCCAGTTCTATTGATTGGACTCTAATTATTTAGTAAAAGTAACTCAATTTTTCTGATTGATCTATCGCGCAGAATCGTGGACAGGGTCAACGCAGTGGGACAGCACCCAAGAACACGGGATGACATCAGGAAGAGGTGGAACGACCTAGGGGGAAGGTGCGTTCCGTGGTCTCAAGACACCAGATTGCAGTTCAGAGGACTGGCGGCGGTCCCACACCTCCTCCCCCAGAACTAACAACATGGGAGGAGCAGGTCTTGGCTATACTGCATCCTGAGGGCCTCACAGGAGTAGCTGGAGGAATGGACTCTGGTAAGTCAACTCTTAACTATTACATCCCCCACCCTACCTGCATGCTACCACATACCCCCACCCTCGCCCTCACCCCCATCACTCCAACTCCTCACATATGTCCCAATATCACAAACCACACATCCCAAACCCAATCACAAACCACACATCGCAAACCCAAGCCCTGCATGTAACACCAAAGCATGGACACCCATCACCAAAGCATGTCCACTGCACATACCCATACACCCCCTAAACCATTATCACACAAGGGCCCACTCAAGAATGCAAGCACTGGGCTACAGGGTCACCCACCCATTGCACACCATGGCACACACAGATGCAATAATCATGCTTTTACACCCCTGCAGGACCTCTACCCAACGTCACCGGACAGGAGGGTCCAGACATGTCCACTCTACCCACAGAAGAAGCCCACAGTGATGACAGCAGCTCTGTCCAACTGGAGCTAGATGACCAGCCCGGCCCATCTGGGACCTCAGGACAGTCGGTTCCCCTCAAACTGGCACAGGCCACTACAGAGCTTCCCCCCTCTGGAAACACCAGCACAGTACGCACCCAGCGAGCCCATTCTTCTGTCCCCAGGACACGTCAAGCAGCAGTGTGTCCACCACCACAGGGAACCCAGGCTAACCCACCACCCCAACAACACCAGGGACCTGGGGGCAGTGGTAGTGGGCACACGGTTCAGGGGACAGAGGGCCAGGGAAACAGGGGAACTGGGAGGGCTGCTGTGCGACAGGGGGAGGACAGGCCCAGGGAACCCACTCTCCACAAGGCCCTCTCCAACATCATGGGAGCATACCACCATTCCCAGGAGACGATGGCAACGGTACTGGCCAAGTTTCAGAAGACCCAGCGGCTGCAGGAGGAACAGTATTTGGGGTTCAGGGAGGTACTCAAATCCATCAATTCCACCCTGGGCACCATTGTAGGGGTGCTGAAGGAATTCGTCAACACCAGGAGGGACACTGTGTGGCACAACAAGGGGCCCCTGACACTAGCCTGGACGATGAACTGCCCACCACCTCCACCGGCGCTAGTGGACAGGAGGCACCGCCACAGGACCACGACACCAGCACCCCAACCCCTGCAGATGGAGAACCACCCTGGAAACGGTCCCTGAGATCCAGGACAAAGACAGAGAACAATGCCAAGACCCCTGCCAAGAAATGAGACCACCCTGATTGTCATCCTTCTGTCCCACTTTGCCACCCTGTCCATACTTAAACTGCCCCAGCTCCACTTCCTATGCCTTTTTGGACAATGCACTTGTAAGACTAATGGACTGGACTCTGCCATGAACATTCCTCCACCATCACCCCTGACCATTTTACCACCCCCTCCAATATTTAGCACTCAAATAAACACCCTTGAATCACAAAACAATCTGGAGTCAGTCTGTGCTTTCACAAATGTGTATTTGCAATAACTGAGGAAAATAGCATTGTCAATTCTATTGTCAACATACCTATGTCACACAGCTCTAGTCCATGAGGTAACATAGCAGAGGTCACACAGTGGGACCCACATCTGTGAAATTGAAAGGGAAAGTGACAACTCAGGGTCCATACACTGGGTGAAAGTGACAGACAGATGAGAGGTAGAACAATTAGATCAGATGTAGCAGGCAGTGTTGTCTTCTTACCTGTGTCTCACTGGATGTATTGCTGGATCACTGTGTTCCTGTTGTCTATGTCCTCTTCTTCTGCTTCTTCGTCTTCACTGCGCACAGGCTCCACAGCTGCCACAACACCTCCATCTGGACCATCCTCCTGTAGAAAAGGCACCTGTTGTTGCAAAGCCAAGTTGTGAAGCATACAGCAGGCCACGATGATCTAGCAGACCTTCTTTGGTGAGTAGAATAGGGAACCACCAGGCATATGGAGGCACCTGAACCTGGCCTACAGGAGGCCAAAGGTCCTCTCTATAACCCTCCTAGTTCGCCCAGGGGCCTCATTGTAGCGTTCCTCTGCTCTTGTCCTGGGATTCCTCACTGGGGTCAGTAGCCATGACAGGTTGGGGTAACCAGAGTCACCTGCAAATGGCGAGGGACAACTGTTAGACACTCACTAACTCTTAGGGACATCCCCAGACACCTAGTCACTGTATTGGGTCCATGTCCTCACTTAATAGGCACACACGGTGCCTCTGGAGTTGCCCCATCACTAAGGGATGCTGCTATTGCTCAGAATTTAAGCGTCATGTACTGAGCCAGGAAATTTGGCATTCACATGGGAGATGTACTGGTCAGCCAAACACACCATCTGCACATTCATCGAATGGTAACTCTTCCGTTTTCTGTACACCTGTTCACTGCTGCGGGGGGACCAAGGCCACATGTGTCCCATCAATGGCACCTATGATGTTGGGGATATGTCCCAGGGCATAGAAGTCACCTTTCACTGTAGGCAAATCCTCCACCTGAGGGAAAACGATGTAGCTCCGCATGTGTTTCAGCAGGGCAGACAACACTCTGGACAACACGTTGGAAAACATAGGCTGGGACATCCCTGATGCTATGGCCACTGTAATTTGAAAAGACTCACTTGCTAGGAAATGGAGTACTGACAGCACTTGCACTTGAGGGGGGATTCCTGTGGGATGGCGGATAGGTGACATCAGGTCTGGCTCCAACTGGGCACACAGTTCCAGGACTGTGGTACGATCAAGTCTGTAGGTGATGATTAAATTTCGCTCCTCCATTGTCGACAGGTCCACCAGCAGTCCGTACACCGGAGGATGCCACCATCTCTTCACCTGCCCCAGCGGACGTGCTCTATGGAGGAGAACAGCGAGCAGAGAGTCAACCAACTATGAGTCAACCAACTACGTAAACACAACTTAATCGTAAAATGTTTTCAAATCGACATATGGCTGTATTAGTGTTTAAGTAAGGCCTAGACATGTGTGACACAGTCAAAATTAATGCCATGTGGCCCCCATCACAGCAGCCACAAGGGGGTGAGTACACTCTCATTCAGGTGATTCAGCGCGCATTGTAGGTGTCTGGGTGGGGGAGGTGGGCTGTGGGTTCCCCTAGGCCAGGGCGAGTTTAGTAGGCAAGGTCACTTCTTAAGGCAGGCCCTGTGGCACCCCACCCCACCTGTGTACAGAGCCAACTACACCTAGTCAGGCTCCTGTGACTTCCATGTGTGCAGCAATCGGGCATAGCATTGTAACCCATGTCCCTGTGATTGATTAGTAAGTGCACGGCATAGTGCAGGGGGCTTCTGTGTCTGTAGTGTCCGCCAACGGTAGCGGTATTGGATGCACTCAACATGTCTTTCTTCTATCTCCCCCCCCCTTTTTGTGGTCTCCCTGTGCTGGTGTGCATTAGCATCATCAGGCGGAGGAGCAGTGGCACCGGAGCAGAAGGGAGCTGCATCCCACATGGCCCTGGAGGGCGACACAACGGAGTCAGAAGCCACCAGTGGGACGGAGGGGAGCTCCACGGCGGGGACAGGAGCAGACACCAGCGAAACGGACTCCTCCTCTGATGGGAGCTCCCTTGCGGTGGCGGGCACCTCTGTGCCCCCCGCATCAACAGGTACAGCCGCCACCCCCCCTACCAGCACCGCCCTCCCAGCAGCCCCTAAGCGTTTGCCCCGTGGCCGCTCACCCAGAAGGGTGGGCATCTCCTTCACCTCAGGCACCTCAGCCCCAGCCCCTGTCACCCCTGCTGCCCTCAGTGAGGAGGCCATTGACCTCCTCAGGTCCCTCACTGTTGGGCACTCTACCATTTTGAATGCCATCCAGGGTGTAGAGAGGCAGTTGCAACAGACCAATGCATACCTGGAAGGCATTCATTCTGGTCAGGCAGCCCATCAGCGATCTTTTCAGACTCTGGCCTCAGCACTGATGGCAGCCATTGTCCCTGTCTCTAGCCTCCCCCCTCCAACTTCCTCCACCCAGACCCAAACCCCTGTACCTCAGCCTATCCCAAGAACAGCATGCACACATGTCAACACACAAAGGAAGCTCAGGCAAACATAAGCACCACACATCCCACAGGCACTCACGCAAGCATCATACACATGCAGACATATCAACAGCTACTGCCTCCACTGTGTCCCCCTCCTCCTCGTCTCCCTCCTCCCTCCCAGTCTTGTCTCCACTCACACCTGCATGCACTACATCGTCAGCCACTACCTCCATCACCAGCACACCCACCACCACACCCTGCTCACTTGCACTCACCACCCCCACTACCATTCACACATCCCCTGTGTCCTCTCCCAGTGTGTCTGTGAGCCCACCTCCCAAGGTACACAAATGCAGCCACACACCCACCCAACAGCCATCCACCTCACGACAGCCTCCAGCCCATGCACCTTCACCCAAAGTCAGCAAACGTACACCTCCTACAACCACTACCTCTTCCTCCACTCCCAAAACGCCATCCATCTACCCGTCCCAGTTTGTCCAAAAAACTTTTCCTGTCCAACCTTGACCTCTTTCCCTAACCTCCCCCACCTGTTCAGTCTCCTAGGGCCCGCCTCTCCAGGTCCCAACCAAGCGCCTCAGCCACAACATCAGCGTGAACAGTGGTGCCAGTAGTAACCGGCTTCTGGAGTGCGCCAGGCAGCAGGGCAGCCAGTGTGCCAAGGAGCCAGAGCACGGACAGTCCCCCACCTCAAAAGCACAAAAAGTTGGCCAATACCCGGCGGGAGAGAGGAAGAAAATCTTCCACCAAAGCTGCTCCCAGAGGTACAGTTGGGAGTGTGGAGCCAGCTGCGCCACCACTCAAGTTGGGAAGGGGCACAGTAAAACAGGCAAGTCTGGGAAAACCTGCACGGCGGACAAGACCGCAACAAGCACCGCTGCCAAGGACACCGCCGCCACAAGCACCGCTGCCAAGGACACCGCCGCCACCAGCACCGCTGAACAGGACACCGCCGCCACCAGCACCCCTGAACAGGACACCGCCGCCACCAGCACCGCTGAACAGGACATTGCCACAGGACACTGCCGCCACCAGCACCGCAGAACAGGACACCGCCGCCACCAGCACCGCTACCAAGGACACCGCCGCAACAAGCACAGTTGCCAAGGACACTGCCGCCACAAGCACCGCTGCCAAGGACACCGCCGCAACAAGCACTGCAGGCCAGTGAGCGCCAAAGATTCTGACGCTACTGAGGCCGCTACGAGCAGAATGAAGCACTCTGGCTGCAAAGCCCCCTCCAGAACCAGTGGAGAAATGCATCCACTACCTCAGTCCTTGGCAGGATGAAGCACTCTGGGCACAAAGCCCCCTCCAGAACCAGTGGAGTATCACATCCACTACCTCAGTCCTTGGCAGGATGAAGCACTCTGGGCACAAAGCCCCCTCCAGAACCAGTGGAGAAAGGTATCCACTACCTCAGTCCTTGGCAGGATGAAGCACTCTGGGCACAAAGGCCCCTCCAGAACCAGTGGAGAAAGGCATCCACTACCTCAGTCCTTGGCAGGATGAAGCACTCTGGGCACAAAGCCGCCTCCAGAACCAGTGGAGTATCACACCCACTATCCCAGACCTTGGCAGGATGAAGCACTCTGGGCACAAAACCCCCTCCAGAACCAGTGGAGAAAGGCATCCACTTCCTCAGTCCTTGGCAGGATGAAGCACTCTGGGCACAAAGCCCCCTCCAGAACCAGTGGAGAAAGGCATCCACTACCTCAGTCCTTGGCAGGATGAAGTACTCTGGGCACAAAGCCCCCTCCAGAACCAGTGGAGTATCACATCCACTACCTCAGTCCTTGGCAGGATGAAGCACTCTGGGCACAAAGCCCCCTCCAGAACCAGTGGAGAAAGGCATCCACTACCTCAGTCCTTGGCAGGATGAAGCACTCTGGGCACAAAGCCCCTCCAGAACCAGCGGAGACTGTTTTCCACTTGAGAGACTGTGGCTTTGCACTCCCCAGGATAAAGCAGTGGGCAAACCACCCACTGGAGAGACTTGAGAGACTGTGGCGTTGCACTCCCCAGGATGCAGCAGTAGGCAACCCACCCACTGGAAAGACTTGAGAGACTGTGGCTTTGCACTCCCCAGGATAAAGCAGTGGGCAAACCGCCCACTGGAGAGACTTGAGAGACTGTGGCTTTGCACTCCCAGGATGCAGCAGTGGGCCACCCACCCACTGGAGAGACTTGAGAGACTGTGGTTTTGCACTGCCCAGGATGCAGCAGTGGGCAACCCACCCACTGGAGAGACTTGAGAGACTGTGGTTTTGCACTCCCCAGGATGCAGCAGTGGGCAAACCACCCACTGGAGAGACTTGAAAGACTGTGGCTTTGCACTCCCCAGGATGCAGCAGTGGGCAAACCACCCACTGCAGAGATTTGAGAGACTGGCTTTGCACTACCCAGGATGCAGCACTGGGCAAACCACCCACTGGAGAGACTTGAGAGACTGTGGCTTTGCACTCCCCAGGATGCAGCAGTGGGCAACCCACCCACTGGAGAGACGTGAGAGACTGTGGCTTTGCATTCCCCAGGATAAAGCACTGGGCAAACCACCCACTGGAGAGACTTGAGAGACTGTGGCTTTGCACTCCCCAGGATGCAGCAGTGGGCAAACCACCCACTGGAGAGACTTGAGAGACTGTGGCTTTGCACTCCCCAGGATACATCAATGGGCATGGAGCCCCCTCGTGGATCTGGCATTGTGCACTCATCCGGCTGAGGTGCCCCTCTTCCCTTCCCCCTGATGTGCCTGTTTTATTTCTATCTAATGCCACAGCAGTATTCTCGCCGTCTTGGTCGGGTATTGAGTGTGGGCCTCGCCCATGCATTTTGGGCCCAGTGGTCCACGGACTATGATGGTGGAATACCTTGGACTTGTATTCTTGGTGTATATATTTGTTTAGAGTGTGAATATCTTTATATATGTATATATGTTTGATTAATGTATTTGAAAATATTACAATCGTTCGGCTCATATTTTTTGGTCCATTCTTCCAGTTGGGGTTGGGGGTGGTTAATGTAATGTATCAACATGTACTTGTGTGTGCGTTGTAGTGGGTGAGGGTGGGGGTGTTGCGTGTTGGGTGTGTGTGTCACTGTTTTTTCCCTCCCCCCTCCCCTGTGTCGTAGGTGCAGTACTCACCGTGGTCTTCGCCGCCGTCTTTGTTGTTCCTGGTAGAGGAGCAGGAAGATAAAGGCTGGAAGAATCTGGAGCTCGGGTTCCATGGTGTCCTGATTCCTCGTGGGGTGTGCAGAGGTGAGCGTTTTCCCTTCTAAGTCCTGTTTCCGCTGTGTTTTTGTTTGCGGTGAATCCGCCCCGGAAAAGGTGGCGGATTGGTGGCTTGTAATAATGTGGGCGGTACATTGTCTTCCGCCTGTCTGTTGGCGGTTACCGCCGCGGTGTTTGTTTGTACCGCCTTGGCAGTCGGAGTGTTAAAGTGGCGGTCTATGTTGGCGGTTTCCGCCACGGTCATGATTCCATTTTTTTTACCGCCGGCCTGTTGGCGGTTTTACCGCCGCTTTAACACCGACCGCCAGGGTTGTAATGACCACCTTAGTATCTTTGAACATTGCGGGGGCCAGTAAAATTGTTCAAGATCGAAATCTGGAATCTTTTTGATAGACTTCGACATCATCTGTTTGCAGGAAACTTGGAAAGAAGCTGAAAATCTGCTAGCTGAGTTCCAATAATTCTGATGTCCTGCTGTAAAAGCAAAGTCTAAAGGGCATCCAAAAGGAGGCTTATCAATTTACATAACTACAAGCAAAACCTTCAACTCAAGGAGTATTGATTTGCAACTATCCCATATGCTAGCAGTTATCTTTGAATATTTGCAACCATCCCATATGCTAGCAGTTATCATTGAATATTGGTTACTGGAACGGACATCAATGACTATCATAATAATAAATATCTACATCAATCCTAATGCGGCCCATAAACACATCTTCTAAACATAACTGAAAATGAATTGCTAACTTTAAGAGCCTTGTATGAGGCGCCTCCTGGCTCATCACAGGAGATTTTAATCTAAACATGATTTACAATGGGAAAATAAGTTTTAGAGAAGGTGCTTTGGATCAGAGTCTAGGTATACTGCTGCAAGTATCACTCTTCAAGGATATGGATAAATGTGAATATCCTAAGAGTTTTAGAGGCGTTAGAGCTGAGGGCCCTTAATAGTCGATTCCCTAAAGACTGTCCAATGAACCCGACTCATAAATCAAAGAAATACGCATCAACCCTAGACTATACATTTGCCTCTATGGCCATTTTCAAGCACATCCAGGACTTTAGTATGGAGGTGAGATGCAAAAGTGACCATCATTCACAAATACTGAAAACAGCTAACAACAATCACTATGCGGAGCTGTTGAATAAGATTGGAGAACAGGATCCTGGAAGCCATTACATCCTACCTTGATGCAGAACCGTAAGGATGGTATGGAGCCGTTGGGTACTTTCTCTGCCGTCTGGCCCAGTAACAATATATATTACAAAATTCGTACTGGGTTGTCATTACAGCATCACTGGCTTTTAATTGTCCTTGCTTTTACCAATTACTGTGGAAATCTGTTTTTTGATGTTTTATGGTGCTTTTTGGAGGCTAATTTCTTTTATCTTGTTTGTTGATGGTTTTTTTTATTAATTGTGCAATAAATAAATAAACTTATAAACTGATCCACAACGAAAATGACCAAGGCATTGGCATGATATGTACCAATGGCGCCGAAAAGAATGTGCAGTTCTTCTTAAAGAAAAATGTCAGAAAACATTTTGAGCAAAACAAATATCTTATTTATTAATTGCATGCATCCTTCTTCTTAACGCTGATCTCCTTTCTGTTTGTAGCTATATCAGATTTCTATATTTCTATATTGCCACATATTTCAGTACTTCAAGTTGTGCATTTTACTCTTCACATAAACACCCTCTGGGTCTCAAAATATTGGACTGAATCTCAGCGCATGACAGCATGGTGCACGTTGTAGGGGAGGACTGACGAGCAACGAATGTGATACATGAAGAGACGGAGCTTATCTTTATCACTCTAAATTCACGGCTGTTTATTGAAACCTGCAATATTATGAATTCATTGAGTGCAGTACCTTTGTGCAATCTGACAGATTGCTGAATAACATCATTTAGCTATGTTGTATATTTGCAGTGTAAAGTTCATGTAACCTCAGAGTACTCCTGCATTACACAACGAATCTGTAAATTTAGTACATTTTATGTATATTTTAGCATTGCAGAGTGTTTGCTCTTCAACCCCACATGACTTCAGCCCTGCACAGTGTACCGGCAGTTTAACATTAGTACAACGCCAGAGTAGTATGGCATTGTACAGTTTGCCCCCATTGTAACTCCAGACTACTTCAACGTACAATGTGTCTTCAGTGAAACGTTGGTTTACACAAGACACAGTCAACAGTTTTCATTGCCTCTGAGTCCTAAGAAACTATACTGCTGGGCAGAGGGTTGTATGTACCTGTGGTGATGTGAAAACAGATTGAAGCGCTATTATTCTCAAGCCCTCCCTTCAGAAGCTATCTCCTCCCGAATCACAATGCAGACAGTGATAGAGAAAGCCCTTTTCTCAAGCACCATGTCATTGAACATCGGTCACCCAGGACACCCTTAAAATATTGTTTTCCATTAAACATTCAAGTACAAACATAAAAACATGGATGCCAAAAAATACTAATATCTTTTTTACGGAACAGTTGGGATAAATACGGTATAATTTTAGGATGGATTATACAAATATCCTGAATTATAACCCATTCATGCCGAATGCTTTACCAAGTGAGTTACTACCGCGGCATATTCAATTATATGAAACTAAAGGAAGAATGATAAGTCTGTCAACTGAAATTCCCATGAGATATTATCCACCAGATGTTATCTTTCTCAAAAACAAGTTTCATACAACACTAGGACTAAACACGATTTGCACGATGTGTCTGGATGTTAAACATCTTTGAAAAGTCTATTTTAAGCCAATAAAGTTATTTTTAAAGTGGCACTGCCTTTAGATTTTGATATATCTATGAAATTTAGTTTACGTGCATTTTTAAGCTAAACAGTGAGTGTTTCCGTGAAAATATGCATACCTATAGTGCCTTGGTCCAGGGTAAAACTGTATAATAGAGGCAGATATGCAGAGTTTATTGTTGTATGTGACCAATCAGAAGGACTTTTACATTTCTGCTGTATATTGTTTCTCACATTTTGGCATTTTGGTTACTTAATAGCCTCTTATGCAAGTGTATCCAGGATCATTCAAAATTACAGAAATGTAACCTTTCTCACTGTAAATGAGTTCTATGCTGTAGTGGCGCTGCAGTGGCACCAAGAGGCCTCAGTGACCCCTTGTGCACAGGGCCATGACCCAGGACATGAGATAAGGGTGTTACAGTTTGGACTTCACGCTGAGCAGCAGGCAGTCCCTCTAATTTTACTCGAGGCTGCGGTGGCCCCAGGGTACGTGTGATAACATAGAACAGCTAGAACACTACCTCACTACATTCCTCCCAATGTTGAAAGTTCTGGATATTCAGTAGGGAACTAGTCACTTAACTGGCAAAGTCTCAAAGTTAGGAGCCAAGAGCTGGATGAAGTTACAGTAGGGGTTGGAGCTTATGCTGCTTATTGGTGAGGTAGCCTCTGGAGTTGGCTTGAGGGCTTGCCTTTGAAGTGGCTTCGGGGTGTAAACTGAGGAGCTCCCTTGTTCTTCAAGATTAGGGCCAGGAGACCAAGAGGGGTCGTACTCTTCTTCCAGGTCTCCTTCGACCTCCTGCGGTCCATCTGGTTCACTTTTAGGTGGTCTTGACATCTGTATCTGCTTGAACCACAAAGATGTTTCTGGTTACCATTTCCTCCCCTTTTCTCACAGTGATCGTTGTTTCTTGTCGGTGTACAACGGTCCGTATCCATTTTACATAGGGTGGATGGAATGTTGAACATGATCTCCTGTCTTATAAGATCACTCTGTCGCCTTTCTGGACGAGGGAGTCAGCACTTCTCCTCACGAGCATGGTGCAGCAGTTATTTTGGGTTGTTTGTCTCTGGCTTTCTTGGTAGTTCATCTTTGCGGGACGCCATTCAGGTACTGTTGGGAATACGCTGTGGAGTCCTCTCCTGGACACGCGGGCTGCTGGATCACTCTTAGTGACACAGTGAAGGGTGCTGAAGTAGGTTTGCAGAACGTTATGAAGGCCCCATGCAGGGTCATAATGGTGCGCATCAATCTATCTACGTCTCCGTTAGCATGTGGCCATTGCTGAACTATGTGAAGCAGTGTTATTCTGAGGCTACAGAGATAGTCTTGAAACTCTACTGAAACGAAGGCCCATTGTCTGATCTAAGGACTGTCGACAGGCCAAATACAACAAATGTATTTTCTAGTGCTGCCTTGACGTGACTGAAAGCCATGAAACTCACCAACTCGACCACAGGGAATTTAGAATATGCTTCAAGGTGGACAAGAGCTTGTCAGCATCGACAAAACTTCAGAAGTCGGTGCTAACCAGTGTCCATGGCACCGTGCTGAGGTCTTCTGTTATGATGGGTGACCAGTTGGTCTCCTGCACTGTTGAGTTGACAAGGCATGCACTTGGCTACCTAAGTGTCAATTATTAGGCATGGTTGGAAATCTTGGAATGGGCTTTCTATGAAAGACAACCCATTCCAAGATGACTGCTGATGCCCACACATTAATCATGAAACATGCTGGCAGGTGTATTGGAACTCAGGCAGCCACTTTTTTAATTTACAAATGGCCATGTTACACCAGTATATCAAAATAAAATAAAAATAAAAAAAAGTTGTGCACAGCATGAAAAATCAAAGAAAAGACTGGCCAAAGCCTTCCAGATGCCAGACCAGCATAAATAAAGTAAAAAAATAATTAAACACAGGATGGGCAGCTTTGTCACTAAGTGAGGGAAGTGAGAGATAACAAGCTGCCCATAAGCATGGAGAACGGGTTGGGAGGCATGCCTGGTTCATGCTTGGGGATTGGTGGGCAAGAAAAGAGGAGAGAGAAATTAAACACGTAATTCCTTAAGATGTTTCAGACTCAAAAAAAGGATCCCACTCATGCTTGCAGTGGAAGGACACAACTCATCAGAACAATGTGAGAACAAAATGCTCCTGGGTATAACAAAAGCAAGACCAGAGAGGAAAGCCATTACATGAGGAGCAGTAAAGTAAGATGACATCTAAGTTGTCCAATCATGAGCAAGAGGCTGACCCAAAGCTCACTCTATGTATACTGGAAAGAAAAGGTCTGGTCAATGGTCAGCTAAAGAAATCTGTAGCCAAGATGTGAAAAGGAGAGACTGGTTTGCAATTTAAGGATGAGGCAATTGAGGATGGACTATGATACAAACTACTGCCAAGAGAATGAAAAATGTATCTGGTAAAAATGTATTGAAAATGCTTCATATCTGTATAAATATGCAGAGCATACCTTTCTCGCTCTTGCTCCAGAAGATTGGTAAAATCATCACTCTTGTTCATGTAGTCAGTATGTTTCTGTTTCTCACTCTCCAGTTCGTAGACTGTGCGTCGATGGCACTTCTCTGCTAACAGGAGCTGCTCCAGCATACGCCTATAGGTTTCCTTCTGTTTTTCTTCAAGCCTGTCCAGCTAGTTGCAAGAAATGGAGAACAATCAAGTTTTCAAAGGTTCTTCACCTATGTACTGAAAAGATTGTATTCTGACAAAACACTTCTACTGAGAACCAACACTGTCTCTAAAGTCATTGGCACTGTTATGTTTACATTTCAAAATACAATTAAAAAAAATTCACAGTAAGCTGTAGAACATGCTGTCATATTCAATATATTTTTTACCACTGATTCTGGCTAGCTTTTATTTAAAATACTATTTATATTAAGGAAATTTTTTAACAGGTTGGACTTCCTCTGGTACTCTGGTTCTAGGCCCAATACACATAGGAAAAAACACTCCAAAAGAGGATTTCATTATACAGCAAGAGGACATTTTAGTTACCGGCGAAGAACTTTTGGATTGTTTAAGTGAAATGGTGGCTAAACATGGAATTCAATGGCTGGAGAGTTCCGGATGGGAGACACACTATCGGGGAAAGGCGAAATCAGCATCCCTTTTTTGTGAGAAACAGGAGCTTGAAATGAAAAATGCTATGGGTGAGATACCAGGAGTGCCAGCTGCCACTGAACAGGGGTGGTGGGGTAGGACAGGATGCGACAGGACGGGGGGGTGTTAAAAAAATTAATGAAATAATAATAATAATAATAAATAAAAAACTTACCTTTGAGGGGAGACATGTTCTTCTCCCCTCCGTTCTCGTCCTCTTCCTTTTCCTGGGTGCACACAGGTTCCCAGCCAATCACGACGCTGTTGTCACAAGCAGGACACCAGCATAGTGACTGGTTTGAGCAGCCTGCTTCACCACTCAGTCTGGGAGTGGGAGCCTGTACATGTTCTCCAGTCGGCTGTGCAATACAGCTGAGTAGAGAACATGCAAAGTGTGCATGTCTGTTTGTCCGACGCAACACAGCCGGCTAAACAGACAAGCGCACATTGTAGTGAATAGCCCTCCTCCGGTCCCCTCCTTAAAGCCCAGCCTTGTGCGCCCCTTCTCCCAGGAAAACTAAAATGATAATAAATTAGCATACATTATTATCATTTTATTTTTCTGTTTTAAAATATCCAGCGGGGTGACGCTCCTCTGCTTTAGCGAAGGAGCAGCCCCTGGATACCAGCCACCAACAATTTGCAACATGTCTCATAAACAGGTAGTTTCTTTAATGTATATTTCCTTATTGTAGAGAAAAGCAAAGTTTTACAGAACGTAGCCTTGCTAATGAAACCAGAGCACTGTCATCAAAATAGGAATGATGTAATCAAAGTAAGGCATTTCCATAACCTATTTGCAAGGTAACTTATGCCTATGAAGCACAAAAAAAATCTGCAGAATGTGTTTAATGTTTCTAACCACTTTTTCTGACATTAGATGGGCTCCAATGCACTTTTAATCTACTCATCAAAAGGTAGATTAGGTTCTTGTACAAAAGATAGAGATTTCTTATTCGGGGGGGGTTATTTAACATTATTATTCAGAGATTCTGCAGCGAGCTAGGCTTAAACAGGATGATGACAGTTTACGGCCAGCGAGGAATTGTCATTAATTAGATTAACTTGACTTGGCATCCAACCTTGATGGAAAGACATGCCGTGAGGTGGTGCAACGCCATTAATGGAAGGCATTTTTAGGCAGGAGTAATTTGTTTGTAACTTCCCAGGAAAGTAAGAGTCACTACTAGTGGCTGGTCACCTGATGCAGGTACATGGCTGTACCAGACTAGAGGTGACTGTAACTCCTCATCTTATTTGAAGGCTTTTCTAACACTGAGGTGTAATGATCCTTCCAGGTGGAGTGCAGAGAGAGAGAGGAAAAGAGGGAGTGATAAAAAGAGAGAGAAAGAGTGAGAGCTAAAAACAGAATGAGAGAGAGAAACACAGAAAACTTTCCTGTGCAATTGCTGGGAAGCTCGAGAAAATCGAATGAAGGATCCAAAGGATAAATCATTGTGGCGTTGAAAAACCAGAAGGCCCCTTGGCAGGGATCTTAACTCCTGTACATGGAAGTACTGTAAAAATTCAGCAAGCTTCTCAAGAACATAGATGATTTGATGGAAACCTGAAGCAGAGGTCCACAAGATTATAGACCGGCATGTTTTTAAGAAGAAAGGACAGCTAACAGATAATAAGACTGAAATGTAAACAAGTCGCAGCTTGGATAAAATCCTCATTGAAACATGATGTAAACCTAAGAAGATGTTGGTTCTATGGATGACATTTGTGCACATGAAGCCCAGAATGGTTCCTTCTAAGAATCAGGGAAAGCCTGTGATTTACTACTCTTCTGGGAAGCCAGTGAGAAGCTAAGAATTCTGCTGGTCAAGTTTCCTTTGCTGGGAAGTTATTTCCCCCCCTGCTCCTTTGTTATGAAAATGCATGAGATACTGCCTTGCCAGTACAGAAGGAGCTATCCCATGTGTCGAGTTATTCTGTCTTTGGACAGTATTTTGGTGCCCATTCCTTGGGCTGAGACCTGTCTTCTGATTCTG